>NC_055702.1:10596591-11245774 GCF_017639745.1 Melanotaenia boesemani
AATGTAGCTGCGATCATTGCAAATATCAAACTTCAGAGAAAACTCAGCAAGAAGAAAACATCAAGTGACAATTCTGAGAAGGACTCTGCTGCATCACCTCAGGGAAATACTGGTATTATAACACAAATCTCATCCTCATATGAATAGAAGATATACAATATGTAACTGGAATTTTTCATGTTATAGAATAATTAACTTTTATTTTGATTAGATGAAAAATTTGCTAGTTGTTTTTGAGTTTTCCATCACTCATGCAGTGCTTGTATGATTCATACCAACAAGTGATATGTCATGGCAGGCCTAGGGGGCTGTTGAGGAATTGCGCATTGCACTCAGACAACTATTTAATTTTCTCCTTTTTTTTATTTTTGCTGTGACAGATAAAAGCAAATACACAAAGCCTGTTTCTGAGCAAAGCAAAGTCCAGCTCCACAAGCAAAGTTCAGCGGAAACTATTTCTCTTCAGGTGAGTTCAGAGGTCATTTCCTAACAAGGAAATGATACATGGACATTTCATTATCTGCTAGAATGCTAGATATATATATATATATATATATATATATATATATATATATAGTGGGTACAAATATATTAGTTTATGCTGGGGTGACGCTTAGCAAGCAATGTCTATATACAACCCCTTGTTGCTAGTGTGTGTCTGTTGTTAGCAGTCTCCTGTACTCTTTAAGAGGTAAAAGTAACTTATTTCATAATAACAGACTGAAAGAAAATAGATCAAATTTGGGGAAATTCCAACTTGGAGCCACAATTATGTCAAGAAAAGGAGACACGCATAGTAGGTTTAAGAGTTGTGAGTGTTTAAATCAGTGCTGAGGCTTGAATATTCTTTCAAGAAGAGCAATGTGTTTCTGGTTATGGTAGCAAGCGTTGGAGAGGTCCAGACCAGACTTCATCATTTGCTCCCAGGAAAGAGTGCGAGAACTGGAGCGAAAGGTGCAGGAGAGGAGGGAGCGGTCATGTTCCAGGGAGCGACCTGCAGGCGCAGTGCTCAGGCAGAGGGGCACCCGGTTTACCTCTTTGAACGGTAACACACCAGCATCCAGCCTCACCTCTCTTTAGCACTCTACTGTCCATTGTCCCTGTGCAGCTGCAGTGGCTGCTTGCCACAGGACTAATCACGTATATGCAGATTTAGAAGAGAGAGCAGTGGGGGTAGTTGGCAGGTGGTGTTGTTTTTGAGGGAGGATTTTTGTTTCTTTTTTTTTTTTTTTTAGTAAATCTCCAGATAGGTAACCAGATAGCTTTCTTTATCTTTACTGTGATGTTCTGAAATGTCAGTTTCACCCTGATTTTATCATGTAAATGTCTCAAGTGACCAAATATATTCATAGTGCACATCCTGTATACTATCTATGCTACCACATTTTCAATTAAAAAGGAAGGAATCATCAATAGATATGAATGACCTCTAAATGCAATCATGCACTTGATGTGTGGGGCTCCACAATAAAACAATGAGGACTTTCTAGTCTTCTTTCAGAGATTTTATAGCTCTTTCTGCCCTCTACTGGCCATAATGGAGAACCACACCAGCCAGGAAGGTGACAGATGAAGTCATTGAAACTGTAGTTTTATTTACTTCAGAAAATGCCTAAACAGAGAAAGGTGACATCAGAAAATCTAAATATTTTCTTTGTCTCGGGCCCTTTTCTAACCAGGAAAAGCTTGAATTACACTGTGCTTGCCTGTGTGTGTGAATGTGTGCGTACATGCTTGTCTTTTCAGGTAACCTTTACCGACCCAGAGATAAAGCCATTTCTCGAAAAGAGATGCTGTCCAGATCCAAGAAGTGAGTTCCATCTCCATCTCTACCTCAAAACAGTGCCTGATGCTACATCTCTGTCGGCCGACTCATCCTTATCTTATGCATGGCTTTTTGCATGTTAAGCCTGAGCCTGTATCAGTGACGTCTCCATACCAAATATGCTGCTCCTGTTTATCTTTCAAGACCTCTGTCTAATTAAACTGATTTGTTTCTCATTGCTTCCATGTCTCATTTCTTTATTTTCCTGCTTGATTTGCTTCCTGCAAACATATTTCTGAGTGTGGATTTTTACTCAGTACAATGATAAACTATATATTGCTGTTCTTAGAGTAAATAGTTATTGAAAAGTGAGCAGCTGTGTCCCACTATTTTGAATTTTTTTTTAAAAAGTACTGTGCAAAAGTCTTTAGCCAGCCCTAATGTCTTTAAAGGAAAATGGGAAATAGGTGTAATGATTTACTGAAACATGAGCAAACATAAATGGAAACACAGTATAAAAGGCAAAAACAGTTTGTACAATCTAAACATATCATTATTTAGTGCAAGTACCTTTATTCTTCACAACCAGAAACCTCTTAGATAAGCTTTCTTGTTATTGCTTTAAATAGTCTTCAGGAGTTGTTTGGATTTTCACACACATACACACACACACACACACACACACACACACACACATATGTGTGTGTGTATGTATATATATATATATATATATGTGTGTGTGTGTGTGTTTGTGTATAGTGAAATGGAATTATTAGATTACTATGGAATCTAATACAGCTGCCAAACCTTGATGCTACAGTATGAAATTAGATGAGTTATTTTACTGCCATCAAAAACTCTGGTTCATAATCAAGATTTTTTCTCATTTACAGTACACCTTAAAAGCTTTTAAAAGTCTGCCTCTTATGGTGAGGTGGAAACAGAAAATGAGGCAGCCTATTTTAACATGAAGGATAGACAATCCTCTAGAGCTAGCTCAGATTTTTTTATGCTTCATGTGGCTAGGTTTAGCAACATGGTCTTATTTAACTGTAGTTTCTGTAAACATTTGCAGCCATGTGTAATAATCTTGCTTCAGGAAGATTGCTCTGGTGGAGTTTTTAAGATTTTATTAATGCAACTCTAAGAAGAGAATGAGTATTTAGAGGGCAGTCTGATTATTTTGTACAAGATGGCTTATGGGCTGTTTTTTTTGTACTTTAAAAGGCTCTTAAAGTCCTTGAATTAGGTACCTTTTTATGTTTTGTTTATTTCCTTGTTTGGTGGCTTTGTTACCAACCAAAGAGTCCTCGCTAACAATAATTAACTGAAAATGAGTGAAAATGGATTAAATTTTTAAGGGCTACTTGAAAGACAGGAAGAAAGAAATGAAGGCTGACTTAAGACTTTAAGTTAAACTATTAAGTTACTTTAATTTATTGCACGTGACTAAATTCTTGGCTGGCAAATATTTTCGTTTGTTAACTGAAAATGTACTCCATGCAATTTTTCTTAATACCAGATATCACCAGGTTGTGAAGAATGTAGTTTACAACTAGATTTAAGGATGCTGGACATTCAGCCTCTCATCCCAAAGTCGCTTTCAGGTTTACATGACAAGCAGAAAGTCCTAAATATTCAAAGTTGGGATTAATGGTTTAAATGTTTCGGATTCCCCACTGATCAGTCTGAAGGTTAACCATCTTCAAGTAAATCAGTTGTTCAGCATTTAGACAAACTGTAGCTGACACTTCATTTTTAACAACTGATAATTGTAAAAAAAAAACAAAATATGACTTTTTGTTACAGCCCACTGATGGATGTGAAGAGGAAAAATGATGAAGAGAAGAAAAGGGAGGTGTGTTTAAGCAACAGACAGCGAGTAGAGCTTTTCAAAAAGGTATTTTCCTGTCATTCCTTGTTATAGATAAGTGCGTTAATTTTTACACAACAGCTGCCAAATATCAGTCAAACCCAAATCCTTTTATTTATAATTCTGCTGGAAGTTTCACTTTCTAAAAGCATGCCAAATAAGTCAAAGATACACATACAGAAAAGAGCTGTAAGAGACAGAGCAAAGCTGTGTGTGGGAGCAGGTTGAATCGTCTGTTGCAGTGGTGATAGTGGTCCCATATGTGCACAGAAAGGATGCAACTATTAAGAAAAAAAAAAGTCTTTGAACAAAGCCAGTAAATGTACAACAGCTTGTGACAGACTCACAAACACCTGTGTGAGACGCTGAACAGAACATTAATTGTGGAAATGACCCACAGGCAATTGAGCAAGTAATAGCACACATTTCTTCTACAGGCTCGTCATGCGGCAGTAATGGTCAACATAAAAAGGTTTATGTGCTAATAAGCAAGCTTTCTCTGCTTTCAGAGTAATTTTGCTGCTGAAAATGAGTTTGAGTCCTAACAACTCCATTAAGGTTAATGGAGAGGGCCAGCTTAGAAAGGGGATGAATGATGTTAAGCTTAAAGTATGGTCATGCAAAATGTCAGCAACAAAGAAACAACAGGAAGGATGAGACGCATAAATGATTTGTTATTACTCTCTTTAAATAAACAAGGTGGCCCCAGCCCAATCTAATTAATATATCCAAGTCAGGTTTCACCAAATTTACATAAAAAAATGTTTTGCTTTCTGAAATGAGAGTTCATGTTTGAGTCAAGTTTTCTATGTTAATATTAAAACCATGGATACCATAAATAAATCTAAAGCAAAATTTATATAATGATAATGATTGTGTGGATTCAGGAATGTTTTATATTTCACCGCTCTGGTTACATGTAATCTGTTGCAATCAAAGCAATTATTCTATTATCTCACTAGAGGGCGCTGCTGCCAAAGTTTTCTTTTCTCTTAAAATCTGTTGCACTAAGCCAGGAGTTAGAAAGGGAAAGCATCATTCAATAATAAAAAAAGTGCCTTTGAGAGTCATTTCAGCATGGAAAGTGAGTTTTAGTCTAACACTCTGCAATTCAATAACTGCCACCTTTCCAGAGACTTAAATTTGATTTGCTATAGGAATTGTGGTCTCACCCTGAACCCCACACCCTGTCTCTCATTATAAAGAGAAAGCGTGAACAGCCTCATTGTGTGAAGTGTATGAGGCCTGTGTTCCTCGTGAAACAAAAGGCCCTTCAGTGGCAGAGAGAGCTACAGAGCCGTGCCACCATTCAGCCGAGCTGCAAACAGAGTGGGTGCCCACACACAGCTGCTCCACCCACACCGCTGCTGTGGCTGATAACGAAGGCTGGAGGGGCCATGCCAGAAGATCCAGCAGGTTTTAAAAAGAGGTGCTAGATATCTGAACCGTGTGGATGAGAGGTATCTCATCCTGAATGAGACAGCAGTTTGAATCTGAGATTTGAGGAGGATTTGAGTGTTGCACGGTTGCTCAGGTCACAGAACAACAAGGGGACTTTTGTGTATTTCAGAACAATCATCTTTAAACATAATTCTGTTTTAGTATATTATTGTTTGTTTTCTTGTTACAGAAACTGTTGGCACAGATCCTGCATAGGAGCAGCAATTAAACAACCAGCCACGTGAGGATGAAGACATTGAAAAGCCTGTGGAAGGAAGAGGAACATGCTCTCCTTGTATGAATGAAATATTGCTCACAATATAGCACTATTTGCCTTCCACATTCTTTCTCTTGTGTATTACATTCATGTTATACATTTTAACATCTGTTTTCTAGAGGTAAATCCATGCCAATCCTTCAGAAACCCAGGAGGTCACTTAACATTGCACACTGCTATTTTAAAGATTTTTCCAGAACCTCCAAGACTCCTCTGCCCATCTGGATAAAAAATACACATTTTCATGCACAATTTTTAAAAGAAAATATCTTTATTTATTTTTCTCAGATCAATTTTAATCTTTTTCAACCTCCTAGAAAAGATGGTAAATTAAAGCTTCCTATTTTTGTTAATGTGCAGAAAAAGCTAAGATAAATTAACACTTTTCTTCAGCTCAATAGACACGGTTTGTAGCAGGTTAAATGGAATAAAAATGTGTGCAGTGGACTGAATGTTAGATGCATTTGGGTAGAGGAGTCCTAATGGATTCCAGAAATGTCCTCAAATCAACTGGAAGTGCTGTGAAATGACTCTCTGTGCTTTTGAGAGACTGTCATTCATTCATATTCTGAGAACAGGTAGTCTCTCACTTGGTCAATTCCTTTGTGTGCAATTAGGCTGCCAAGACAAATGTATGAAATCATGTTTTATGTTTCTATTGTAATTTCCATCAAATCTCACACTGACATCTAAACCAGTATGATCCTTCCATTTTTCCATTTTTATTTGATTGCAAATGGTCTCTCTCCCTCTAGAGTAGTTCATGTAATAGGATGCAGGGTAACTTCTCATGCAGTCGCTTTCACATGATCTCATGTGATGTCAATCAGTGCTATTAGACATTCATAATGCTTCACAGTCCCATCCAGGGCAGTTTTCGACCATCATCCTCATTATACATCCAATAAGCAGCCAGAGAAGCCTGAAGTGCCATCATTCAGTGCCAGCTATTAGCTCTTGGATGGAGGAATTTGACCTCTCCTCAGTGTTAATAGACAGTGCTCCTGAATGGAGCCTTTGTCGCGTCTTTGTTCCATAATGGATTCAGCCCCCACCGCTGTAAATCTAGATTTGTGTGTTTTGATCCAGAATTAATGTGCTGAGAGTGAGGATGATGTTCAGCCACATGCCAGAGCCGAGTAAATTAACAAAGATGTGTAAATATTTATTTTTGGATAATAGACTAGGGAACAAGTGCTGTTTTCATTACTTGTGATTGCTTTTTTCTCATTAGCATTTAAGTTTGAAGTCTTTCATATTCAAGTTGTTACATTTATTTTAATTTCTGCTGATGGCAGGCAGAAAATAAGATGCTTACGACTATTTTTGTAAACCTCATTTCATGTTAGTACCTTTGCATGTGTGAGTGTATTTGGACAGCACTGTATTAATGTGCTCATAATAATAATAATAATATTAATAAAAAAGTAAGTAATAATAAACACTTAAGAAGCATGGCTCTGTTGAAAATGACAAGTTACTGTGTGAGCACCATATTTATCAGGTTTAGCTATGCACTTTTATTGACTTTCTCTCCAAGGCTTTATTTAAAAGGAATTATTTTGATATATTATAGCTGAAGGCTGCCATCTATTCAAATTTACTTCAATCCTCTGCAAAAACACAACTGAATATTTGTATATTAAACTGCATCCACGTAATAACAGAGGTGCAGTGTAACATCCATAAAGATGGAATTTATATTGTCTTCAAGAAAACTGTGTTTTTACTTATATCAGCATGCAGAGAAATGCTCTGCAGCATTTATTCACTTCCATAAATATCTTCTTTAAGAGAAGGAGTGTTGTAGAATGGAGGTGTGCGGGGTTATAGCAGGATAGACTGTTCTCAAATTTCAACAGAAGACAAAAATAGGTTGCTATGGTAGGACCATAGTGCAGTCCTTCATAACTGCCATGTATGTATGCTTTTTTTTCTCTCTCTCTTTCTCCTGATAAGGAATAATAAGCTCCCATGGACCAGCTTGTATGTGAATTTATGTCTGTATCTGTCTCCAAACTGCTCCATTTTCTGGTTAATCTTAGCCACAGTGTTTAAATTTGCCATGTAACCAAAGTCTCTTTCTTTTTCTTTCTCTTTCTTAAAAATATGTTTGTTGATCTCATTAACAGTTTAAACATGTTATTGCTCCTTCTTTTAAATATTTGTGTTTAAAAGTAAAGTAAAGTGCACACAAGTAACAGAACTTTAAGGGGCTTAGCTTTTTCTTTCAGCTTTGATAACAGCACACAGTCCATCTCTAACAACATATGCCAGGGTTTACGATTCTCGATGTGTACTCTGTCGCTTAATGACTGAACTTGATCGGTAAAGATAGCTAAGTGATACAAAGAAGAAGGCGGAAGTAAGTCACTTAATTTGTTTCAAAATAAAAATAAAAAAAGAACACGTCCCATTTTCTAAGGCAGCTGTTGGCGTTTAGTTTATTTGAATGTTGGAGGATTTCTGTTTAACTGTAATCTGTAGCCTTTTCAATACACCTGGTTTTCAGTCATGTAGGCTACATGAAATGTTCAGTCTCAGAGGAGAGACAGCAAAAAAAATAAATAAAATAAAATAAAAAATCAAGTTTACCCAACCTAATTTTTTAGTACATTTTAAACCACAGAATGGAGAATGTCCTTTTTTATTATCATAAATTTTTTTATTTTATTATTTATTATTATTATTTTTTAATCTATTGGTAGTATTTTTGAGTGTAGTATATTATATATATATATATATATATATATATATATATATATATATATATATATATATATATATATATATATATATATATATGTGTGTGTGTGTGTGTGTGTGTGTGTGTGTGTAGTTAATGTTAATAAAAAATCAAGAATTCAAAAATCAGGATTGTTCTGACCATGAAAAAATGAAAAACAGAAATGCATCATGCAGAAATCACAAGTATATTTTAAGTAAAAAAACTAACTCTAGAAAAAAAATTCTATTGTAAAGTTTTTTAGACAATAGATGAGCGAATAAGCCACATATTTTCATCTTAAAGTCATAAAAGACAAAATATATGAAAGTTTTGCTTTGAAACTAGGATTTAACGTCAAACTTATTTTTGAATGACAAACCGGATGTTGAGCCCTCCTCATTTCAGCCTTGACGCGCCTGCGCGGTTCAGCTGGTTTTAGGACCTCGCGGAGCTTCTTCTGGAAGCACATGGTCCCCACTCATAAAACAACAGTTCTCTCCAGTAATTGTCCTGGAATTGATGTCATTCCAGTGGGCGACAGCAGCGGCATGTGAATTTGTCAATGTTTTCGTCGCTCGTCTCTTACCTCCCCCCTCCCCCTCACTCCCGCATTGTCTCACTTTTTGCCCGATGCGTTTCTTTTTATTTTTTTTTCTCAAACACCTGGACGTCTATGAATGGAGAAAGCGCGCGGAGTTGAATCAGCTGTCACTGGGATTTCCACAAGCTCCGCTCACATACTTGATCATATTTCAGGAAGTTGCATTATTTTTGGGAGGCTCTTGCACATCAGCTGTTGTCGGACTGTGATTGTATGATGGTTGCGCTGCAGTAGAGAGTTGCCGTCTACGCTTCAGCACCATGAACCCCGGGAGCCACAGTCTGAAGTTTGTGATTTTGACAGCACTTCAGGCTTTAACAGTCTCGTTGCTGATGTGTGACAAGGTGCATTCTGTTGAAGGTAAGAGGTCAGAGACGATGCTTTTTATGATTATCTTTAAATCCATGTCATATATGGATTGCATTATTCCCATTCCTCATATTTGGAGTAACTGTCACAAAGCTTTTACGTGATCAGAACATTTTTGTCAGAATTCATCTATTTATATTTTGCATTTGTTTCAGCAAATTTATGTTCCCATTCTTATAGATTACTATATCTATAACACGTGTTTGGACATAGTCACAAACTCCACACAAACTCCTGGAAATCAAATAATTCCTATTGTGTATCTTTAAAGAGAGAAGTGATGTGAGCCTGAAGCTTTCTGTCGCAGTCTCTGGTATAATTTTAGACATTTTAAGGCTTTAAAAACACTTAAGCTGCATTTAGAGATAAATTTTTGTGGGCTGTTTTGGTGCCTAACTTAATAATATGAATTTTATTTCTTAATTTTTTAACGTGCATATGATATTGGTCAGCATCAAATTCAAAAGAAAAATCTTGGCTGTGAGCTCTGGGGAAACGTTCAAATGTGAATCTGCTCGTGTGTCACGTTTTTTTTTTTTTTTTTTTTTTTGTGATGGCAACCCTTGAGGCTGATGCTCATGACACCTTAAGCACTTAATTCCCTTAAGGAGTGATTCAGTAAGAATGTGCAGTGTGGTGAGTGTCTGCATTTCGTTTTTGAAGCTCAAAGAAAACTTATATCTCTCTACTCATATCTAAACACACTGGCAGTCCCAAACTTTGCTGAGGAATCCTGGGAATTAATTACCAGCAAGGGCAAATGTGTTAAACCGGGATGGAAGCAAAAGGAAGTTGCTCATTTATTCATCAACAGTTCATCGTCATCAGACTTTCGCCTTGATGTGTCTCTCCCATGGGTGCGGGCTCACCGAAAACCATCATAACCACTTTGTTTGTGTGCGTGGCTGAGAAAGTCTGAGATGATCTGCAGTGGCAGGATGCGTACCTGCATCACGGTCATTGGAGCTGATTGAGACAAAGGATTGGAGGAAGCAGTATGCTTCTTAAAACCCACAAAAACTCTGTCAGTTACAGTTTCAATAATCCTTTAATCATTCAAAGCAAAAAAGAAAAGTGCTTACAGAAAGTTTTCAGACCCTCTTGAGTTTCTGCATTTTTTGTTACATTTCTGACAAATCTTAAAATTTTTCAAGTCAGTCTATTCCCAATTTTCCTTGATGTAACAGTGGTCGAAACAGGTGTTCAAAGATGGACCAGACTGGATTTTATGAAAGCACACAAATTGTATGGATGAGAGAACATTTCTGCAATAACCAAAAGGATATTCTTTTTCGGTACCCAAAGAAGTTTAAAGCAGCCTTCCTCTACCACAGCCCAGCCCAACTGAACAAGATGATGTGGTCGATGTTTACTATAAATGACATGTAGAGTTTGTTGGAGATGAATCTTACACTAGGACAGTTGGTTTAGTACTCTACTGATCAGGCTTTTATGCTAGCTTGGCTGGACAGAATTTATTCCTCGGTAAGAGGTACATAAAAGGCAGCTTACCAATAAGACCAAGATTGATCTCAGAGCTAGGCCTGTCGCGATAAGCAATAAGTCAATTAATTGAACGATAAGAAAATAAGAGCACGATAAGTTTGCCGGCCGCGATAATTTTTATTAGTCCCCCCTTTACCATAAACTGTGTATGACAATAGGTTTCACTATGGCGTATTTCGACTCAACGCTCTGGTTTGTTGCGGAGTGATCTCTCTGGTGTCATACTTGACTGCAGCATGTTGCAGCACGAGCCGGTAAGCCGCATTTGTTTTGCAGGGCTGCCAACACGCAATGGCCGTGAGACTTGCGCATTTAAGTGGCTTCTCACGCTCTCGCGCTAAACCTCCGATTCTCATGCTGAAATATGTAAATAAGTCGAATGGAGAAATAATAGATGCAAGCACCTCCTCTTTTATCATTTCGCTGCTCCCCACATGTAAGCAGAACACACACATCTAGCTTACGACGTCAGTACAAAGCCCCCACTTCCTGGTCTACCGTAATAACCCCTGTAATCCGCAGGCACATTACGCAAATAGAGTCAGCCTATATACTAGTGTTGTGCGATGTGTCTAACTTTGTGTGTGCGATCCAGCAGCTCAGTGCGCGTGAGAGTGAGCGTGAGCGCAGAGGGAGGAGAAGAAGAGCTTATGAGGAACGAGAGTAGCAGAAGAAGAAAAGGTGTGAAGAGAAGAGACGGAGCGGTTAGGCAGAACAGTCAGGAAAAACAATAACGGTGCGTTATAATAAAGCCGTTTCTCAGCACAACCGCTGTTTCCTTTTTTTATGGTGCTCCACGCCGTGAGCGGCGAGAGAAGAGAGTAATTGGGAGTTAACCCCGAAGCCAACTCCACTTCGGCCCTGGAGAGGACGGATCTCCCCCGTGTCCTCCGACTACTATCGGCGGATAAGAAGCGGGAATGGTTAACACTAGCGTATTTGACAAAATACACATTAAGAGCAATGCCGGCTAATCGAGAGGTTTGGGAGGATTCCCAGTGGGCTGCATTACTTTTGGGCCGGCGTCCCGGCTTATGTGAAAAAGGCGCTTTTATTTATTTAGTTTATTGATCTTTGAAAATGTGTACTTGCATTATTATTATTATATTAGTTGAGAATGGTCTCAAAATGACACATTAGCGCTTTGCGCAATATTATCGTTTATCGCGATAATTTCTGAGAAAATTTATCGTACAGCTAAATTTGTTATCGTGACAGGCCTACTCAGAGCACCACAATCTAATTTTCTGGGCTATTAAACCACAATTACCAATGATCTTTGGATTAACCCCATCTAGACTGTCAAACACGGTGTTGGCAGCATCATTATATGGGGCTGGAAAACCCGTCAGTTTAGAGGGAAAAAGTTGAAGTAGATTAATGCTGAATTAAACCTTTTCCTGTATCACAAGCTGTGATAAAGGTTTGCATTTCAACAGGAATCAGGACCTAAATCCAGAAGACCTTCACCAACACTGCTTATCTGGTAAAGCTTAGGTGTATTCTGACTCCAAATGTATTTATGTGGTTAAAATACAATAGAAGAAGCTACAATAGCATGTTGGATTATTCCTAGAACGACTTGAGGGTAATATATTTATTATTAAGACATTTCCAATCTCCTTTTTAAATAAATTTTAATATTGCTTTAAAAAGTTGCCTTTCTTGGATCATTTTTGTTGATTTATTAAAAAAACCGAAAAATAAAATCACTTTTAAGATGAGCCTCAAATATAAAAAGTTCAAAGTTAAAATTTTCCAATAACAAAAAACTAAATAGTTGCCGAATGCTGCAAAAGCAAGTAGAGCAAATAGAAATAGTTGGCGCTGTTTTGTATGCATCACCACTTTGTCTTCACACTTAATCCAACCAAAGACTGCTGAAAAACGATGGAGCTGTTCAGCTTAACAAAATGTCTTGTTTGCATACATATTTCATGTCTCCTTGAGCTTTCCTGTTGGTTTTCCTCCCTGTCTGTCTTACTTCTGTCCTAGCCTGAGATTGCTTGTGAATGATTCCCTCCCGTGGTTGACACACTCAGTGTCAGCTTGTATTTACAAGCCAGCTGTATTGCTTCAGCCAGCATGACTGTCTCTGCCCCCAGCGCTGCGTGCAGCTTGCCTGCCGCACTCTCAGACAAATGAAAAGTGAGCTGTGAATATATTTTTGGACTGTTGTAAAACATTCCTGTAGCCAACAGTGTCCTCCCCCAAAGAGACACTATCATCGTGATGCGAGTCGTCTCAAATCAAAGGTGTTTAAAATCTTTTCAGTATGATTGGACTCATATCTTCCAGATGACTTATTCAGGATATTGAATATGCAAGAGGCTGGTGAGCAGAAACGATGTATGGTTGTGCATCAAGACAGACTGATCAACCGGTTACTTTTCCATATATGAGAAGGGGAAATAGCTGAACTGTACTGGCTTGACTCCTCATATTTTGCTTTAATTTTTTCCAAGTTTGGAACACAAGCTGAAACCTGATTCTGGCTCTGGACTTTCTCTTTGGACGTTCACACCCTAACAGGTCATAGTTTAGCTCAGCATGCTTCTCCCACAGCATCTTCCCTCTCATCCGCTCAGAGGGTTCAGTTTCCTCAGATATTTCTTGTGTGGATTAGTTTAAGTTTCATCTGCAAATCATTTGATGGATGGGGGTTATTGTAACAGTGAAAAAGACGACTCCCTCCCATCATGATATAAATATTTCTTTAGAATAAAGGGGAATCACTCAATGCAACACCTTTGTGTCAATTAGCAGTCACTCCACTGCTTAAAATGTAGCGTTGCAATGGTGTAACGTACAGAACAAGATTTCTTACTTTATTATCAAATGTAACATCTAAGAACATTCTGGGAATACAAGATAGAAAAGCCAAACAAATATTTTTCACAGGAGATATTTTTAGACACATAGTTGTACCATACCCATTCTAAATACTGTTTTATAAGAATAGCTTACATTTAAAATTAATGTTCGAATATGTTATATTTAAGAAATTAGATAACATTAAGGGGCCTATTTTGAGATACCAAGAGTCCTGTTAGGGAAGTTTGAGCCACATTTAGTAAACTTGCATACTAGCATATTATTTGTTACACTATATATGTACATATATAGTGCTGAACAGTATATTGGTTCATACATTTTTTTGTTAAAATAAGCACTTGTCTTATACCTCCAATACGATTTTAATAATCTAAACAGTGTTCAGAATGTGGTGCAATTGGAAACTGTTTTGGACATAGACTAAATAACCATTTACTGTAAATGCTGCTGCGCAACATTTGTAATGACGTGAGCAGTTTGCTGCAGCACCTTTACCACAATCATGCTTTGGAGTACCAAGAAGGTATGAAACTAAGATTAGCATCCTTTAAGTAGAACTGAAAACGCTGGAGGACACTCAGATCAGATGTCTCATGAGCATGTTTGCTAGGGGTTCTGCCTTTGACAAAAAAGCATTCAGTGCATTGAAATAACCAACACCATAACAATCAATATAAGCAAAGATGGTTACGCTAAGTCGACAGATAGATTCAGGACACTGTGGACATTAAAATGCTTTTTTGTCCCTTTTGTGCAACTGGAAACTGTATGAAAATGAAAGATAAGAGAACAGACATGGCAACATACGCTACACAGGAAGCTAAGAAGACTTCGCTCGTATAGCTAGTAGCTAACTTTGGTTCCACATGTTAATGCAATGGTGCTAGTGCTAACTAGGGCTAGTCCAAACACTAGTGCTAACATTGATATATGCGATGGTGCACAATACTAGACAACACTATTTAAGCTATACAGTTCCATATGGCAGCCTGATGAAAAAAAAAACAAAACAAAAACTTAATATCCTTTCAACCCTGTGTGTAATCTACTTGGGGTTACTGTACATGCCTTACTGGGGTTACCCATAACAGTGTCAACTACTGGTTTTTAAAGTTGTATATTAGGCCAGTATTGAGCTAGAGTCATTACTAAAGATATTTGTTCAGTTCTGCTATGTTCCTATGGCAGGGCAGGATTAGTGCTAAGCAGCTAATATGTTTTGTATTGGTTCTATTGATGTTAGCTTTAACGACTATAATTGTTACTGGATTAAAAAAAAAAGACCTTCAGGATATACTTTTTACATTTTGTTTAAAGTTATTCCAAATCATTTAGACAGCGCTCAGTACATCGTTTTACCAATGAGATGTAAATGACACTCAGCAGAATCAGAATTAGGTTTTATTGGCCAAGTATGTTTACAAATGAAATTTGCTTTTGACTGTTAGTGTCTCCCTCTAGCCAGAATAGAAAATAGATAGCACATGATACAAATATCTATATAATATTAGTTTATACTGTGGAAAAGAACAAGGACTTGCAGTTCTACATGAATATAGAAGGAAACATGCCCCACTTTGAGTAAATACCATCTGAACTTGCAGTCATTGTTTTCCACTGAGATTTAAATCACAAGATTTCATCTCTAAGCTCCAGATAATGTTATCCTCCTGCCTTGCATTTAGTATCCACACTTAGCTATTCTGCCATGGTAAAGACCACACTGCAATATTTTTCCTAATGGGTACACGCATTATCGAGAACAAGACAGGTCAAATCCTACCTGCATAAATCTCAAACAAATTGGCCCCAACAAAGGTCTGTTGCTGCCAGCTGCAGGTCTGTGTCTTTCAGACTTTTGTTTCTGAGGCAAACCTGTGATGTATTTTTTAAGTGAGGCAGAGCAAGCAGAACATCAATAGCTGAGAAAGCTTCAAGTACAACCTTGACCATTCCAACCTTGTTAAAAGTTTGGGTTGATTTTTTTCAGATTTTCAAATACAGACTGAAAATAGGAGTTATTTCTTATATTAGTATTTTAAATGTCTTTAAACTATTTTAATTTGAGCAGCAGGAGTGACTGAAGTTACAGTGATGGTAAAATAAATCAGTAAATCCTCCCATTTTTTTCTGCCATCCGGGAAATGTAATAGAAAAACCCGTTAGATTCATGGGCACAAATTAAGCAGGGAACATAAATTCATAATTGGAACACAATAAATAATAAATTGACAGTAAATAATTTTCACAACCATAACATTGTTTGCAAAGCTGGAGAAAGTCAGTATGATCTATTTCTGCTTTGAAACCTCTGTGTGAAACCTTTAGAAAACCTTAAATATTGGTAACACTGTCAATGATTGTTGCAAACAATGACAAAGTCAGGGAATTGGTATTAATATGACATTTTAGTAGCCCTTTACTTGCCCTTGCAAGGCAAGGCAAATTTACTTGTTTAGCACATTTTCATTCAAAGTGCTTTACATAAAATATTAAAAGCATTACAGATGGTGCAATGAAAACATTAAAAAGTAGTTAAAGGCAGCAATAAATAGCAAAAAGCTAAATAAAATCAGAATAAAATCATTAATTAAATTAAAATTATTAAAAGCTAGATAAGTTCATGAGAAAAGAAATGTTTTTAACATAGATTTCTACATTTGGTGAAAATCTAATCTCCACTGGCAGTTTGTTCCACCTCTTTGCAACATAACAGCTAAATGCTATTTCTTCATGTTTAGTCTGGACTCTGGTCTGGACTAGTTGACCTTGATCTTTAGAGCTCTGGTTGGTTTATATTCTCTGAGCATATCACAGATGTAATCTAGGCCTAAAATGCTCTGAGATTTTAAATGATCAGAGTTTTTTAAAGTCTATCTTGTGACTCACTAGAAGCCAGTGTAAAGATTTCAAAACTGGTGTGATGTGTTCAGATCTCTTAGTCCTGGTTAAAACAGCAGCATCTGGATGAGCTGCAGATGTTTACAGAAAGCCCAGTTAAAAGACCATTACAGTTATCCAGTCTACTGGAGATGAATGCATAGATAAGTTTCTCCTGGTCTTAAAAGAAATGTGTGATTCAGACACAATAAATGGTGCTGTATCTGCAATCAAACACTCTCATGTGCGAGAATTTCTGCTGTTTGTGTAGCAACATGCTCCAATGAGCACAGAGTTGTGACAAGAATGCACTGCTCCCTCCTGCTGTGCTACTGTTAAGCACTCACTTGCTGATAAAGTTAAAATTTTAGCCGTGGTTATGATATTTCATCATCTTTGAATCAAAAGTTTCATGTTACACACTCTATTCCAGTAGGTCCACTTAGTGGCAGTGAAGAATTATTACCTATACAAAGAGTTACAGGAGCTGTCATCGTAGTAGCTGACGTAAAACTTAGTTGTTGTAATTAATTCTCCTGAGAGCAGTTTCAGTTGTAATTATAATAGCTGGAGTAATAAATTGGCCAGGGGTTGTTATAACAATCAGAGACAATGGCTGTTATAACTTCTGGTGCTAGTTGTAATGCGGTAAGTGAAGAACCAGAATTAAAAGTAAATGGTTAAACTTTCTCAATCACTGGCAAGATCATTACCACTTCCTGTATGCACATTACATAAAATGAACTGTACCTATACAGCGAAATCTTATACCTACAAGCAACAATCCACTACAGTAACAGTAACAACAAAGACCAGTCAAAACTAAGAAGACGTCAACCTGAGCATGAACTCACTTTAGCATGGTGTGTACGCGATTATTGTTATGAACACAGATCACAAGCATGCCTTTTAGAATGGTGATTGTGTCCTCATTGTTTTCTCTTTTTGGGTGAACAATTTTATGGACTGAGTTGTCACCCTGGTTACCAGAAAAATACAAAACAAGTTGGACTTCTGTAATATTGCAAACTGGGGAAAAAAAAAAAAAAAAAAAAAAAAAATATATATATATATATATATATGTGTGTGTGTGTGTGTGTGTGTGTGTGTGTGTGTGTGTGTGTGTGTGTGTGTGTGTGTGTGTGTATAGAGAGAGAGAGAGAGAGAGAGAGAGTAAAAGTCCATTTGTTGGAGCAGGTCATCCAGGCATTGAATGTTGCTGTTTCTGTCAAGTGTTGCAAGCATTTGGTCAAGTGTGTCTTCATCCCTTATGTGGCACTACTAGCGTGCTTTCTTTTTTCACATTTTTTACATCAAGCAAATTATTTAAATTAAAAGAACTGATAACAATCAAAAGTATTGTATTATAGGTGAATGCAGACCTGGGCATTGAAATACATGTGCAACATGTACTGTAATTTAACAGCTGTGTACATGTGTTAAACTTCAGATTTTACAAACACTCTTTTCAGTCTTTGTTGTTATAATGCTTGAGCTGTGAGACTTTACGACGGGGCTTTCATTGTGTGCCAGACATGTGCTTCCCATGACAGAAGAGTTCCAACAAGCTGTAAATGAAATCCGTCCTAGGAACCATGTAATGAGCTTTTGCACAGCTCTGCTCTAGAGGTTTTCTGACTCTGACCTTCGCTACTCCATGGAGGCTTACAGGGTTCAAGGCAGTCAATGAGCACAAACCATGAGGGGGGTGGCGTAATGGTGTCTCACTGCCTGCCAGGAGCATAATGGTACTAGCATCTCGGACAGCGTTAACCTCCTGCTGAGGCAAGGGGAACTTATGCCTCAGGAGCATTTATTTCCCATAGAGTAGTTATGTACTAGCACAAAAGAGCTGTTTACCAGTAGAGGGAGCTCAGTTTAAAATGGTTTCATTATACCCCTAAATATTACCAACCAAAGTTATATACCCATAAATACATCCATTAACATCTTTTATTGCTGACAAACTGCTACCATATGAGATTTAACTTAACGAGGGGTTATTAACAGTATGTGTAGATTCCTTTTAGTATGGCGTCACCTGAAGGTTTCCGTGCTTCTTGTTGATATGTCACCCAGCTGGGTCAGATGTTTATGCTGGAGTCAAGCCAAGATTACCAAGGACTTTTCACCTTTGCTCTGATATCCCTGTAAATCCTCAATTTAGGTTATGGGAGCAAATTACAGAAACAAGGTGAAGTCAAAAGGGTAGTCGATATCCTGTTAGGTCCTCATTGTTTTAAAGGCAAAATAAGTAGCATTGACACCTAGCGTTTCAAATCAGAACTACGGTCGAAAGAGAAAAACACGGAGAGCGTTCTTCCCCCCTCCCCCTCGGAGAGTTTCACGTAGGTTGCCGGTTTGTGAGCGGACGGTTCTTTTATACAGTCTATGAAGGACGGAGAACATAGCGCCAGCAAACATCAAGATGATTCACACACACAGTAAGTTGCTATGCTTTGCAATGCTAGCGCTAATTTACGTTAGCATAAAATATAGTGTAAAAAAAACCGCTACATTAATCAACAAATGCATTCAATCATTTCATTTGTTGTTGTAAACTAACAGGCCACCAATTTACTCCACTAATACATCCATACAGTCACACACATTAATTTTATGAGTGCAGAGAAATAAATTAGACTAAGATCTTTGTAAATCAAAATAAACTTTTCGGCTAATTTAAGCAAAATTCCGGTGCTTACCTGTCGAGGAGAAACTTTGCCAGCTCAGACTTCTCCACCTTTCAAAAGATTCTCCAATACTGATCTTTGTTTTATTCTGTTTTTGGTTGTTTGCTTTTTTAGCAGGATGCAGAGGCTTTTTAGATTTCTCTGAAACTATTTCTGGTCCACTTCTTTTAGTAGCTTCCATACCTGCACACTACTGCTCTTTTGCCTACATTTTGTTGTTGTTAGGCAACCGTAGGGAGTCGCATATGATTGGATAAGGTACCAGGAAGTTGGAAAGAGCAGCGCAGTGCACCGAAGTTATTCCTGCACGGAACTCTTATTTCGAAGGAGAAAACTTGACAAAGATATTGTTGATGTAGGAGACAGATTGTTTATAGGGAAGCTTCCTTTTATCCCTTGCAGCAAATGAGAACATTTTAAATAATTTTTTCAGGAAAAAAATCCTAATTATCCAGCCTTTAAATACAGGAATTTGTTGCCTTTACTGTTTATTTTCAACCAAGTATTCAGTTAATGATTATTAAAGAGTCCACAAGTAAACAGCAGATAATCAGTAATGATAATAATTGATTAAGAAATAGGGAAATGGCAGAGAAGACAAGAGATAGAGAAAATCAGAAAAGTTCATTGCTTTTCCCTCCAAGGTCATTTATGACAGAATGGCTGCTTGATGGATCCTTTCACCGCGTCATTTATCATTCTCTTCCCAATCACCATTCTGTTTGAATTAGCATCATTTGCCCACTCTGATTGGGGATAAATTGAGTTCGTGATATGCTTGCCAATTTACCATTTATATATGAACAATAGCCATAAACATCATTCAAGATTTTTTCCATGGACTGATGCCCGCACTGATCTCTGTTTCAAAGGCTTTGCTGAATGACATCCCAAGACTGTAGATGCAAGTTGACTATGTGAGAAGATCTGCTTTATCAAAAACACACTTCCATATAGAACTGGAGTGACATTTTTTATTTTATTATTTTATAATGATTTTTTTATGTTTTGAAAAAGTTCTTGTTTTAAGGCAGGCCAATATATATATATATATATATATATATATTACTCGGTTACTGCGGCGTCACATTTGATGATCAACTTCAGCAATGCAGCATGTTCAGGTCTCTGTTACTCTGATTATATATCTAAAACTTAATTTGCATAATGGCAGGGTTTTTTGTCATTTTGTGTGTTTTCCTAAACACAGTCATGATAAAGATTGAATTCAAGCCTAAAGTTCACATGTTCATGTTTAATTTGAGGGTGTTCATTTTTTGTTGGTTTTAGGAATTATTGTTCTTTTATTTATAATCTTTTAGAGACTTGCTTGGTCAGATAATCGAACATAAAATACACATAAATTTGTAAAAAAAAAAAAAAAAAGAAAAGAAAAGAAAGAAAAAATAGAATTCCTTGCTGTAAAAGAAGTCTGAAGTTTATAATCCATGGACAAAGAATTGGTTTCCTCCATTGTGTTGTCTTGGCAGACTTTAGCTTTTGCTGTCTTAAGTTGTTTGCATGTGTTCAACACCTTTAGTTTTGCCTTTAAGTTCTTTAAGTTTCACTCTTTTTCCTTCTTTGTGTTCTGGGTTTTGTGTTATGTGTTAAGTCATTGTCCATCTGTACCTGGCAGAGGCTGAACTTTGTCATTGTACAACAAGGTCTCATCAGACTAATCTGGACTGTCTTTTTTGAGATTTATGAATGATTTGGGCTTTGTGATGGACTCTCTGTAGGCTCTTCAAAGGCCTGTCTGTATAGACTTGAATGATCCATCTGCCTCCTGCAGAGTGTTCTTCACTTGGCTGAAGGTTGTGATGGTGTTTCTGTCCACCGTTGTTTTCCATTGATGTCTAGGCCTTTATATACAGTCAAGCTCACCTGGGTACGATTTTTTTCAGAACATCTCTAAGCACCAGGCTCACACCACTTCTAATGTTTTCGCTCTTTTTTTGTCTCTTTGATGTATTTCCATTGTTTTGTGCAGCAAAGGATGACCTGTTTCACTTAAAGATCATCTCAATTGAAAAAACTGTTAGATAAGGAAGAGGTTTACTTCCTAAATACGTCCCCCAAAGTGGATGTAAATGCAAATTAAAAATGAAAAGTCAGCACTTTCATTTCATACTGTAGCTGTGACTTGATTAATTACTTTGGGGAAAAGTTCAACTATATGTGTGCATGAGTTTCTCATTACAATTAATTTAAAACATAACAAGAAGCAGCTCAGTAGTATCAGGTTACATGTAACTTTATTTTCTTAGTTATTGACCATCACTTTCCATGTGTTTAAAACAATAACTGGAGCATTCACAATTACTTCAGTAGAATTAATAATTTTACTTGTCAAAGTGTCTCTGCGGTGTTTTTTTTATTTTAAGTCAGTACTGAAGAGACTTTCTGTCAAAGTGACTTTGCAATGTGTCCTTATAAGAATTTCTTGTGCCAGTCATGAGACTAAATGTCATGTGGTGTATTCTTTATTGATGTGAAGCCTGTATCCCATCTCAGAGAGGAGCTGTACACGAGTTGGGGGCATGGCCTCATCAAGTGTGCAGATGAAAAGAACAGCATGTCATTTGTGTTTCAAAAGACAAGATTACTCTGAATTCTTTATTACGTGGTTGCCTGTCAAGGAAAGTCATGGTAGGTAGTGACAAAGTAGGCTCTGGGATTCAGTAATGTCCAACAATTGTTGATTTTGTTTTGGGGGAAGAGATTGAGAAAGAATGAGAAGAGCAGGGCTTGCAAAACAAAGGGTGTCTGGAGATCTGTAGAGAGCAGAGGGAGGTCATCTGTTCCCTGCATGGGACCAGCATCTCTGGAGAGGAATTCATTAGGGAATGCTGATAAAACCTGGGAAATGTTTCACTGTAAGATACAATCAGGAAACTGTCAAATTTCCATTAAGTCAGCTAGACAGCCACGTGACTATATATTAACTTTTAAACTGTTTGATATTTAAGTAAAAGGTCAATCAAATGTAGTTATTGATGTGCTGTTGTAGTTGTCCTTATCTACGTATTTAAATTGAGTCTAAAATGAGTTTGTATTTCAGCCAAACTTTAACCCAAGCATATCTGAACATGTAGATCACTAAAATACCGTCTCCTGATTATTTATTAATTGTGGTTTTAATGCAGCTGATGAATGCTTATGAATGATGCTTTGAATCAGATATTTCCTCTAATTAACTAGTTTTGGAAAAAGTTCTTTGCCTGCAGCAAGATCTAAAGATAAAAAGCCATTTCAAAAGTTTTGATAATTCCACCTGAAGAAATAATTTGCCTGCCACAAATAAAGCATCCTACACACGTTACAAACACACTAACATGGTGTTTAGCATCACTGCCAGTTAGTTCTCTTAAGGTTTGAGAGAAGCATTTATAACTGTATAAAAATGTTTTTTCTTCCTTTTATAGAAGTTTATAAATTATCTTAAATTTCACTTTATTCATCATTGCACAACACAAGGTAGTATACATAAATTACAGATATTTTTAAAGTAATTAAAAACGAAAACCATATACAATACAGATATTTGTTGGTTTCATTGTTGCTTCTTTTAATGTCCCAGTCCATAGGTTAAGAACTCCTTTGGACTACTATTGATTCCTTTTAAGTATGGCTAGACACTAGAGATAAAACATTCATTTCTTCATAGATCTGTTATACTGATGGAATTCAGTCAGTTAGAGATAATCATGATTTTATTTGCAAAATCCTAATTGTCTTCATTTATCTGTTTAAAAAATTGGTTCAGGCTAATAAAAATGTCATATTTCCACTTGGAAAAAAAGAGCCATTTAGTAGATTGGACTAATTAACAGCTACAGTTTCCATCCTATTAAAGAAATGACCTTACATATTATAGAAGTCACCTTGTTGCATGTCTGCTTTCAGTTGTGAACATCTGCCAGGTGCAATTTTTTTAGGGGGTTTAAATGGCAAACTGGCATGTAAATAAATATTTTCTATGTATGTTGCTGTATTTATTTTTGAAAAAGTTAAGGGAAACTGTCTGATACCTCTGAACTGCTAATAATTTATGAAGTTAACCCACTCTGACCCACTCTGATTGCAGCTGCAAATTGTCACAGCTCGGTCAGAGATGATGCTGACAGCGTCATTTGCTGTCAGATTAATGAAAAGCAGCGGTGTCTGAAAGAGGATCAAGCTGGGTTAAAA
This sequence comes from Melanotaenia boesemani, assembly GCF_017639745.1. Lineage (NCBI taxonomy): Eukaryota > Metazoa > Chordata > Actinopteri > Atheriniformes > Melanotaeniidae > Melanotaenia > Melanotaenia boesemani. The sequence continues at coordinate 10,619,750 of NC_055702.1, forward strand.
CCTCAGAGCTCTTTTGATCTTTAAGTCACTTAATCAAAATTTCACCACACTTAAGATATGAACAGCATTTTGCAGCACCCTTTTCATTATTGGTGTGCCACAAAATGAGAAAAAGGGATAATGTACAAAGTGTGTACAGAGGAAAGTCTTATTTAATGCTTACAGTCAGAGGTTTGTATCATGTTTCTCACACCTACAAGCAAATACACACACACACAATCCACATGTCGACGTATACAGACACACAATCCTCCCTCATAGCATTGACTTTATTGAGGTAATATAAATTGCACAAGCTCTCCTTGTACAGTGGAGCGTAAAGGGAGGTGATCATGGCCAGGAGCCTGCTTTATTAAGACCTCTGTTTACACTCTCCTTTATTGAACGTATAAATAAAGCTTGGGGTCCTGGTGCCACTTTTAAAGCTCCCTTAATGCTCCTGGTTCCTCTTATAACATTTTTGCTAACAAAGCCACTTACACACTGCTCGTACAGCCTTGCCACACTCCAACTTGTCTACCAAATGTCTCCAGCAAGCATGTGGAAAAGAAATGAGCCTGCAGACCATTTCCACAACTATAATACCATTTATGAGAAGAAATTAGGCCTCAGAGCACACCACATTAGCAAAATGGTTATTCACTTACAGACTTTGAAGTATATGGACTGAATTCTGAATGCTTGTGAATCTCATCTTCAAAGTGGATTAGAAAAGGCGATGCCTGTTGGGTGTATGTATGTGTGTGCGTGTGTGTGTGTTAGCCTTATAAATTAACTCTACCAGAATGTGGACCTGATTTTCTTTTGTTAAAAAATTTCCTGTTTTTCTTCCCATCATTTACTCATTTATCTGTACCTTTTTAATGGCTTCTCATGCTTTCCAGTCATAGTTTAAGGTGTTTGTCCTTTTTTTCCCCTTTTGTTTTATTTTTGATCTTTTCATTGGAAAGTTATACAATAGGAGAAGAGACCCCAAATGCAGGATTGAAAGGCAGAAAGCAGGATGATCAGTTCCAAAAAAATAAATAAAAACGAAGCATAGAGATGGGACTCACACAGCAAGAGGAAAATGAACAAGAAACATGGAAAATGATAAGATCGATTCACCGATGAGGATCTGGTAAAAAAAAAAAAAAAGTGTCCTGCATGAATCTTTCCCAAAGAAAGAGAGAAGACACCATTACCACTTTCACTCTGTCAGGGCTTCATGTCATTTCTTAAACCTAATTTTAAACTGGTTAGTGCATTCAGAAAAAGTTGGTTCAGAACCTGAAAAGTCAGCTCTCAACTGGAATAAAAAAGTGGTGGTTGTTCTTCATGATCTGTGACATCTCCCATGGGATCAGCCTGGGTTTACCCAAACGGCAGCCCAAATAATCAATAAGCTTAAGAAAGTGAAGAAGGAATGAAAATGCAGCTGGATGTGGGATTAACGGTGCGTTCGATTTGACTCAGAGGTCAGAAGTCGGATCTGGGAATTAGCAACCATCTTTGATGAGTGAAGTCAGAGCTAGTAAGTCTTCCCTGACTTTCCGAGTCAGATCTCCAACTTTAAGGGGCAATCTTGTTGCATTTCCGACTGGGAACTCTGAAAATCCGACTTACGAGTACAAATCAAACGCACCGTAAATGTCCATCTTTAAACAAGACACTTTACAGGATGAGACAAAACAGATACGTCATTGTCATCAGTTCCTATTCAAGCGTTCATATCAAAGCTTAGCATTATTGTATAGTAAGTATGGTCTGCGATTCCCTAAATGGTCATTGACTAAATGTAACTTGTAGTGCTTTTGCTATCTGAGCATCTTAATGCTAACTTTGCTACAGAAAAAGCTTCCCTTTTATACCCTGGCTGAACTGAACCTGTAGACTGCTGGTCATCTGTCAACAAGGGATTTATGGGCATTACAATTCACTGGCTGGACAAAAATGATATATATCACAGGAGATCAGTAGCACATGTGTTACAGAATTTAAGGTCTGGTATGATTTCATTGGAAGACATAACACTATAGTTTATTCTCTGTTTCAAGTTCAGTCTTTCTGTCTCATTTCTGACTTTAAAAAACTGAAATGAACTGAACTTTGAACTTGTTCAAAAATGAAATAGTGAGATATGAATGTGAACTATTAATTTTAAACTGAACCTTGAAAAAGTTCACGAGAAGTATGAACTTGCACAACACTGTCTGGGCTACAGTCAGAAGTAGTTTACGCAATCTTTCTCCACCTGTCCCCCTGGAACAAAACGGATAAATATGAAATTCCAAAAGACAAGGTCAATACTAAAACATAAAAACATAACAAAACTCATAAAACATAAAAGTCCCTCAACGCAACATTGCCACCTCTCTCAGACTTTTTTTGTTTGGGTGGGGGAGGGGGGGGTTTAAATGCTGGTCGTGCTGGTGTCTGCGTGGTGCTGTCCCATCCTTGCGGGAGCCTGCTTCTCATCAGGAAAAAGTCGTATGAAGACTGCCGAGCTGGTCACGTCTTGCTCTCTGCTATCTGCTGGAATGGCTCTGTGATGAACTCCAGAGGGGTGGCTTCCTCAGAGAATAAGCAGAGCACAGTTCAGCAGGGAAATTCTTCCCAACCTGGGTTATTAATGCTGGATAATAAGCAGACTCAGCAATTTAGGTGAATGGGTCACATAAAAGGAAGATATCTGAATCTGCTAGTAATAGAAATCTCAGATGAGTGCATTTCCACAGGTGTGTTTTATGTTTATATTTAATGTGAAGTTAAGACAGAGAAATGCTTCAAGTTCAATAAGTGGTATTTATTATCCTCAGAGTATAATTTCTCACAAGGCCTCTGATATCATCCTCAAACTGAATGTGTTTCCCTGCTGTTTGGAAATGCTTCATGGAACATCACTGAGAAAAAAGGAAACGAAAACAAGCAAACATTTGATTTAGGATGTTTGCACTGAAATAAATGGCGCAACGACCCCTGCTGTTATAGTGTAACATCGAGCAACAAAATAACTTCCCACCGTAGGAAGCTGATTACTGCAGGAGCCCTGTTAGCAGCAATGTCTTCCCTCCAGGCGCTGACTACTGTTTTTGCTCATGAATTGTACTATTTAAAAAGAAATTGCAGCTTCTGTCTGAAGTAAAGGTTTGCTTTGGGTAGAGGCCATCTTTCTGACACTTTATCTTTTGGTTCCTTGCGGACGCCAGTATTGGATTTAGAGGTTAATATACTCTTAAATGACTAGCAACTCAGCACAGCTCTAAGTACTGTAGCCATTTGGAGGCTCAGTTAACACTCTGTCAGAACACTGTAAGAGAAGATAAAGGGTGCTGGGAACAATGCCCCAAAGCTGTGTCTAATCCCTACACTGCATCCTGGACACTAGCCCTGTGTTAGGAGATACTACATTAGCAGCAACCTGAGCTCCTCTTTGCTCTAAACTCTCCTTTCCATAAATATGGAGAATTTATTCATCTTGGGTGTTATGGGGGTGGACACAGCTTGTCAGCATAGATTATCATTAGGTATGACAAACAAATACATCTCAAGAGGGTTATTAGGGTTGTGTGACAAAAGCCTGGACATTTGTAAACACTGATTCTGTTAAAGGGACACTTTACATTACAAGTCTGCTGTATGCTCAGGTTTTGTTCTCATGTTTTTAATGATCACTGGGCACAGGATTTATAACAGAGAGGAATTCATTATCAGTGCTGTTTGTAAAGTAAGTTCCTCTTGTTTGTGTCCATAAATAGGTTGACATGGTTTTTGCAAATTCAGAGAGAAATAAAAGAACTATGTGAAGTTTTATTTGTATTCTTACACAGTGTTTTATATTTTCTTTTACAGGGAACATTTTCAGCACAATCGTTCAACAGAGACGAAAAGCGAAGCAGGAACATTACGGGACAACGCTGCCTCTTCAGCTTGTTGGACAAGAATGGAAGCCAATCAGCCAACTCAAATCTCAGGTGGAGAATAATAGCTGGAAATAATACATACATTCACCTTCTAATCTTGTGCAAATTCCCCAAAAATTAGGACCTTGGGTAAATTGTAAAAATGTTGATTTGCAAATGATTAAAACACATCTTTAAATGGGTAGTGCACCCCACCAAATTGTGTTTTTTGAGCTGTAAACAACACCGTCATACTTAACTGCGATGAAAACCACCTATACTGTTGATAAAATATTTATTTATTTATTTATTTATTTAAAAAGCAGGTAAAAATGGACCTATAAGGCACCTTACAGGGTAAAACCATTTACCATGTTCTTTGTCAAAGATATGTGATAAATGCATAAATTGTACATTTGCATCATATAAATTGTGTAGAAAAAAGGAGTATCCCAAAGAGGCTGCAAAGATAACAATGAGAGGTGTTAGCATTCTGTGAAAGACTGTGTGGGTTAACAATCAAGTTGTTTAAAAAAAATTATTTATGGAAATAAAATTGATCAAGGCAGATGATGGGGTGCATTAACTCACACAGGTATGGACACCTTTTATGTCTATGAAAGCACTATAAAGGTCATGTATAAGAGACATTGAATGATTGCTCACTCACGGTGGTACCACCCAGCTTGCTAGGCATAAAGGAAGTAACATAAAATAAGATGCCCAGATGTAAAGAGGAGTATCAGGGAGTTTATTGTTGCAAGTGGCAGGTGGAATTTACACAAACAACACCAAACAGGAGGGATGGGCAGGTGGTGCTGCTTAAATTAAAGAAACAAAATAAAATGGACTAAATGGAAAGAAATCATTCTAATTAAACAACTGAAAAAAAAAAACCTGGCTGACTGCACTGGGTACAAACAAAACACAACTGGAAGCAGCACTGTTAACTAATAACCTAACAAAGAAAACTGCTGTGACATGGTATCAAATCTAAACCTGGCCCAGTCTTCAGACAACAATTCACAATGATCTTTCAAAAAAGCAAAAAGCCTTAGAGGCTCAGCAAGACTTAAGAAGTCAGACACAATATAATACTTTACAGATCACAATCTAACAAGCAGCATCTCTACAAAAGTGGGCGAGCTGTCTAACAAAGGAACATAGCTGCCACTGAATGAGGAGATGCTGTGCCCTTTTATCCCTGGACTGTAGCAGCTTCTAGGGGTGTGCCATCTTAGGTACTTCACAATTCAATTACAAATTGGGGTGCTACGATTCGATTATTAAACTATTTTCAATGTATGTCTTTTACACTGTCAGGGTTTTTTTTCACTGCGTGGCTACTTCATAATTTTATATCCATTCTGTATTTATTAATTCAAGTAACCAAACATAGACATTTGGAAAATGTCTATGTTTGGTTACTACAGGAAATGTACATGCATTTATCTGCAGGAAATGTATGTCACCTACAGGAAAAATCAGTTAGCAATAGTTAGGAGCAACAAAAGATGTTTTGTCGGCTACCCTTGTTTAATATGCATGTGTAACATAGAAAACTGCAAATGACCCATCAATTCAGCACCACTGATTGCTCAGAAATTGTGTTGACATAAGGTCCAGGCCTTGTCCGCTCTCATGTCCAACAAAACAAAAATGTTTCCAAACGCTCGCCGTCAAACCTGATGAAAAGATCAGTGACAGTGGCTGCAAGGCTAGCTGCTGCTTTCTTTGTATCACTGTTATTTACTTTTTGTTGTCTGGACACTTTATGGCAGCATGTGTGACTTTTACGTTCCGGCCACACTTTGCATCTGTGTTCCTGTCATTTAGTTATTATTAAAAATAATTGATTTTGAACATTTATGAATCGTAACTGAATTGGCACATTTCACAGCGCGATGAATCGATTAAATAGGGAATCGGCCCACCTCTAGCAGCTTCAGCAATGATTGGTCCAGAAGGCAGTGAACCAGGGAGCAGGTGAGGAAGGTGTGGCGATGTGGAGCCTATTATCGGGACAAATCTGCTCGTAACACACCTCAGACCAAATGATAACTGTACAGAAAAATCTTATAAGACTCAAGATAATCGGGCGTTTGCCGTCCTTGGTTGGGAAGGGGCAAAATCGGAACAAACATAGCCCGATAAACTAACAAGCTAACGCTGAATAAATGTTAGGGTCCATATTCGAAACATTATGAACATGGCAATTTACATATGAAATAAGAGGGCACAATTAGACCAATGGGGAACAGCCATACACACACATGAACTATAGTTTCTGTGAAAACCTGAAAAGTCTCACTACAGGTACAGTGGTCAGTTTTTCTTTTTGGTCTGTTAACATGATAGAAAGGGAAGTAAGGTGAACCACATTATGTATAGACAAACATTTTATTGAAATGTAAATATTTAAACACACTAACTCTTATTTGCATTTTGTTTTCCAGTAAAAAAGAACATAATTTTATATATCTGCCAGTAAATTACCCTGAATATCACATGCATCATATGCAAATTCTGATGCAGATGACTTCATTCTTAGAGAAAGACTTACGAGCAGTGAGACAGCATGAAACCACATTCAGCATATCTTTTCCAAGGCAGGTGTAGTAGTCCAGGAGCCAGGTAAAGAAACAACACCAAAGAAAACGTGAAATGATCTTTTCCAATACACAAAATTGTGTTCATAAAGTAAGGATGTGTAGTGAGAATTTTCCCACCAGCTCCTGGCGCTTGATGATCAATCATCCATTGTTAATGTTGCAGTCTCCAATCAAGGAGCTGTGAAGTGGGAACCATTAGCTGCAACCAACACCAATACAAAAGAAAAAAAAACAAAAAAAACAAACAAACAAATACACAAACAAACAAAACTGCTGCAAGCCGCTAACAATCTGTGGCACACAAATGTAGCTGGATCAGAAAATCACATCATACCATCACGGTCCAAATGAAGTAAAAAAAAGGTCAGACTTCAAAGTTAACGTAAAAAGCAGGAATGCTGCACATCCGCAGAATGTTGCAGCCCCAGGAGGAGTTTCCGAGATGAGGTGGGGAGGAACCCTAATCATCAAGTAAACTTTCTGACTTCCTGCCAACACATTTAAGAAAAAGTGGAAACTGAGCGCAGCATCACGGACACACCATCCACAGCTATGGATCAGGAGGCGGACACACCATCCAAAGCTATGGACTGGGGAAGTGGACACACTATCCAAAGCTATGGACTGGGGAAGTGGACACACTATCCACAGCTATGGACCAGGAGGTGGACACGGATGAGGCCAGCATCTCTGCTTCAGCTGCCCAATGGGAGGTGAACAATTTTGAGCCATCTTGGACATCAGCAGCTGAGGGACATCAGTCTAACCACAGACCAACACAGAGAGACGTTGGGAATATGATGAGGGAGTTACGATGGAACAACTGACTCCGAAAAATCATACATTTAGGAACTTATATCAAGTAGTTTCTTCATAATATGATCCACATGACACTGCTGCCTTCTCAGTAAGAATAAGAGCATTTCATGTCATATGTTTAAATGTGTGTGCATCTCAGCCAGCACTCAATTGATGTGAGTTGACGTCTTCACTTGACATGAACAGAGAAAACTAAAATGTTAACTTTATCTTTATGCTGTGGAATTTTATATGTATATTTATTATTTTATAGTACATGTAAAACTGAAAAAATGAGAATATCATGCAAACCTTAATTTATTTCAGTAATTCAACTTAAAAAAGTAATCTAATATATTATATAGACTCATTACATACGAAGTGAGATATTCCAAGCATTTGTTCTAATTTTGATGATTATGGCTTACTGCTTATGGAAACCCAAAAATCAAAATCTCAGGCAATTAGAATAGTGTGAAAAGGTTCAATGTTGTAGCCTCTAAGTGCCGCACTCTAATCAGGTAATTAATCCAAAACACACTGGAGCATTTAAATGGTCTTTCAGTCTATTTCAGTAGAATTCACAATAATGGGGACGTTTGCTGACCTGACAGTCGTGCAGAAAACCATCATTGACACCCTCCACAAGGAGGAAAAGCCTCAAAAGGTAATTGCGGAAGACGTTGGAGGCTCTCAAAGTGCTGCATCAAAGGACATCAATAACAAGTTGAGTGGAAGGGGAAAGTGTGGAAGAAAAAGATGGAGCAATCAGCAGGGATGAGCGCAGCCTGGAGAGGATCATCAGGAAAAGGCCATTCAGAAATGTAGGGGAGCTTCACAAGGAGTGGACTGAGGCTGGAGTTAGTGCTTCACTTAAAGGGCAGCGTGAAGTTTCCACAGTCTGTGTTGATTTGTGGAGCCATGTAATCCTCGGGTGTTGGTCCACTGTGCTTTATTAAGTCCAGAAGTCAACGCAGCCATCTACCAGGAGATTTTAGAGAACTTCATGCTTCCTTGGGCTACAGACTGATAACATCCATGCCATGCTGTATTGAGGCAGTAATTCATGGAAAGGGGCTCAAACCAAGTACTGAGTTCATATGCATGACTATACTCGTCAGATGCTCAACATCTCTGTTTAAATAATTAATATAGTAAAAGTTGTGGAATCTAATACAGCTGCCAAACTGTGATGCTACCGTATGAAATTAGTTTAGTTATTTTTCTGCCACCATAAAACTCTGGTTCATAATGAACATTTTTTTCTCATTTACAGTATGCCCTAAAACTTTTTTAAAAAGTCCTTCACCTAAAGGGTTAAAGCCTCTTATGGTGAGGTGGAAATGAAGGCAGCATATTCTAATATAAAAACACAGGCAATCCTCTGGAGCTGATTATGTTATGTATGGCTAGGTTTTTGTAAAATAGTCTTATTTAACTGCAGTTTCTATAAATATATGCAGCCATGTGTAATTATGTTGCTTTAGGAGGACTGCTCTGGTGGTGTTTAAAGATTTTATTAATGCAACTGTAAGAAGAGACTGAGTATTTAAAGAGCAGTCTGATTATCTGCTAGAAAATGGCTCATGAGCTGCTTTTTGCTTTAAAAAGCTGTCAAAGAAAACTGCACCATACCACACTCCATGTTTCTTTGCATTTTTTGTCCTGATCATATCTGTCCAAACAGTATTCTGTGCAGGTAACGTGTTGATTTGCAGGAATTGCTGGTCCTCCTCCCATAGCTCTGATTCTGATGTATTTTTTATAATTCTCTCTTGTAATCCAACTATTTCTTGTCTACCTCTGCAGGATCCTTTGTTCTGAACTCATAGCTGATTACCTTTGTTACTTTTTTTATCCATTAGGCAGTTTTTGTTCTGTTTGTGATCCCAAAAATCAGGAAAGCAAGTAGAACAGGTTTTATTTGCTCTGCTTCACATCTGAGTGTGTCAGATTTAAGTTTAGTAAAATAGTATTGCTTCCTTATTGTTGATCATGTTAATTAGTCCTGGTCATATCTGTTCATTTTGACTAAAAATGGGAATAAAAATTAAATTTGTTCATGTGTATAACTCCATCATGATTGAGATTTGTGAAAGCAAACTACACAGATGCAAAGCTTTAGAAATATGGTAAAAGAACATGTATTTACATAGCTGCTTTTGTATATCCACTCAGTTTCATGCATCTGACCTCTGTGTTAAATTGGCTTGCCTGCAGTCAAGACCTCTCACCCACTGAAAACATTTGGTGCATTTCAAAATGCAAAATAAGACAGAGCAGGCTCTGGAACATCAATCCCACAGCAAGTAACAATTTGGAAAACATTTCACTTCAGTACCATACACAGTGGTAGAGTGCATACACTGATGAAGCAACAGCAGCCGTTGTTTCTTAAGGTTGTGTTCATATTTCAAGTGCAGACAGCTGTGCAATATCTTGAGGAGGAAGTAAATTCAACGTGACCCATTGGAAAATTAATGAAAAGTTTCAAATCTGAGCTCCTTGGCTCTGCTTGGTGTAATATTCCCTGAATGGATAAATAAAAACGAATGGCTGCCAGAAAAAAAAAGAAAAAACAAACAGCTTGAGCTTCCAGGTTGTTTTATCGACTCAATTTATTTGTGAATTAATTTGTTCTGGCTTAACCAAACAGATAAGGTGCCACAAAGTTTCTTTGGGAAGCCCCCAAAAAAACAAAACAAAGCCTCTGATCAGTGAATTAGAGAATACTTCCAGCAAAGGTGAATTTGAGTTCTTATTTGAATATTTAACTCTCAGATAACAAGTCCAAGTATGCAGTGCACGGACAGTGTTTCCTCTGAAGTTAAAAATGGGCTTGGTTGTAAACAGTTTGCAGGATGGGTCTATATATTCATACAGAAAATTATTAGGACAAAAAGTAGCTGACAGTGTAGGCTTGCAATAATACTGCCTTAAACCTTAAGTGTTCTGCTTCCATATCCTCTTATGATCCACTCAACATTCTTCTTCACAAGAGGTGATGTATGACTTAACCCAGAGTGGTGCTCTTTACTGGAGCTGACCTAGATTGAACTGTATGTGTTGAATGTGTGTGTGTGTCCAGCTAAATGTGAGACTGAAGAGTCTTTTTTTGTCTGTTTTAAGGCCTAAGTATGAGTGCAACACATGGGTTCAGAGAGGTTGAGCATTTGCAGAAGCGTCTGTTGCACAGCGTGACTGACAGAAGTGATATATATGATGCCGTGCCACTTCATCTGAATCTAACAAAGACACATGGTGTCTGTGACTCAGAGCTGTGAATACTCACAGCTTTCTGCAGGATTAATGTCAAATGGAATAGAAACATAAAGCTAATCCTTTTAGTCCTTGTTCTAAGACACAAAGTAGCTTCATAAGGATGCTCAGCTCCTCTCATCAAGTGAAAGTAGTTGTGCTTGTTTTCTCACAGTGCTGAGTGGCTCAGTCAAAGTCATCAGGATGGAAATAGTTTAAGAGCGGCTTTATTGCCCCACACAGAATCAATTTGATTAATCTAGCAAATGTTTAACAGTGCCAACTAACATTTGTAGATCAACTATGGCCATATTTGTTCAATAAAAGTGAAACTCTGTTTTCTTCTTATTTGTGTTGCCTCTTCAGAGTCACCCTCCATCACTGAAGCTCATGGTGGAAGCGGAAGGTGTGCAGCTGCTCCTGGCTCTGGAGAAAAATGAGTAAGTGTCCTACCTGAGCTTCTAACTGAGTGCTTTCTGGAGTACAAATAAGTGACATATGCAGTGCCCAGGGGCTACAACTGTAGCCAGGGAGATGGAGAGGAGAAAGTTTTTCTGTCTTTTCACTACTTGTGTGAGCATGGCAGTGCTTTCAATGTGCTGAGGCAAAGACTTGAAAGACAGAAATTCCTGAATACATTAGCTAGACACTGATGAAAACCAACATCTTGCTCCTTCTTCTCACCCTATCTTTTTATTTGATCCACCAACATAACACAGGGGAGAAAGAGGTTTTGTTTGAACACTGAAGACACTCAGCACTCTGTGTATTAAGATACTGTCAACACAGTGTTAGGCAAGAGACTGGCAAAGAGGAGGATCATCATTTGCAAGACATCAGGTCATCGGTGCAGACACACTTTTTACACAGATGTAGCTCTGATGTGTTTGGAAGAATATTTGTCATATTTGCATTTTTACACAATTCAGCGTGGCCTCAGTCTCAGACAGTGTCGGAGTTGAGTGTGTGGCTGAGAAGAATGGGACGTGATTGATGGAGCAATATGTTTTCCATCCAGCTCGGCTGCCACACATGAGCAACCACGAACAAGCAGAGCTGTCTTTGTGATGGAGAGAGAAAGAGGGAGAGGGAAGCAAAAAAACAGGGGGAGAGCGAATGGGTTTTCATGCCACTGTCAGCCATGAATTTCACTTGTTTTCCAGACTTAATATATGTAAATTCCACCTGCAAACTGTGAGACAAAGCTTTCAACACCAGCAATTGCAATTTTATGGCTTACCTACTCTGGAAATATTTTTATTGGAGATCGTACTCATTCTCTCTGGTGAATATCCCTACTTTGCACAGGTGGGGATTTTGCAAAGCTGACGTGCAGATTGCCATATTGCGGTCAGTTGCTTTGAAAAGCACCTTCAATCTCTCCCCCAAGCATGATTCTCATGCAGCCTCATGCAGCCTGATAGTCGTCATTGTCCCATTGCATTAAATTTAAAGTCTGCAGTTGAGCTGGAACCCACAGCCAAGTGGAACAAACAAAGATGATGGAGAGGTGTAATCTTTGTAATGAGTTTGAGTATGATGGAAAAGACTTTAGTCAAACAAACCTCCATGTATTATAATTACCAATCTGTTAGAATTTCCTGTTAACGTTTGAAGCAGGTCTGAAAATTAAAGTTACATTTTTTGGAAAAGAGCATTTTATAATAAATCAAAATAATACCTCAAAGAGCTTTTTTATGTAAATTTAAGCAGACAAAACACTTGAAGGACATGGACTGATTCAGGCGTCCACAGCTAGAACTGAACCTGCTGTGCCGAGTCTCAGTGAGGGCTCTTGTCTGAGGCTTCTGGCAGACTTGACTACTCACTGCTGATGAAATCCAGTTGTTGAAACACAGTCGGCATCTGCAGAGGAGTGGGAAAAAATATGGACCTGGATGAAATTATGAGAATTAAATGCCCAGATTTATATTTGTTTTCTCAGGTCTCCCTTAATAAATATGTCTGGCAAAAAAAGGAAAAAAAAAAATGTGCGAGGTGTGCAGCACAGCTGAGTACTGAGTGGTAGACACATTCTGTGTGAATTTACATCAGTGTGACAGGGAGCAGTGTAGGTTGCTGTGCAATGCTACAGGCACAAGAAATTTCCTCATAAAACTCCTCTGTTTTCTAAACTGGACAGCAATCTGTTTGCTACAGAATGAATAAATATAATAAAAAGAAAATATTCATAGATGTAAAATCATTTTGTGGAAGAAGCTAATTAATTTTGTGGCAAACTAGAATTTGGTCCTTTAGTAGGAATAACTTAATATGTGTGTTTCGCTTAATTGTCTATTAGTCTCTGACCTTAGCTTGTGGAAAATCTGATATGTTATGAGTTAATTGTTGAATCGCATTATATACACATCTAATCAACTTGACCCAAGATCAAGATGTATACATATGAAGCTGTAATGGAATTGTTGATCTTACTCCCATAATGTACACATACATACACCCTAATCAAAATCTCTCATTCTACCAGAGTTTTAAAGGCAGTCTGTAGTACAAACAGCTGCTTTAAGTTGGACTTATTCATGCCTCAGTGGTCATTGTGCAAACAAACTGTGCTGTTAACAAATCACTCTTTATATGGGTTCTTCAGGGATGCTGGATTCTAAATCTATCTAACCTAAATAGTGGCTGTTGCTGCAGCAGGAACTTTAAAGGAAGTTCTACAGACGGTGCAATGTCTACGTAACTACAAAACATTTCTTTACAGCCTCAAAATCTTTACAAGAACTTGAGAAGAATTTGAACATTCTTGGGCTTATAGAGGTCGTACAGATGCCTGTAAGGCAATCCAAGATTATTTGTACACCACATTTCATGTATAAGACAGTTCAAAGGGCTTTATATAAAACATTCAAAGCATTACAGCAGGGTGCAAAAGAAGCATTAAAAAGTCAAATCAAACTAAACAAAAGAAGTCTTTATATAAAGACACAAAAACATAAAATAGAATAGGATAAAATGCAAGAAATAAAAGTTACAGTGTGAGGAGGTAACAGTTGTTTTGATAAAGGCAGCGGCAAATAAAGTTTTAACCTTGATTTAAAACATCGGAGAGTTTTAGCAGATCGGCAGTTTTTTAAGAGTTTGTTCCACATATAAAAAGTATGATAACTGAACCTTTTCTCTTCATGTTTAGTCCTGACTCTGGGAATGTAGACTTGACCCTCATGACCTGAGTACAATCTGTATACGAACCATCTCACAAACTGCTGTTTCTGTTTTAAACATGCCATTTGCTCTGCACACAACAGGTTACAAAAATTAGGTTTATGTACCCAGATTACCTGCCATTGGGACGTTAATTTTGATGCATGCCACCATTTGCAAAGAATGGTGAGCATTAACCAAATGTTACAATGCCTTTGTTTTTAAATTTGCCAAGTCTGGAAGGTTTTGTTAGAAAGAAAATATGCAAAGATAGACAGGCTGTGTGCCTTAGGGAATATGAATTTAAGTTAAATGTTGCTTAAGCATGATGTGGACATAAGTCATTAATTAAATTAAATTATGCACTAAAATGGAATTGGGAAAATGAATGGAATATCCTTTCTACAGCTTTATTTCATATGTTTTATATGTTTTATTTAAATTGAGGTCATTTGTTGGAATATTACTATATATGGCTGTGCAAACAAGCATTTCACACATCAAAGCAACCGAAACCAAAGCGCTTCTGTCACCATGCCCCTTAACATTAAAGGTACTTCTGAATAGATGTCTTCTATATGTGCCAAACATACCTTTGTATAATGTCTTAGCTCAAACTGGACACAATTGCAGATTAACATAGCAGATCGGTAGATAAATCAACAGTAGCTAATAAACTCAGGAAAAAGCAGAAAAATGGGATGGTTGAAAGTTCAAGACTAAAAGTCGGACTAAACAAGCATTCACAGGTGAACAGAGAACATCCAAAAGAATACAAAACGCATGGACGTCAGCAATGAATAATACTGAGAAACAACAGATTGGAGAAACAACTGTTAGGAAACAAGCTGGGAAGAACTGACAAAATTAAAGAAAAATGGAGGGATAGAACTGAATTTACACCAAGAGCTAGTTAGGCAACAAGAGGCAGGCAAAATCGTTTAGGGAGAAGCTGACAATCACAGGGGGAAGTCAAGCAAAAGAGAAGGCCACTAAAAAAGACAGAAAGCGAGAGACTAAACGACCAAAAATAGAAATAAACAGTGGAAGACATTGAAGCACAGAAAATACAGGGACAATTCTAAGAAACATGAGAGATGTAATCAAGCAAAGTAAAAACCTGAACTAAGGCTAAATTAATTTGTGCAGGCAGAGGGGAGTTTTTTAAATGCTCTGATGTTCTTTTTGGACATTTCCCATGTAGTTCAAACAGGTGCAATCTCTTATACACTTTAACACCTGCAAAGTCAAGTCTAGACTTCAAATTACAAATCCTAAATTGAAAATTTGGTGTTCTTGAACAATAGTAGAGGATTTTGCAGCCAGTGGAATAATTTATCTTAATTGTTCAGGAGGTCTTCTTAAATCATATTTTTTAGCAGCAACATGTTTTTATTTATTTATTTTTCTTTTTTTTAGAGAGCATCTAGGCATAAAACATATCAATTCATTGAGCTGTAGAGAGAACTGCAGTTTTTGTTAGCCTCTATCACTGTCACCTAATCTGGACCCTGCTGTTTCTAATTTAATGGACTGGAGTTTGTAGTAAATGAAGTGCACTTTCCTTTTTTTGGCAGGGGAAGGATAGGGGAATGCTGAGAAAAAAAAAATCTGCCAGTTAGGTTTGTCTTAAAGAAACAACAACAACAGAAAACACAACAAAAAAAAAAGACAGTTCAAGTATTTAAAACATAATGAAATCTTTGTAATATGTTACAGTAATTTAATTCAGTGGTTGAGTTATTTTGAAGTGTCAATTTTAGATCTAAAAGGTTTACTGTTTGATTATTAAGCTTTTATAGTAATAGCCCAATAAACCATAAGCCTGGTCAGCAGCTAGTTAACAACTTCAGGAAGCATTCACAGTAAATTCAGGAGAATCAGGAGTTATCTCTGTGCGCTGGGGACAAGGCCAAAAGTCAAAACATTAATGCTCGTGATCTTCTAACCTTCAGGCAGCACTGCTTTAAAAACAGGTATGATTCTCTACTGTCTCTCTTATCATGCAAAGAAAAAGGAATATATTATGTGAACCACCGGATTACCATATTCCAACTTTTTTTAAGATGTTTTGACATTAAATTCAAAATGAACTTATATTTTCATTCTTTCAACATCTGATATCATTTATGTCCATCCATTCATTTTCTATACAACTTAATCCAGTGCAGGGTCGCAGGGAAGCTGGAGTCTACCCCAGCAATTAGCAGGCGAGAGGCAGGTACACCCTGGACAGGTCGCCAGTCCATTGCAGAGCCAAGACAAACAATCACTCACACTCACTGGGAGAATTTGAAGTAAGCAATTAACCTAACATGCATGTCTTTGGACAGTGGGAGGAAGCCGAACTAGCCGGAGAAAACCACACATGCACAAGGAGAACATGCAAACTCCACACAGAAAGGCAACTGTTCAAATCATCCCTCGTTATTATGGGTTTACAAGATTTACAGATTATCTCGTTCCATTTTTATTTACATTTTACACAGTGTCCAAACAATTTTGTAGTTGGGGTTGCATATAGTAATCAGCTGCCTATAGTCAGTAGCACTCACTTAAAGATCCTGTAAGATGATGAAAATGATCCATGATTCATGAAATGTGTTGTGTATTTGCCAGTGCGGAGCATTCTTTGGTACGTCTGCTTTTTGGTATTAAGAGCTGCAGAAGCAATGGACACAGAGCTTTAAAAATTCCTACAACATCCCCAGACACACTTACAAAGGGCGCCTGCTGCCTGAAACTAAATGTCAGCACGCGTCCTTGTGTGAACTGCGTCTTCTAACTCTAGTTTTTAAAGTGGCTGCCTGAAAGATTTTCACGCACCCATGTACTAATGTGTCTTTAGAAATAAAAAGCAAAAAGAAAAGCTCCAGTAGAACGCTGCTCATCTCTAGCCTGTCATCCAAGTGAAAAATTAATATGTAAGAAGTCAAATTAGACAGCTGCCTCAAAAAACCACCTCCAGGTTTTCTAAGTTCGACTAGGTTCATAGACTGACCCAGAAAATTGATGGCCAGCGGTAGTAAGTGTTGAACCTTCGTCTGTACATACACATTAGATAATTCTGAATTGATGCTACATTGATGCTCTGATTAATAAAATCCCACATGAGAAAATTAATCTGAGAATAAACCTAATTTCAGTTTTGGATTGAAAGCACATCCAGCTTAAGATTCTTGTCTGAATGGTACATGTTGTTCCAATGAAGACGCATAGACTGATTAATTTTCATCTAATGCAAGTAATCTTAGATTCCTGGTGGGACGTCGTCTTGTTGGACCAATTTAGTTAGTAGATAGTTAAAACAGAGGCTACACAAGCTAGCTTGATTTTTATAATAACATCTTTATTTAAGGTAATTAAAAGTTGAGGTGAGATGTATTTGTTCCCAAAGAGCAGGTCAGTGTGCATGTTTGAATGGGTCAGAACACACTACATCAAATAACTGATAAATTCTGAGTTTATTTATTTCCTTCATTTGTTATTTGCTTGTTATGGGGGAGAAAACCCTGAAGCTTATGTACATCTAGTAGGGAGCGTTAGTGAGCTTTTCCCACAGGGTATGGATCCACTTCAGGCCAACAACTTATGCTGCTTTGTGCCTTTGAATGTGACGCCCCCAGGCACATCAAGATGAGTCCCAAGCCAAGCAGGCAGCATGCTCTCCATCCATATGTCCTCTTCTAATGGACTGCAGGATCACTGCAAAAGGAGGCCTGGGGCTCATCAGCTGGATAGAGGAAATTTTTGGTTGCTTGCACTTGGGGTTTCTCCCAGCTCATCATGTTTTGCCTTAAGCATAAGACACTTGGGAGAACACTATCCAACTTGTAAGGCTTTTATGGTCTGAGACAAACAGACATAAAGCGCATGCAGATGTGCATACACCTAAACTTAAATCTAGCTTTTTCCTTGGACAGAAGGCAAACAGAGGAAATGATTCTTGAATATAATACCTGGCTTCAAACTAAGGCTGTCTGGTGTTTGGAAGAACAATGAAATCCAGCTTGGAAAGAGTCCAAACACAAGCTGTCCCAGTTTGCATATCAGGTTTTGAGGGATGTTGTTTCACCCCACATCTCAGGCTGCACTGTTGTTAGCCTGTGACCTGTTGCACCTCTCAATGAAGATGTCCTCACATTTCACTAAAAACATGAACAGGAAGCAGGCTCTCTTGAGGAACTAAACAAACAGAGGGATAAAGACACTGCACAAATAACCAGTTCTCTTTGGAAAAAAAATATATCTCTGTAACCTTTTTTGTAGAGTTATTGTTCTCGGCTGCTGAGCCACACACAGACTGTTTAAGGAACCCATAGACACTTTGGTTTAAATGCTTCCTCTTGTCATCAAGCCAGCAGTGAGACAAAAAAGTGTAGCAAACCCTCCCTAAGTTATTCAGTCAGATGTAATACAAATTAGAGCTTCTCTGCTAATTCAAGTTGAACAATAAAAATGTTTTTTTACCAGAGATTTGAATGTCTAATGAATAGTTCATAATTTTGCAGGATAAACAAGAGCATCTCAAAGATCTCTTTGCCCTTCTACAATATTTTGGGATACATTTAACAAAGTACTAAACATGTTTTTTAAGTATTACTTATGTCTAAATAGGGAAAGTATGCAAATCTGAAATGTGCATTCTTGAATATTTGCATATATAAAATATTTGTCAATGTAAGGAGTTTTAAGAAATGAGAAGGAATGCAACAAGTCAGGGCAGAAAAGTGACAGTTAGCTACTTCCAAACATCAATTTTAAATGTGATTTTACCTCATAACTGAAAGAAAGCCTGCTTGTATCAAAAAACTTTTGCAGGTAATGTTACAGACAAGTTCTGTCACATACACTGATCCCAAAGCTATAGTAGGAAAATGTGGATAAAGAAGATCACAACATGGGAAAGAGAAAGATTAGAGTGAAAAGTGGAAATTTCTTTCAGGGAGGGGAGGAGACGGAGAGAAAACTGGTGATCTGAAGCCTCCATACACTCTGAATCAAAGCGTATGTGCCCTTCCTGCTGTTTTCCAGTAATCACCGTGGAGATGATGTCTAATTACAGCCTAGCTCCCCATTATCTCATCTGCAGCCAACTGGTCACATCCAACATCTGCATCCTCTATCAGTACATAACTGACTTCTTTAGATTTAAGTCATTCCCAGAAATATGTAGGAGCACATACAGCTACATAAATAACAGTTTTGTATTATCAAAATACTTATAAAGGGAGCATAACCTGCTAGTTAAACTAATTATTGGAGTAATTACATGTATTAACACACAATAGTTGGTATGTAAAAGACGGATGTTGTCATCGTGACATCACCCACTGAGTTCAGCATGTCATCTTGGATGTGAACAATTACTTAAAGAGCATGCGCACAACTCATATGAGGTGTAGAGAGGCAAAAACCATTTGTTTGATAGGTTGTTAACAGGTTTGAACATGTGTATTTTTGCTAGGCACGATTGGGACTAACTAGCTTTTGGCTCTAGCCTCAAGTGGTCATTTGAGGAGTTGCAGTTTATGGAACACCCCCTTCTATGAAAAAATAAATAAATGAAAAATACACACCCTTCAGGGAATGCTAATTCCCCCCCTTTCCTCCTTTGGTAGACATACTTACTCTCACTTTAATCTGCAGAATTAGAACACACAAACAGACTATTCTCTAATATTCATTCAAAGGCACCGAACCTTATTTCTAAGGGAAGGATGCACTGAAGCTTAACTCGAGCCTTTGTACCTCTTCACGTACTCCTGCGGCTGCAAGGCCATGATATACTGTGATTCATCACTTTCAAAGACAAGACTTAGAAATGGGCTCATCTCATCCAGAGCCTGCACCTTTTAACTGCTTCCTTCAAAAGGCAATTTTGGAAGGAGCTTCCCTCGTTTGAATCACCTTCTCAGAGGCTGCAATTATTTCCAAGCTTAAAGCTGTAATTAAAAAGTTTGACTCCACGTTGGTGATTAATTAGGTTATACTGGAAAGGTCTTAAAAAGATTGTCCCTTTCTTCAAAATGGAAAACATTGACACAGATGTAGGAAAACTTTTTTTTTTTTTTGGATGCATGGGATTTTTAACTGATATATTAGAAATGCTGTTGTATTTCATGACAAGATGCTTTTTTTCAGATTTTGTCACCATCTTAAAAGTTATTTCCCTTTAACCTGATGTTTCAAGACATCAAAATACTCAGATCTGACAAATAATTTAACCCTTTTATCTTTTGGGAAAAAAATTTGTAATCAAGTTTATTATCATTTTATGTACTAGAGGTTACAAGCTTGCTCATCATTCCTGTGCAAGTTAGTTACAAATTGAACCAGTATCACCTTCCAAACTAGTGGTGTCACATATCATTTGACTTTAAAGCCCTACTATTATACTTTTTTGCACGTTGACACACCCCAACAAAGGATATTGCAGCATCTGTCTTGCACTTGGGCTCTTCTCTGAGCTCTCGCTCTTTAGCTCCACTGGCCTGATCAGACACAAATTCATACTCACTGCCAAAATCGTTGGACTAAAACTTAAGATAAGCACTCAAGTTAAGGATGAAGATTAAATATTTTAGTTTTCCATGATACCATGAATGATAATTGCAAAATATCCAGTAGTCACAGAAAAAAAACAACTTTTTTTTATTTCTATTTACTTTACTAAGTACTTTGCTGCAAGTAAAGTAAAGTAGAATGATGGTTATTTGCAATGGCTTGTTCAAGAGACCTTTTGTGCAGTAAAATAGGCCTTCTCCCCACTCTGAACCTTTTTTCCATCAGACCACAGGGGTCTCTGGGCTCCAGCTGGTAGATCTATTCCTCAGACTCCCCCTCCCCTCCATCCTCTCCCAGTCACTACTTAAAACATAGCCAAGCAAAATCTACTGAAAGCAGCAGTCTGTCTTGAAGGACAAACCATTACTCACTGCTTTTCCAAGGAGATGATGGAGGCTGCTGCTATTACAGATGCCCTCTTTTTGTGCTAAAGGTTGTTATCGAAGCTGCTATTGTAAGTGGATTCAAGCAATGTTTTTAAATTAGCATATGTTTTATGATTTATGTGTTTTAGTAATCTAGCACATGAATACTTAATTAGCAAAATCAAATCATTCACTTAAGATTTCACTCTGGGCAGCTGAGTTTGGGGTTTGGAGGTGATGAATGATGGGAAACTGTTTTTTTCCAAGATTTTTTGTTTTAGAAGTATTCATCTTGCTGAGGGTCACATGGACAAAAAAACTTCTGGACTCTTCTATAAAGTATTCCATTTTTGCATCTTGAAGGACAACAAGACAGCTTTCCTTCTGTTGTTCTCTATATTCTGTATGATTCATCTGTTAAAAGCTCTTCCATCCATTGTTTTGATCTTGAAAATGGTGTGCAAGACTGGAGTTCATTCAAATCTGAATATTAGCGTTGGTAGATTTCCTGTAAATGGCAACCTGTCATTTAAAGCTGGTAACCCATGCATCTTTTAGAATTAGAAAGACAGCATTAAAGTTATGAAAGGGTTTAAAATGAATACCATGTGCTTCATTTTTAGACCTTTATATAAGTGCTGTCTTATATTTAAGAGAATTTAATTCAATTTTCAACATATTCCAGGCGGATAGTACGAAGACATTATGTCTTTTGTTTCCAACTCATCATTTGTGAGAATGTGTAGAGAAAAATCATTACTCTTGAATATCAGCTTGACCTATTTATTTCACCATGACTTAAAGACACATTTAGGTTGTATATACATCTGACATTATTAGATTATTTACACAGACAAACTTAAAATGAAGGATTCATAAAGAAGTTTCCTTTAGACAACAAACAGACTTCTATTGCAGGTATAAAAACAACATTATTTATCTCTAGTTGTGCTTCGGCCTTTAATATATGTATCTTAGCATGTTAAAACATAATGCAATGTCTGTTTATCTTTAACTTATTTTACTGTTTAGATTTTTTTTGTAATAATTTATGTTTTATTAAAATAATTTATTTGTGTTTTACATACTGGATGTAAATACTGTAATAGAGCTTCCCATGTAAAATTAAAAAAGGATTCTTTTTTAAAAAAAAAACCAATTAATTTAACCTTTAAATTATAGCCATATGCACAAACCTAGTATTTTTTGGAGTTCTTCCTTATGTTCACAGCTATCATTGTACAATTTAGGTCTACAATGAAAAAAATAAAAATAAAAAAATCAGCATACTCTTATGGCAGTGCACATTGTTCTTTATTAACTATGCTGTCTTCCCATGTCTTTTCAAAATGCTTGCAATAAAGCAAACTTGTATGTAGACATGAGGGAAATGAGCAAAAGCATAGAATGACTAACTCCAGAGGCTCATCTGCAGCTATAATGTTGCTTTGAAAGTAGAGCATAACCACTCCCTGTCTGCAGATATTTGATTTGTATGCCCATAAGGAATAATGTATTTTTTTCACTCAGTAAACACTGTCATAGGTGTAAAATGATCAGTCATGTAAATATGAACTGTCAGAAATTACTATAAATATTTATAATGACATAATTTGAAATATGCAAATGTGACCTTATTAAAATTATTGAGGATTTTGTGGTACAAAAGTTAGTATTTGTCTTTGTATTAGTATTTGTATTGTGTTTAATTCTCTAACTTCGAGTTTTTCCCCTTTCACCCTTTTAAAGCGAAGACTTTTCATAAATTTAAGTAAAATCTCATTTCATCAAGACTCTGAGGTGCCAGAGGAAATAAACAAAAGCAGACAAATTTTTGGACCTCTGTTTCTGCTGACCATGACGATAATCAGTCCAGTCTCATAGTCCTGGCTTGCATCCTTCCTCTGACAGTCAAACAAATAGATTTTTCCGGAGTTCCAGTGTGAGTTAATGTCAGCTGGGAGTGAATGTTCGCTCGACTCGTCCTCCATCCTGTTCTCCCCCTTCTCACAGTCCGCTGGCCTTCCTTTGACCTGTCTTGTCTGTATGTTGGGTCACTGACTGAGCAAAGAAGCCATGCGTGGTCATCAGTCAGTCGGTTGGATGTTAGCTGACGGAAACACGTCTCTTTCAGCTGATCTAGGAGATGTCTTCCCCTTCTGTTTGGCCTACACATGCTCTCACAGAACAGTGTCCTGGCCAAAATAAATTCTGAATGGACAGCAGAAAAAACATCTTCTCCTATCCTAATCATCTTGATTTTTTTTTTTTTTTTTATCTTTTTTGTATGTGCCATTGATTCATTTAAAACTTGAAGTTGTCACAGGAGTCAGTGGGAAAGCTGTGTAGAAGTTAGAGTTCAAATGACTCTTTCATCACTAAGTTTAGCTTAGTGATAAAAGGAAATGGTGCAGAGAAAGTCAGGAACCTCTTCTCTTGTCATGCAGAAAGCAGATGTTCCTTGTTTTCCATTCCACTCGTCATCAAGGGCATTACTCTGAGACTGACATGCAGGGACTTCAACAAGCCGGGGGAGAGATTTTCTGCTTTGTCAGATGAGGTGTTAAGGCAAACCCTCCTTCTTTTGTACACTAGCCAGCCTGTCTCTCCCTCTACACATATTTTCTTTTCATCAGCAACTTCCAGTTATTCCCATTTGGGGTGTATGACACCGCGGGGTCCCCTTCAGTTTGCCCCCGTGTTCCTCCACACTCTCACCTAATCACTCCTTCACAAAGGACAGGAGAGAGCTGTCAACAACAATTGGAGCTCATGGTGTTTGATATAGAAACTGTGCACAGCTTTGGGGTGCAGTTCACCTGTTAACAGTTTTCCTTGGAGGGAAGGGGTCACAAGCATATTGTAAATTCACATCCAGTTCAGAAGGAAACTGCTTTTGCTGACAGATGCAGGAAATAGCAACCATTGAAGTTACTGACAGAACATCAGTGTAGGGTTTCTATTTTTTTCAGTTTGGGAGGTTTTAACAACATGAATGTGGGAACCTTTGCTTTGGTGAAGGTTGGTACCAAAAATGTCTCAGAAAATTTGGAAAACTAAAATAGTTAAAACTGTCAAAACACTTGGTATAAGACCTACTGACACAGATTTCTACAAGCCCGCCTAGCCTTGGTCTTGGAATGGGTTTCATTTCAAAGACAGATTTAATGAAAAAAAAAGGATGTTCTGAATGTGAAATCAAATTAACCAGGTCCCTTTTTATGTGTAATGGGGTCATGGATGCTGGAAAAAATGAATGAGCCCCAGCTGTGTGCTACATGTGCACGCACTCAACTATGATGTCATGTTTGCAAACAGAGCAATCATTTTCCACTTCTAGGGAGCATCGGCAGAATGACAGGCGCTATTTTTCCTCCAGGAATCAATGGATTGTGGACAATCAGTCATCTAGAAGTGTAATGTTGGACAATAAATGTGTAAGAATAAATTATTGTGTGAAGACACATTGTTCATGACTCAGATGCCTTCACAGGCTCTGTTTTTGCTGATCAGCATCATTTTGTGTGTCAAAATCTGCAGAGTAAAAAGACAAACAAACAAACAAACAAAAAAAAAAAATGGTAATTTCTATCAGAAATGTGAATTACTGAATATCCACCAAACCTATTTCAGCTGATTGTCAAGAAATCTGTTTATTGTGCACATCTTTCTCTCTACAGTACATCTAGTGAGCTTTACATGACAATAGAAAAGATGTGTTAGTTTGACAAAACCAAGCTTTTAAAATATGTAAGCATGTTTGTCTGACCTAAACTGTATTAGACCAAGAAATGGGTTTGGTTGTGCGTGGCAAAATTATTTTATATATGCGGGACTCGCAAGTTGGAAAAATCTCAACCCGCTCATCACTAATGTACACATACCGAGTGAACAAGTTAGAAATCTTGCCATTTTTTTAGTTACTGATGTCAGTTATGGAAACAACTTTCTACAATCCAGAAAATGCATTTTAAAATTAATATTAGTTTTCATTAAATTTTGAATTTTGCAAGCCTTTGAATTACGAACTACTTGCAAAAGAAATGATCTGTATGTGTTTTTATATTTGAAATAAACAGTACACTTTTTAAAAATTTATTCTCACTCCTAATTTTTCCGCGTTTGAATTTCAGGTCATGAAATTTAAAACAATTCAAGTAAAACAATTACAATTTGATTTAATGAATTCAGAACTCAAAATTCACTGTAAGAACACACAGATAACCAGTTTATTTCAGACTTACACTGAAAATAGATAAAATGCAAGAAATAAATAAACAAGAAGGTTATAGAATGAATATTTATTTAAATCTAATGTGCAGCAGACTTTATTTTACTCCATTTGAACCCAGAGCACTGAAACTGCCTCTGATCACTTGTAAGCTTCATTTTTAACAATCAGTAGGGTAAATAGGCATTAACCTCTCCAGTGCTAACACACATATAGACAAACTAATCAATAACTGGACGCAGGAGTTACTGCCCAGGTAGAATGAGTTCTCCTGGTACAAGAATGAGGCACCCACAGGGGGCTCAGTAGTCCTATTTTTGGCCCTTTGAATAAGCCATCGTCAGTCACTCACGTGCCAGTTACCTGCTGATGAAAGCGTTGGCATCACAGCATAATTTGGTTGGCTTAAAGCTGGCTTGATGTCTGTCAACATGGACTGCCTGTGTGCCATGAATGTTAAAACTGAATTTCTGGAAGCAAATTTTAAGCACTGAATTCACTCTGTTGAACTTGAGCCATTCCATTTTTTATTGGAATGTTTTTTAAACTTCAGTTTTGGACTCTTTGTATATAAAAAAAAAACTGATAAAATAAGAGTCTTTTTAAATTATATAAAAGTAAACAGTTTAATTCAGACACACACACAAAGAAAAACCATGCACATAATTTAACTGCATAAAACTTTGGTATTTGAGATTCAAAAGCTTGTAAATTCAAACTGTAGTAAGTCAGATTTACTTTCATACCCGAACCTCTTCATTTCTTAAATTTCTGCCAAGAAACTGTACACACTGCCTCTAATGTGGTCAACAGTGTGTGAGCATGTGCATGAATGGATGATGTAAAAACACATTGAAAAGTGCTTTAATCCCCCAAGTCAAGGTTAAAAAGGTGCTCTATGAGTATGGACCATTTACCATTCCCATATACCATTCAAAATCCTATTAATAGAACAAAAAGCTTTTAATGGTCTGACTTCCTTTCTGTGTATAACCATATCAGAGCCGTCAGATCATTATTTTTTTGCATATTTGAGTGGGTTTAAGGTAATTATTTTTTGGGATTGAAAGAATTTATTTCACATTTGCTATTTTGTGTGTTGTTTGTTTGACCTTTTTACTTATTTTACCTGAATTTTTTACTTTATCTTTTGATGTTAAGTGCATTGAGTTCATATTTAATGAAACAGGCTTTTTAAATGAATCGTCAAGGGACATTCCACAATCTTTTATCTGTACAGATAGCAGAAATCAAATTGAATGGATTTTTTTAACCATGTGTTTGCAAATTTATCCAGATTTATGTCTCATATAATTTAGTTGTTTATATTTCTCTTGTAAACTTCAGTTTAATGGTTTTCATCTCTTGTCTGTGTTCTCCTAAAGTAAATTTAAAGTGTCTGTTGGTTAATGCATCAAGATCAGACTTTTCTCCTTTGTTTTTTTTTTTTAATAAACTAAATAGAAGGAGAAAATCTAACTCACTAATGCAATCAATGGGCTGAAAGACATGAAGGGAGGTAGAGTACATTTGTATTCAGGCCTTAATTATTTGATTTCACTGAGGGAATAGAAGTGGAGGGGGGCAGGGAAAGGATGGGGGCGTACAAGTACAAGCAGCGACAGGTTTAATTAATTGAAATACTCGTTTTTACCTTGTGAAGGGAACGATAGGCTTGATTATTTGAAGTTCCCTCGTTGCTCATTAGTCAAAGCACAAGGCTGCAGTAAATATGCAGTTGATGTGTGACCTTTTCCCCCATGTACCAGTTCTTTTGCAAAGCATTTCAATTAATGGGTTTGCTTAAAGCTGTTGTACTTACACAACCCCTCCTGAAAATGACTTTTCAGTAACCTCTCAGTGGTGCCACCTCCCATTTTTAGTCTTAACCTATATAATGATCTCAAAAGACGAACAAAGCAAGAAATTATGCAGAAAACAGACATAAAAGTGGGTGAAGAAATTAATTGTTTTGAAGCTTTTTGTTTACAGTTGTCTGCACGGAGGACTTTATTAATTAAATCTGGCTAATTTTAAGCTGTAGGTTTTTTATCTGCTGACCTTGTAATTGAACTGTTTCATTACTCTCTCAAAATCAGACTTATGAGATCAGTTTTTGAGTTATTCAATACTGAGGTTTCTATACCCAACTTAGCACAAAAGAGTTGACTTGAATTTTGTTTATTGTGGCACAAATAATACTTAAAGCACCTTAAAATCCAGGAGCCTTCTCTCGGTGCAATGTTTTTGTTGCTTTGTATAACCAGCAGACATCGCTGTGAAGAGATTTTAAAGACATTTTTTTAATACAAGAAGAGAGTTTCACTAAAAGTGTCTCACTGTAAGTTAGATGTTCTGCCCCTTTTTAAAATTGAGTTGCAGGGGGTTTTGCAAAATATTTAACGGTGACATCAAAGTTCTGTAACTGATTCCTGATTTTCCAATGCAGGATTTGCTGAGTTTAAGAAATCAGGCAGGGAGTGTTGTGGTTTGCTGATAGTGTTGAAAGAACAGAATGTATTGCGTGATCTGAAAGCCTTGAGCTTTGTGTGAAACCCAGACACAATCCGCAGCTATGCCTGCATGTGTGCGTGCATGCACTCATGCTCCCACACAGTCGGACATAAATCACACTGAGCTACCAGTCACGTCTGCACACAACCGAGGACGCGCTTTCCCTTTTCCATCTCTCCCATACCCTTACACGCAGACACACAACAAGAGTTTGTCCTGGGGGAGATGAAGGGGCAGAGCAGAGGCCCGCTCTCTGCTGCAGAGGAACAGAAGCTCCGGGGGTAGATAGGAGTAGAAAGCAGGATGAAGGATCTCCCCCTCCAGTGATCCACAGCAACAAAGGCGATAGGAATGACTGCTGCTTTGGCACCTGGCATAATTAGTTTCAAATAACAATGTTGCTGGACCAGAGAGAAAGAGAACGAAAGCATTCCCACCAGAGAGAAACATACATGATTTTCTGTTTTTGTTTGTTTTCTTACAGATTAAGCTTGATTGTTATCACTTAGGTAATTGCAATTGTAAGTAATAAGAATTCCTCATTTTCCATTTGACCTGCACTAGAACATCTAGAGTTCATACTGTGTAGATCAGCTGCCTTTAATTATTCACATAAGATTGCTTTCCTCTCACCCTCAGGGAATCAGTGATATCATGAGCAATAAAAGGACTATTTATGTCTTTTAAGAAGAAATAAGACAGGCATGCCTAGTTGTGACTAATTAGTGAGCTCTCGAAAATATTATTAAGGCTGACTGTTGTCATGGAAACCATTTTGGTGTGTGCATGTATGCTTTTTTGAGTGGCAGATAACTGCAGTCTAAGGCAAACAAATGAGAGCCAGATGTGATTTGACTTTACATGTCGACGAGTGACAACAGAGGAAGAAACAAAAGAGGGAACAGAACATTACGTGGGAAAAACAGGAAACTACATCGGAGTCTTGAAGCTGTCTTATCCCTGACTCTTTGTAGTTTCATTTGCACATAGAAATGATAGCAAACGTAACTGAGTAACCAATGATAACTTAAATATGTTAAGTTTTTTACTTCACACTAAACCATAATGTTTAATAAGCACTAAGTCCTCTCGAGATGAGTCTCGAGATGTATTTCCTCTTGGGGCTTTCTCTGTTTCTCAGTCCAGTCATCTTATTTGAAGTACTCCATAGCTAAACATATGCAGAAAGACTGAAGCACAACATTCAAGTCTGTTGCAAAGCAGACTTTTTGTGTTTATCTTACATTTGTCTTTCCTTTTTTTTATTTTTGTTTATAGTAACCATTAGAATTGTTTTTCACATAACAGTTTGCTCCATTATTTTCACACTTAATCAAAGATTAGTGTTGCATTCCTGCCCTTATTCCAATTATCTCATCCATTGTTAGGGTAGTATTCATCACCCTGTCCCTATAATTGAGATCCTGTGGAGTAATCCATCAAACACACATTGCACAAAGATGACACTTTATTGATTTCACAGGGCATGCCTGGGCTTAACCACATCAATCTCTAGGTGACAGTCACTGCAGTAATTGTGTGCCACTGCTGCTAATGGTTATTCTGCTTGACCATCTCGCTGGCCAATTATCCACCCCGGGATGCCACAAAGGTGTAAAGAATCATAATGAGACTGTTATGATGAGTTGAAGTGTGGATAAAGACCAAGCAGGGCCACTCAATGTAAAGGGAATACAAGACCTTTTTTGTTTTTGTTCTGTGAGGGCAATTGGCCTTTTTCACACAGGCCAAAAGCCACATTTTGACTTGTTGTGTTTGTAGTTCAAGTGCTACATGTTTGCTGCTCTTTTTTTGCCCTCCTTCCTCCACCTTTCCACTGCAAGAATCATTGGCTGGCATGCTCTAGCAGCTCTGTTCATGACATGCTTCATGGAGGCTGGGAGTTGCATTGAGATCAGGTTAAGCAGGGGGAATTCTGCTTCTCTGCTCTATTTGGCACTGGCCTGCAACACTGCTTGATGTCAGACAGATCACAGCCAAAAAGACTGGCCCTTTTCCCTTGCTCCAGGAAAACAGAAATGTTACTGAGACAAGGTTTCTTTTGGCTTGAGGGGAAAGGGTTCTCAGGCACACAATCTCACTTTTTCCCTGCTTTTTCCAAGCAAAGCTGGGTTTCTGCCACTCGCCACATAAAAGCAGAGGGATGTTATTAGTACCACATTCGTCACAAGTCCTGCAGTTTCAATATAACGCCTTTACTAATTGGAGCTCTGACA
This sequence comes from Melanotaenia boesemani, assembly GCF_017639745.1. Classification (NCBI taxonomy): domain Eukaryota; kingdom Metazoa; phylum Chordata; class Actinopteri; order Atheriniformes; family Melanotaeniidae; genus Melanotaenia; species Melanotaenia boesemani. The sequence continues at coordinate 10,649,378 of NC_055702.1, forward strand.
TTAAGTTTTATGAGAAACGCTATTTCTTTGATGATGATTTCATATGCATTTAATGTTTATCTTTATAGCTGTTCTATGTACCTTCCCATTACGGAGTTAGTACTAGCGTACTACTTCCTCTTTAGAGCTTCCGCCTCTCATTTATCATACTTAACTCAAAGATTTGTCCAGAAGTTCTTTTTTAGAATATCTGAGCTTAATGAGACATTTCAATGTGTGACTGCGAGGTTGGTGCACATTGATCCAACTTGTTGTCTAACACAGGGCGTAATGTCAGTTGGTGTGGCAGTCACTGCCAGTCAGGTGAGATATTTTGAATCTATATACCATAATAAAAAAAAGGAAGTTATCACACATTTAAGTGCTGACATGCAATATTAAGTGCTTTACCTTGAGTTTGTGTATTTAAACCTACTGCTGAGTTAGATTTAACCTCATGAGGAGAAAGTACGGTGACCCTGAAATGTCACAGCAATACAAAACCCTCAACATGAACACAAAAACTACAACATTACACAATTAGCAACAACACATCACAAAAGCTGCAACTCTATACCACCTGTTAAGATATTTTTGGGAATAAGCTCAAGAAGTGAGTGAGACACTAATGGTATAATCCTTATGTTAAGAGACCTCCAATGGACACAGTTACACGGTTACATAATCAATTTTGCTCTGAAAGATCCATGTCTCTTTTGTTTTGGTAAAGCCTCTTTCCACCGGCAAACGCTTTCCTCTCTATTTAAATGGCAAACTCCTCCCCCGCTGCATGTCATTATTTCTTCCCAGGTCATCGCCTGGCTGACAGTAAAGGAGCGGATCCAGTAACTTCCGCTGCTGCTCACCTCCTGTGGCGTAACTTTTGCTGTTTCCCATTTCATGTGGTTTAAATTTACTAGAAAAAAAAAGAGGTGAGACTTCCATTGCAGCTTTTGTGTTGGCTAATAGTGGAGTGTTGTGGCTTTTGTGTTGCTTTGATGCTTCAGGGCCACTGTAAGTAAGAGTCCTACTGAGCAGGAATTTGGAAAGCATTTGTATATTTTCTGTCTTGAACAGTGCTACTTTGCCCACAGCATGGATAAAATTAGCTCTACTATTGTGTAGTTTCTGCTAATGCATATGACTTTGTCTTCAAGCCAGCTGATGACAGTTATTTGGGGAAACCTTGCTTTTTTCAGTAAAGCTCTTCTACCTCTCTTTGGTCTTTAATTGTGAGCCAATTTAGTATTTATTGTTCCTCCAAGATTTGATCAAAAGTGTTCCAAGCAGTTTGAACTCTTGTGTCTGCTGCATGGCTGTTCATGACTACAGCTCAGCTCTCACTTTCTTTTCATTTAATTTGTGCCACAGATGTATTAAAATGCATTTTTGTGTCCAAATCAGTAGAAAACTGATATTTGTTTGCAACTTAAAAAAAAAGGAACTTGCTCATGCATGACTGCCCCATGGACAGGAGGATTACTGTTATAAACAGATGCATTGTGAATGAAAAAGAAAATTATTTGCAAGAAGAACAGAAGTGACATTTAGTTATTAGCAATCAAATATACTGAAAAGCAAATCCTGATATATTTTCTTTCAAGAACTTAATTTGAAGACAGCAAGGTGAAAATATAAATGTAATTATGTGCACTGTCCCAATGTTTACAGAGGTTAACAAATATTTCTTTGTCTTCTGCCTTTTTTTGGACAAGTTAATGCAGCTGTTGGACAAACATATTTAGCTCCTGTTGTGCCACATTTGAATTTGTTTTTGTACTTGCTCAGATGTCGGACTGCGTATATTTGCCAAAACTATCCCCTCAATACAGACACCCTGTCAGTCACACATTGCCATGATGGTGAATCATCCAGTGGGTAATGCATTTTAAATGGCTGGGGCATGACCCCACCCTTTCCCAATGCATCATTAACTTCCCACTGATTGATAAACAGAGAGCTGCTGAGGCCACGGGGAGTGTTTGGCATTAGGAACATAATGTTGTTGGCTGGTGGTTCATTGCTCGGCGTGGATGAGCTGCACTCATAAGTGTTATCAGCTGGATGGCATGCAGTATGAGATTTCCTCAATTTTTGCACTTTCTTGATGCATTTATCTTTTTTTTAAGCTTTTTGTTTGCTTGTCTTCATTTTGTCTGGTCGGTTTTATACAGCCTTTGTTTGGTATAGTTATTTGTTTACGTTTCTTGTACTTTTAATGTAAGCAGTGACGGAAATTGAAACATCCACATTCCTCATTTGGTCAAAATTACAACTAATTAGGAACAGAGGTCCCTCATTTTTCTTGTTCTTTCACTTCATCATGTAGACCTTATGTTTTTGCTGCTGACTAGCACTAACACTTTTTTTTGGCTGAATCGCAAAAGAAGGGGCTAACACTCTCTTTTAATAAATGTGAATGTAGCTGACTGAGTGTTAAAATTGCACCACTGGTCAGCATACTGAGTGTTGGAGTTTTCCTACAGGCTGCTGCTTTTTCAAATGTAGCGCTGCAAGGAGCCAGCTTTCTCTACCTGAATTTTGGAACTAGCAGTGTTTGATGAGGTACCAATTTTATTAATATAGTATAGTAAAAGAACTGAGGAGGAAAAAAATACTCCAGTCCTACAAACATGCAGTCACTTGTCCTGGATGTAGTGGTGTCAGCATACCATAATAAGCCATAATAATATGTACTTTTGCAGTCCTGACATGTCCATCAATGCAATCCCTAACCAGTGTAGTTTTAACTCATACCCTCAACCATTTGCAGAAGAAAGTATAGTGGGGACATAAACTTGCACAAAAAGTTAAATTAGTGTTTAGTTGATTGTTTCTCTTCTTTAATGATACATGTTGCTGTTGTATAATACCTCATTGGAAACCTGTTTTGTCCCCTTTAAAACAAGGTATAACTTGTAACACTGCGTGAAAAGGGCAAGAATCCAGAGATATCTGTAGGGGATACTTCCCTAAATACCGGAAGAATCCGGACCATTTCTCGTGCATATTGAGACTGGTTTTATATCTGGTGATATATGGACACTAGGGCTGCACGATTATGACCAAAATAATAATCACGATTATTTTGATCAATATTGTAATCACGATTATTAATCGCGATTATTCACTGTGTTTGGAAAAACATGTATTTTTATTGCACCAATTATAAACAAACTACTTTGCAACAATTTTTTGTGAAAAAGTAAACTTTAAATTAGAATAGATGATAAATAATGCAATAAATACATTTACCATTCATATTTGAGAAGTTAATGTAAATTTTGGGGCTACAAAAGATGCTAAATCAAGAGCCGTTTGGGAGCCAAAAGAACCGGTTCTCTGAAAAGAGCCGAACATCCATCACTAGTAATGGATGCTAGTGTGGGAGGGATGTTGTGAGAAAGGCAAACATTGAAGAAAAGACAACATAAAAATGTTTAGAACAGTAAAGAAATAATAAAAATTTAATTCTTCAGTCAATATTTTCTTTGTTTTTTAAGTTTAATTTTATTAAGTGTAATGTTTTTTTTAATTAGGAGTCTGCAACATGTCACAACACTTTTTAAATGTTAATGTCGACACTCTTCATTAATAAACATTAATATCTGACGGTAAGCCAGCGCGGGACCAGCCAGCAGCAGTTATGTACGTTTCATTTTCAGCCTGGTCATGAAACAGATCTTCTCCTGCTCTGAGTCCAGCTGCTGCGTGAGGACCAAGCCTCTTCTGAGTGCTTCTGGACGGGGGAGGGGTCGGAGCACCCCCCCCTTGTTGAAGAGTGAACTATACGCTCTTTCACGTCAGTCTCCAAAAGTCTCCAATATCACCAGAAAAAGTCGTTAGATTAGTCGCTAGTCGTTTTTTGAAAATAAGTCGCTAGAGGTGAGTGAAAACTAGCAACACTGAGTACAACTAGCTGCCGACTGTAAAAGGTGCACGCCCTTGTTCTTTAGGCAGCTTAATGAAGCTTTGGCCTCGCGTTCGCCCCCTGGTGGTTGGCCGACTGCAGGTTGAGAATGTGTGTGATCAGAGAAGCAGCAGAGCTGCGTTTTTAATGTAAATATCGCTGACGATCAGGTTCATTTAATTGTGGCCACCAAAATCGTGATCACGATCAAAATCCGATTAATTGTGCAGCCCTAATGGACACGAGATACTTTATGAGGACATATATTGTGTCCAGATACTAGATGTGTCTGATTTTTGTCATATACGAATTCCGGATTTGACCTGCGGTCATTTCCGGAAGTATCTGAGGTCAAGATAATGATTATGCTTCTGAAGAGCAACGTAGCTAAAAATGTGGTAAAACCTCCTGCAATATTCTCCCGTTGTTATTCAATCTTTTTTTGAGATTAAAGGCGTGTGCCAGTCACAGGCATACCTTGTAAAACTGACTAATCAGGCTTTCCAATGATGTATAATACAAAACCAATTGGTATTGATAAAATGTGGAAAAATCAATTAAACTCAAATTTCCTTTTTTTGTTGCTAAGTTTAGAAAAGAGCAAGGACTGAACAGGTTGTGCAGGAGGACCCTTAAACTAGCAAACTCTCACATGACAATTCACCAAAAAGAAATGTGTGCAATAATGTATGAATGAGAAACTATTTTTAAAGTGTGTGCTTCACAGAACCTAGTTAAGAATAAAAATGTGAACCATTTACCTTTGCCACATACCAGTAAAACTTCTATCAATAGCACAAAGAGCACTTAATGTTCTGACCCACGAGTGCATCTCTGACTTTTTTCGCTGATTAGGACTTTTGGATCATCAGCAGGTGCTGTGCTAGAGGTGTTTTATGTGATTTATATATTGAAAGAGAGTGAAGAAAAGCAATGGAAGAACAGAAGAAAACAGTTAGCAGGATGAGTCTTAATGAAGCACCTTTTTTTGTTTGACAGTAAGTGGAGTAATAACATCCACCATTCCCTTCTCCTATTTGTGAGCTACATAATCATCACTAAAGTATAAATGATGTGATGTAGCAAAATATGAAAATTCAACCACATCATCATGCAGGGATACACCCATGTCATCAGGTAAGATGCACTTCTAGCAGACAAAGGGAAATAAGTGGAGAAAATGTAGTCATAAAGTACATTTTAGGGGGCCTTTTTTGTGAAACTGCCATATCTTATGCTAGGGGACCATATTGTAGCATTCTATGTTTTGTCGTGATTGGATTAGAAAAAGGTTTGTATTCCGTTTCTGCACACAGATGCTTTTAATTGCAGGACTCATTATTGTAGTAACTACAGACAAGTATAAGCTCATTGTTGCTACATGTGCCTGTACACAAACCACATTTCATTAGCCTAGCTATGTAGTTTGGTGCCTGAACTTGTCCACACAAAAAAAAATTAAAATGAAAAATCTAATAAGAAAAAACTCTGTTTCCTGGAGACTAAACCCTGATGTGCTTATTATGTGCAATAAATGTGAGACTTCTTTAACTGTTTTCATTTATTCAGATTAGTGGAATCCCTGTAAGTCTAAATGATGAAGCCAGAGGGGGATTTGTTTTTAAAAAATTCCATCTGAGTCAGCTAAAAGGAACAGAAACTATAAACTTTACTACAAAAGCAGAAAGCTGTCTTTTGGGGAGACACAAAGACCCCAATGTTCATTCAGTGAAAGTCACTAAAAACAAAGTACAGGAACATATGGATGGCACATGGGTGTCTACAACATGCTCTTTCATACCCACACTCTTATAGGCAAGCAGCGAAGTGGAAATGTTACACGCATTCACCCCACTGGATGTTCTGTCGTGGGCAGATGTTGAGTTTGTGTGTCCAAGTGAGAGTACAGACCTAATTAAGTCTGAAGAAACACATCATTTTATTTGGCTCTCTCCACTCTTTGGCCTTGCTTTGATCCAATGATTATTACCAGCTCTTTGGCTCTGTAGAGGACTGGAGGGTGGGGAAGCATTGTGTCTCATGCTGACAGCTCCCAAACAAAATAACCCCCCTATCTGGGTTGTTACAGCTGAAACTCCCAGCTGGGTTGTCAGTGGTGAGGTCAGTAAGAGAATCCAGCTGCATGCTGAGGTTTGTTCCTCTGCTGTGGATTAGCACCAGCCAACCATCTGCTGATGTCCTGCAGCGCAATGCTGCACACGTCTTTACTGGATGTACAGTGTACGGTCCCACTTGGGATTCGTACTTGCTTGTACAAATAATTAATACAAATACAGATGCCTACGCTGTAATAATCATTCTGTAGGGGTCACACACATTTTTTGGGATCATTTATTGATTTTTTTTCTGCTGCTGATCCAAAGTCCCCTCTGAAGCTGAGTCCTTCCCTTCACAAGAGAAAAGAGCAGAGCTCAATTACCTCTGTAGGTGGTGAGAAAGGCTTCCAATGTTGTGAAAAGGAGTTGTTTTTTAATGGTGACTCAATAGGCCAGCTCAGAGTTTACTTGGTGTCCTCACACCATAATCATCTTTAGGCCCAGGAAAAGGCTCTGAAAGGTCTGTAGGTTGCTATTTTAACAGAACTTGGACAGAAGTTACTGTGATTACAAAAAAAAAAGGAAAAAAAAGTCCAACATTTAAAACTTGACCACTTCTTGTAAGATGCTTTTATTTGTTTTTCATAAATCTGAAATGGTAGTACATAGCTACATCTGAATCTGAAGGTCGATTTATAGTTACAAGTTTATGGAGGATTATGATGATTCGAACAAAGTTGATATAATCCAGGCTGGCATGCAGTTCTCCAAGAAACCTGAAAGTGTATTGCCAGTCAGTAATGACACGGTAAGGTCATAGCACTGATTTGAGGAGAACTGAGAATGGCTGCAATGGACAATCGTAAAATAATTTTAATTTTCCCTCAACCAGATGAATTCTCCCTTTCACTCATGATTTCTCCTGTATGCTGTTATTAAATTTCCTGTTTTGTTCAGATATGTAATTATAGCAAGCCTTTGTTTTGTGGCAGTGCAGCACTTTGGTTGTGATGTAAGAAACAAGGAAACCAGACAACTCTCAATGTTTTCTCTAATGTGGAAGAAACTGGAAGGATTGCTTACCTTAAGGCATGTAAAGAGTGATTGGCAATTACATTTCATTGCCTTTGTCTGTAATTTGTTTTTACAATATTTAAATGATTTTTGTTGCAGTTTATTCATTGATAAGCCACATATAAATACACAATAATGTTAGGATTTATGTTCTTACATGTGACCTAAAAGACACGATGAGACCTACATCAGTCTGTGTTATCATTGTCTATTCCTTCATATAAATTAAATGAAAAACCTCCACATTAGTTTATGTATCTATATTTTGAAAACGGATTCTAAATTTGTTGTAAGACAGATGCCCAGCAGGTCTGACTCTACATATAATTGTGCAAAAGACTGTGTTGGCACAGTTTCGCAGCATTAAGATTTGCAACGCCTGTACTCATCCGTCTGTAAACTGTAAATGGGACTAAACAGATTTGCACTTCCTAAATTAATTGGCTGTGTTGACACTTACACCACACACTAGTTAAGAAGACACATTGAATGTTTAGCAGAGAAAATGGGTCAAGATCACCAACATTCCACACTGTTAAGAGCTTTGTATTTGCTTATTACTGGAGCTTATAAGTAAGTTTCAAATTAATTTCCATTACCCATTATCCATATCTTTGCAGTTTTCTCTATGACATTACTCAAAACAATAGACTATGAGTTATAAAACACAATCTTAGTGTTACACCACCATCTCTTGAATGAAAACCATTTTAACACTTCACATGCAATTGTTTCCTAACCAGTAGAGGTTGCATAATACTTTGAGCCTAATTACAGTACGGGTCATTATTGTTTGCATTAACCATTGTGTTAACATTAAATGACCATTGGGGCATCTCAATAGCAATATATTTACTGATTAACCAGTGTCTTTTTTCATCCCATGTTTTTTTTTAGTAAGTGAATAATAGTGATTGGTTGCTTGGGAAAGAATAAATCAGACTGATTAACTAGTCTTTTTGTATTTGTAACCACTCAGACTAACCAACAACAAACCACAGCAACAATAGATCCGTTTTCAGTGTGACAGTAGGTAATACAAAGGTCATTATTAAAGCTACATTAAAAGAGTCATAAAGAATCTCAACTGGTGATCATCATGTTGCAATCTCGTCACCAGCCATCTCACCTGTATCACGTATTTACTAACCATCTGTTGCTGCCGGTGGGGACTTTGAAAGAATATCAGAGCGTTTCCTAATTCTGTCCATTTGCACCACCATGTTTTAGTTCTCTTGGCTGTTCTACCTCCATGCGCATTGCTCGTGTGGATCATCTTTAAAAAAAATGTTGATTAGGCTACTGACCAATCAGCATTAGCCCATTAGTGACAACTGACTAGAACAAATCATTGGGTCTTGTCCTGCTCCTCCGTAGGAGAGTCCAGGCTTGGGTTTGGGTTTGTATAGGGGAGGGATGATGAATATATCGGTAGGTTGAAACTATTAGACAGGAAGCCTAAAGGAAGGTTCACGGATAAAAATAAAACTAAACAAAATAAACAACAATAACAAAAAAAACCCTCATTCTTTAAAAAAATTATATGTGTACTTACTTGTGTTTTTATGCTGTGATGTTATAACCTGATAATACTTTAATAAAGAGTGTTGGGTTATTTACCCCTATTGAAACTAAACATGATTACTTCACTGTTGACGTCCATCTGCTCATTTCTTGTTGTTGTCAGCTGTGTCTAAGGTAATTACTGTTCAGTTGAAATGAGTTATTGATTGATATTAGATGCACTGACATGCTGCATCTACATGTTGTGAAACTAATTTAATAGAAAACATCACTAAAGTTTTTCCTTTATTTTTCTTTTTTTTCTTCCATTTTTTCATGACTGCAGCTATTTGCTCTGATTTATGCTGTCCTAAAGCAGGGTTAAATGTTACATCGGAACAGATTGTGTATGTCCCATGCAGGAACATAGCATTGAAAATTTGATTACATTTTTATTTCAAGTCAAGCCCTTTTAGGTCATTGCTGAGCATTTGTTGTCTTTGTGTGTCGTTTCAGGGGCCTGTTTGCGAGTAACTACACGGAAATCCATTACCTGGAGGATGGCAGTGCAGTCAGAGACCCTCACAACTTCACAGTATGTGTATTTCTTTTTTTACTTCAAGTGATACCATATATGAAATTTATGTCCTCTGTATAACTACGAAGGACCACTTATGGATGTCAGCCTTTTTCTAAACTTCTGCTTCATTGTGATGATGTTGGAGTGAGTGAGGAAGTAAAATTGGCATTGCAGTTAGCTTTATTTTTAAACCACCTGAAATTGTCTATGACGAAGATGGTGTAGGTGAGTGGGCCCATTTTCAGCAACCAGATTTATATTTGATGAATTAAAGGCAGACAGGGGTCAGAGAATAGACTCAGTTTTGGGGCATTGCTCAAGTCCTTTATAATGGATAAGCTCAAGACCATCCCCAAAAATGGTTTGTTATTCAGGTCTGCTAGAAAATACTGAATTAGTGAACATCTAAGTGCACTACATAAGTAAGGCTTACTGTGAAATATTAATTTCATTTATGAGTTCTGTACTGGCTAAATTGAGATAGCATATTTATCTAAAATACATCTGAGAGGTCTGTTAAATGGCATGACATTTTTCATCCAGATCAAGGCTGATGTATGCCGACATGCATATTCTTTGGTCAACTGCAGGACTAATTACCTTTTTTTATATATACTTCCTGCTATTTATCTTCTCTGCTATGATAATTATTGCTCATATTCATCAAACTCAATTGGGCATGTCCCAGCAAAATGTGTTCTGCTTTGAAATGCTATGGCTCTTTGAAAACATCTTCCATGGATGGATACATAAATATTCTGCCATTGTACGATATTTATTTTGGGGTTCGGAGGGAAAAAAAGGCAATTATAGTACACTCTAATGAATGTGCTTGATGTGGCTTAACCATGTGGAGTAGTTTATATGCCTTGTAGCTTCCACCAGCTTGCCTTATTTCAGGGATTTGTTCATCTGTTGTTTGAGAGGCAATTAAATATTAAATTTTTGTTCAGAATACCAAGAAAGCATAATAATAGAAAACCTCTGGTCTGTGTACAAAACACCCAGCAGACTTATAACTGAAATCCACCATAGAGGGGATTAATGCAGTTTAGTAATGTCCAAACCGCACAACAAAATGAATATTTTCCACTTGAAACTGCTGTGAGACCAGAGCTGCACCTTCACTGGTGGGGCTTGGCCAGTTCGTTAGAATTACTGCAGTTCCAGACAATAAAGGGATTTGTAGCGTGGGTAGATGGATGTTCTCTCTTCTTAAAATGTAATACATTGATATTTGAGGTTGGGGCTGCAGCATATTAGAAAAACATCCATCTATTGTCTTTACGCACTTATTCCAATTTATGATCGGGGGCTGGAGCCTCTCCCAGCAGCTATCAGGTGACAACCAGGGTACACCATGGACAGGAAGCCAGTCCATCACAGTTAATCAGAAAAATATGCAATAACTAATACCACTGTTGAATATTCCAATAATATGACTTGCAGATTACAAATGAATACTTAAATAAATAGTGCTAATGTTTTGTGCATTAACAAGAGCTGTATTCCACTTCTGCACCTGAGGATCTTAGTTGTAAAACATGCACAAAAGCAGAATTTCCTCTAATACAGCATGCTTGTCCCATTTTATCTCACATTGTCTTTCCCATATTGATATTTCACATGTTGATATTATAATAAAGATTCATTTTATATATATTGTTCAAGCCTAATGATAATAGCCTTTTCTCATATTGTTCTCATATTATTATGGCAGTAGCCTGATTTAACTGATAACTTCAACTGAAAAAAAAATGAATTCCCATACTTAAGAAGTAAGCAGCAAATGTTTACATTAAAGTGCTCAATAACTTAATGCTGGGTAAACATATGATTGATTGAATATAACAATACATAGACATCTCTTGACCTCCATTCTGCCTCTCATTCCTCACTTATGACCACAGCCAGCTCTTCATGGGAGGATCTTTTTACTGGAAACAGTAAGACCCTTTGAGACTGATCCGTAGGTAATTTATTCGTCCTGCCGGCAGGGAGGAGACTGATATAGTGATCTGGGCAAGATATCTTGCGGATTCAGTTCTGTGTCAATGGCAAGGTACTGCTGGGAGTGACTTCAGCATGAGTCAGCCCTAACTCCATTCCTGTTTTTCACCCTCTCCCTCTTCCCCTAAATCTAAACCAACACAGAATACAATAAATAAGTGTCATGAGCTTTAACAAAAGCCTTCTACTGGGAATAGGAATCACCTCCATGGATATTAGATAGTTAACTTGGAATAATAAATGCATGGAACAACAATGTCATGTTCACACCTAGTGTTGCCTCCCACAATAACCTTGGTTTTAGTTATTAATCTTTAGATATGAACACATATGCACTTTCCTTTCTCATTTCTGCAGAAACCATAGAAACAAAAAGTCTATTCATATCCCTCATATCGATGCATCACAGTCATGATCTCATCAAAGAAACATGAGGTGATAGCATTAACTCAGTGCACTAAATTCAGCCCTGTTCCTCCCCACTAAAATTTCATATTTCATGCAATGCTCTGTCCTGTCTTTGCACCTTTTTTGCCATAATGGATTGTTCTGGTTCATTATGTCACCAGAAAGTGTTCAAATGTCTTAAAATGTTCAAAGCTTTGAGACCACCTCTATAATTCTATTGCTAGTCAACAAAAGAGAATTTTGGGCCACTTTGGAGGCAGCGTAAGAACTTGTAAACACAACTTTGACTTTGAAATTCTTCTTTATTTCCTCCTGTGTGTGTTTAAAAAAAAAGACATGAAAACATGAAAATATAGTCTTATGGGACCACAGATGAAAATTAGCCTGAAGAGCTAAATCTGGCATATTTACATGGTGAACCTCATGTCAATTAATATTCATTTTCCCATTTTAAATAAATAAATTCTCAAATTCTCACATTCACCAGACTACTCAAACATTTAAAATGTAGGTACTGCACCCATTGATGTTGCTCCAGTAATAAAATAGACTATTTTGCAGTTATCTCGAAAACAGCTTGACCTAGAGACACAATACTATGTCAAAATGTATCCTGCACTGTTTGACCATTTATCCTCTGCCTTAGACAAGTTTCTTGCAAACGGATCCAGAATCACTGACCTGAAAACCAAGAGACATGTTTGGCAATGCTCATGCACCAGTGTGCTTTATGGTTCTCCTCTATTGAGCTCCACAAACATGAAAATGTAAGCTCTTGTATGTGGCTGCTTGGATTAATACAAAATCTAGTATAAGCCAGGGTCAAGGCCTTTTCTATTCAGAAAGTTTTGTATTGACTAATTGACATTTCATTCCCCAAAATTCAAAACATCAAAAATATTAGTTGTACGTCTTACAAATTTGAAATACAGAGCTCATCCACTGACTAGTCACAGATGTTAACCTTAACTGCAACCTAGTCACGAAATTATGACTCTCTCCACAAAAGATCTCCACATAATATGACGAAAATGTTTCCAAGCGGTAGTTTTTTTTTCTAAAAAAATATTAGGCTTGCCCTGATCTTTGTTTAAATGTGTCAAATGAGCATTTATGGCCATTCTGGATTTATATTAATCTACATTTATCATTCAACATTTTAGCCTCACAGCCTTCTTCAACATACAGAAACAATACATTTGGATGCATATGGACCCAGCATGCGCAACACATCTTTTAAAGTTTTTGCTTTATTTTTTTCTGGACAGTATGTTGCACATTTGCTGTTGTTGCCATCAGTTTGTCTGTGGTGCCGCCACTAAGTCATCTTCTTCGGGCATACAAAGGTTGAGGGTTTGAATCTCCTGCTTCCTGTTTTCCATTTGCCAGCAGTGCACCAGTTTATGTGTGATATGTTTAAGTGTTCATTGAGTATGCTAACAGCTCAGATACTAAAAGCCTGCTTGGATCCTATCAGTTGCTGCTTGTGCTTATGTAGTATTTCTCTGTGGTTTTGTTAGTGCAGCTGACCCCTTTCACATTAGCAAGCTAGCCATTAAATTTTATTCACAAAAATATGCATGGATGTAGCTTAAAGACATTTCTTAATAACCTCTCATGAAAAAAACAATATATTGGTGATGGGACTAAAAGAAGCAAGGCTGTTTTAATTAGCTCATGTCAGAAGTGATTGAACACTCATTGGAATATCATTACAAAATAGCCGTGAAGATTATGCAAAATTAAGCACCAAGTCCTTTTAATACAAGAAACCCCTTGAGAAACTGAACATGCTAAATCAGCAGCCTCTGAAGATTAGCCACCTTGAAAGAGGCCAGATGTAGAAATTTATTACCTTCACTCTATATTTAGAGGCAAGAAAAAGTTTCCTTGTTTCCAGAACAGGGTGACAGAAGTGCTGTTGGTCAGACCTCACCTGAGCGAGGCTGGATAACTAAAGCAAAAAGGCCGAGGGGGCTGTTTTCACTCTAAACCAGACACTTCCTACCCACCCACTTGCTGCCAGGCCTTGTTCAATAAACACAGACTTAATTCACTTTTCTTACTCTCTGCTGCAACTTGACAGGTGGTGCATGGAAATGGGTACCTGGGAATGTGACAGAAAGCAAAGTTTATGCTGGGAAATGTGAACCTCAGACTAATATTGCAGCTTTCATTAGCCTGCGGTGATGAACAGGAATGGCTTCTGCTCTCCAGGCAAAGGAGTAACAGCCCTTTAGTTTTCACAGTAATCCCCTGGTGTGACTGAACCAGACTTTAACCTAAACTCAAGTACACTGGTCCTATTTTTCTTGTCTTGAATTTTGAATCCTTAACTCTGTTCTTCTTCAGGCAAACTGCTACTACCATGGAGAGGTGGTGGGCCATGTCAACTCAGATGTCAGCCTCAGTACTTGTGCTGGGATTAAGTAAGTGTGTCACAAGCTTTTTGTTTTCCACATTCTCATGTCAATACTGTTGATTTAACGTTTTAATGAACTGCTCCAGAGGTCGGGGAAACCCAAAGAAAAAGCTCACCCTGTTTTTTCTTGTTTGACTACTTGTTGAATTGATAGTTTTGTTTTGCTTTTTTTTGTTAGTTTTTTTTTAAATCTCTTAAATTAGTTGAATTTTATAGTTGCCAATGAGGCTGAGCGATATAGCAAGAAACTATTATCATGGTTTTAACTTCTCTATTGATCAATATCAGGGATGTGATGGCAGCCACAACTCATAAGATTATTATTTTTTTTTCTCTTTGATGCTTGCACTAGCTGAACTCAAATCAGCCTTTTTGCAAAGCTTTCTGCGCAGTCTCAGGGATGATACCTTGTTTTTTCCCTTTTTGGCATTCAGTTAAACTCACACAGACTCACATGCTTGTAATCCTGAATAATTTTCAATAAATAAATGTTCAAGTACTTATATTTATATACTGTTTGATTGAGCTCTCTTCAACTTGTGTTTTAGGTAACATTTATCCCATTTATCAAGAAGTATAGAAGCAGTACTGTAATTTGGTCAGCATAGCTTTAGACAATAATGGATAGCCACTAAAGTAAGCCGAGCAGACACCCTGTTTATACTGCAGAGATGGACTTTGGACAACAGAGAAGCTTTACTGTTGGAAACACTTTGTTTGCAGATGTCAAACAGGAGAAGTGATTGCAGCAATATCACTGGACGCCAACAGGAATGTTTTCATAAATCAGCCAAAATCCTACACCCTATTCAGAGTGATTTAGATGACTGTGTAGCCCTGACTGCTGACCTTTGTCATTATATTCATTTATTTATTTCAGTTTCTCTGAAACCTGCCTCCACAGTGACAAATCAACACAATTTTTTTCCCTTTTTGACAAAAGGCTACACCGACTCTGTGACCCGTTCACAAAGATAAATAGTTTGTGGCTTGAGTTGTCAGCAGTCAAGCTTGTGGGGGTGATTTAGTTTTAGTTAATGTGGTTTTGTGCAAGTTTTAAGTGACCTCCTCCTTGTTTGTAGAAATTCTCTGAGGGAAGATGATATCACTTTAAATCACAGAGGCTGCGAGTGAATGTGAGAAGCAAAAACCACACTGTTGACAAAATAACATGAACCTCCATAATATATGGTAAATATTAATGACCTGATCATCAATTGCCAAGAGCCTAACCACTAATCATCACACCGCACACCTAAGTCAGTCCAAACCTGTTAATATTCTAGTTTCTCTCTCTCTTTAGACGGGATTTCAGTCCTCTAATGTGTTTTAAAAAACTGCATAAAATTCAAACCTCTGACAGTCTGTTTCTCTTGCTGCAGGGGTTTTATATCTGTTGGAGGAAGATCTTACGTGCTGGAACCATCCACAGATCGCTCTGATGGGACTCACTGGATCTACTCCACAGAACACCTCAATTTTGTTCCTGGCACGTGTGGCCACGATTTCAACATATCCTACCCCACAGCGCATGCAGACAGCAGTCCATTCAAGGCTTTCAGCTCAAGAGTAAGAGTTTTAAACTGCCTGTATATTACCTGTTCATTCTTAATGGAAACTAGAGAGGTTGCAGATAACGAGGAGTGAATCTTCAAGTCATTTTTGTGAAAGGCTTTTTCTCATTTTTCACATTGAGCTCTCTATTAGCAGCAGTGCAACAGAGATGGAGAGGCACATTTACTTTTAACCCACATGACTGTTGACAGAGAGGTATGGTTAGATTTCTCTGATTACTTCAAGCAAAAATCGTTGGCAAAGTAGTTATTATATTTGTCAAACATGGTGTGTAGACTCGCCATTTGATGACAAAACATTTTCTTTTATGAAAAAAAGTACCTTTTTACCACAAGGGGATGGGAACAAAACTGTTTTCTCTTTTCTGATTAGTACTCAGTCACAGATTTAACATGATCAGATCAAGCCCCAGTGGTTGCAGGGCTTCTTTGAAATGCTCTGCACCCTCCTTACTGCAGCTACATTAAATGCATTCTGATTTTTTTTATTTATTTATATATATATTTTCCAGATAGTAAGGTTGTCTCTTCATGATTTTCTTTTGTAGATCTTTAATGCAAGAAAATACTGTTTTTAATGCTTTTGAAGTAAACATGTTTTCAGCGCTACCTTACCTTGTCATTAACCAAGTATGTATCATTAAAATTCTGATCAACATTTCAGTCCAGCCAGTGCAGAAGATTTATCAATGAGTTCTTTTGCAGGCCACAATCTAAATAAGGAAGAAGACTTTTTGAATTGGTCATCAGGTTACCTACAGCTCACGATTTTTACCAGCAAGCCAAATAGAAAATACTTCCAAATCTGTAGCAGTGAACACAGGCAACTGAAGCTGCTTTCTAAGGGTCTGACTATAAGTGCCATCACTAGCAGCTGCTTCTACCATTTGAGATGGCTGATGACATAATGTGCAACACCATCAGCATTGCAGGGTTTAAAACAACACAGCTTGTTATGTGTCTCTTTATATTTTCCGACACCACACCTCCTAACAGTGGTGTGTTCTGCCTATAGCATCTAGTTAATAACATGCTACCAACTGAGCAGTAAGTAGAAACAAAGGCACAAACTTTGTAACTTCACATTAATCACCTCTTCATTTACATTTCTGAGACTGAACAAGACATTATTCTGGAGCCTGAACCAATTTGGACACTTGAATGATAATTTAATCATCTCAGCAGCACCAGTTTTCCATATCCTTTTTTTTTTTTTAAACTAAATAGCATTTTAAGGTTTCTTATATGTCCCAAATTTGAATCTATTTCTTATTGCATTTGCTACTGAAACCTTTGAGTCTGTATTTTAATCACTTTGCACTTTGAAAAAAGGATGTGAAGACAGAAAACTGCCCAAAAACCAGGCAAGGTGAGAAATGTTTTAGCCTGCTGTATATTTAGTATCTTGCTACATAGAATAGATATAAAAAATATTCACCCAACTCGCTACAAAAAGATCATTTGCAATGTAGATATTGGTAAGTGGTCTGCTATATATTTTAGAGGCTACTACTTGTTGAATTATTCACTCAATCCATCCATCTGAGACTTCCATTAGTGCCCTGGAGTGTATGGAGAGTTGTTAAACGCCTTCAGAGAGCACATTGGCTGTTAAACGGCAATGTTTGCTCTGAACATAAGATCATACTGAAGGCTTGTACATCCTCCAAGACCTGTCCATCCAGAATGATAAAGATTGCTTTTAAGAAATCCCACCCCATCATACTCCCTACACTCAGCCCTTGCAGCCCCTCGGAGCATAGAGATAAATCATATGGGCCATGGCCCAAGGGAGTCTCTAACCTCAGAAGGGTTACGGCTTTATAGATGATGAGCGCTGATAAGTGAAAAACACGGACTCCAGTGATCCTTATCTTAGTGGGGAAGAAAGGCAGGCGTAGACAAACATGGCTGATTTAGCAGACCAGCACAAACAGCAAGAGATAGTCAGTGTATAAGACAAAACAGATGTTCTTGGATGTCTAGGAAGGATAAGCAAAAATTTCATAATCACAATTCATTTTAAATACAAGGAACTTTCTGTTGAATTAAAACTGAATTTTAGGGTATATGGGCAAGCAAGCTAAAACATCATCTCCTCTAACTTTATTGCTTTTTTTTATTCATTCACCAATGGGGGATTTTCTAATGTTTTATTGTACAGCTTGAGTTCTGTTGGTTATTAAAGTGCTGGCACTGCTCGCAACTATTGTTTCGAGCCATAAGAGGGCTGCAAAAATTCAGCGTGAGCGAATAAAACTTGACAAAAGCACAAAGCAGAAGTCTCTTCTTGAGAGACAGAGTGGGAATGGGAACAAAAAAAAATACATGAAAGCTAATACTCATGTGAAAAATATGGTTTAATTTCCCTAGGTGAGATTTTTTTGAGGTGCTTTGATTTTTTTGATTACCTCACACTGTTGTTTTTGTTTAGAATGCTGTGCTATTTCTTCTGAGACAGCAAGAGATATCAGACTTAGGACAGAATGATAATCCTAAAGGTAAATAAAAACGAGAACATGAGGCTGTTGACTTTTTTAGGAAAAAAGGCAAGAAGTCTTATAAGAAGGAAAGAGAGGGTACACCAGAAAGTATCTTGAGTAAGATTTGTTGTACTTGACAGTAGGTGAGCAAGCTCATCGTAGCATGTTACGCAAGGGAATGGAGGTGAGCGCTGCTGCGTTGATAAGCTACAGTGTGCCCTGCTTGAGGGTTTTAAGATAAAGAGGTGTTGGAAGAGTGTTCCTGGATGATGAGAGTCCGTTAAAGTAGAGACTGCTGAAGAAATGTGATGCCAAGTTGATAGATGCTGGATGAACTCTTTTTCTTAAAAAGAAAAAAACATTACGTATTACTTTTTCTAAAACATCCTGTTAACTTTTCTCGTGATATTATCTGAGTTGAGTCGTCACATGTAGTAATGTAAAAACTCCCTGGCAACAACAATTTATTTTTTTAAATTTGGTTAGAAACCTAGCATGCATCACCAGAAACGATAAAATTGTGAAACACTGAACAATTTGCTCTCAGCTTGCTTGGTTTTAAAAATCCCTGGTTCAACTGATACTAAATTACATCAACCACATGGACTATGGTTACGATTCTATGCCTCTGCTGACTGACATCCAAACACTTTACATTTGCTTTAGAAATAATAAAAAAAAAATACATCAAACAATTTCTAAATAAAACCGATTGAATGCTTTTTCTAAATAGAAGTCCTTAATTTCTCTCAAGCTCTTTTTGAAAAAATTGAGGCATCTACTTCAAACCTTAAAGAAGTGCACAGGATGGAGAAAAAAAGATCAAATTGCAAAGGCCCTTCAAAGTGGGCGACACAAACTAAAACTCCCTTAGCAACAAAATCCTTAACCTTTACCGCAGGCTACTTCATCACTGTCACCTACCCCATTTCTTATCTATTTCCACTGTGGAGGCAAATACTTTCCCTTTAATGCCAGGGAAAAAAATTAAATGTGCACTATAGAAAATAGCTGAACTGTTTTAAATCCCTTCAGCCATTTATCACACATTCCTTGAATGACACAGGCGTATCAAAGATCTCTTACTATAACCTTTCACATATAAAGATCCCTCAGTTCTTACATCGCCCAACAAAATCTTTTTGTGTTTAACAAAATGAAGTAAGAATAAATCTCATCAGTACTGAGGAAAAATCAAAGTGACACAACCAGGACACCAGATAAATATTAGCCACTGCCATCAGTTGATGTTATTCTATTTGCAAACAGGATGATTGCAGTTAACAAGCTGAATATTGGCTGATTAGTCAAGCCAATATATCTGAGGAGCTCTGTTTTTTGTTTTCATCACACCTTGTTTCCTGTGCATAATAAAGCTTCTCTGTAAAAGAGATCCTTATGTCACATTTTCAATGCTTAAAATTACATGGTTAGTAGATTTTATTAAATCAAAATCCTCTGGAATCGAATGCAAAAGCCAGTATTTTCAATTGCATGTTTATAAAGATAATTGTGTTGTAAAATAGACTCTACATTGTCAAGTAAAGTGCTAACTCACTAGGTTTTATTCCAGAACATGGATGTTTTTCCACTTCCTATTAGCATAATGTTCATGTATCTCCTCTCCAGTGTCCTCGGTAATCACCATAGGGTGCATTTACAGCACGCTTGCCCATCCTGGCTTATCTATGGAGAAAGCAGATAAGGGCCAAGAGCTGCCAGGCCAGCAAGGATAAAGAGGCTCAGGTTGAAAGAGAGCCATGCAGTGAAGGCAGAACCCTTAGCTAGCAGGATAGTAGAAAGACTGAGCTTGTGCTTGCAGGTGAAACAGACTCTAACTCGACATATGGCAAAAAGTGAGTTGCTGCCCAACACAGCATGAGAGAATCATAGATATGCTCCTTGGCCAGGGGCTGCGTATTATCTACTTGTTCAGAAAGGTTGAACTGTGGCAGACCACACTAAAAAAAGATAAACAACTAAATTTTCAACAAATTCAAACATGAAAATGTCAGAAAAATCAAATGGTATGGTGGTAACGTTCCTGTGAAATTGTCATAGAAATCAATACTAATCGTATCACATTCTCCGTAAACTATGGAAAGAAGAAAAGAGGTGCAAGTGTGTTTTATTTTGTGCTAGCAGTGCAGACAGCATAGTCCAGAAAACGTGATTTATTTCGTTAATAAGTTAGCTCTTGTATGGTGTTATCAGAGGATTGTGTGACCTTAGCAGCTCTTACTGGGTCAGACATAAAGGGTAGCTGATTGCTTTGTGCTGATTCTCAATTCTGCTGCCTTTTGTGTGGAGTGGATTGTAGGTGAGATTCGCAATATCGAGTGACCACCTGATGAATTTAT
This sequence comes from Melanotaenia boesemani, assembly GCF_017639745.1. Taxonomy (NCBI): domain Eukaryota; kingdom Metazoa; phylum Chordata; class Actinopteri; order Atheriniformes; family Melanotaeniidae; genus Melanotaenia; species Melanotaenia boesemani. The sequence goes on from NC_055702.1 coordinate 10,669,738, forward strand.
GCTGCCCTTCCTAATGCCCTTCTTCCTTTCTCTGTGTTCTCTCTTCCTAGGTTTATCACTTTTGTCTCTTCCGCCCTCCACCACATCCTCAATTTATTGTTCTCTCCCTTGCATCCAAATCACCTCTCCTCCACCTTTCTTTTTTTATCTCCCCTTCTTTACTCTATATTATTGTTCTTTCTTCCAGCACAAACGCCACGTCCAGACAACAACCAAGTACGTGGAACTCATCATCGTGGCTGACAACAGAGAAGTAAGCAGAAGTCACACAGTCTCAACCTCTTCACCCTCCTGCTGAATGCCACAGGAAAGAGGTTCAGAGGTCATATGCTGAGCTGCCCTTTCCCCATGAGATGTAGATAAGATGGCTCCACCATGGCTTTGTTGTCACCTCTGATGTGTCTACTTACTCATCTGTTTCCCTCTCCTGCTCCATCTACATCTTTCTGCATACATTATAGGGCCACTTGACTCACAAATCAGATTTGATGTGCTCTCTGAATATCACAAATCTTACACTTAAGATCTCAAAGAGGCTCTTTACCGATGTGAGACAAATAGGTCATTATTGCATGATTTGGAGCAGCCGAGTAAAGGTTGGCTATAGGAGAAGATGGTTTAAGGTTATCTCTTTAGCCTATAAGCTCCACTGAGGCGCTCTTTGATGATAAAAGCCACAGCAGAAGCACGAGCAGAATTAACATGATAGAAGTTGTTCCTCGGCTCACAGGGACAAAACTTCCACGGCCAACACAGTGATAAAATGTCCCAAATTCTGTCAAGAGTATGCATCTCTTCATTCGTTGTTTTTATTCTGTGTGCTTGTGTTTTTAAGTTTCAGAAACAAGGCAAAGACCTGGAGAAGGTCAAGCAGAGGCTGGCTGAGATTGCCAATTATGTGGACAAGGTAACAGCTGAGAGAAATGAGCGAATGCAATGTTGAAATGTGATTTATTAGGGGTCACATCAAGCCTAGTGAGAATTATCCAAACTGTGAGCAGGGGTTGATTGGATTATGAATGGAAGATCAATTTCAGAACTAAGCTGAAACCAGTGCAACAGATCGTGTAGTGTGTGTGTCACTTTGATAAAATAAGGGCAAAAGATGATTTATTCATATAGGACACGTAGAATCAAATATAGAATTTGTATTGTAATAGGTGGAGATAGTCAAATAATAGGCCCACAAACTAAAGCCACATGTCTCTCTGCTTCCTCCTCCTCACCTCAACTTTCAGTTCTACAGGGCATTGAATATCCGAGTTGCACTGGTGGGCCTGGAGGTGTGGAGTGATGTGGACAAGTGTCCCATTACCCAGGACCCTTTCACCACATTGCACGAGTTTCTAGATTGGAGGAAGGTCAAGCTGCTGCCTCACAAGCCACATGACAATGCCCAGCTAATCAGGTACATCTAAAATAGAAAAGTAAACCAGAACATTGTTTGAAATGTGTTTTCTTCCTAAATTATTACAAGACCAAATGTCTTAGAATGGCCTTTATGTTTTCTCTCAAATATACAAAAGTGGATGCAGCAGCCTTAGAAAGCTTTTTGGAAACCTCATGTTTGACATTTTAACTGTTGCCATCTTAGATTTTTATGGGGGGAGTGGAGCTGAACTGGAGTGAGTGTGTGTTTTCCACAGGTTTTGTGGTACATAACCCTCCCTACAATATATTTACTCAAAACAAGACTATAACTTAATAAATAAAAATCATGTGGCATTGAGTAAGACTTGAAACTTCTCATTAGGACTGTGACCCTGTGTAAGAAAATTTTTGTCAAGTTTACATGGTAACAGTCATAATGGTATCCATTATTTTCAGCTAGTTTTCATGTCTGTGTTGAGTTTGCACATGTAAGAAATGTGAATAAGCTGAACACATGAAGCCAGAATAATCTGATCACTCTAACGTGATCACAGAAGTCTGACAGATTCTCACACATGCACACAACTGCAAATGAGGACATTATGTATACAACTTAATTTATTTAAACAAATTTTTTCAGCATAGCTATCACAGTTTGAAAACTAGGGGCTTTAAATTAACAGCGTCCTACAATTTCTGACATCTAGTGGTCAAGTTTGAGATAGCAACCATCTCAAATCCCCTCCACTGGATAGAAACAAACTACATCTACAAGTTAAAATTACTTGATGAGGAAAAACAAATAACTTTGGCATCACTTTGGAGACCTTTTTTCATAATTGAAGTTCATAGTTTTTCACCATTTTTAGCTATTATTATTATTTCTTTCACCTTCAGAGCTAACTGCATTTTTATCTTGTTTATGACTAATGCCTGGGGTTATTAGTCGTTTAGACATAATCAGAGTCCAGTGGTAAACAGTGGTAAGCATGTGGCAACAAAAGCTGTCCTTTTGCATAAGAATATGCTAATTTCGAAATGGTAACCAGCTTCTTGTGAACATTTGCATTTTCACCTCTTCTTCCCCTTTCTTCAAAACGTTACTCTCGTTAATGTTCTTTGTAAGTGGACAAAAATTCTTAGTGTTACCTTTAATATTAGTGTAAGCTCAGGCTGTATGTGGGTGCTGATTTAACCACTGTGTTCTCTGTTTTAGTGGGGTGTATTTTCAGGGCACCACTATTGGAATGGCACCCATCATGAGCATGTGCACAGCAGAGCAGTCCGGAGGGATCGTCATGGTATGTAAATGCAGCAAAATGCTATCAGATGCTATTTAATGAAGAAGATATATTTGGAGTATTGACTTTTTTTCTATCTTCCCTCTTTCTGTCAGTGCTGTTTGATTAATTGTTGACAAAAATCTCAAATTTCTCCCTTAAATCTAAGTTTGAGAAAAGGATTCTGGAGCTGATTTGAACTTGTTTTCATTGGGGGGTCTTTTTCCAGGAAGGCCAAGTGGAGGGTATGCATACTACCCTACATTTTTGTTCTAATAATTCAGTGTGTATCGATTGCACAAGTGGAAATGTTCGGATTTTTAATGAGGTGCAATAAATGAATTAATTTAGGGTAAGAGCATATTGCAGCCTGAATGAAAATTCTGCAGTATGTCATAAGTGAAGAGCCATTACATCGGTAGCCTTGTACGATGTGTTTAGGACATGTTGCATTTGCACAAATCATGCTACTATTTTACACTCAGTGTCTCTGAAAGAGTGTTCGTGAAGCCCCACTGGCTGATTTACAGCCTGTCCCCAGATTCCTCTTTACTCTTATCCACCCAGATGGTAAAGAAAAAAAATCCCCCATACTTAAGATTACAGAAAGAAAAGACTGAGCTTCAGCTGCTAACTTTCAAGCAAAATTACAACAATTTTGTTTTAAGTCTTACCCCTTTGTTTACTCATTAGTTTGACTTTCCCTGCGAGCCTCATCGTTATTCTGCGAGGCAGTTAAATCTTAAACATCCATCCTCAGACATCTGGAATCTCCATGTACCAGCCGTAATTGTTACACTGATTTAATTGGTCTGATGAAAAGCACAGGCAGTTGCGTGAAGTGCCCTCTTGAGCTCTCTAGCCTCATCTGTTGTGTCTATGTTTTTCTAGGAAACATAGTTAGAGGTTGCTTTTTTTTTTTTTTTTTTTAATAGAAGCAGGCTACTCAGTTGGGTTGCAGTGCTGACAGCTGATTTTTGTTACTTTCAAAAGCCCCCAGCAGAGCAGCGCGTCAGTGTGAGCTCAAGAACTATTGAATAATGCACATTCTCTGAAGATTCTAGAGGCAAGGTGCTCTAACACGCAGCTCTGCATCTGTGAAGAGCTGATAGCTCCTGCCCTTACATTATTTAACTGGCCTCTTTATGCGTTCATGTTTTACACACCTTGCAGGAAATCCTCAATAGCAGCTTTCACTCAGCATGTCATTGTTGCTGCGTCCTATATCATCTGATTTTTAATACTGTATCTTTGCCAGATTACCTGTAATTTTTAATTTGTCCTTTGAGAGGTTTTTTTTTCTTGTCCTCAGCTGCTAGTTTTGCTCAGAGGATGTCTTTATTTGTGCGAATGAAGCAGCACATCTCTGTCAGAGCTTGACGAGCAATCTGAAGGTGACAGCACACAGTCTGCTTCTACTTCTCATTTCAGCGCCATGTTGTTGAACAGATGAAACTCTCTGATAAGAACAGATCCCACTAAATTGTTTGTTTAATTTTGGCAATATGCAGTTAAATCCTCCTCATTTGAGTAGTGTTGCTGTAGTGGGTCCCGGCTTGCATTGATTATTTTTTTATTACTTGACGTTTTCCTCAGAGTATGCTATCAAAATCACATGTTTAACTATTGGTTTTATTGTAGCACCAGCGCTCTGAAATGGACACGTTTCGTGATTGGGCTTTGCTTCCTGTCTAGCCTAGAAATATAAAGATGAATCTGACTCGTATAGTAAAAAGCTTTTAGAGTAGATTTTGGTGAGATGTAATGGTACACTCAGTTTCTCTTACTGATCTGCTTTTAGGACCATTCTGACAACCCCCTGGGTGCAGCAGTCACTCTGGCCCACGAACTTGGACACAACTTTGGAATGAACCATGACACACCGGAAAGAGGGTGTGGCTGCAGGGTGACAGTGGATCGTGGAGGCTGCATCATGACTCCCTCAACTGGGTGAGTCACACTGTTTTTACACTCAAATCAATAAATTGAAAGATAGATAGCTTCTCATTTTTTTCTAATCAATATTGCCTTTTTTTTTCTTAGCTCTACCTGTAACTCAAAAAACTAAAAAAAAGAAACATTATTAAGTCTGAATTATTAAGGACTTTGAAGCGCTTACAAAAAAATCCCAGATTTATATTGCAGTTGCTGTTTAATTGTTGGGCCATTGAGTTTATGGCAGATTCAACAGCTGTGTGAATGCCCTGAGGCAAAGTGACTCACTCTTAATGGGAAGTCAGTGGTTCATTCGCAGTGCTTGGCTCAAACAAAAGTTTAACTTACTGATTCTCCTTCGGAATTTGAAAATCAGCACATTGCTGATATGCCACAAAAATCTTAAGACATTGCACAAGTCCACATAATATATTGCATCTGTATTATATTAATCCTAACTTTTAGTGTGTAAAAAATGAAGATCTTGGAGTTGACTCTGCAGAAGCTTGGGGATGCTCTGGGTGGAAACACTGGATTATCCGTTCCAGCCAAACTTAGGTCTGCTGGTGTGTGGGAGCCGCAGACTGGTGTTTATGCTGGAAACATTTCTCTCTATTTGATTTGGATGAGAACCATAAAAAGCACAGGAACACTAGACTAGTCTCAATTGTAAACTTAGAAAGCAATGCACCAATATGAGGTTTACAGATTTATATTTAACCCTGATTAAGGGTATCCCTTGATGTCAACTTTGCCCCCACCCCCAAAGACAATGGCAACACAGCAAATATATATATATATATGTAGAAAGGTAGGTTTGTTAAAGTGCAAAGAAAGTGTTTTTGTCTTTCTGTTGTTCTCCAGCTTTGTCTGCCTCTTCTATGGCTCTACTCTTTTCACAGAGTGAAGCTATTCTTTGATATACATGCAACTTTAATGTTTGAAAATCTCCCTGCAGCTTCAAATAAATAGTTAAGTAGCTCTGAAAACTGTATGTTTCACAGTCTTCATGGAGGGACGACATACCACCTCCGCCTTTGACTATGTAAACTATGTCACAGGTCATATATAAATCAGTGATAGCTTCACTAAATATGAAAGAGAAAATGGTTTTCAGAATATTGAAGCAGAAATTACATAAATTAAGCAAGGTATATTTAGTTTTTTTCTGCTCCCTGCTAAGGCTCTGATTTTTGCACTCCAGGAGGCAAAAAAAATAATAAAAATTACATTGTCGCTGGCTTTAAATAATCCTTCCGCGCTTCTTCTTATTGAGGCATATTGCTGTGCTATTTAGCCCAGTATTAGGGGAAATAATACATCTAGGAAAGGTTGTCTAAGATCCTACTTTCCAATTTCTATTTTTTTAGCTAATTTCAGCTCAGCATCATATATTTCTCCTTGAATTGGTGCTGCATTTCACCTTATAGTTCCATGCTTTTAAAGACCACAATAGCTGTGTAAAGATGATTACCACGTTTTTCTTTTACAGCAATCAAGTCTTTTCAAAGCTCAAGCTGATCATACAGATGGCTCCACATGAGGTCAGGCCATTAATGAACTGGTACAAAAAGGCCCACTGAATAATTATTGTTATTAATTGAAATTAAATTTCAACTAATTGAATTATTAGTATTATTAATAAAAAGTTCTGGCAACATTTAGTTGGTCAGAAGCACCTGTTGTGCTGCTTTTTGATTTTATTGATCTTTTATTTGATTCTACTGAAGAATAGGAATGCTGTCATTCGATAACTTCTGCCGGCCTTGTTGTAGCCTCAAGAATGATGAAATCCAGTTTATCTTTATTACACTTGGGAGAGGTGTAGGGGCAGTTGTTGGTGGTGCAGTGTGAGAGCTACACATCTGCACAGAGTGCTATTTGTTTCCTGTTCTCACTGGTCACGGCCAATTGTTGTGTCCCCCTTCTTTCCATCTTATTCTCCACCCTCCCTTGTTTCCTTCTAAATGAGAACAGGCTGGTCATTCTTGTTCTTTGAGATTTTTTTCCCTGAAAGCACACACACATTAACACAAGCAGAGCAAATAGACTCCTCATGGTCTCTGAGTGGACACAGAAACTAATATGTGGACAAATGTACACATGAGAAATGCTCCATATGGTTTTCTTCTTTCATCAGTTCCACTTCATTGTGCTCTCTCTCCAGTTTTGATGATCTGATTTACATCTTGTTTACCATTACTCTGATGCCTGGGGTCTTCTGTGGATTGTTGGTTTTCACTATGTTAAGCCTGAGATGAGGAAAACTCTAAAGTTCCACTCTGACTTTTCCTTTCCTGATTAACCTGAGGCGCCTGTGTCATACGCTGTTTTCATTCACACAATTAAAATCAAAGCACATATCTGAGCACATTCATTCACAGACGTTTACTCTTTATAGAAATTCTGATAATTACAGGCAGAAACACTTTAAAGGTATTTAACCTTAACTTAGAACAAAATCTACAAAGTGTCCCAAATTTCCACACCAAGATTTATGAACATTTAAACAGCTTTCAATCAGTTTCCCTGCAGTGAAACATCTGTATTGCTTACATATCATGTAAGCATGAGCTATAAGGAATAATAAGTCATACTGGGATCTTTATCACTGACTTTAAATTCTTAAACTAAACTAATGTAGCTTAAAAACACTTTATGTGAAATTCTTACATAAATTAAGGGTTAACCATATACACTCTGATATGAGACACAAACAATATTATTACTCTTTTTAATCATATGATGCAAAGTCTATCATATCTGTTAAATCTATGTTCTCACAGCTGAATTCATATATTTGAAAATCATAAATGATAAAAATGTGGTCAGCATGCTGATCTGTATGGAGTTTGTGTCTTCGTGTGGGTTTCTTTCACCCGCTTTTGTTTCCTGCCACGGTCCGAAGATGCGTTTGTAGAATGAATTGGTGAATTTAGACTAGTTTTGTGTATTATTGTCCATGTGCATGGTTGTCCGTCATCTGCCAACCTGTCCAAGATGTATCCTTCTCATGCTCAAAACCAGATGAGTTATTCTCTGCTTATTTATCACAGGATAAAAGGGGTATAACAGGATAAATGGATGGACAATAGAAGTATGGGGTATTGTACAGTCCAGTTTCATCCATTAAGGAAAATTCAAGTGCAACAAAATGATGAATGCGTGGACTACATTGAATGCAATGTAATAGTGATTACTATCCATTATTACATACATTGCTTTTTCATTACTATCCACTCTTGTAAGATGAATAGATGGCTGCAATAACAGGCTTTCATATTTATAGTTTCAATGGATTAAAATAGAGGCTGTGTTTTTTATATTATATGTTGCCATGGTAAATCGTAGAATCAGAGCTCTGTTAAGGTGAGCTTTCGTTCAGTCTTTTGTGTTTAATTCTTCTTCTTATTATTATTACTTATGTGCCTTCACCTTAAAGTCACATTAAACATACACAGACTTGACTGAGCTTCTTGTGATCAGCTGGTCTGGTGCTGAAAACTTGTTTTTTTAGTTTCCTGTTTCAGGGTAAATTGTGTCAGTTTGGTCTTCTCACGAAGCTCTTTCATTAAAGGAGTTTGTAAAGATAAGGCTGGTGACTGATTTATGGTTTACCTCAGAAAAGGGGGAAAAATAACACATACATAGCACTAAAGAAATGTAAGTATGACAGAAGGGAGTTCAAATAGGATTCAGAGTGAACAGGCTTGAATATAGTTATTGGTTTTCTATTTGAGTTAAAAAATAATGTAGAGAGAAAAAATATTCCTTACATTTTAGGAAGGGTTTGGGGTAAATTGAGTTGGTTTCCAGGAATATGCAGATGACTGTGTTATATATCTGGTAGACCTATTAAGTAAATAGGGACAAAAAAAAAAGTTAAAATTTACTTGACATCAAACTCAACATTTTTTAACTTCTAATTTAAATATTCTTTAGATACAAAGTCATATACTTGCTTTAAATGTGTACTATTCCTATAAATATAAATAAAGGTAATAAAAAATTAAATAGATAATAAATAATTGCCAGCTAATAAATTCACACATGCCAAGCTGCTGAAAGACAAATACATTCAGTGAATAATATGAAATGAAGAAAGTCAGTCCAAGAAGATGGAATGGAAATGTGAGCAGTGCCCACCACTGAAGAACAGCAACTCACTGCTATGCCTTTTTTTAATTAGGTCTGTAGGGAAATCAGTGTGAAAATGCTCTTCAGTACCTACAATATAGGTCAGACTGCCAGACACCCAGAAATGCCAAGCGATCATATCACTGAGTGTCATCTCTTGGTGTTCAGGTTCCACCAGCACACAGGGTGTGTTGTGAAACTGTGGTTTTGGCTCATGAAATATTTATTATAGTCACAGTTGTCAAAGTCAGGGTTGAGTGAGATTCATTCACATTTGTGTCAGATCAAGATGTTTCACAATGAAAACAGAGTCCCAGGCAATATTTGCACACTTAGTATTTTATTTGAAAATGTTTTTGCAGATACGTCATCAGAAAAAAAGACAGATCCGTGTTTTTTTTAGAGTAAACGTATAAATTGACTGTGTAAGGTGTGGTGGATAGATTTTCAATTATTCTGTGATCTGAACTATAAGAAAGCCTTGTCCTTTGAATTTAGGTTAAAATTCCATGTGCATTTCAAAACGATTCTTTGTCTTAGTATATTGTATCTGATGATACATGGTTTGATTTGTGGACAGTAATGCAGAAATATCTTCTATTAATAGTCTAAATGCTGCTTTGTAAATTGACAGAGGTTCTACCTATCTAGCCTCCAGTTCTGTATTACCATCACAGTGTTGGACAGATTACAGAAACCCATGACAGAACTGGAAATGATTCCTTATCCCAGACCTCCCACAAATCCATTAAATCCTCATCTGGCTGTTGCTTTGTACTCTTTATCATATATCAGCTGCAGTTCTTCTGAGGCTTAAACAATGACTGTAGGTGAACAAAAGAATAAAAGAATTTATCCCGTAAAGGAGCCGAAGCTTGACCAGGTGGAAAATAATGCAGCACTGTAAGAACAGTGAGGAGTCTTAAAGACTAGACAGAGGCGAGTGCAACTCATTTTATATTGGGAACATGCTGCGAACACAATGAAGGTCTGCAGAGTCAAACTGCTGCTTTTCTTTTCAAGTGGTGAACCAGACATTCATGGAATGAGTGGATGTCCACAGTGTCTTTAGTTTGCCATAAGCTCCAGATGTGCCAACCTTAACTGGAACTTGAAGTGTTTTACCTGCCTTTGGGACTGCAGCTGCTAAATGCCATCCAGAATAGTTCATCAGTGTCTCAGAGCCATTACTCTCCCTCCCACCCCCAGACGGTTGCTGGGTAAACCATTTACTTCTGTACTGGTGCTCATAAAGAACAGCTGGACCTGTGAACTGCTCATGTATCTCAGTGTTAACTTTTAAAAAAATAAATAAATAAAAGGAAAACAAGGATGTGAGTGTTTGTCATGCATTTGGATGGCTTATAATTGAAGACTGGGGCTGAGTTCATGGAAATTGAATGATTGCAGCAAAAGAGGGGGCACAACTTGAGCAAGCAATTTTGGCACCGGCTCTCAGGGCAAAAAGGAAATCAACAACAGAAGATGTGGAGGAAATGGTCTTCCTGTTGAACAGCAACCTTGACAGCTGTTCATCAGAGTGGAGGAGGGAGGGGGGGGGGGGCAGATGACACAATAATGGCTCTTATTGCAACTTTTATTGCTCTTCACTTTTGCCATTTCTTGTAATTACAAATCCACTCTGACCTTTTGCTTCAGTCCAGTATATTTAATCTGTTTCAAGGTAACTACCTTTCACCTAACATAACCTTAGGAGAGCGTGGGGCTGATTCAATGGCAAGCATTGATGTAACACATCAAAGGCAGCCAAGAATGAGGTCATGTTATAACATTTTCAGATTCAAGACATATTTAGTTCTGTATTAGACATGGAAAGCCCCATCAGAGACAACTCAGTTTGAAAGAGTTGCCATCTTTTAGCAACACAGACATCCCTGCTTCTTGAAAAATCCACAGAGGCTTTTTTTATAATGGCTTTCATGTTCGTATACCCAGTGGCTCAAAAACCAGTTAAATTCTCAGCATTAAACAAGTGATTGAAATTAAATCAACAGCTCCAACACTTTTGTTCAGCTCCAGCACAGTTGCAATTATTCGAGTACCAAGGATTATCACACATACTAGCCACAGCATTGAGATAGAAAAACTTCTATGAGCTATGAGTATATGGAAGTAGCTTTTTGGAGGTCTCCTGTGGATTTTGGTGTCTGTCTTCTGAACATTAGAAAACGTAGCCTTCAAGCAAGGGCTTTGTTTCTCATCAGTATCATGTGAAGGTACAGAAACCACATTGGAGGTAGTGCTATGTGTATAAAGGCAGGCTGCAACTGAAGCTTGCTACTTTAAACTACAATGCTATCATCACTCAGGTGATTCTGCGGCACCAGCTTGACATTGATAGAGGGCTGAGTTCCCTCTGTTTGTTAGGTGTGAATTACAGAGAAGAAACCACACCGGAGTAACAAGGACATCTTTTTTTGCTAATAGGTACAGCTAATAAATGAAAACAGCTTTAGTGACCTGTTGGTTTTGGGTCTGTGGATGAAGTTCTCTATAATCTATTGGATGCTTAATTGGATTTAGATTCAGGGAGTTTGGAAGCTCTCAAGCAGTTGATGATTTGTCATGTTTTATTCTGCTTGAGACATTTGAGGTCCCTCGTTCCACATTATCTTATGGCATTTTCTATAACATAGCATGGTATAGAGAATTATGGTATGGAGGTATTTTTTGTTTATTCTTTAACTCCCATATTGAATTATAAATTAATTTAATGCAGGCCTGCAAATCCATGCCACGGTTAGTCCTGGAGGTACAAACGTTTTCTCTTTGGTTGCAGATGAAAGAGTACAGCATCAGCTTCAATTAGTCTCTAAACAAACAGCTGTTTATAAGAATTGGCCCCCATACTCAGCCTGTGAAGTACTGGTATTGAAAGATTTGTACCAGTTTTCAGTTATATTACATTTTCAAACATCTTATGAATACAATTGTTCCTTGTTTGGAAAATACCTTATGCTACAATAAGGGTCAAAGCAAGACGCCATTAGCCCCATTTTCAGTAGAAATGTTATAGAACTGTCTAAATTGCAAAGTTAACGTGGTTAAACCCAGATTGTTGCAGATCTGAAGCTGTTCCGTTAAGTAGTAGGCTAAAATAGCTCTAAACTGATATGTAAGATTGATCAACAGTTACTTTAAATCTTTAGTTGCAGTTATTCCTGCACGAAGAAGTCATGTCAGATAATAAAAGCAATTTTTTCTATAATGTTCTCATTTACATACATGTACTTTTAAATAGCTTTCAGTGATTTAATAAAACATTATGCTAAAATGATTTTTACTTTGTCCTTAATACACAAAAGAAACGGCCAGGTATTATATTTTTTTTTGTCTTTTTTTGTTGGATTGCATTCTCTTAATTTAGTTTAGAGCCTACATTCACATCTGATAAGGTTTAGGTTATATCTACGAAGGAATCTGGAAAATTTTAAATGGTTTAGAATCAAACACAACTAGATACTGTACCAGAACATGAATGTTGACTGAGTTATGAGACCAACCTTTTGGGTGCTGCTGCTATTGCTCAGCTTGTATGTTTTTATCCCCACTGCATCAGTGGCCCATGCAAAGGAGAGAAATTCTAACATTTAAGCCTTCAAGCCCGAAGTGGCAAGTGGGTGGCAGAGGTAGTGCAGGTGCAAAAGCATGATTGATGACATACTTCACAATGTACATTTAAAAAATTCAACAGCCCTTCATAGAGCCTGTTGAAAGAACTGACCTGAATCTCCCACTTTCTATCACTTATCTGTGTGCTCAAAGACAAGCAGAGATTTAAGTGGGAAGATTACGCTCTAACTCACCTTTTTCTGGCCTCGTGCTGAATTTTGTGGCGCTGGTGGAGTTATGAAAAATCTCATATGGTGCATTTGTATCAATAGTCATAAGGGGAGTGATTCAATCAACACATATTCATGCACACCTTACACACACTCTTTCATATAAGGTGCTAGATTATCACAGAGAAGTTCAATAAAGCCACATGAGGTCTTTAACAAAGCTTTTGGCAGACAGGGCCTGGAGCTGTGTGCTTTCCCTGTGGAGCAGACCACCCTCTCTGTTTTCGTTTCAAAAACAATATTAAAACCACGCTGTCCCCCAAGCTCCTAAATTCATGGGTGTTGCAAGTCTTGCAAAGGAAGCACTTTTTGGGTTGAATTTTTATGATCCCCTGTCTCATGAAATATGTCTAATCATATCTCCTTTCCTCCGTAGGGAGAAAAGTCACGAGGACCCTGAGCTGTTATCCTGCTCATAGAGCTTTAGAGAGGTTACTGAGCCCCAGTGGCTAATTGATTTTGTGATTACCAGCAGTTATTACTGGTTACATCAGACTGTGGAGGGCCCTTAAGGGGAATTTTAGTCTTCTTCCTCCTTGCTCTCTATTTGCGCCACTCAAAACATTTCTCTTCCCGGCAGGTACCCGTTCCCCACAGTTTTCAGCAGCTGCAGCAAGAAGGACCTGACAGCTAGTTTTGAAAAAGGTGTGGGGATGTGTCTATTCAACATGCCAGAGGTTAAAGTACTCTACGGTGGGCAGAAATGTGGCAATGGCTACGTGGAGGAGGGAGAGGAGTGTGACTGTGGAGAACTGGAGGTGAGACCGCTGTAGGTCACCATAAACAAAGTCTTTTTTCTTCAAATCACCAAACCACCCACAAATCTCTCTTTTATTTTTTTGCTTAGAAATCCTTGTTGATTTTATTTCCCACACTTAAAAAAATGAAAAAATAAGTAGTTCTCCAGACAAAACTATGGCACAAACCACCATCTCCCAATGTCAAAACAAGTTGCTTAAAACACAACAGCACAGGACTTTCGTAACACAAACACATCCTTGGGAAAACTGGTTAGAAGATATGAGTGGGAAGATATGAGTTTATTCAGTCTGTGTGCAGAAGGGGTGTTTGGGAAGAGGGCTGTCAGATTGTGATACGAGTCACTGAGAGGAAACACAGCTAACAGTTTCTCCCTGTCAGCTGGTGAATTATTTAAGTGAATCTACATTGCCATTCACGTATATAACGATGGCACATGGTGCTGACTGCTCCAACTGCAGGAGGAAAAAACAGTTAATCATGATGCAGCTGACAATTAGTGCAGGCAGGCACATGAAGGAGGCATCTATTCTCATTTGGAAAGATGTTTTGAGTTACGCAACAGCTTAAATGAGAGAATGCCTTGTTGTCTTTTGTGGTTTGTTTATACCTTTATTTTTGCGGACTGTTCAGGCTTCAACCAGGGTCAAACTGAAAGTGGCCTTGTCTTTCAAAACAAAGGAGCATAAGCTCGGGCCAGAGCCAGCAGCAATAATCAAGCTCTCCTCAGGCCACATGAAACTGCTCAGACTGCATTTCTCTCCACTATTTAAAAGCCTCATTAAAAAGCCTTGGTCCTGATCCTCACAATCACAACCTACTTCATTTCAGCAGGACTCTTTTGCCTCTTTTGGCCCCTGAGACCATGGGAAAGGCCCTTAATGGTTTTCAGCCTGATAGAAGTTCTGGAAGGCCCATCATGTCCCCTGCCAGCTCCATCCATCTACTTCCCCCAGACTCTTACTGCACTCAGCTGTTCACTATATTCAGACTATAAAGGCAAAAAAGGAGAGAACTTAGCCTCAAGGGTCCAGTCAACCTGCTTGTGTGAGATCACACAATTAGGCTCATAATTATTCATAACCATGCCAAATTCTGATTTACAGTGAGTTTTTATTGACCAATAATTTTTCCTCTGGCAGGAAATGACATAAACACATGAAAAATAGTGTAAAATGCCACATAGATATTTTCATGAAGTATTTTTTCTGTTTTTCTTGTATACATATTTACTAAAACTATCACACCCATCATTTTTCATGCCCTTTCTCAGTCATCTGTGGCAAAGTCTTTATTTGGCATCAAATAAGTAAAAAAGTTCTCAAAATTGCCAACGAGCTTTTTGCATGTTTCCATCGGGATACTGGTCCATTCCTCTTTGATGACAATCTCCAGGTCTTTGAGGTTGGAAGGGTGCTTTTCCATTACTTTGGACTTTAGTTCCTCCACAGATTCTAGGGATGGATTTAGATCTGGCTGGCTCGACTTCTCACAAATGCTAATATTGCTCTCTGTAAACCATTTTTTTTTTTTGACCGCTTTGGCTGAAATTTCTGGATCATTTTCTCTTTGGACAGTCCAATCCCGCCTAAGTCCAAGTTTTTCTGCTGAATGCCTGATGTTTCCTCCTGAATAATAATGCCTTCTTTTTCAAAGATGATCCTATATGGAGACAGAGTCAACCACCAGCCAATAAGTTTTTGGCTTAACTGCATAAGCAGAAGCAGACTTGCAAACACAAACAGATTTTATCTTATATGCTCAGACTCGATTGAATTTCTTCCTTCCATATGTGTCAGGAAGTGGAGAGCTGCTGATTGGTTGCAGAGCAGGGGTCATGATAACCGCTAACATGGGACAGATGGTCCTGCACAGTAAAATGGAAAATGTTACAGGAGGCAGTGTGATGAAGGTACTGGCCATCTTTCTCTGCATGTCAGAAAGGATGACTCAGGAATGTTCCAATATGTTATTTGTCATGATTACATCTATGTCCAAAGAAAATAGATCTTTTATACTGTATGTAACTCAAAAAGTCATCAAACTTATTTCTTCCTCTTTGTTGTAGATTGTAAGGTCTTTTGAGTCAGAAAGCTTGTCATCCTAATATCAATAATATATAAATAAAATTAAGAAAATACAAAATAATAGCTAAATTAATTGGAAAACCTTCATCTAACAAATTAAAGTGCTTTAAATAAAATGTGTGGGTGTGTTTTCAGATTTACGAACCAGCTAAACTAAAGGGGATTGATGCAGTAGCATTCAGAAAGATTACTTTAGTATGAAGAATTTCTGAGTGAGTCTTATTTTATGTTGGCATTGACTGTGATAGTAATGCATCCCTGCACAGAGGTTGCATGATTAGTTTGTGGAAGGTTGTGGAAGAACATATGCTGAATTTTTCTTTTTTTTTTTTATCTCAAATACTTTGAATTTGGCCAGAGTTGTTGGTTTGACTTTATCATTTGCTTTTCAAAAATGAATTTTTCTTCCTATATTGTCAGTTGGTTTGGTTGATTCTTTGCACGTTTCTTGATGTTACACAGTATCTTGTTTATTCAATGATTTTCTGCACCGTTTCCATTTTTCTTTCTTTTTGTCTCTCATTTAAATTGACTATCATTAATTGTGCTGTTTTTTTTAGTGGTCTGGCAGATTTTCCAGAACCAGTCAAATGGAAGTGTTGTTTTTAGAAAACAAGAAAGTACAATTTCTTCTAGTGTGCCAGTTTTTTTTTTTTTTTTTTTTTTTAGCTGCTAGAGAGCACAGTCCTGCCAGGACTGCTTCCCGTCTGGTAACAAAGTCTGAGCTTTTCCTCTGAGGTGAAATATGGTCTGCTTTTGGATAGTTAATTTTTCTTTACTTTTGCTTCCCTGTACCTAGGTTTCTTTTCTCTAACTGCCTTTTTCCTATCTTTTTTGCATTTAAAGGAATGTATGAATCCCTGTTGCAATGCCACTACCTGCACTCTGAAAGGAGATGCCGTCTGTGCGCACGGACAGTGCTGCCAAGACTGCCAGGTAGAATTTGTACTCATTCACCATCTTAAAATATTTTACAGGCCTCTCAAGTCAGACAATTCTGATTCAGCATCTTAAAATTAAAACTGGGGGGATAGTTCTTTGCATCTTGCTCTGGCTCCTTACATATTTGTCTGAATCTGACTCTTTGTGTTTCTGTCTACTTTTGAGTGTAGCTGAAGCTAGCAGGCACCCCATGCCGTGAATCCAGTAACTCTTGTGATCTGCCAGAGTTTTGTACTGGTACCAGCCCTCACTGCCCCTCCAACGTTTACCTTCACGATGGCCACGCCTGCCACAACGTGGATGGCTACTGCTATAACGGCATATGTCAGACTCATGAGCAACAGTGTATAACACTGTGGGGCCAAGGTATGTGGAAAACCTCCTTACTGGCTTCCTGTGACTATAAATGGTTTCAAGCTTCTTTAAGATGTTTAATTTTTTTTTTTTTTTTTTGTAGGAGCCAAGCCAGCTCCAGGCATCTGCTTTGAAAGGGTCAACTCAGCAGGAGACCCTTATGGCAACTGTGGCAAAGATTCAAAAGGCTCTTTTGCCAAATGTGAAGCACGGTAACAGCTGATGTTCCCATAGAAACCAATGAGTGCATTCAGTTGAGGGCAAGCAATGAGGCACATACGCTGTACTGACCATCAACAAATTGTTCCCTCTATGAGCAGAATATGTCAGGTCATAACAAGTCTTTTTTATGTTAGAGGCTGGAATCTG
The DNA here is from genome assembly GCF_017639745.1 of Melanotaenia boesemani. Classification (NCBI taxonomy): domain Eukaryota; kingdom Metazoa; phylum Chordata; class Actinopteri; order Atheriniformes; family Melanotaeniidae; genus Melanotaenia; species Melanotaenia boesemani. The sequence continues at coordinate 10,686,835 of NC_055702.1, forward strand.
TGTGTCTGACTGTTAAAAAAAATAGCTGTTTCATTTAACAATGGACATGATTATTAGTTGCAGTCCTAATTATAGGATACACAGTCACTTCCCCAAAGCAGCAAGCTGTCTCTTTGAAACTGCTTGGGTTCTGATCTTAAAACAGTACAAATGTGCTGCTACTTCTTCACTCTGTTTAAATAGATTTTTTCCTGTTTTCTGTGTTTACAGAGATGCTAAATGTGGCAAAATCCAGTGTCAAGGAGGAGCAAACCGACCTGTAATTGGCACCAACGCTGTTTCCATAGAAACAAACATACCCCTGCAGGAAGGGGGCAGGATACTGTGCAGGGGTACACATGTCTACTTGGGTGATGACATGCCCGATCCTGGCCTGGTCCTGACGGGGACCAAGTGTGGAGATGGAATGGTGAGAGCTGAAGCCTGTGACAGAGCACACACGCTACAGCTTGTTAGGATACACATGCATCACTATGAGTTTTGAGGTACTTCATGTAAGAATATTGTACTTTCCTTTCCACTACATTTATCACCCAGTGTAGGACAACATTTTACACACATTTACACACACATTTTTTTTTTTTAATTAAAATTATTAACTGGGGCATAATCTTATCTAATACTACAACCACAAAATACAAAAAGTTAGGACAGTTAAAGTGTTTCTTACATTTGCTTTTAATGTGGAAAATTCCACTAAAATCACTGCTACAAATGCTGGATGGCACCAATAAATAATTCAAATTACATACCAAAGAAAAAACTTTTAGAATAAAGTTCATCTTTTAAAAGTAGGTCCACAAACCTAATGGAGCATGAGCATAATCGAGTTCTTTACTTGTTTTATTCCAAGTGCATTTGACCACACTTTTATTTTTTTGACGTCTTTCAGGGTGTGCCTGCTTGTCATTTTGAACTCACGCTGGCTCAGATTCTTAATTGACTCACCATTATTCAGCTTATTTGGCATTTCCTAGTGGTGATCAGTTTAGCCAGTGGTCACTTCGCTGATTCTGTTACTCCATTTGGTTTTATTGACTTCCCTATAAACCTCCACCCAGCCTCTGCCCTCAAGGGTTGTGTCATTAGTTTGTTTGCCAACTACTGTTCATCCTCTTATTTAGCCTGGATATATTTGGGTGTGGTGCGTTCAAGGAGCTATACAATAACCTTTAAAGGATTAGCTTTGATATATTTCTGAGAAATCCCAGTGGCAATGTAATTATATTTAATACAATACTGATTTAAAGCTGAAGTGGTTTGTCAGTGGCAAATTAAAAGGAATAGCAAGCTGGATATGGTTGTTATTCCTCCCTGAAAAGATTAAAGGAATTAGAATATTACTGACTCTCTCTTTGAGCTCACACTGTCAATTTTTAATGTCTTTGTGTCCCTCAGATGTGTCTGAATCGTCAGTGCCAGAATGTCAGTGTTTTTGGTGTGCATGACTGTGCAGCCAAGTGCAGTGGACGAGGGGTGAGTACAGCCACTTTCATCCTATTTCAATGTAATAAAGAACCAAAGTAACAGCTGTCTGTTTCAAAGCATCTCCACCCACTTAATGTCCCATTTTCTTCCTCATGGAAAGCTCCTTTAAGCTGTAATACTTTCAAAATGCAGCCTAGTGTACATCAGATAGGGAGCCAATATGATGCCTTGCAATCAATCACGGGGAACGCTGAAAGGCTCAATCAATTAGATGTAATGATCTCATTTATGTCCTGCTTTAAGTGCCATTCATCATCATTTCAGGCTGCTGTCCTTGTCCTAAAAACTCTGTTGAGGGGAAAATAAAATCTTGCCAAACAGATTTTGCTTGGCAAAACACAGCAAGCAGTGACACATGGTTTGATTTGCCATCATGGATGTTAGATTTTTCCTAAACTTTACGCGTTCAGTGTCTATGGGTGGTCCTGTTTGGGATGAATTATGTGACTTTGTGGTATTAAATTGACTGACAGGTCCCAGAGTCTCTGGCTGTGACTGCTTATGTCCTTTCTTCATCACATGTACACAAGAAACTGTTGTGACTGCCTGTTAAAAGTTAAAATGAAACATCTCCTGTTGTTATCAGGTCGTATTTGTTTGTATAGCTCCAGTTAAAACAAATTTATAAAATGCTAAGGAATGTTTTCCTCACTGAAACAAAAGGATGATGGTCCCCTGGAGACAGGGCACCCCATGCATGCATGGATTGGATCAAGATGTAGCCCTAAAGAGAGCCCCTCACCTGTTCCTTATTAACCAGGCAGGGAATCCTCAAGAGAGACAGATTATGAAAATGTGGTGTAAAGGAGTCAGATTTGATTTTTTGTTTTTTGTCTTTTTTTTATACCAGATATCTTTACTATGCCTATTTCATGCAGCACAAAGCTAATTTGAGTATTTACTGAGTGTGTTGTTCTGTTCTGAAATAACATAAATAGAAAATTGTTTACAATATGTCAAGCAAAAATTCTCAAACATGAACTTTTTTCATTCTCTAACATGACTTTTTGCTGTTCTTCTCCAGTTTATATAATTGTAAACAGAATTTTCCAGTGTTTCTTTATTTCTTTATTTTTTTAAACTCTAGTTCTAGAAAACATGCATTTCAAACCAGGCAACCTCCTAAAACCTAAGAGGCATTTTCATCACTTTTGAACCCTTTTCCACATTAATTACTGGATTAATTGAAAAACAGTCAGTGGATTAACTTGTAATTAAATTCCTAATTAGCTGCAACCCAACTGAAGTCACTCAAATATTTATCCAATTTTATGACGCACGACAGCTAAGTGTTTATCATTTACTCAGTACACACTCAAAGGTAGCGTGAAACAGATACGCTGTGCAGTAATAACCAACTCTAAAATTTACTTTTAATATTCTGCAGGTGTGTAACAACAATAAGAACTGTCACTGTGAGGCTCACTGGGCGCCTCCCTTCTGCGACAAGTCGGGTTTTGGGGGGAGTGTGGACAGTGGCCCCATCAGACTCGCCGGTAAGTCAACAGCAAATCGGTTATATTAACCGACTGAGTCGTTGCAGCTCAGCCTATGTAATGTTATATGCCTTGGTTGTGGAATGTTTGACCACACCAATCAGCCCCAACATTAAAACCACCTGCCTAATACTGAGTAGACCCCCTTCATTTAACTCTTTATACACTGGATCAGTTTTTGAATGTTTTGCCTAAAACAAAAAGAAGAACTTTCCTCATATTCATCATCCTAACCTAAAAACCTTCAACTCTTTGGCTGAAACACACTTTTTAGAAAAATTCTGAAACATAAGAGATTTTTTTTTTTTTACTTTTGCCATATCAAAACAGCATTTAAACTTTATTTCTTATTAGAGGTTGAAAACAGGCACACTTACCAATTTTCATTATGTGAATGCAGAATTATGCATTTACATACAATTCCTAAAACCTAACATCCTCAAAACTATGACGCAGTAGTCAGGTTTTAATGTCATTTTTGCTTTGCAATTAGAGGATATGAGTCAGAAATGATAAATGGAAAAGATAAAATGAGGAAACTTTCTTCAGGGCATTAAAAAATACGTTCACTTGAAATGGTTTTCATCTTTAGAAAAATTAATAAATAAATACTTGATAAACTCAAGGGGAAATGGAAACAACTTTTTAAATGATGTTTGACCAGCACAAGATGAAATTGTTGTGACTCAACCAGATTTTTCAAGTCTGAGCCAACAAATCATAAATTTAAGTAACTAAGCAGTATTTTTAAGATATAAAGTCCCAGATATTCCCAGAGATTAAAATGTATTTTTAGGAAAAGTTAGCTTTATTTTCCTCTTTTGGATGTCTACTGCAGTTGTTTTTTTGTCATCGAAGAGTATTGGTGGGTTTGATTTGACTCGGAAGCCAGAAGTCAGATCTGGGAATTAGCAGCCATCTTTAATGGGTGAAGTTGGAGCTAGTGAGCCTTCCCTAACTTTCCAAGTTAGATTTCCGACATTCAAGGGGCTTAATTGTTGCATTCCCGACTGGGAACTCGGAAAATCCAACTTCAGAGTACAAATCAAACGCAGCATAATTCCACACATTTATGACAGCTACTTCTTCTACTGAATTACAACTGCTAGCAGTGCGGCCTACACTACCACCCTCTAGTGTCACTACATAGTCTAGTTTTTTTGTTTGTTTGTTTGTTTGTTTGGGTTTTTTTTTTTTGCTTGACACCAGTCAGTGTAAAAAGAACACATACTTTCAGATTTCCTTGCTAGTGAATAGAAACCTGTCTACTGAAATTGTTCCAACAAAGTTGAATGCTAAATTCATTTGCCACATTTTGCCTTGGTTTTAAAACAAATAAAATCAAACTCAGAACAAGTGGCTTCAAAGGAAGAAAATCCTAGCACCCACATTAAAAGCACCCCAGAAATCTGCAGAAATATTGACAAAAACAGGTTTTAAAGTAGCACTGTATTGAAACTATATTGTTTCCATTTATGTTTGGGAGCAGATAGTAGGAATCTGACAGTGGGCATCCTGGTGGCCCTCCTCACTGTGCTGGGAGCTGCTCTGATCATCTGCATCAAGAGGAAAACTCTGCTGGGTCTGCTGATCACCAGTAAAAAGAACTCACTTGAGAAGCTCAGGTGAGAAATAAGTCATTTGTAAATATATTTCCCTGCTTTTTGAATGTTAAAATGTGCAACAGATGCTGTTGAGTGTAAAACAAATCATACTAATATATTTATTTCGTTCTACAATCAAAAACTGATCTGTGATTAATGTAAGTGTTTAACTAAAAATATAAAACGTCTTCTTTGTGTTACAGATCAGAAAGTGCTGCAAGCAGTGGACCACCGGCCCCTCGTCAGCCTACTTCAGTAAATGCATCTCCATCTCGACCAGCCCCGCTTCTACCACACAGTGCCACCATCTTCAAGGTCACTACAGCAGATCACACATCTGCTTTTGACAGGCCACACAAAAATACATATACAGATGTTAATACAGTATCTGACTCAAACAAATCAAGGATCAGAGACAGATGATCAGTGTTGTGATCCAACTGAAATGTCGCAACCATTCACACAAGTTGCTCTGAGCTGGATTGACATGTTGTTTTCACACAAATGGCAGCTCATTCAGATCCAATTAAACCATCCCTCTGAATGTGGACGTGTGGAAGAGGCAATGATGATGAGTCTGAACAGAAAGCTGCGTTCAGAACTCGTGAATGCATTTCTTGTCATTAACAGCTGCCTGTTCATGGAGAAATTGATTTTTCTGCATGTTTCCTACATGGACAATGTTGACAAGGCTGCTTGTCTGACACCTAAAGTCATTTTGTTGCTAATAATTGCAAGACAGAGACCTCATTTCTGCTGTGATGGTTCTGTGCCTGCATCTCCATATGCCCTAACCACTCCATTACAGCGCTGACACAGCTAGTAATAGGAAGTGATACAGTTGATTAAGCGTTCCTGAAGGATAAGAGAAACTGTGTCAGATGAATCGTTTGCGTTGCAGGATGGCACAGGGGTGAGGTGAGCTGATGTGCTTTAGCAGGAGTTTGTGTTTTCAGTTAGTAGCATGTGGTTTTCATTTGGGAAGAAGAGAAAGGGTGGAAGGCTGTTTGATGTAAGCGAAGTGCAGGTGAGGTCATTTTCCAGTTGTTGGGAGCTGCATAAAACTGCCACATGAGTGTGTGTGAACGTGCTTTTATATGTTATATTGTGTTTCTTTAAGCTGCCCACATCTGGCCAGGTCTAAATGAGACAGAGTCATAGTTTGGCTCAATTCAATGTCAGATATCTATTATTGGTAACGTGTGAGGTCTGCTTAGCTGTGTCAGTTTTAACATTAGGCCACATAATGGCATATTGGACGGTTTTTGCCTTTTAATAAGTTACCTGAAAAGTACTTGTGCAGCCAAGTGGGAGTGACTGAGTTATATCTATCTGACAACATCAGGAAGCACAGAAGAGGAGGAGGGTGGTAACAAGACTGTTTCTGACAGGAAGCTGATGATTTATCTTCTGACCAACTTTTCCGTTTCTGACTTTTATCTTTTTGCAGTCTCCTCATCGAGGGCCGGAGGCGGGGCTCCCACCAGCCCCTTATCCTGCCCACAGCCTCCGCAGACTTCCCCAGTGCCCTCCAGTTCACCTCAGCCACCCGGTGCCCCTGTCTCTCACCCTGTCCCTCTCCCCTGGGCCCAGGCAACCAAGACCCCCTGCGCCTCCACCTCACAGAGCCCCTCCACCTCACATGCACGTTGCACCCAGAGGGACGTCATTTCGTAGTGCGTCACTTCATAACTCCTGCAGGATGGTCATGGTGAGTGAATTTCCTGTTTCCTCAGTTGGAAACATTTTATTTGATGATGTTACTCACTGTAATTTCACTGCTGTGTCTGGAAAGCTTTTAACTGCCTCTGCAGCCTGTAATGTCTAACCAGGGAGGCGATGATGTTCGCTGCACTTTCAGGTTGGTGTTTTGATGTGGATTGTTTTGATGGTTCTTTTGTGTCCGATAAAACTACAGACATGTGGACAGTTGCACACAGTCTCAGAAAATATCCCAGAAGCTTGCATTGTACTAGATGTGAATTCTACAATACAATCTGCCCCATAAATAATGAAAGTGAAGCCCCCCCTCCTCCCCAGCCTGCTGCCACTCCTATTCCAAGGAATTTAGTTATGGCATTGCAGGATGTGGAAACCGAAGAGAAGAGGAAGTCAAAGGTTTTCCCACATTCTGTGATTCTCAAAGATTTCTTTTGGCTTTTATCAGGTTTGACTTGCAACCTTTGAGACAGCCAAAGAGACCAGACAAAATAAAGAAGAAAGACAAGACTATTTGACAAATAAATTTCAGAAATAATTTGTTCAAGAATGTTTCACTGCAGATAGACAATAAATTTTCCAAGTTAATAGAATATTTATTGCTTCCAACCTTGATTTAATGCTTTTGTTCTGTTGCAGACCTGTATGGGTTTTTTGAGTTTTAATATGTTTTTTCTTAGAAAACATTTTATAACATATGTGAAAAGCGGCAGCTTGTTTTTATGTATGAAGGAGTTCATCAACAAAAATAGAAAATGATCATTTCTTGCAGCAGCAAAATTAAGTGCAAATTGAGACATAAGATGGAGAAAAGAGAACAAATATAGATGAAAGAACCACAGACAGTAATTTATAGCTGGTGTTACAACTCAACCTTTAAGGTAGCACTGAAAGTTCTGTTAAAAGTACTAAAATTTAACTGTACTGTAAATTTAGCCCAAATTATACATACCAGGGCTGCACAGTGGTGTGGTGGTTAGCACCGCAGCCTCACAGCAAGAAGGTCACTGGTTCAAGCCTCAGCTGGGGGGAAGTTCGAACCTGGGGGGCGGTGGCTCTTCTGTGTGGAGTTTGCACGTTCTGGGTGGGTTCTCTCTGGATACTCCGGCTTCCTCCCACCGTCATGCAAAGACATGCATGTTAGGTTAATTGGTCACTCTAAATTCTCCCTAGGAGTGAGTGATGGTGAATGGTTGTTTGTCCATATCTCTGTTGGCCCTGCGATGGACTGGTGACCTGACCAGGGTGTACCCTGCCTCTCACCTGTTAAAATGCTGGGATAGCCTTCAGCTTACGCGCAACTCGTAATGGACAAAGCAGTTAAGATAATGAATTAACGAATATACATTCAGTTGAGCTTTTTTGTGTATAGCACCAATTCACACTGTCATCTCCGGACACTTTACATACAATCAATTCCAGCCAATCCATATTCATTCAATCAGTATTCATACAAGCCAATTCATATTAAATAACAGCTTAGCTAAGGAAACCAACTGATTGCATCGAAACAAAACTTTAATTCATGCACGGGGCAACAGTGAAAATGAAAATTCCCTTCTAATCGAAGGAAAAACCTCCAGCAGAACCCGGCACAGGGAGGGCGGCCATTTAGTGAATTTGTAATCGAGAAACAGTTTGTTTTTGTCACAAAGTAACCTAAAAAGTGACCAAACATGGTGACACATTGTGTTCTATTAACCTCAATCCATGTTTTTACCTCTTTGTTTTTTCTTGCATCTAAACTTTGCACAAAAAGCTTTTTGGAATGAGCAACGCAGCTAAATGTGTGGGTAGTGCACAACCCCTTGCAATACCCTCTTGTTGGTTTTACTCCTGTTGGTTTTACTCTTGTTTACAGGTTGAAGAGCTGCCAGGTGTGTTCCAGTCACAGATGTATGACTGGCACATGATTGGCACCTCATTGATAGACAGGGTTAACGAAATGAGATTCTGGAGCCAGTGGTGGTCACATGTCTCCAGCATCTGGAACCTCACTCTATCCTCCAGAATGACAAACTCTTCCCCACAGAGCCAGGATCATTACAGAGTACCTGCAGAATTTGGGAGTGGAGAGGATGGAATGACCTGCCATGAGTCCTGACTTCAACCCAACTGAAACACTTGTGTGATCAGTGGGGGTGTGCTTTACATATGATAATCACTTTCACAACCACACTGGTTGACCTTCAACAACTCCTGGTTGAGGATTTAGATGCCTTCCAACCACTAAACATGACTAAGCTGGGGACCAGCATGAGCATGAGGCTGATTTTGACACATTTTCGTGCACTACTCATGCATTTAGCTGCATGGTTTATTCCATAAAAGCACAATCCTTGTAAGTTTTACCTCATTGTAAAGAAGGCTTATCAGGCTTTCCAACAATGTATAATTTAACATCAATTCATATTGTTAAAGGGGAGAAATGTTTATTATTATGTTTACTTTATTCTGCAATCATACCAATAATATTAGTTAAGCACTTCATGTAATTATAGGCTTTTTGCATGTCTCCACTTGTCTTGGATTACTGTTCTTCTAAAAGGATCTCCACGTCTTTGAGGAAGAAGACAACAACAAGCTTGTCTGCAGAATCACAAGACTTTGTGACAATGATCCAAAACAAACAGCCAAAGTGTTAGTAAAAGTAGTAGAAAAGTAATTAAATGAGAGAACTAAAGTTCAGACCTTAAACCCATGCAGTCATCCATGGAGAGAACTGAAGGCAAAAGTGACAGGAAGGAAATGTTTCTATCTCACAGTTTGAGATCATTTGCAGTGGAGATCAGCAAAAAGTTTGTTAGTTTATGAAAACTGTTTGGTTTCTGTGATAGCAAATAAAGAACTTTCTATTGACTACTGAGAAATGAAAAATTTGGGCAAATTGTTATTTCCTCTGAAACAGTTTATTCCTGTCCTTGATCATGTTGTTTGTCTTTGTTTGCAGCCCTGAGAAATCTATTTAGAATAGAAATAGAAAAAGTGCTTTTGTATGAATAATCTTAACCGTTCACAAAATGTAGCTCCCGTAGGATAACACAACACGATAGGTCTCAAAATGAGAATAAAAAGACCAAACCCACAGAGATGCAGTGTTATTTGTTGTGTATTATTAGCTCCAGAATACTCATTGTTAATTGCATACGCATTTAAAGAGCAGCATTCGTTTTTTTTTTTTGTTTTTTTTTTACAAAAATGCACCTGTCCAACAGGTGCCATACGGCGGCTCTTAGCAGTGTTTTGTCTTTCGGAAGTACATTCCCTTAGCTGGTGCTATTCAACTTCTGAATGTGGAAGTGATTCCTTCTGGCAGCAGACTTTACTCAGAGAATCTTTAGCAGCTGTTTGGCAGCTCCAAAATCATGCAGATAAAACATAAATCAAAACTCGCTGTTGGGGGGTGTTGAGGCTATGCTTCACCTGAGCGTTGTGCATTTGGGGGTCAGTTATGCTTAGCAGAAGCTGTATCAGCATTTTGTATCAGCTAATCACCATATTGACTATATTCATTTAATTTTGGTTCACTTTGCTGTTATTTGGTTTTTTCCTTTTTCACTGCATGGCAGTATTAGCTGTCAGTGTGAGGTCTGAGGTTTAGCCCTGAGGGTCCTTTCTCTGTGTTGTTTGTTGAGCCAAGGAGAAGAGGAGGGAGTGAATAGAGGCCAGCTGAGGGCTAGGTAGCAGCCCTTTGTCCTAACCTCAGTTTCCTAGAGAAAATTAAAACCACATGATGGCTCCTCTCATCACATGTTGCCCCGGCGCCTGAAAGAGCAGGACTGAACAAGCAGCTGTGGGCTGTAATAGCAATTATCTGTCTATCAGTGCCCCCTGGTGGAAATTGTCCCTTATTACTTCAGTGTATCTGTACTTTAACAGGAGCTGGAGAAGCCCAGTCCGCCTCAGAAACCTCTCCCGGCTGATCCAAGGACTTGTCGTCTGGTGCGAAGCTCCTCTGCAGTGCAAGGCCATGCTGTAGCCCAAGGGCCCTCTGCGGTTTGCGGCCCCACACCGGTACCTAGCATTTCTAGACCTGCGCGTCCTGCCCCACACCCCAACAGGTATGCAGCAACCTTAACCGTTCATATAGCTTTAAAAAGTAACACTTTGTCTGTTGTTACTCACGTATTTGTTGTACTTTTCTCTCTCTTTAGGATGAGTCCCAAGCAACCTCCGACCCTACCAAAGCCTTGTATAATTGCCAACGTTAGATACAGCAGCTGAGACTTTGACCAGAAGGGACATAGTGGTGATAACACTCAGAAATAAAAAGTTTTTTGCACTATGAAAACTCTGAAAACCTTAAAGGTGGTGGTGTCTCTGAGTTTTCAATCAGGAGATATGCAGTGTCCCTTTGGTGCTCTGTCTCAGAACGGTGCTACAAGTCTGAGCTCAGGTACATGTAAATTATTTATATTCTGTATTTATTGCCACCCAGTGCACTGTGCCAGACACTTTTACTACACGGTAGCAAGGTAGAAGTTTTTTATTTCACTTTTTTTTCACAATAAGTGAACTTTATGAAGGCGATGGGCAGAAATTGATAAAAAAAAAAAAAAAACAAGAAAAAGAAGGAAAAAAATCTGTGAAATTGTGATTGCAGAAACGTTTCTGTAAAAAGTTTTAATAAAGGGAAATTACATTTTTGTTTTTTGTTCTTTGTATTACATGTAGAAATTTAAAAAAGAGTTTTGTGCAATGACAGATGAGAAGTGGGGTTTTTCTTAAAGAGGAATGCTTTCTGTAGCATCTTTGAGCCAGTCTGGTGAGACTTGAAACGATCACAGCAAAACAGAAAGTGGTGTTACTGACAGCCTGTTTATTTTTCATCTGTTTGACAGAAAGTTAAATGAGTGAAATGCCTCTGTATTTGCCTTTTCCCTGACCTAAGAACCTTAGAATCTCACTTGAATGATGCAGGCACTAAGGTATAAAATGAACACAGATCTAAAAATGAGCTGAGATCACAAAAGTATTATCCATCCCTCTGGAAAGTGAACTCCTCAGAAAGATGGTGTGTGTTTTAAGGATTTACCTTTATGCCTTTCTGCACCAAGGACTCTGATTTATGAGTCATAGACTCACTAAGGACTGTGCTCACATGTAAACCGCCGCTGTCTGGCTACAGTGTTTATACGTGGATTTTAAATCATGTTTTTTCTCCTACAGAAAAAGGACTGTTTCACTAAACAAGGACACATTTCTTGTTTTGTGAAGTTAAACGGTTAATCAATGTCCACTGAGTCATCATTCACAAATAAACTAGGCTGTTGTTCATTTATCTCATGTTTTGCTTATGCTGTTGGTACTTTAAAACCATTTTAAATGCCAGATACAAAATCCTTCATAAACTGGAAAGTGTTCCATCATTGCAGCAGAACTAATGTTGCACTGATTGCAGTGCAGCATATATACAGTGTATACATTCACACTGAGAAGCATTTTCTTTTAACACGGCTGTTTTTCATAAATATCTAGGCTGAAAACTGAAATGGGTGGACTTTTGTTACTTTTGATCATTTTATCCTTATAATAATGCACTAGCTTTGTTCACTTTGCTTATCCAATGCTCTGTGTCCATGTACTAATAGTCATTTGAGTGTAATTCTGTACCTTTTTATCTGTTTTGTTTTTTGTTTTTTTTACTTGTGTCACAGGAGAACACCTTTTCACGTTGTTTCTTTTTATAATCATGATTTGATACTTCATATGTAAAAAAAGAAACTCAAAGTGTCAGTGGCAGGTCATGGTATTTTAAACACACGAGCAGCATTATTAAAACTGTTTTTCAAACACAGACTGGATGAATGAACTTTATTTGTGGAATGCACACTTACAACATGACAATAGAGAAAACATTTAACTCCAGCAGTTTTAGCACAAAAACATGTTTTAAATTCATGATTCATTTAAGATAAAAAAAAAGCAAAGAATTTAACATTTTATTACTGTACGTCTTCTCTGAAAGGTCTGAGGCTCTGTGGTTGCCCAATTGTACGGGGACCAGTATAACAGAACAGCTTATTTCAGCAGCCTGATCCTTTGTCCAAACACAATTTGACACAATCTATTTAAGTCTCAAAAGCATAAATCAATATAGTGAAATGATTTATTCAGTCCAGCTTGTCAGAAACTACTTTCATCAAAAGAAAATTTGACATGAATGTTTCTAAAGTTTAGAATTTTTATGGAACATCTGCTTTCATCAGACAAAGGCAGAAACCAAATTAAATTTACTTTATTGTATTACAAGCTTGATTCACGTATGAATTCTGCGTTATTAGAAACAGAAGTGTTGACGTAGGACAACATTTAGGCAAACCTTATAATACATATATACATATAATAAAAACAGATGTCAACGAGAAATACGTCATCGTTACCATCATCATCATGACCATTAACCACAGAAGTGCACTAGATGCTGCATTCGCTTGCATTTCTGAGGTTTATCAAAGTGAAGGTCATTTTGCACAAAATACTTGTTAGAATGGGGTTGTCTGTGCTTGAAGTGGCACCTGACGGACCAGTCAGTTTTCAGGGGTGGCCTGTGCTGTGTCTTCTTCGCCCAACAAACTTTGGAAGTAACTTTATTGACTGTAGCTGACATCTTCAACTGGGAGTTTTCCTCTTTCTTTTTGAGCTCTTTCTGAAAGTGCTCCTCGTTCTCTGTCCAGTATCTTCTGGAAACTGCACAAAATCTCCAGTTAACTGCAGATAAAAAATAATTAAACTTTATTGTTCATATATGTTCAGTTGTACAATTCAATAAGTTTAGGTTTCTCAGAGCCAGTGGCCAATTAATTATGCAAATTTTGACATAAGGTGTTCATGGCTTTAGGCCACACTCATCACAAAAAGGCAGGTTACCGGAATATGATTAAATCCACAAATTTTACAAGTGTATGTGATACTGCAGTTTAGTTTTAATTTATTTAGATACACAGATATACAACATTATAAGTGAATTTTTTTGCAATATTAGTATTAGAATTACAGATTATTTAAGGATATTTTCACTGGTGGGAACATACACGTAATACTTGCTGCTTTACACGTGATCCTTTGGTTAATAGTCCTGAGATTATGACACAGCACCGTGTACATCTCTCAGTGGCGAATATGGAGTCCTGAGCAAATTCAAACACGTGTGAAGCCACGCTGGGGTGGAAATTACGCACCGGTGCGCATTGCGCGTCAGCGATCTCCAAAGTGGACAACCCCCGAACTTTGACGAGCTTAATATATATTTTTTCAGCGATACAGGGATCGTTAATCATAAAATCCGTTCAAATAGAGTTTCTGTTTCCGATTTGAAGTGTATGGACCTGAATATCGGTTGTTGGAAAATTCGTCAACGTTTTTTCCTCTAGGTGTTTGTATCATGTCAAACGCAAGCGATTCGACAGAGCCAGATAATTTCTCCTGCAGTGAGGAAACTCCCTGGGACAATTCATGTGGCTTCGGAGATGATCTGGAGTTAAATCAATTCGATGGATTGCCATTTTCCTCTCGTTACTACAAATTACTGAAAGAGAGAAAAACTCTGCCTGTGTGGAAGGTCAGGTGCCAGTTTGAGGATGCTTTGGTAAACAACCAGCTGGTTATTGTGTCCGGAATAGCGAAAACTGGGAGGAGTACACAGGTAAGAAAAAAAAACTTATCGGGAATAAATTTTGAGAAAGATTTTCATCAAAGAAAGCTTTTCCTTAAAACGTATATATTACTGAAAAGATGTACTTAAACCTGAAACTAAGAGTTTAGATAATAATGTTCAACGTTTAATTTCTTTCAGACTGCCCCCAAATACCACAGAATCTCTGTTTGTTACATGCTCAATCCAGACTGCTCAGAGAAAACCCTATATTTTTGTATTATAATGACATTTTTTTTAGTTAAGTTTTTTGCCCAGAATTGCCATGCTGCTGGGAACAGAAGCTGCCCAGCTCAGCAGATGTTGAACTTTTGAGGCTTTCCAAGCTCCCTTCCGCTTGTCCACACAGACTCCAGCTCTACAGGCCTGTTAGGGGACCTCCTGCTGCTAAGCCCTGATCTGCTGGAGCCGCCACATGCTGCCAAAGCAATTTTGCATTCTCAACGCTAATACCATTGGTTATCTCCTGTCACTGTTTGTGTGGCTGTGTGTTTAAACAAAAGCTGTTTGTATAATCCTGACAAGATGCTTGCAACTGAGAAACTCCAGTTGATAAGATAGAAAGATTTTGTTTTGAAGTTTATAGGCTCGATATTTTATGGTAAAAACTTTTGGTGACTATTTACTTTCAGATCCCTCAGTGGTGTGCAGAGTTTTGTCTGTCTGCTCAGTACCAGCATGGCATGGTTGTGTGCACACAGACCAACAAACAGCAGGCTGTGGATCTGGCCCTTCGAGTGGCTGATGAAATGGATGTGAACATAGGCCACGAAGTGGGTTACACCATCCCTCTGGAGACTTGCTGCTCCTCTGACACCATTTTGAGGTTTGTTGAGGAGCTCTCATTTGGTCCATTTCACAGCCAGCAACAGAATGATGCTTGAATACAGTCCACAAACTATCTTTGTCAGTTTAAATGTTTTGTTTTTTTAACAAAACTGTACATAATGTATATTTGTATACGTTAAACATGCGTTGCTCCTTTTATATTAGACACCACTATATAAGTGACTTTTTATTTTATTACTTTAAACTTATTTTATTCTTTACCTTAAGTTATTGCTTTTTACTTATTTTATTACTTCTTACTAGAGGAACATCTGCCATAAAAAAAATCCCTTGTATGTGTTGACATACTTGGAGAATAAAGCCGATTCTGATCCTTGATGGAGCAGTCTGTGGACAAGTCATAGCCAATTCAGCTTGTATTAATGCAATCTCATTTATGTCTCGGAATGCCAATTTTCACTTATTCTAGCCTTCCAAGTATCATTATTAGCTTATTTTCTGTGTCACTACTACAGAGTTTTGTGTGTAGTTGCATGAATGAGACTCATCGCACGCTCAGTACTCACATGTAAATAATTTATATTACATGGCAGAGGTCCTTTTCTGTGAAGTTTGCCATATTGCACCACAATGTTGCATCACAATGACAGTATTTGGTTTGTTGCAGTCTACAACTATGGCTCTAGATGTCACTGAATCCTACACAGTGCTCCTTATAACTATACAGTTTTAAAAAAAAAAACTATACAGTTGTACAAGTGAACGTGCATCTTTTAACTACATTTTTCACCTGTTGTACTTTGTAGATATTGTCTATACGCATATATTCACTTATTATGACTGACCGATGAGCAGGATGCTAACATGCTTAAATGAACTGATAGACTATAAAACAAACTTTTTAAATTCATCATACTGGGGAAGTTTTGTTGCTACATCATTACTTTGTGGAATGTGTGAAGTGTATAATGTCTGATAGTTAATGTTAAGTGTTGGTGGTGTGTTGGGTCAAATCATAGTTAATAGTATCTCAGTGGCACCTTTAGTTATTGACAGTCAAATTGTCACCTTTTTTTGCAATGTTAGCCAAAAGTATAAATCCACAGACTTTGTAAAGTACAATTTAAGATAGTGTTGAATTACATTATATTGGATTTCACAAATGTAGCTCATAAGGTTGGCTGTATTACAAAGGAATAGAACATAAATGTGCCAACATCCACTGCAGTATTCTCCTGTTTGTGTTTACTCTTGTTTTGAGTTTCATGGTGGATTGGATGATTGTATTTTCCCACTTGCTGTAAAAAGGAAGGAACACATATTGGGCATTTTAAATCGTCAGGGATCTCAGTAGTGTGTGGAAGATCCATATAAAGCCATAACAGCTTGGCACCACTTCCTTGTGTTGGTCACCAGCCTGGTCACATTTTACTGTGGGATGGCATCCTCTTTTCTCAACCAGGAGTTGTTAAAGGCTAACAAGCTAATTTCTGTCTGATGCAGTTAGACAATTAAGAATTTGTGAGTCTTAGAGCAAAACATAAATGATTGAATTTCACTCTAATTATTTTCAAGAAAATGCATGACATGACCTGGAAATTTTGAAAATTTGGCAGTGACCTATGGTTTTTAGTTGCTACATGTCCCACCTTTCAGCAAGCTTACACACTGCTTATTTTATAAATCATCAGGTACTGCACAGATGATATGCTGCTGAGAGAGATGATGTCGGACCCATTTCTGGAGCACTATGGAGTCATTATCATTGACCAGGCCCATGAAAGGACAGTAAGCACAGATATACTGCTTGGTCTCCTCAAAGACATCCTGCTGCAGAGGCCTGAACTCAGAGTGGTGGTCCTCACTGTGCCGCCGATGACTGAAAAGCTTCTGAAAAACTATGGCACCATCCCCCTTATAAGTCTGGAGGCCTCCTGTCCTGCAGAGGTGGTCCACAGCAACAGCTGCAACAAGGATTACTTCTACTCAGCACTAAGACTGGTGCTGGAGATCCATCGAACCGGAGAGAGTGGAGATATTGTTGTGTTTTTTGCCTCAGCTAAGGTAAAGGATGTATTTTTAATAAGCAGTTTCACTGAACTAAAGCTTGTCGTGTTAAATTTGGTTTAATAAATTATGATTGCTTTTCCAAAGGAAGTCCACAGTGCTTACAGCATCCTCCAGAATGAGGGTTCTAGACTGGGAGCAGAGTTGGACCAAATGGTGCCCATAGTGTTGTGTCCAAACCAGCGGGGGGTGCTGGCTGTTTTGAGTGAACAGTCAAAGTCCAGAAGGGTTTTCCTTTCTATCCAACAAGGGGAGGATGTGTGGTGGACTGCAGAGTCTATAAAGTTTGTCATCGACACAGGAGTCCAGATAAAAATGGTTAGTTATTTTTTACCAGACATATTAATCCCAAAAGAGCATTCTGCTGATACTGATCTTTATTTTTTAAAAACTATTATCTATAGGTTTACAATCCAAGAGTGAGAGCTTATTCTGAGGTACTTCAGTCCATCAGTCAGTGTCAGGCAGATATACGCAAGCAGCTGTCAGGACCAGCAGGTATGTCCTCTGATCTGCATAAAATGATGTTCTAATTAACATTCAGCTGGTAAATAAACTTTTCTGAACATACTTTAGTTAATGGCAAGGAAACACTTTCTAGCATTATTCCATCAACTTTAAAATTTTAAGCCATATTTCAATGCTACTTTATTTCCTAGGTAAATGTTTCCGCCTGTATCCAGAAGTAAGCCTACCACTTGAGACCCCCTCACAGATTTTGGAGTCTAATATTACACCGACAGTTCTCTTCCTGAAGAGGATGGAGATAGCCGGCCTTGGACAGTGTCATTTCATTGACAGACCAGGTGAGAAATTTGACAAGCTGTCATTCAAACATGATGAATTCAGGATAACCGACATTTTTAGTTTTGAGTTGCAGATTCCTGCAAAGGCATTTCTCTAACCCTAAAATGCAGTCAAAGAAGTGTAAGAGGAAGGACAAATGAATTTGCTCCCTGTATCTGTTTGGGCCCAGTCAACCATGGTTTAGCTGAGCTGACAACTTGGCTAGTAAGCTTTGTTTGAGCTGTGACCCGCCCCATAAATGGACAGAGCAGACAAAAACCAGCCAGTTCATTACTGATTATACAACATGTCTAATTTAGTGCAGCTCCAGCAAAATACAATGAAGTAGAAGTATACGCCAGAAGTTTTTCAATAAGTTTTTTTACTGCACAATGTGTCACAAAAGGTGCATGACATAATATACTTACATTATGTTTTCTTATGTCTTGGTTAAAAGTTAATAAAATTTATGAAAATGTTCATGTCATTTTACTGTCTTTTTATTTTTCTATAGGGAAATATAACATGAGTGGTATTTATTTATTTATTTTTACTTTTTAGTATGAGTTTTTAAATGCATAAACTTTATAAATCAGGTCCACTTGTTTCTACAGTTTGCATTCGTGATACTGATACTAGGGAAACATCAGGAGCAGTCTTTTTTTCTTAGAACTAATACACTTCTTTGCCATTTCCTTTCTTTTGACAGATCCAGAGGGCCTCATGCAGGCACTGGAAGAGTTGGACTACCTCGCTGCTTTAGATGATGATGGTAACTTGTCTGAAATTGGCATCATCATGTCTGAAATCCCTCTGGATCCTCAGATGGCCAAAGCTCTGCTGGCATCCTGCGAGTTTGACTGTGTGAATGAAATGCTCACTATTGCAGCCATGCTGTCAGGTATGTGCGCCGCACATGTTCATGCTGAGTTTAACACCAGAGTGAGATTGGTTTATATCTCCTTTAAGGTGTGGTGATGAATTGTTGGATCTTGTCTTTTAGTGCCGAGCTGCTTCCTGGAGCCATCTGCTGGCACGATCCATGAAGTGGCTCAATGTCACAAAAAGTTCCAGCACCCTGAGGGAGATCACTTTACCCTCATAAATATCTACAATGCCTTTAAACAAAGCCAGAAGGAACAGTGTAAGAAACAGAAATGGTTTGTTGTCTGTATTAGATATAATTTTTTAAATTGCTGCAGCAGTTTGAGTCACAGGCCTTGAATCGTCCTTCAAAGTTTCACATTCAGTTTTCTTAAAAAGTTAAACTTTTATGTTGCAGAAGCCTGGGCTCAGTTTTATTTATTTTATTATCTTTTTTAGGCCTTTTCATTAAGCTGTTACACATTTGAGACCATTGTGGGCTAAATCAAAACAAAATACAGTGGGAACTGATGATGAAACAGTGAACAGATAATAATTCTGAGTCGAGGATGTACAAATTGAGAAACAGGAAGAGGTACAAATGTCGTCATACATAACAAGTTTATTTATAGCACACAATAAATTAAGAATTTAAGCATTAAAGACAAATGTATAAAGGATTGAAATAAGAAATAACATTGAGTTCTATATCAGAATAATGCAAAAAACAACTTGCCCATTTGAAGGTGTTTGCCATAATTTTTCAGGTTTCAGCTTACATAGCAAATCATTTCTGAAAAAAAAAACAAGTTTGATTTGAGCTACCTTCTGCAGAGATAGCTTTGAGCAGGGTGGCCATCTGCCTTGACTCATTTGTTATAAATAAACACTTAATTACTTGAATATTTATTAAACTTGGATTAACTTATTATTTCCTTACCTTTCAAGGCAGCTGGATTCTCTTAAATAATTCAGTTTTTTGTTAACAAACCACCTGGCTTGTCAGACTCATTATTTCTTTTCAGACACAATTAGATTTAAATATGGATTGAAAAATGCTACAAAAAAGTGGTTTACTTTTGTAAAAATACATTTAGACACAAAGACTAGCAACGCCACCAAGGAGCAAACTTAGGGGAATTCAGATGGATGCTGTAGAATTGTTTCTTGGGCCATTTGGCCAAGAATCCGCTGCTTAATATTTATGAAAATTTAGATAATGTCACTGAGGAGCAAACATCTGGGGTTGTCACATTCATTATTTATATCCAATCACAACTGTTCAGAGGTAGGCTTTGAAAATTAAACAATATGGTGGTATCCACTGAGCATGGACGTTATAATAAAACTTTTATATTTTGTCCAAAGGAAATTCCAGTCGGACCTTTTTTTTAATTATTTTATTATAAGTGAAACCTAAAATATAGTCCATATGCAAGTAACTGTCTTGTTTTCCTTAGACTTGACTCTTGAAAAGTGGTGCCGTGACTATTTTCTGGATCATTCTGCCCTGAAGATGGCGGATGCCATTAGATCAGAGCTGACAGACACCCTGAACAGAATTGAGCTTCCCATTTCTGAGCCCTCCTTTGGAACCAGAACAAACACGAACAACATCAAAAGAGCTCTATTGGCTGGATTCTTCATGCAGGTGTATAGATAAATAAAAAAATATTTATATAATATTACATTTCTTTCAATAGTTTGATTTATTCAGGAGTTTGTTTTTTTTTTTCTTAGATTGCTCGAGATGTGGATGGATCAGGAAACTACTTTATTCTGACACACAAGCACATGGCCCAGATGCACCCACTCTCTGGTTACGGAGCTCAGTCCCACAAGTTGGGGTTGCCAGAGTGGGTTCTTTTCAATGAATACACCCTGTCAGAAAACAACTGCATGAGAACAGTCTCGGAAATTTCCCCTCAAGTGTAAGTTAGCTTCGTATTCAGCTCAGCATCAGATATGCACAAGCAGATTACAGCTTTGCTGCATGTGGCTTATGTTTCTACAGGTCACACTGATGTCATGTTTTTATTACAGAAAGACTGAGCCATCTTATTTTAAAATCTTTATATTCAAATCACAACAGATGTTACCCTTCTCAGTTTTTTTTTTTAGTAATATTCATTTTTAAAATAAATATTTTAACTGATCTCGTCTGTTTTAGGTTCATTCAAATGGCACCATTGTACTTCTTCTACAACCTGCCCCCTAGTGAGAGCAAAGACATACTGCAGGACATGTTGGACCCAGCGGGATCAAGAAATTGCAGAGAGAAGCGGCAGCCAACGGCAAATGGCAGCGATGCCAGCAGAGAATGTGCAACAGTGGCGCAGACTTATGACAGATGTGTGATTCAATAAACTAAAACCAGAGTTTTAGGTCATTTTCCAACCAACTACTTTTATGCTTGTAGAACATTTGTAATTTGTCTAAACCATAGCTTGAAAATGTGCAACTGTCAAGCACATTTCTCAGAAGACAGAGTTGTAAAAAACTGACATGTTGTAAATAGTAGCAGTTATGACCCACTCCGAGCTGCTCTCCTAGCTTTAGTCTTATGCAGGTATAAGAGTAGCTTTGGGATTCTGTGATTAAAACTGGGAATATGTGGTAACTTGCTCCCAGATTAACATTGAAAGTGGAAACAGGCATTTGATTCTTCACCAGGACAAGCGATGTACAGATATTTGGAATTCAAGTAAACAAAGCTATATTTTGGTTCACTCATAAGAATCTGCTTTTAGTGATTTATTCCTAAAGCACTTTTATGGAAAAAAAATCAAGATAATTCTGCATTAAGCACAAAAGTTTGGACAAAAAAACTACTTTTTTTTTTAAATGCACAAGCTCTAAAATATAATTATGTAATTTCACAACCCCCATTCACCATCTTCCAAAACTTAAGACCAAAATCTTTTATCATTCAAGTTCATAACCCACTTTAGAAAATGATCCACAGCACCATCCATTGATTTTTTTTTTTTTTTTTTTTTTTTTTTACATTTAAGCAATATTACTGAGTTATTCTTGCATTGTTTCCAAATAAATCTTGTAAAATATATAGTTGTTGAAAAAGGACAATGCTATAGCTGACTGTAAAAAAACTGTTTCTTTGAGATAAACTGAAAACTAGAACAATTTTGATTAACCTGGAGGTCTACACATGTTCTACATATACCTGAAGTTAATACACACTTCACACTGTTAGGTATTCTTTCAGTTTGTCCATGATGGCAGGCATTTTGTCTGTAGGTATCAACATCACTGTCCTGAAAGGCTTCATGGGTACGTCGTCAAATGACCACCTGCCACTTAAACACGAGTCTGCCTCCTCCTGGACTGAATAGTGGAACTTCAGGATGGCTTGCTGTAAACACAACACGGACAAAGCTTAGAAAAAAAATATTTAGCATAAACATTAAAGCCAGCTTCCCAAATGGCAACTCTGTCTAATATCTTTTAGCTGAGGTAAATATTTTTTTAAGTAAAAAGCAAATTGCTACTGAATAGGTACTTAGAGGTTCTGCCCTGATTATCATTAAACATTTATTACAAATCATTGATTCCGCCTGGATTTATTTGACTACCTCATAAAAGAATTCCTCCTCTGCATTGACGAATATGTACTCCTCTTTGGGAACACCTCCTCTGGCTGGAATATTCTTTGTTGCTTCTTTGCAGGTCTTGCTGATCATGAGGCAAAAGTGACATCTCCCACTGGGCTTATTTGTCCTCTGAGCTTCATCCATTTCCTCCCTGAAGGATAGCACAATTCATTCAGTTTTGTTATTTTTGCACACACTTTCTTTGAGAAGCAAAATTGTAGAAGTTGCATTAGATTTCTTATGTATATAAAATTAGAGAAACTACACTCCTCTCCTCCCCATTGGTTATTGGCTGACAAAGTAGAACTCACTGGAGCTGTTTGTGCAGAGGAAGGGCAATCTGTGGAGGTACATTGATGAAGCGTTCACTTAGCAGTAGCCCAACAGGCTTGCTGGTGTCACTGAAGATCTGTTCCAGCTGTTCTGTCGCACTGTGAGGAGCGTTCTTCTGGCACTGGTCTAGAATCAGCTCCTTGACTTCCTCCACGCACTGCAAACCCTGCCAAATCCACCAAGCAAGTACACTGTTAAAGTTTTAATGAAGAAGCTTCAACATGTTTGACTCTTTGCAATGTGCTCTGTGGAGTTTGGTCTGCCAGAGATTTTACCTTTCTTTCTGTAAGGTTTAGCATGGTGATAAAGCCAAACACTTCATCAGGGTCATCGTCATCGCTGTCCTCTGGTACTTCAGCTTGCTGGAGCAAAATGAAGAGACAAAGTGAGTATATGACAGGGCTAAAACTCTCTGTCAACTGTGACTAGATTACACTGATGAGTAACTCACCTTGATGACACTTCCTACGTGATTCTGTTGGATGATGATGTCTGTCATCTCTGATGTGTTTACATGAGCTTTCAGGAACAGCTGTGTTCAAACATGACAGAAGCGTTACCACTGACATCATGCTAACAATATTTAACACATAAACATAACCCGCTGTCCCAAACCTGCTGTAAAAGTTTCTTTATGCCATTGAAGTCGTTGCCTGAAATGTTGTGGGCTTCAAAATCCACCATGACCTCCTGTGAGCGAACACATAAAAGGGGAAAGTGAGTGTATTTTGAATGCAATAATTAGCTAGTTAGCTGAGCAACTCAGCTAGCTATACCAAGTACAAATTCTACGAATGGTTTTGTCTTTCACCTCATTAATTTCCTCCTCGCTGTCTTCCTCCTCTGAATCATCCTCCTCCTCCGAATTCTTATCGGAGCTGCTTTCTTCTTCGTCTGGATTTTCACCCAAACCTATCGCTCTCTTCTTAGCCGATGAAGCCATGCTGCAGCATTTAACAGCGTGTTACATTAGTGGGCGGGGCAAAGGTTATAGTTCAGCACGTTGAGGGCAAAAACTGAAGCCAGAACTGTAGAGTGGCCATTATGGGTCCGAATGTGCGACGCTAGCTGTTCACTAAGCAACTGTAGGAGCCGTAATGTCACCTAGTTGCATGTCGGGAAATGGAATAAACCATTTCCTTAAACGGGGATTATAGTTATTTAAACTATGTCAAAGTTCTGCATTGCTGTGATTAAACACTTACTTTTTAGCATAATGTTTTCATATACAATATTTCAAATAGATAACAGACTAAAATGTCTTCTTTTTTTCTATATATTTTTGCAAATCAGTTAAATATACTATTTTGGTCACCTTCCTTAAATTGTGAATTAAATCGTCTCTATGAACTACTTAAGGTATTTGAATTTTATACAATATTAGTCTTTTTAGCTTTTCTCAGTAGGTCATGCTGTTACGCATTTAATGCCTAACAAACCAGCGACTTTTTATCGCTTAGAAGTACTGACTGGTTCTGTGGATGAGAAGATTACTGTAGCTAATCTGTTATCCACTGTATGTTGCAAATGTAAACAGTATCACACAGCTTAGGGAAAAATTAGCTGTGTGGCTACATGCAGGAATGTTCAGGTGAAAAATATGACCTTATTGTTTTATGTATTTGCTTTTCATAAGCAGACAGATAACCGTGACTCAACAGCATTTTTATCAGCAGGTCGCATACGACAGTTTTAGGGTGTAGCTTAGCTAAATCAGCCTACACACCCACTGTTTCAGTACTTTCGCAGTTTCTGAATGTGAATGCATTTTCAACAGCATTTGTAGTTGAACCTGTGTTATTTATTCTGTTGTATTTTTCTTTCAGTATTTTAAGGACATCACCAAAATGCATGTATTGCTTTTTAAAGAGCCAAGAGAGGGAGAATCAGGACCTGATCCTTACATTGCGGTAGATGTAATTTACCTTAACACACCTGTTTGCTAAAGCATGTTTTCTTACTGGTTATCATTGAAGTGGTGATTTAAATTGAAATGTTATTGTGTTTCTGTAGGCGCTGGCATCACATGGACACAAGGCAACCCTAATTCCTGTGCTGTCTTTTAAGTTTGTCTCATTAAACATTTTGTCGGATAAGGTAATCTCCATCGTTACAGACACTAAATTAATATTTATGTCCTTCATCTACATATTTTCAGCTTTATATGTCAAACACTTGTAATTTAAGATGTTTTTTTTTTTCAGCTGTTCCAACCAGATAAACACGGTGGCCTTATATTTACCAGTCCAAGAGCAGTGAAAGCAGTAAAAATGTGTTTGGAAGCAGAAGAAAGAAGAGAAGGTGAGAGAATACAGATAAAATTAATACAAAACACCCCATGGGAAAAAAAAAAACATACGTAAAAAAAACAAAATGTAGATATACATTATCAGATGTATGCTGTGTATTTCTTGTT
This sequence comes from Melanotaenia boesemani, assembly GCF_017639745.1. NCBI lineage: Eukaryota > Metazoa > Chordata > Actinopteri > Atheriniformes > Melanotaeniidae > Melanotaenia > Melanotaenia boesemani. The sequence goes on from NC_055702.1 coordinate 10,711,662, forward strand.
TGACAGTTTTAGACATAAAACCTTCTTCTAAATTTTATTGTCACTCATTTAGAGTGGAATAAATCAGTGAAGGACAAGTGGAATACCAAATCCATCTATGTGGTTGGGAAGGCCACTGCAGCATTAGGTGAGTTGTTATCACATCGCTTACTTTCATTAATTTTCTAAAAGTTTGTCATGCACTGTGCTCCTTATAAACCAAATGTAATTGCTGCAGCGTGTGTCAGGCACCTGGTGTTCACAGACGTGTGTGAAATGGTTTGACTACCTTCAGCCAGTTGTTATACACAAGCGACAGTTTGCTGTGATACAAAGCGAATTGATTTAGACTTAAGAAAACAAGCAGGTGTAGCAGCTTCCTGACTTGTGTCATACCTCATGCTTTCAGTGGCTGTTTACCTTTTTTATTGTCATTGTTTATTATAAGTTTAGTTGGAACAGATGCTTTTATTTCATAAAAGTTATATTGCATCACCTTTTTGGTTGAGTTGATTGATGATTTGTTTGGAAAGTGAACCATCTCTCTTGTTACTTGAAATGAGATTTCAGCTGCTAAAAGGTTTGGGGCATTTATTGCTCAATTTGTTTCTTAATGCACAAAATATTTGGAGTGGGTCATAGATCAACTACAGAAAGGACAGTTTAGACTCTTACTGCTGAGTCGTGCTCTTGTGGTTTGACATTGTCTTGCAAAAATAAGCAAGGCCTTTCTGAGACATAATTTTCATGTGTGTACAGAAATTTTCCTGGATTCCCTGAAAACATTTTTTTGCCCTCACAGGCTTTCAATTTTTCTTCTGCGAGACTCTTTTAATACAGTTATTTTTTCTGGTTTCTTGCAAGTCAACCCAGCTGGGGCCACATTTGTAGAAACAATGCATACACATAAAACCAGTGGAAATGCCTTTTTCTCATCAAAACTGCTATTTATAAAGGAAGAATGAATGAAAAATAGGCATGCATTCCTCACACAATGCCTACACATATTTTAGAGCGACATAACCCTGGTACGTAGTGGAAACAAACAAAAAAAGAAACAACATAAGTTATTGTTAAACAAAATGAAATTTCACAAAGCTTGGCCTCTGAAAGTGATTTATATTCTGTTCTGTTTCTCATACATTTCCATAGTATATTCTTACTTGCAGTAATTGTGGGTGCTATAAATAACTGCAGCCTTGCATGATGCTTAATTGCTGAGAAGATCTCTCTAAAGAGATATTCAAACAAACTAAGAAAAGAAAATCCAGTAATTAAAAATCATTGTAATTTTCTGGCATGCGATTGGCCTCAGAGGTTTTTATAGGGCTGTTTAAGAAAACAGCCAACATACCATCATCCATCTGCACATCTGTGCCTTCCGCCTGATCATCTTCAAGCAAGACAGTTTTCTGGACAAGCTATATGTTTGTCTGTAAGAGATGAAACAGGAGTTGCAAGTCCTCTAGCCAACTGTGATGTGAAAGCAGAAGCAAACCTTGACTGCTGCTTGGTTATATGATTAATTTATTTCTTATATATGTTAAATATAATATGTCTTTATGCATGTTAAACCTAATATGCTTTTTTTTTTATTGCTGCTTCAGTTAGTATCCCTTTTTAGTTGTGGTGCAAATTATGTCCCAATGTGAAAATGGAAATCAGGGAAGCATCCTCATCCATTCATGACTAAAAATGGAAATCAGACACTTACACAGACATGTTTGAAATTTACAAAATAGAGCAAAATGTCTGTGTGGCATCATTAATCTGATAAAATAATTGTAATTATGTTTTTATTTAAAAAAATTAAACTACAGATAATCTTTTGCATCTGGGCCCAGGTGTTTTGTTGCTTACGCTCCAGCTTTTTTGGATTGTTGACATCTGATTTAAAAGTGGCATATATTAATCTAAAAACAGAGGGCAAGAGGGAAAGAGAATGAAATGAGTTTTTGTTCTATTTAAAGTTAAAAATAATTAAATATGAGTACAGTGTGAATTATTTGCATATAATTTCATTCTGTTTTAATTTACAGCACCACATTTCTTTTTGGGAACAGGGTCGAATTAATCTTCCTCTTTTTTGGGGGTTTGTTTTGCACAGTGCGAAATCTGGGCCTGAACCCTATGGGAGAAGACACAGGGACAGCAGAGGTCCTGTCAAGTGTCATCATTGAACGTATGGTCTGATTTTATACATCCGTCATTTCACACAGTTTAATTTAATAAGGAATTTGTTATTGTTATAATGAAAGTGACCTTAATTCTTCTTGTAGGAGAGGACACAAGTATCCCACCACTTTTTTTCCCCTGTGGCTCAATCAAAAGAGAAGTCTTGCCCACGGCTTTAAGGGAAAATGGTAAGCATTGTGAGCTATTGTTTCTCACTATTAAAAACTCAAGGTGATAAGACCCCTCTGGGGTTACACTAATTATAAAATAATAATTGCACTACCTTTATCATTGTGGGAATCTGTTTCTTTGTTTCCAGGAGTTCCCCTAGAGACGTTGACTGTCTATCAAACCGCTGAACATCCTGATCTTGAGAAAAATCTGAAGAACTGCTTCACAGAAGAGGTAGACTCCCACCACTCCTACTATATTTTAGAAATTGCTTTTCTTAAATACACAAAATGATGATTTTTCTGTGTGTTATCAGGGAACTCCAGCAAGTATAGGTTTCTTCAGTCCCTCAGGAGTAAAGTTTTGCCTGGAAGGGGTACGCAGGCTGGCGGGTGAACAGCTGACTCAGATAAAGGTACAATCTCCTCATGGTTACACATGCAAATGTATAAAAAATTCATAAATCTGTAGTATGGGACAGCTCTTCAGTGCCTCTGACTGACTTTGTTTCCAGTTTGCAGCCATCGGGCCAACTACTCAAGATGCAATGACAGCAGAGGGTCTTTGTGTGAGCTGTGCAGCAGAAAAGCCAACAGCTGAACACCTGGCAGCCGCGATTGCCAAGGCTCTACAGTGACCACCAACAGCCCTCCTAAATCCACCTATCTTATCTGTTTCCTCTTGTTTATTTTGTGTTTTGTATGAATGTATTGCAATTTTTCTCTTTTATTTTATTGCTTATCTCTTGATTGCTGGAGATACTGCAGCTCTATTGCACTAAGAAAATTAGCTGTTTGTGTCATAAAAGTCAAAGAAGCCTGAATTAAGAAATCAAAATTCTATTGTTCTCAAATCTATTTAAAGTGAATGTTAAATTATCTTAAAAAAATAAACTTTATTTGGTATAATATGAAAGATTTTGTCAGGTTTTATTCATTGTAAAACACTGAAGTGTGTGTTTGTTCAGAACAGGTGTTGGTAATGGTCCTTAACCAGTTTTATTGCCCACATAAAAGTAAAGTTTATACTTTCTCTACAGGTCAGTTTAAAGCCACTAGAGCATAGATAACACATCCATGGAATTCAGTCAAATTTATCAGTTTGTATGTTTACTTTCGGCACAGAAGTGAGGAAAGTGGGCAATCTCCAGAGAGTCACACCTTTAGATGGGTGTGGAGAAACTCAGGATTAGCTTATAAAGCAGTGTTGCTCTTTGCTTTCCACAACACATCTTCTACAAAACCTCTGGCGTAAACCGCTGCCACGATGCTGACTTTTATCCAGCTGATCATGTTACTTTTCTTAATGATCATTAGCTCCAGTTACACAGAAAGACTTTTCCATAATCGGGATCATTCTGATATGCAGATGATCAATCCTCACCAAGCGGCAATCATAACAGATGAGCATAAAGCAGAGGTAATTCTTCTTTTAATGTCCTTTTCAATTTAATATCTATATTAAACATCTAACGAGTAACTACTAAATCTTGTTTAAGTTATTTCTCTCTAGATACGGTTTCATCAAATCAGTTAACTGGAAGGAGATCCATTTGGAGGATTCAGACACATCTTTCAGTGATGACTTCCTGGATGACCTTCAAGCCATGATCCAGGAGGGAACCTCAGTGCCTCATGCAAGGGTTTCTTCTCAAAGTGGTGATGAAGATGGCCAGGACAGTCAAACTGAGAATCGAGAATTTATTTCAGCTCTGAAAGAGTTTCAAAGGGTGTCAGGTCTACCTGTTACAGGAGTGTTTGATGAGGCCACCAAGGAAGCAATGAACAAACCAAGATGTGGAGTCCCTGACCAGGAGATAGACCTGAACACTCACGTAGTACCTGAGAACAGTGGTGGCTTAGATATTGAAAACAGTCCGAGAGACAGTTTTAATGAGACTGACAGCAACAACACAGAAAACAATATAATCAGTGGCTCTGCTAATTCCTCTGAAAATGGCATGTTCAATTTTAATGAGACAGAAAATGCTCTCATGGGCATTTCAAATGACACAAGTATGAATATTACAACAGATGTCTTAAATATTACTTCTCTAAACAGCTCACGTGACATCGGTCTGGGTAATGAAAGTGTAAACACATATCAGAGTGAAACAGTGAGGCGCAGAAAGCGTCACCTTGCCATTCTTGTGTCCAAAAGCAGACATAAGAGAGATTTAAGTGAAACTGGTCATATGGCCTTTTCTAAGACTGTCTTGAAGTGGAGGCTAATTGGTGAAGGTTACAGCAGCCAGTTGACTATTGAAGAACAAAGATATATCTTCAGGTTGGCCTTCAGGATGTGGAGTGAGGTGTCACCACTGGAATTTGTAGAGGATACAAGGTCACCTTTGGAGGATGTTGACATCAAGCTGGGCTTTGGTACAGGTAGGCATCAGTCAATATGTAACAAATACAACATATTTCATGAATACATAAGGGGAAATATTAGACTTTGGTTTGGTTTTGATATAACTTCTAAAGTAGTGGCAAAATTGGGTCAATTGAACTCAGCGTTGGCACAATTGGCTTTGTTTTGTTTGAGGCTGAGTACTGTTACAGAAATAGTTATAAGGTTTGACACACTTTTTTTGTGTGTGTTTGTGTGTTTGCATTTGGATAAAGTTTGGCTGGAAGTGGCTTCATTATGGACTATGAATGGGGACCTAAATTGGGCAAAGTTGCAGACCAGGAATATCTAAGGCCAGTGTACCTGGGTCCATTTTTTCTTTTTTAATGTTTTAAATTTGGAATTTGAGGATTTATAGAGACAAAGGAATTAGGCATTTTACAATGTTTGTGAGGATTAGACTCCTCTTTAATCTGACTAAGTTGGATGATATGACCCACATCCTACATACTGTATCTTCATTTACATGTAAGATTTGATGGTGAAGCATCCATACCATACATGTTGGTAAAGGCATCTATCATCAATGTTCTAGAAAGCAGAACTACATTGTTTTTACACAGAAGCATTTTAGGCCAGCATACCTGCCTGTTGTGTAAAATATGCATCACTGTAGTGAGAAGCCAGCACATATTCTTTGACATTCTGTGCCTTTTTTTCTCCACACAGGAAGACATCTGGGATGTAACCAAAGATTTGATGGCACTGGTCAAGAATTTGCCCATGCCTGGTTCCTTGGTGATATACATTTTGATGATGATGAGCATTTCACTGCTCCCAATACTGGCAGTGGGATAAGTCTGTTAAAAGTGAGCATGCTAAAGCACAATTCAACAAGTAACTGAAATAAAACACAATGAAAGGTTCAGTAACAGCACTTTAAATTGACTGTCTATTAGGTTGCAGTTCATGAGATTGGTCATGTTTTGGGTTTACCCCACATCTACAGACCGGGATCTATAATGCAGCCAAGCTATCTGCCCCATGAGTCGGGCTTTGAGATGGACTGGATGGACAGAAAAGCTATACAGCATCTCTATGGTAGGTGGACACAACATTATCTAGTTGATACTCAGTCACAAAAATACAAAGTCTAATTTTCACAGTTTAAGGACTAAATGGACACAAACTATTTGTTTTCTGTTTTGTGCTTGTGTTTGACACCAGGTGACTGTAAAGGTCGGTTCAACACAGTGTTTGACTGGATCAGAAAAGAGAAAACACCAAGTGGGAAGGTGGTCATCCGTTTCAACACATATTTTATGAGAGATGGCTGGTACTGGCTTTATGAGAACAGAAATAATAGAACACGTTATGGTGATCCAGTTGCACTACAGATTGGGTGGCATGGGATTCCCATGGATGGAGTGGACGCATATGCACATGTGTGGTCCAGAAAAAGAGATGCTGTTTACTTCTTCAAAGGTAGATAAACACGTAAACAATTTCCCAAAAGTGAGTGGCCATTTTGCTCTTACAACATCGGTTCTGTACAGGTATTTGGTGAGAGTTGTTTCTGTTTTCACAGGTACTCAGTTCTGGAGGTATGACAATGAGAATGATCGCATGCTCAAACAAGACTCTGAAGGTCATCAGTACCCCAGATTAATCTCGGAAGGTTTCCCAGGGGTGCCTGGCCCCATTGACACAGCCTTTTTTGACAGGAGGGATTCCCACATCTACTTCTTCAAAAACTCTCATGTAAGAAAAATACATTTAAAAAAAAGGCGGTGTGTGTGTGTGTGTGTGTGTGTGTGTGTGTGTGTGTGTGTGTGTTTGTGAGGGGGATGTTGAAGTCTGGATGTAAACATTAGTTTTTCAACTGTCATTGCTGCTACAGCTGCCATGGTTACATCCATGTGTTCATAAATGGCAGCTTTATCTGGGTTTTGGAAGCAGAGCTGAGGCACAGCAGAGAGGGAGGGGCCTACAAGTTGTATATTTTTTAAATACTGCAGATTTGCTATGGTAGCACAGTATGAAATGGTACAGGTCCTCGTGTCCTGTAATGCTTTTAATGTGTTATGCAAAGCACTCTGAATTGTCTTGTACATGAAATTTGCTTTTCAAATAAACTTGCCTTGGCTTACCCCAGGTAGAACATATGCACAAAGGAAATTAATAGGAAAATGAATATCATTTGAGCATTAGGGAGTTAAGGATGAAGCTGCCTTGCATAATGTATATACCATGCCTGTACTTTGTACTCAATGGGAACTTGAATAAAATGTGTGCATATGTAGTGCTCAGGGGGAATTATGTAGCCTATAATTGTCCCTATATGTGAAATCTTGATTTCTTATCTTGAAATTTAAGAGCAAATGATTATACACTAATTGCCCATATTGTTAATTGTTTCTCTACTTTATAAGGGAATGCATTCAAGCAAACAAAGGTGCTAAATTTTCTTAGTGATTTGTTTTCCTGTTGTAATTACACTGCTCCTGTTATAGAGAGAAACAACTGTCTCTTCAAACAGGTGTATGCATTCAGTGTGGAAGCCAACAGCTTGGCAAGAGGCTTCCCCAAAAACATCAGAGATGTTTTCCCTCCAGTGGAGAGTGGAGACCATCCAGATGGCAACATTGATGCTGCCTACTTCTCCTACACCCACAATGCTATCTTTCTACTCAAGGGCACACGTTTTTGGCAAGTGGTGGGGAGCCGCGACCGGTGGCGCCAGCCTTTTCTGCCACGAAATGGCCTATTGCCACACAAAGAGGTGGATCAGCAATGGTTTGACATCTGTGATGTTCATCCAACTGCACTCAAACTAACCCGCTGACGGTCTACAGATGTAGCCTACTGATTTACCTGTAGGTATATTTGCTAGCATATGTTTGCAGACATCAATTATCCTTTTTTTTCCTTCTTCTTTTCTTCGATGTTAACTGTGTAATAATCTAAAAGACAAAAATAACTTTGTTGGCTAATTTAATTTATTTTTATGTTTTTAATGAAGTGAGCTAATGAATAATTTAACCATTTATTTCTCTGTTTCATATTGCAGATGTCGAGTTCATATAGGCACATATATTGTCAGTGAATATTACTTGATTAGAGTAATTAAGGCTTTATAGAGATAAAAGATACAGAGAATCTATTCCTTCAATAAAAGTGTAGTTTTACTAAAATATATGTATACGTTTGACTGTGAATGGAAGTGTTAGAAAAAGATGAAACTTGTAATTATTAAACAATAAAAAAACCCAATTTGATATAGTGAAAAACAATTACTCAGTGATACATTTCTACAAATCTCTCCTTGAAAACTTGCATTAGGGATTTATCAAAAGAGTGTGATCTGACTTCTAGACTGAAGCAAAATGATTTAAAAGGTTCTCGTCATAGTACTTGAAGCTGTTATATTTTATAGCAATCATTCCACAATGTTGCAAAGAAACCAACATTGATTCTGTAATCAATGTTACTTGAACACTCTTATTAATTCAGCTCATTTTAGGAGATTAAGCTCCTGGTGGGACTTGGATAACTAGCATTGTGCTGCAGGGGCTCCATAGGCAATATTAATAAATTGAAGTAGAAATCAATTACAAGCAAAGGCACAAAATGTCACAGTAACTGAAACCACAAAAAATGGATATCATGTCATGATGAGTCTGTTTACACATTTTATGAAGCAGCATAAACGGCATACAAATAAATTCCATTGTGCATATACTGCTGTGGAGGTGTGCATATTTTTTTCAGAGCTAGAATTTTGTCATTTCTTTTAAGATTTTAGAGGGTTAAACAGAGTTGGTATTGAACCTGGTTTATAAATGGACGACTTTTACAATATATACAAGGATGTTGCTAATCAAAGGGAACAAATGAGCACTGATTTATTTAGAAAATAAAAACACATTTATTTTAATTTTGCAGGAATTATTGGTAGAACAATGCTGAATTCAGTAGATGAGATGATGAGATAATGTAATGTAGAAAAGACATTTTGCTAAGGTTTTATTATCCTATTTTAAAGCTCCATATATCTCCTGCACCCTCGAGGTCCTCATACAGTCAACTTCTAAATACCAGCTGTTATCCACTCATGCAAGTCTCCAACAGCTGAATGATCTGATTTATTGCTAACAGTGCTGCAGCTGAAACTCTCTTCCTTTCACTTTGGGTGTCTTTGGATGTGACCAGGATAAATGAGATCAGTCATGCAGATGGAGCGCGAGCTGCAGCAGCCAACAAAAACCTGTGTCATGTCGCAGAAATCCACATGGGAGGCACTTCAGAAACTGGCAAACAGGATGGAAAACCTGTGGTACATTTAAATATCCCAGAACTCTTTAAAGACATGAAAATAAGGTACAGTGCTGTTTTAAAGGTGAACCTCTGCTAGTGTTATTGTGATTTTGCTTTTGCCAGGGGGTTATTTTAACAGACTGCAGCATTTGCAGGTAGTTTATTGTGATTATTTTGAATGTGAGGATTTTTGTTCGTTGTTAAAGACTTTTTAAAGAGATATTTTTGTTGACTCATCTTCAGGTTTGAGAGCTGGCAACACTTTTAGTGTTTTTATTTAAAGAGAACCTGTAATAGACATTAATCTTATTGCTTTTCATACTGTTGTTGAGTTACATCTTTTGCTGTTTTATATTATTCATAAATTAAAGTTACAACCTTTCAAGTACAACGAATTGGCTCTCCTTTTAGAACCAAAGCACAGAAAGTGGTAACCTTATCAGAAAGTGTATATTGCATCACTCATATGACCAACCAACTGAACTTTAAAGCCGTGTATAGGTGTTGTTGCACCACAGCAGAGTCCCACTAACTTTCCATTTGTGCATTAAGGTTCCCCTTCTCTGTTGCTCCACAACAATTGGCCAGTAGAGGGCAAAATCAGCCCACAGTAAGTTAATCTACTCCTTGGGGCTACCCTGTAGATCCACTTCATGTATCGTTGCCATCAGTGTCAAGTAAAGCTTTTTTTTGTTGTTGTTCTTCAGTATGTCAGGTTTGTTTATGAGCAGAATATTGAAAGTATTCCATGTTGTTAAAAGCTTAATATAGACATACTGATGTGTACACAAAGAGTTGATCCTTAAAAGGCAGGTTATGGCAATATATTTACCTAAGTACGCTCACACTATCAGCTGTATTTCAGCATTTCAGTATTTGAAAGGGAATTAGTAGTTGCTGCCAACTCTGCTGCGTTAACGTAGAATACGGATCAGCATTCATTTCATGGTAATAAGTGTGGAATTCCAACTTTTCTGAAAAGCCGATTTTGAGTTGAAAGTTGTTTTGAGTATTAACTCTAAGAGGCATCGTTAACAAGGCTCTAGCTTGTTTGCTGTTGTATTTTAAAAAGAAATTCTGCAGTTTCACACATCAATTGGCAAACGACAAAATACACAGGATAAAAAAGTGCTGATAATAATAAATGCATACACATATTCACTGTTAAGAATCCCGTTCTCTTTCTCGTTCAGAGACAGAAACTTTAGATGATCATCTGCATCCCACCAATTGTCTTTTCTTGTTCTCCTTTTGCCCTCAGACACAGACTGATGCCTTCATGACAACATCTCAGTGTCAAAATCAAATAAATACTAAAAAAAAGCTTTATCATTGATTGGTTTTGAACAAAGTGCACTCCATTTAATATCCTTGATGTAATAGAGAAGAAAATAGGATTCAAAATTCACAAAACCCTAGCTTTCATGCTACAATAACTATAAAAAAGAAGAAAAAGCTATCTTTGTGTGATGGAAAAACTGTGTTAGTTTGTAGTAAAAACAGAATTTTTTATATATATAGAATACAGAAAGTATGTTTGACTTTAAATCCCCTCCTGGTTAAACATGAAAACAGGACTTTCTTTGCCAAATGAAAATCGTACAGTAATTACATGTTTTCTCTTGAGAATAGTCCATGTATCAAACAACCTAATTTGAATGAGAGATCCAAATCATGCAAGTGTAATTAAGCATTGTGTAGCCTCATGCATAATGCAGCATTTAGGTGTTGACTAAATATCTGATAAACAAATAGTGTGGCTGTGTAGGAGGATATGTTTGTCATACTGCAATCTACCCAATAAATACTTGCTGATTTGCCTCCATATGGGGCAGAGGAATCTCTCCCACCCACTGCAAAATGAACCTTGACCTTTGGTTGAGAAGGAGTTTTTAGAGACATAACAACGGGCTTTCTAGCAATGTCAATCTGAGTGGCAACTGCAGGTCAAGGGGGGAGGGACGAGGCTGTCCTACGCATGGCCACACAGAAGAGACTGCCTGGATGCCACATCCACTGCAAGCCTGGGAAAATGACAGCAGACGTACGTGCCGTGGCAGCCTTTGTCAAATGAAAGAAAACATGTAAAGCAGCTTGGGCTGCAAGCAAGTTTAGCATATAACAACTTCATAAGGGCTGTTCTGTTGTTGGAAAGATGATCTAGAAATAAATGTTGTCAAAGTCACAGGGTCATTTAGGGTAAGAAAGAACATCTAAACCTGGATACTGTTAGATGGCAAATAAGATTAATATCATTCAAATGCAGCAGAAGTAGTTGTGGTTTGATTCTGAATGATAGTATTTGTTCATTTATTTATTTATTTATTTATTTTGCTTGTTTGTTTTCCCTTTTTTTTGTATTTTACATGAATTAATCCAATAATTTGTCTGAGAAAAATCAGGAACACTTATGAGTTTCCCTCATTGTTTCACCCACTGCAGACACTTTTGCAAATTCCAGCATTGTGTTGCAAATTGTCAGTAAAGTTGTCAACAGTCCTTTTATTCTCTTCATCACCCACAGACATACCTGCCGGGCAACAAGCGAATAATCTGTCAAGTGGCTGAGTCCTTTCCTGCTATTCCTCTTTCTCCTTCCTCCCTTTTCTATCAGAGGAACAGATGGGGTTGAACTCAGGGGGTGGTGGTGGTGGTGGATGAGTCCTGGGTTTGAGTGGTCCTTTACCTAACTATAGGGGGAGGGTGCCACATTTTCTGCTACATGCCAATTTTCTTTGTTAATCTAGATTTCAGTCTAAGACCAAATTTAGTCTGGAACAATTTCTTATATGTTGTAATTCTTTTATAACAGGGGATTTTTAAATAAAAGGATAAATGAATTAATCAATAATTGGCGTATCATTAGTTTACCAAAATTATACTTATGATTTTTTTTTTCAGAACTGACAGCAATCATTTTCTGTGTCTTTGCCTGTCAGAACTGGATCTTATTTAGTACATAACACCCACATCAGTAAGATAAATTACATAACCCACATGCATAAAACCGCTGTTGTGACTTGTCACCTCAGGATTACTACACTGCCTCTGACAACCATTCAAACTGCAGTTTATGTCCATGTATGATCAGACTCTTGTAGTGTTTGTTTAGGTTTGAGCTGTAAAGTTGATTCTGATTTTAGGCAATGCAAAATGCAAAACTTGGATGACTCACTCACACATCTTGAACACAACAGCATAGCCACCGCTGACTAAAGGTACACACTTATGTCATGACACAATGTCATGAAAGGCCAGATGAACAGTGCAAATTTTAGCTTGAAGGACACTTAAACAGAACCAGTGTAAAAAGATCTGTCTGTGTGTTACTGTGATAAGTCAACACATCTGCTGTGTATACAGTCTTTTTATGACTTTTCTGATTATCTGACTGATTGTTTTTCTTACCACTATGGATGTTGTTGTAATGATGTTGCCATGCTCCCAACAATTTTACAATGAGAGGAATGTTATAATAACCAATACAAGATTATATGTCAGAACAAATATAGGCCTTACAGTAATGTATAAAGGATCGGTGTGTTACCCTTACTTGATCTTACTGTGGCGTCGGTTCTTTCTTTTAACTGCTTGCAGGAGCTCTCCCCAGGCTTGAAAACCCTAACAAGGCCCCCAGTACACACAGAATAGGCAGTCTTTTCATACACACTAGACTCAGTGAATGCCACTTTCACCCCTGAAGATTCTTTTCTGAGGGACCTCTGCAACAGAAAATATCACATACCTCTCCTGATCTGTATTACATGACGAAACCTTACTGCAATTTGATGCACCCTGTTATTTATTTATTTATTGTTTTTTATTTTGTGTTGTCAGATCATTTTCAAAAATCTTCCCCTCCATTTCTTCCTTCCTTCCTTCCTCAATTACTTCTTTCCTTCCTGTAGTTTATATGTTTTTGTTAAACATACTAGTTACCATCTCCTCTGCTCATGAAAGATGCATTTCCATGCATCTTCCCACCTAACATGAACAGCAGGGTAGTTGTTTTGCAGCTCTGCAGCTGAAATCTTTGTGAAAATAGATCTCAGAGTTGTTCTTCTCCAAACAGCTGCCATAATTCATAAATGTCAGCTAAGGAATGTATTTCATATGTCAGTTTCGGAGAGATTATATTATGTTACAACCTCTGGCTTGTGGTGGTAATGTTTTTTTTAATGTACCAAACAGTGCATCAGTAAAATAAATATTGCATGCTTTTCGCCTTGAAGGATGCGGTACGCATTCTAACCCATGCTCCAGGAAGTGCGGTGTGTCAACCATGAGAGAATTATGTCTTCAGAGGAGAAGCTCTCTTCTCCTTAATGTTCATGCGTTACATTTTGGAATACTCAATAGGCAGAAATCTTGCTTGGAGCTGGAGTTTGGGCTTTGGCTCCCTCCCATGTAGGTCACACCTTATTATGGCAAATTTAAAAGTTTTCGCCATGACACTCTGTTTAGAAAATGAAAAAGAGGGCTCCTATGTGTGCTGCGGATTTAAATAGTACCATATTACCTCTTTTCTGGAGTGTTTTATTTGATCTAAATGAGAATTTGGAGAAAGTGGAGCAGTTTGTGAAGGAGCAGTGAGAAATTGAGACTGACGTTGCCACCTCATTGCCCTGAAATTGTGCAGAGTAGTTGTGCCAGTCTCTTTGTTTGGAGATTAATGTTGCGTCAGTCACATTCTTTGTATGAGGGACACTAGCCAAACTGCATCGTGAAATCAAGCTACATCAAAAAACACCCATTCTGATGTGGAGGAAAATAGGAGAGCAGTGTTTGGTGAGAATCATAAATTTATCTGACATGCATGGGTTCCCGCTGTTATGAGGTATTGATATCCTGCCAGTCAAAGCTTGCCATTTGTGGCATCATCAACCTCTGTGTTGTAACTTTGTATGTAGGTGGAACACAACTGGTCTTTGTTGTAAGGTGCTGTACACACACAGCACTGAATTAGGAGGCCCCTATTTCTCATTCTCATTCTCTTTTCTGGAGGCTTTGCTCAGGGGCATGACACAATTCTTAGGGGCTTTGGATCCACTGGCCTGATAATTCCTTCAATTATTAAATGCTTGGCTGGCAGATGAAGTGAGCCCATAAATAAAGCAAATCTGTGGGCATGTGAGTTCTGTCAATACAAACACACTATTAGCGCACATTTTCTCAGCTAATCCATGACGACACACTGCAGAATCCTAAAAAAAAAATGGAGTGCTAGCTTGCAGAAGTTGGTGATGATGCAGGTTTTTTCTTTTTTTTTTTTTTTTTGCCTGGACCACCTGCTATACATATACAAACAAGAAAACTTGTATGAGCTCAAAATGTCACACTGAATCCCAGCAAAACTCCTGAAGGAGTGAGCCTCAGCATCAGGACCAGTCAGGTTAGCTTTGGATGTCTTTTTCCACCTTCTGCAGAGATCTTTTGTGGAATCAGGTGCAGACTTTTTGAGTGCTTACTGATAGTGACAGATTAATGCTGTTTTCTTGTGGAGAGGTGCAGCTGTGGCTCTTTAAGTGTTACATCGTTACAGACATCCGTCTCCTCCTAACTTTGAGCAGTCAAGTAAAGGACCAAAGCAAACAAAGGGGTGCTGTGCTCCACCCTAATGAAGTTGTAGGCCTTGTTCCTTGCTGCGCTCTGTTGGAGAAACAAAGCTAATCATAGTGAGAGCTGCCTCACACTGCTACAACAGAGGGGCCAGGTGCTTGTTCTTTTTTTCCCCTTCTCCTTGTTTTTTTTCCTGAGAGCACCTGCCTTTAACCATCTGCACCTGCTGTCTGTATTAAGACAAAAGTGCAGCACACACAGAATGTATGATGGGATACCACAGCTTACGGTGATGATGCCTTAAAAACAGAACACACATAAGGCTGTCATATCTTAAATGCTCCATCTACAGAAAAAGAAGCTTGCTTCAGTGCTTACCATTCTTGTTCCTCTGACATGAAACTGAAGAGGAAAATTTGTCACAACAGCAGGAGGCATTGCACACAGGGTAAGAGCTAACCAACAGTGAGTACCGGTAAAACTGTCAGCTTAAGATTGGTGTTGCATATAGGAAGCGCTGTCCTTTTTTTCTTCTCCTGCAGCGTCTCGTTGTTGCATGATTTTAATCTACTCAGCAACACTCATGATGTATTTGGTTCATAGGGAGGTCAAGGACAAGCCAAATACCCCATCCTCCTCATGAAACAAAGCTTATAAGAAGAGGGGGGGAGAAGCAGTCATGACTCACTGCTGTCACACCTTCTACCATTGAACAGTTATAAATAAATAACTGGAGTTGAAAACTTTTATTGGGGGCGGGGGTCGTATCCATATCACTGTTGGCTGAATTTTGTGCAAAAACAAAATACTTTCAGCGCAGTCTTACAACAAAAAGTTTAAAACATGGTGGAATCACAGTTAAGGTAAAGCATTTGTAAGATGGTAACATTTTACTTATTTCCTGGCAAAAGCTTTGTGTTGAGAAGCCATATAAAGCTATAATCATATCTATATTAACATCCAAGCGCAAGCATTCCTCATTTTTATTCTTAAACCTAACCATTATTTTTCAATGTCATCTTTCACCCCTTCCTACTTGTAATATTAGTGCTACATCTACAATATTATTTTCTGACAGCTAAACATTATGCAAAACATATGCATACTGCAGTTTCTAAAGGAAAGTGGAAAATGAAGGCATGTAACTTGTTTGTGACCTAATAACTAGACATTTTTACAACTATCGAGCCTTAACTCAAACTGCTTCATTATGCACTGTGTACCAATGTACCAATTATACATTCTGGGATGAGACTTCACTGATTCTTCAGAGATCATAGAGTATACCGGAATTGAATCATACAACAAAATTACTATATAACTGAAGATGAACTGTGTGTCACCCTGCACTTCAACCTCTCACGTTCTTGCTGTCTCTTTGACGTGTGAGGAGGAGGAAAAACCAGCACAGCTGGGAAGGGTGAGGGGTACAAAAGGGATAGATTCTGCAAGGTGTGCGAGCAAAACTTATGAGAGTCTATCCGCCTTAGCCTGCTGGTGCTGCTGCCAGTATTGCTGTGCCAGATTCTGCTCATCCAGATAAACAAATGCAAGACAAATTTCTCTTTGTTAAACCTGTGTCGACTGCTGCATAATAATGAAGGCTGGTGCTGCCAGAGCGTGTGCCTGGCCTGGCCAGTAATGATCCTCCTGTCTGTGAGGACAATGAAGAAAGAATGTATTCATAGAGACTGATCTCTTTGCTGCTCTGTACATTCTTCCTTGCTGGACCATCTTGGCTTTAGCGTTAATGTACCTTTGTAAACACAGGTACACAGGTACACACTGTGTGCACAATTATCCTTGAATACAGTTATAGCAGATCTGGGTTGTAGCCCCCGGGCATCGTTCTTATCATTGTTTTTATTTTGCAGTGACCAAGTCTGATTTCATCACAGTTAGCATGCAGTCTGTTTGCTTTTGCTAAAAAGGGATTATTAGACCTAAATTGCAGCAGGGAAGAAAAAAAAAAAAAATCTCAACACAGTTTGATAAAAAGCCAAATCCAGATGACATAAGAGGGATCAGTCAAGGGCTATTACTGTCCAGCACCAGGAGGGACCACTTCTCTTTTAAACAATATGTATTATGCTTTGTTATTCTTAAAAAAAAAAAAAAGAATCTCATAGGACTCCACCTAATTATGCATGAAGGATTTCTGTTGGGGGAGGAGGTGATAAAAAGGCTGGTTACTGGCGGACTTTGTGTGGCTTGAGTGCACCGCTAAAGGGTGTAAAAGACTTTGATACCAGGGATCTGGATCTCCTTGGTCGCGATTAAATTACTTTCAGAATACCATGAATCATTACGATTGAAAAATTGGCCAGTTCACAAGGTTACAGTGATAATGAGGCGAGAACGACAAGGTAAACTGCTGTAGTGAGATGGGGATTTAAATGCAACGCATATTTACCTTAAGGGGCTGAAGAGGTGGAGCACATTTCATTTTCTCAAGGGCAACTCCTTCCAGAGGTCATGTCCAATTAAACAAACATGATAAATGTTGCTTTCTTGTGAAAAGAAAAATGCAAAGAGGTGCTCTCTAGGATTATGTAAAACTGCAGACTTTTCGGGGGAGCTGATCATTTGAAATTCTCATCCCACCTTCCACTCATGTATGTAATATCCTCTTTGTCAAACAGCCCATGTATGTAATGGGACTGCAAGGAGGGCTAGCACACATTGCCTTGTGCCATGCCTTTTGTTTTTGCATAGCAGAGGTGGAGTTGATAAAGATCCAGTGCTGTATGGGAAAGAATTGTGATCTGCACAAAATATTTAAGGTGTTTTTATTTAATACACTAAATCCAAATTATTCTTAAGATAAATGCTCAAGCAAAACATTTACCCAGACCACTAAAACACATCTCCATCTTCACCCGCCTAGTTAGCCTTTTTTCTGCAATGGGAGGACACCTCCACTAGTTGCACAAATTCTAGTAGCTGATTCACAGCTGCCCCTGCCCCATACAAGGAATACAGATGGCCACATCTCCTGAATGAAAAAAAAAAAGCATTTCCCTCTTATGCTAGTGTAATGTAGAAGACTGCACACCCCCTAATTTACCCTTATACGAGGGCACAGCAAGTAAGTTTGTCCTAAAGCCAAAAGAATCTGCCATACACCATAAAATCTAAACTTAAAAGATATCCATCCACATTACCACTGTTTACCAGACACTCATTTCTCCTTTTATCCCATAGTGCACCTCACACAGAATGACCCCTTCAATGATGGTGCTTGATCCTTCTCTGCTCATTAAAAAAAGAAGAAAAAAACAAAGAAAATAAAATTAACAAAATGCATCAACTGCATCCTAACAGAGTGTAGTGAGAATGCTCAATCAGTCTTTTGTACACTACATTTCTTAATGAGAACAACAAACTTTCAGACCTAATGCTATTTATAGCTCATGGAAGGGAAGGTAGTCAGCAATGAGTTTAAATGTTAGTTTTTTGTTTTATTCCCGCTTTTCCTTGTTTATTCTTTGCTTCACTGTAACTATAACTAACTATAATATAAGTATAATATCAGTATCTTCTCTAAATTATACGCAGTTGGCAGGAACTACTTTTTCTTCGCCTGCCATAGCCATACATGAAATGGCACAGTGTAAGGGTGCAGCAGCAAGCCTCTCACTCAGTCCATAGCATCATGTGTGGAGCTGAACAGCAACAGTGCGATGTATGATGTGTGTGGGAAGACATAGAGGTATTGTAGCAACACCACAAACCTCCTTAAACATGTGGAAATGTGGAGCTGTGGATTAGTGATGCTAAATTTTGGGAAAGTTCAGGTTCAGGTTTTTGTTTTGATGTTGAAACAACAGGAGTTCCCCTTCTTCTTAAGACTATTGCATCTTGTTTTGTTATGCACAGCAATAAATATGATTATGAAATAAGAAATTGCTGCAGTAAATATCTGTATGAGTTCAGCTTGGAGTGATATGTGTCTCTGAGGCCTAGATTTAGTTGGTAAGGATGCTGCAGAGATTGCTTGTCATTAAATATTCAGTAAAACAGCCATTGTATGGTT
Source organism: Melanotaenia boesemani (assembly GCF_017639745.1). Taxonomy (NCBI): domain Eukaryota; kingdom Metazoa; phylum Chordata; class Actinopteri; order Atheriniformes; family Melanotaeniidae; genus Melanotaenia; species Melanotaenia boesemani. The sequence continues at coordinate 10,730,248 of NC_055702.1, forward strand.
TAAAAAAATGGATAAAAAGTATTTAAAAGGATAGAAAGATAATATCAGTCCTTCTCATTTGTTTAGACTGATGGTTAACTAAATATTTTTATATGTAGGTGTTAAACATATGCAATTATTGTGGCATTTATATATTTATTTATGCATTTTACTGGTAATTTCAGTTTGAGTCACCAAGTATTTTATAAAAGTCTAACTATCACTTCCTTTTCCCTCAGCATAGCTGCTTTGAAAGTGATTTTCCGAACACATTAAGTTTCTGTACAAAGTATCGGTATCGGTTCAGTATCACTGATACTGGCTTGTATTTTACTTTGGTATCGGATCAGGAAGAAAATAAGTGGTATCGCACATCATTGTTGCACACACATGCTTCCTGTGTATCTTCATGTATTTATACAACGTGTGTCTTCAACGCTTTTTCTTCCTCCCTTTGTGTATATTCCTGCCATTTGTTGTGCAAAACCATGAGGATCATGTGTATCTTATACAGAAGTCTTTTATTAAGTGGCATGACCTAAAAACCTTTCTGACTTCATCAGTCTGTTCATCAGCAATAACATCCTTGCAGACACTGGTCACTTCTCCAGTAATGTTCTTCACTTCATTCCGACATGCCTTTTAAAGTAATGGAGAGAGTTGTTGTGCATAATCAATATTTACCATTTTTCTAAATTGGACAGTGAGTGAGGTGAAGTATAATAACAGTAAACTAACAGTTCTCTCACAGCATCATGTCATACCACCATAACAATTCATATCAGTGTGCCAGGCGGTTAGTGGTTGTACAACATGGTGACAGCTAATGAAAACAGCTGAAAACATCACCTCTGTAAGTGTTAAAACTGACTGACTAGTGTTATATTTGTGAGGCTTTAACTACACTGCCAGTAAGTGTGTAGTTGTTAACAGCTGAAGAAAAACTAGATATTTCCCCTTTTTCACTTCTCTGCAGAAAAAAAAGATGAGAAAAAGAATCGACGAAATAACGACTGCATAAAATTAGCATAAAAATATTTGTGCTCATGGACACAATTGTTTCATTTTTAAAACACACGGCATAAATTTCTTGATGTTTCTTTTCATTCTGCGCCAAAAATGTGTATTTGACAGTTTAAAGTTAGTTAGTGACATGTTGGTTATGTGAACCTTGTTGTTTTTGTAAACCCAAGCAAGTTATTAATGCTTAATATACCTTAATCAAGTTATTTAAGTGCTTGAACATAATTAAACAGCTATTAAAAGCTTAAGTAACCAGTTACGTTAAAACAAAGAAAGTATAGAATGTATAGGATGTATATGTAACGCCACTGCCACACCTTCTAACCTTCTTATATGCACAGGAGGCCGAGAGTGTAGGAAATAAATAAATAAAAAAAAAGTTTTATCGTTTGACATTTTGTGAAATTGTCACAAAAGAGTTTCTTTTTTGTGTGACAATTTCACAAGATGGCAAGAAATTATATTCTTATAATTATGCAGTGACATAAAAAAAATGACAAAGTTGTGTACAAGACAGGAATCCTTTAATTGTAATTGGAAGTTAGAGAGGTTACAAGATGACTTGTAATAAGAAGAGGTTTCACTTTTTCTCCTGTTTGCTTCTCTCTCTCTCTCTCTCTGAATTTTAACTTGGTTTCATTAAGTTGCAGAATATTCAACCCTAAATTAGTAATGATGTTGTCCAGCATCTATATTAAATATGAAAATCTGCTACTTTGCTCACAAGCATACCAACTTATAAAGTGTTAGTGAATGAAACAAACCTCATGTAAACTAAGTACAAACCAATGATGTGTAGCAGTTTCACCTTCTAGTGGTGATATAATTTTAGCTTTTTAATTGTTTTACAGGTAAAATGGGTGCCATATGTTACATGCAATCTAAGTGTGATCATTCAAATTTAGAATATTAAGTCTTGAACAGTTGAGATGTTTTTTTTATATTTTTTTACCGAGACAAGTAAATAAGACATGATTAACTCTGAAATGAAAAACCTGCCATCTGATCAACAACTGTCCAAACATATCTTCTCAAATTCTCAGTGACCAAAGTCTGTCTTTATATCGGCTATGTACAGCAGCCCTTCTGCTGCTGCTGCTGCTCCTTCAAATGACAGACACTCTGATTTTGTTTTTATTACTGAATCTTACTCCAGTAATGAAGTTGGGACCGTTATGTTTCTCTCATTACCTTTTCATTAAAGATATGACTAGAAAATGGGGTTGCCATGGAGATGGCTCCACGAAGTCTCCAAGCTGAATGTGGAGCTGCATTGTTTACTCTTTTGCCAAGACTGCTGTCTGTCTCCAACAGGAGATGGAGACTTTTTATCTTTTCTTTTTGGGTCCTCCATCTTTTTTGCTTTCTTTTTCATGAATCAAAGAATGACCTGATGCAAATGGAACATTCTTCAGGGGTCCTGTTTGCTAATGCTAAGAGGTTCCATTAGCTTGCTTGTTGGTCCCAAAATGATGAATGATGCCGCTGGATGAAGTGAGTGAGAAAAGAAAGTGATTCACAGGCTCTATTGGGAATGTGGAAAAACATACGAAGTCACATAAGAAAATGTTTTCTTTTTTGTCTAAATGTTACATTTAATTTCTACATAAGGGGCTGCAGCTTTTCATGATACATGAAGCCTGCCGATCCGATCTGACCCTCTTTCAGGACATAATGCCAAACAAGCTTTTAAATTATTTTCAAGTTCATCATCATGCTGCCCAGGAGCAAGGTAACTAAAAGAGGGTAAAGACAGGGATGCAACCTTTTCTCCTCATTTATCAGGAGCATTTTCCAAACCATTAGCCCTTTCATTGCTTCCTGTACTTTTCATGTCTGCTGGCAGACTTGGGCCTCGATACTGTGATTAGTTCAAGCAGGATGCCGCTTATTGATTTAGCTCCACTGGGTGTTAGTTAACTCTCTGCCAGCTTTTAATTGCTTCTCTTGACTCTTAAAGCAATACATGGTTCTAACAGGAAAAGACAATGGCTTTAGACTGAATTTTAATTGAATAGTCCTTAGTTGGTTCAAACAGCATGCAAAGGGACACTGTAGAATATTTTGATGCAGTAAACACAGTTCATGCAATCAAATGACAAAAATGTCTTATTTGTACTGCTTGCTTGTATTTCAAATTAGGCTGCCACAATACTTTAAAAGTGTGCAGTGTGTGTGTGTGCCCTACTCATTTGAGAAATAATGAACAATTAGAGCTGAATTAGAGCAAGAAAAATGGATAAACTAAGAACTATAATAATAATAATAATAATAATATGTATTATTATTATTATTATTATTATTGCTATTGTTATAATTATTTTTTTTATTGAACAATGGCAAAAATAGTAAAGAGTAAATATAATACCTGGCCTCAATGAATAAGCGCTTATAAGGAGCCATCTGAGTGATGTTACAATTCCTGTCACATCAGGTGACAAATGTATTGGGAATGTGGGGAAAATGTGCAAATTACATGTATCCTTGTGAGTTTTGGCTGTTCAGTGCCTCATTTTCAGAAATCAACTAAATATTGCATTATGTGTGTGTGTGTGTGTATGTATATATATATATATATATATATACTTTCCAAAATGAAAGTATAACAGAACAAAATTTGGAAAACCTTCATGCCATGAATAATTTTAATTAAAAGGAATTTGATCTACCAGTAACTGCATGAAACTGCTCACTGACAGCTTTTCCTTGTTTTTTTTATCATCTCATATCTGTTTATATTTCTAAGTGTAATTTTTATTCATGTATATATATATATATATATATATATATATATATATATATATATATATATATATATATATATACATCAAAACATATATATATAACACATATATATATACATCAAAATTATCAACCGCATCACCTCAGCTCTACAAAGCTGATGTTTAAGGTTATATAATCACAATATCTATGCAAAGCTTAAATCAATATGTAATAACCACCATTTTTATGTCAAACACAATAAAAATGCAGATCTCGTTGCTGAGAACGGTCTGTGAAATTGAAATACCTTTGTCTTGGCTCAATAGATATTCATCTTTACATTTACATGGGAAACATTTTGGTAATGCCAGACAGGAAATCGAGTGGAGAAGTAGGTAGATGCACAATCATTTAGAGAAATGAGAAATGTCATCCATAATGACTGACAATACATAAGTCTTAATATTGTATCTGAAATGAAAACTGTAAAGTTCTCTCAGTTGAAGTGTTACCTGGTGGGAAAAAAATAGCACAAAGTCATCTGCAGCAGGAGTCATTGCACGCTGGTGGATTAAATTTAGCAATTCGTGGAGCAAATAATTATTTCAAATGAGTCAATATTTGCTTGGAAGCATCACCTTCTCTCAGAAAACAGCATTGGTAAATGAGATTACTAAATTTCATCAAAATGTTGACAGAAGTCCTCAGATATAGCTATGAGGGCCTCATAAAGGCAGCCAAGCAAAACTTCAATACTTCTGCTAAAGGCCTCCTTGGTTTTCACTTCCAAATCATTATTTGAATGCTTTTTGAAGGTCTTTCATTTGCATCCTAATGCTGTGCCCTTGTTCAATTTAATTTACATTGTAGATGCAGAAACAATAAGTGTGATAAAGGTTCATTCCAAAGAAAAAGAAGACAGGAAGCAGGAAAGCAGGAAAATATAATTTGACTTTTAGATGTTCCAATGATTTGGAATGATTTTTTTTTAAGTGCATCATTAAAGAATACACATGAGGCATGAAATAACCGTTTCTAATGCTGCTCAAAGGAAGTTCCATGTACCTAAACTGTATTATTACACTGCCTCTTGCTGAATGATTTGTTAAGCTACTGTTTAAGTTTATGTCTACATGTTTACTTTGAACTAATTTACAAGCTTGCTTTACATAAGAACATGAGGACAAACAGCACTAAACAGCACAGTCACTGAAAGGGTGTGTGACAATACCGTCACTGGAAACAGATCGGATTTGGGCTCTGGACACTTTCGGTTTTCTTCCAAGGATGGTGGAAAAAGTAGGTTGCAGTGCTGGGGGTGTATGTGCCTAGCCCCTCAGGCGATGACAAAAAATATGGGGCACTCTTGCTTTCTTCCTTACACCCACACAAACATGCATGCACTTCCCCCCGTCTCTGTCCTTTCCCTCATTATGTCTTCAATTATCAAGTCAGGAGAGAAAGTCATTATTTTTGGAAGCAAATGCCCGTGCTTGTTTTCTTTTCAACACAACTCAAGAGGGAAGCAGACAAAGTCTATTTGTTGAGATTTCAATCTCTTAATAGCATTAGCTAATTGTGAGAATAATCATCTTTAAATTGGACTAAGGAAAATATGATTTATAAATTTTCACTTTTAAGCTCCTGGCCTTAACTACACAAAAGGGCCTTTTTATTATCCTGTTCTGTATTAATGATTGAGCATCAGGGGGTAATTACTATTGGATGATTTCACTATTTGATGCAGCTTTTTAATTGTCTAACCAGGCATTTCATGCAGCCATGACCAGGCTGAGCAGCACATGACCTACTACAGGGACTGTATCTGATTTCATTATTAGCCCCAGTTTGACTGGCTTAGCCTGTAGATCTACCATGAACACCTTTACCCTTGGGTGGCTCAAGTTAATTACTTCAGCCCATAATGCCTGAGATATAACCTAATAAGCATGGAGGGTTACAAATTATGATGCTCGGATTACGTGCTGCTTTCAGAATAGAAGACGAATTCTTTGCATTTAAATCTGAATGGGCTATAAAAACACATCATGCTTTTTTGTATTTGTGTTTGTTGTTGTTTTTTATTTCTGTTTGCTTTTATGTACACTTTTTGTGTTGTAGACAGATTATAGGGTCACATTATCCAAAGTTATCAATCCAAAGTGCTTTAATGGGGAATTTTGTGCCTTTGGTCCTTACAAATTATCACCACAGGGGAACAGAGTTTTATCAGATTTGATTTGTATGTTTCCATTTTTATTTAAGATTAATTTATTTCCAAATATTTCTTCTTCTTTTACTCTAGGCTTCCAGATATTTAAAAAAGGGAGTAAATGAATTAGTCATTGGCTCTGCTACCTTACTCATGGTTGTTTTAATTTTTTGTTGAAAAATCATCAAGAAACATTTTCAACTAACAACAGGACAAGCAAATTGTTAGTCTAATAGCATAATTCCCTGAATCATGTTTCAAGGTTTTATAGATAATAATACACAGTGAATTAGCAGTGTTAGGAGAGTATAGTTAGTCAGATATCACAATTTGGCCAAAATATGACTTATGCAATTATGATATGAGGCTAACACTTTGCTAATTTGACCAAACTGTACCTGTCACAACAACACAAGCACCTTTACACATGTACAGTTTACATGGTTTACTAGCACAATTCTAGCAGCAAACACTGTAGCCAATTATGTAAATGAGATGGCACAAACAGATGTCCTTTTTAACCCATATTTGTTCTTTGGTAATTTAAAAATGTTGGCACTGCATAATACCAACGCTGGGCTTACACCAAATGATTTTCAGTCCCAGACTGAAAACTGAAAGCCTTTAGTAAGTCTTAGAAGTTTTAATAGAGTCACAGCGTGCTCCCGTTATCTTGACTGTTAAGTTTGAGGAGGTAATCTGCTCTGTTTCATATCAGTCTTTTCGCAAGTCGCAGCGAAGTAACACAATCAATGACCAATAGATGAGCTCTGACAAAACCAGAAAACTGGAAACCTGACAGTAAGAAAAACAACAACAAAAATAGATGAACTAGAACCGGTGATGAAACATCGTGGGTAGACCGTCCAGAAAGAGGAGTGGATGGTGGAGCTGTGGTTAGATCAGCCCTGTATGTTTGAAATCAACTGTCCAACAAACCCCAAAAAATGCTTAAAGAATCTAGTTGTAGTTTTGTAAATAGTGACCCTGCAAGATTCACAGTCTTTGTAAAATCTCAGTCTGAGACTAGACTATGACTAAAAACTCTCAACACTTGTCTTTAGATGTGAACAGGTGTGATAGTTTTCCAAGACTCTTTTCCAAAAGTCAAAGCTACAGCATACGTTGACTGGACAACAAATAAGTAACCACCTGGTTTTAACTGAGCAAATAGGTACGAGCCTCCTATTGGATTATTACTGCATAGACAATTATCTTTCAGCTGGCAACAAGTTATTAAAACCCAATTGATGCAATGAGCAGCTTCTCATTTCTTAAACAACCATGTGGAACCATGTGACATCTGGTGGACGTGAAAAAGTTGTCAGTGTGTGTAAGAAGGGTCAAATCATTGGCATGCGTAAAGCAGAGAAAACGTCTAAGGAGATTGCAGACTACCAAAATTGGAAGAATTACGAGTTGTTCAACTCTTTATTAAAAACTGGAAGATTAGTGAGAAACCATCAACTTCATGGAAGAAATGTGGTCAGAAAAACACCCTGAATGATGGGGATCAGTAACCTCTTAAATGTTTGGTGAAAAAAAGCAACAAAAAACAAAACAAACAAAAAAAAAAAAAACTAGAAATCAGAGCTATGTTAATAGGGAAAATAACAGCATTTCCACATGCACAAAGTGAAGGGAACTCAAGGGATTGAGACTTAATAGCTGTGCAGCCATAAGAAAATCGCTAATCAGTGGGGATAACCAGAGAAAAAGTCTTCAGTTTGCTAGGGAGCATAAAGATTGGACTCTGGAACAATAGAAGAAGGTCATGTGGTCTGGTGAGTCCAGATTTACCTGTTCCAGAGTGATGAGTACATCAGGGTTAGAAGAGAGGCAGATGAAGTGATGCCGTCTAGTGCTTACTGTACAAGCCTGTGGAGGCAGTCTATGATCTGGGGTTGCTGCAGTTGGTCAGGTCAACATTATGTACCCAAAGAATGAGGTCTGCTGACTATGTGAATATACTGAATGATTTTTTTTTTCCTGATAGCATGGGTATGTTCCAAGATGGCAATGCTAGGATTCATCTGGCTCAAACTATGAAAGAGTGGTTCAGGGAACACGAGGCATCACTTTCATACATGGGTTGGCCATGACAGAGACCAGACCTGAACCCCATTGAGAATCTTGGGGATGTTCTGGAGAAGGCTTTGCACAGCAATCGGACTCTCCCATCATCAATACAAGATCTTGGTGATAAATAAATACAAGATGGCAAAAGCTTTTTAAAACAATGCCACAGTGAATGCATGCCGTAATCAAAGTTAAAGGCGGTCTAATTAAATATTAATGTGTGCCCTTTTTTGGAAGGGGGGGGTAGCAACATTTTTGTTGGCCGAGCAATCTAAGTTGCATCCACAAAGTTAACAGTGCAAATCTGGAAGAAAATAACTTCCACATCAAATCCACTCTATGGCGTACAATAGCTGTCTCAAGTGTAGAAAAGCAGCACCAATGTTTATTCAAGTTTGGCTGTTTTCTGTACATTTTGTATTTTAGTTGTTGTTTTTTTATTTTTATTTTTTTGTGTAAGGTTGGTGGTGATGAAGATAAGGTTCACTTTCCAGGAGATTTCACCTTAGTTGTAATCACAGTGCTTTCACTAAATTCTGTTAATCTCTACATTCTGTGGTTTGAGATTAGTCAGCACCCTGTTACAAATTTTGCCTTTAAGTGGTAGCTACTCTAAAGACTGCTTAGGTTTTTTTCAGGTGTCTGCATGTGTGTATCTGGGTGTTCACACACTAGTGCATTCTTTACTGTAGTCTGTTTTACTTAATAGTACTGTATTTTGGATTACTATGTATCACATAAGCAGCTTTTATGCAGTTTTACTAAATTTCCCAACATGTTATTGTTTACTTATAAGTGTAATTTACTCAGCTTTTTTATATATTATTTTCTTTTTAAATATTTTTTAACAAATCTCCATAAATCTTAATAAGGCCAACAGATGTGCATTATATTAAAAACCTAACTGTCCATATAAACACCAGTTTTTCATTAGCTAATGACAAATGTAAAGCACATAGAGACAGGATTGCAGACTGCAGATAAAAAGCTTTAAAAGAAAATCAAGAGTTGGAGTTTTATGCCAGATTTCAAACACCAACATTTACCATCAGTAGTAAACTGATGGAGACGGGTATTAACATAGGGTGAAGTACGTCACGTGGCATAGGACGGGTCTAGATGGAAGCATACTGTTTACACCTTATGTGCCTTGCTACACAAAGGTGACTAAGCAACCGAGTTAAGAAAGCACTTATATTGCTGAAGCTCCTTCAGAGCTACTTAACCAATGTGTTCATGGTTGTGCAATGCACAATGCTGGCACTTCAGCCTCCCTGAGCCCATTGACTCCCACTGGATGCTCTTCACTGTGTTTCCTGGGTGAAATATAAGGGGGTCTCTTTAATACTGTAACATCCGTATCCATTTCTTTTGCACATGCCCCCCTCTCAATAAACTGCAGCCAATACAATTTAATCCCATTTGGTGGACAACTTAAATTCATCCAATTTCACAGATTAGGAGTTGTGGTCTCCCTGCAAAATTTAGGTTGGCTATACTCTTAATTTTTTTTGTAAGCTTACATTTCTTTGCTGACAAACATACATACATATTGTTTTCTGTATATAGATTATTGCTGGGCAATTAGTATTCAGCTAAATGCATGATTTTCTGTAATTAATCATGATAAATCCCATTGTTATTTACAAAATAATTAATAAATTATTAATTAATTAATTAATTAATTTAAAAGTAGTTCATTACACACTTTCATTTTCAATGTACTGCTATATGAGTAAAAGTTCAATTTATAAACACTAAACAAATTACCATGTGCAAAGCTTAACAGTTCTACACCAGATATAGATGGACTCAATTCAACACACAGCCCAGCTCTGGGACCTCTTGGCTTGCTGCCAGTACGTGGAGGTTTACCCCAGTGGATGAGAGGGTAGTCTTCCTTCCACACAATCAGATGTGGGGATGGGTCCTGTAAAGAGAGTAAGAAAGCTGTTTTTTTAATAGATCCTTAATATCTCGTGGGATAAATGGGTTGTGCTATGATGTGACGTATTTCATGTGTGTACATTTTTGTGAAACAGTCTTCTCCCTTTATCATCTCAACTCCTCTACAAATAACTTCTCATATTTGAAGTCGAGTTAAAGCCAGTGTTACATAAAAATTGTAGCCTGATGTGTGGCTTTAAATATTTGTTTGTTTGCACAGAGGGAACTGTTAAATGTAGTAATTCTTAAAAAAAAAACTTAAACATGGCCACAAATAGTAGATCTGAATTGAAGGATGAGTAAAATAAAGGGGGAAAAGCCAACCTCTGACAACAGGGATCGGTCTATCTTATGAAAACAAGCACTGGTGGTTTTAATTTACTGACTGCATTCGTGGGCTCTTCTCCAACCAAGCTTGGTGTTTCTCTTTGGCAGCAGGAAAAGTTATTAATGGTGCAATAACGGGAGGCAAGTCTGGGCACAGAATATTCTATTCTTTCTCAGACTGTGTAATGATTTTCCATGAAAGGGAGGGCTGCCTGCTATTTCTCCATGCACTTTTTAATGGACAGATGAGAGGAGGAGGTAGAACAAATTAGGTTCTTTGGGTTAGCTGACTTTTATAGCCATTGTATATGAAAATGCTTTACAATCAGATTACAATGTGCATATCAGGCACTGACTTTAAATAAGTGAATCTCATATTTAAGAAAGCAAAAAACACAAGCAGCATCATTGCAACAAAGCACATAACATATTGCATAATGTATTAAAGCATAAATAATGTAAATGCAACCTGAATGTGCTCGTTATGTATTCATTGTCTAAAGGCAGAGCTTAATTATAACTTACCATTTTAGTGGATGAATACAAGGGGTCATTATTAAATCTAAATTAGAAAGCTTCTGCAGGAGATTTAGATGACGACCACATGCCTGGAATGTTGTTTTCCGTGCAACTTTTATGAAGATGGCCGACTCTGCAACTTATGCTTCATAGTATAGGCCAGATCTGCACTTTGAGTCACCAAGCAGTGGATATTTATTTTAGAAAGGTCAAGTTATGGAGCAAATGATTGGGTGGCAATATCATAAAATTGTAGTTACAGTCATTCTCTTTTTCTTGTATATGAACGTGTATCCATATCAAATGAGAATAAACTTTTCAACAGATCTGAATACACAGTTATCAAAGGTTTGGGCTTTTAAAGTGTGTACTCTTAATGCTAGTGAGCATGAATCACTCCTCTCTTTTTGCCCTTGGCTCTCATATTGATTCTGTGCATGAGTTTGCAGAGTTATCAAAATTCGAATTGCACAGGCTTGAATTCGACAATCCCTTTATGAGGAGCGCTTCATTGATTTCTGGATGGTGGCTCTTTTTGGCTCCTTTGCTGGGAAGAGAAGGAGGGGGGAGTTGCTCATTTTAGAGACGCACCGCAGAGCTTATTCTAATTGCCTTACTAACTTATTGTATTCTGTCTGCAGCTTATATGCAGCTCAGTGTCAAACAAGAAAGTTTGTGACTGTTGCTCAGATGTACAGTAAGTTTGTTCTCCCTGTTTCCAGTCCTGTTCAGAATAGCATTGAGTTGCAACTTTTTCTGAGGATAAGACGTGTCAGCAAAATCAGTCTTGCAGTGAGAGGCTTGACACTTCAGCAACAGCACAGCAATATTTTCCCTCTTGTTTCAGAACAAATTACCAGCAGCATCACATTCAGGGGGGTCACTGCTATCCCTTTAGTCTGTAGGAAGATGAAAAGAAGCTATATGAAAATCTAATTGTTGACTAATGCAGAAATAGGACTTTTGTTTTTAATTGGATTTTACAGTTTTTTTCTGGTACACGAAGAAGACTAATTCATATCAAAGTACAGTATATCATGGTTTCTTCTACATTTGTTTTGAAAATATCTGTGAATATGAATCCTTTGCAAGAAAAACAAATATCTTAGTTGTATTTTCTGTATAAACAAATGTCTATTATAAAGCCATTACCATCCTGACAAATAGGTAGGCTGCAGATATGCCAGCTGTCTCTGAAATGGAATTAAATAGCTCAGAGAAGACAGAGTGGAGACTTTAATATTGTGTGGCATTGTGTCTGTGCAATACACCTGCAGGGTTAAAAGTTTATCTAGAACTCCAAGGCACAGTCCACGTTTCCAGTTTACTTTTCAACATATATCCTTGACGCCGGGATGGCTACTGGCTCAGTAAAAAGACTCTTCTTGCAACTCTGTGCCTTTGTTTTTTCACAAGGTTTTGAGGTGCTCCAAGAAAAGGAGGGATAAAAAGTGTTGCTTGCTGTGCTTCATTTTTCTCCTGCTCTGAATACATTTTAAGGAGGAGTAGTGTGATGCATCATATACCAAGAGAAACAGGAAAAACAAATAAGACCAGATTCATTTACAGGGGTAGTTGCTTAACTGGGCAGGAGAACTTTGACTTTTAATCAAGATTTGAACAACTAAACTCATTTTATTCCAAATGGAGAAAACAAACTGAAGAGGAGGTAATAGCACAGATCGTGTGTTCAGCCTTTTTTTTTTCATAAAAAGAGTGACGGAGTAAAATGTGGAGAATCATTGCAAAAATTGGGAAAATTCTGCTAGTTTTCTTCCATGAACTGTGGTTCAACATGCAAGACTTCATTATAAAAGCACAGCTGATTTATTTATTTATTTATTTATTTTCATATTTGCGGCTTCCTGTAAATAAGCCGTGCTTCCCAGCCACTCTGGCATATTTGTTTTTAAGTCCTGCTGACTTTGATGTGGCTTGTAATTTTGTTCAGTCTATTAGGATATTCAAATCGAAGATGAGGGTAAATTAATACAGAAGCTCTCATCCAACTCATGTTTTTTTTTTTGGAATATTCCAGAGCCCCTAATTGGATGAATGGATTTATTTTGTTTTTGGAACATTCACTGTGAGCCTTCTGTTTAATCTCCACAGGCCCCTCATCCTGCTTCCCCACCCACTCACCAGATTGATTGTATCTCATAACAGACAATGGCATCAATGAATTCAAGTATCCCCCTCTCTCGGGCAGGCAAGAGAGAGAATCATTTGCATGCAGGTGACGTGTTCAAACAGAGCAAGGCGAGATGAATCAAAATGCAACTCAACAGTTTCTTAATGCTTTGACCTAATTATGCACCCATTTTCTTGGCTTCTTTTCCCCACATTGGCTAGTCATATCAAATCCAAATACACTCAGGATTGGTTTACGATTAAAAAGTTTCTTCTGATTCACTGTTTTGCTGACTTAAACTGAATTCACTGGAAGACTCAATGTTTATTAAAACACAGAAAGAATAAATACTTTAGCATAACCTGATAGATTAATTTTTTCTTTTTACTGAAATGCCATGTTAGTGAGTAATTCCTTTTTAGGATGTTCATAAGGTTGGATATGATATCTAATATCCTGATTAAAATATGCAAATACAAAGGGAAAGTACTGAAACTTGTGAAGAAAAATAAGGATCTGAAAGCAAAATATTCATGTTGGTATATTGGACCCTCAGAGAATTAAAATCATTAAAATCATATTTTAAGGAAAATGTTTATTTGATCTTTAATATGCTGAACGTCTGCACATGCATAGTGTACAGGAAGAAGTGTAATGCTAATCCACAGGCCTCTGATTTTTCTCTAAGATGGCACAAAGAGCTCAGTTTACTGCACCTTGATTAAACAGTTTCTGCCATGAGGCTAAACATAAACAAGTTGGGAAAATGTCATCAGCATGACAATCCTTGAGCAATGTAAGGAAATGACCTAACCTCTTATTTTTGTGTTAGTTTTTTTTTAAACATCAGTTAAACTTTGTTCATGTAATGGTTTATTTTATTTAGAAAAATGTTGCAAAACATAGATTTTTTTAAACATGTTGCTCAGTCTAATTACAGAAAAACTGACTATTCTGTTACTCTAACTTCAAAAAACAGGGAGTTCAGAAAAAAAGAAAAAAGCAAGTTTGCCACCACCCTGCTCCACTGCCTGGGCTGATATTAACACTGAAATGAGAATGACCTCATCAGACGTTGAGCCAAATCATCATAAATGACATGATATTAACTCTGCTAGACAGCTTTATTATTATTTTATTTATTTATTTTGGGCAGTTCTCTATCTTGCTTCTGTTTGTGGTTCTGTGCCCTTGTTATCCGGCCCTCCAGACTCTTTTCTCACTGTGAGGCAGGAGAGAAGAAAGATGGCTGTAACTCATTTTGTGCCACGCCGCAGGCAAGGCTCTTATTCCCTTTTGCCCATTACCTCCAGACCAGACTCTGCGTCTCAGCAGGACGCTACTCCCTTCCACTCTGGCCCAGACCCACAGCACTCAAAGGGGTTGAGGTTAGTGGACGACAAACTTCAGATTCTGTCAGGGTGTCCTACAAGCATCTGAAGCCCTCCACCTCAATGAAATATACACATTTAAATAGCTAAACTACAGACAGTTTCATAGTTATGATTCTTCAAAGCAGCCATAGTTTGTCTTTTTGGCATTTTCATAACCAGCTTCATGAGCTTTTCACCTGGGATGCTTTTCAGTTAGCAGACTTGTCTCTTTAAAAGTTGATCAGTTGAGCATCTTGCCTTCTTAATGTGGTTGAGCTGAGTTCTGCTGAGCCAAGATAGTTTTGATATGCAGCAAACAGACTCACTGAAAAACTGTATTAATTTATATTATGTCAAGAAGGAACTAATAATGACTAATAATGACTTTCTGATATTAAAAAACAAAAATTAGCTGTCAAAATGCAAGAACTTTAAAAGCAATTGTCAAGAAGCTTGTTTTCATATATGATGACTCTCATGAGAACTATAAAGGACTGGAAGACAAGACTCATTTCTGCTGCAAAGTTTAATTAATCAGACCTCTCTTCCAGATGTCTTGAAATTGCTTGTAGTGTTCCCCAGGGGTCAGTATTGGACCCTAAATTATTTAATTTGTATATTAATGTCTTTAGTGTTTCGTAATTAGTTAAATGCACATTGTTTGCTGACGACACAAATATATTCTATACCCATGAAAGTTTTGACCGACTCATTAACACTGTAAATAATGAACTAAGTAAAATAAAAAAAATGGTTGAAAGTAATAAATTATTCTATAATTTAAATAAAACTAAAGTAATGTTATTTGGAAATAATAAATCAAACGCACAAAAGCTGTAGATGGAGTGCAATTTAAAATTGTATCATAAATAATTTTGTTATATTTAATGATAGACCTTAAGCTAAGCTAGAAAACACACATCAGGCATACAACCACTAAAGTCACTAAACACCTTTCAAATAGAGTTAAACATGTCCTTAATCACAGTGCTCTGCATACCTTGTATTATTCTTAGTATGCAGAAATAATTTCAAAAACACAATACAGTCACTATTTTTACTACAGAAAAGGGTCGTACATATCATACCTAAGGCTGAGTAACTTGAACATACAAATCCTCTCTTTCTTAAAATGCACGATCTTGTAAAATTACACAATTTACAGTTCATGTTCAAAGCTTTTCATCACTCATTACCTGTTAATATTAAAAAAAAAAAAATTTTCTCATAGAGACCAGCCGTACAGCTTGAGAGGACTTGGAAACTTTATAGTTTCAATAGCAAGAACCACTAGGAGACGTTTTTCTATGTCTGTATGTGATTTAAAGTTGTGGAACAGTCTGGGGCTCAAACTAAAGCAAGGTCAAAGTATTTACCATCTTTATTTACCAATACTTCTATAAACAGAATGACAGTGACGTTTAATTGTATTTATGTTAGTGAGATTAGATGTTATGTACCCTTGTGGTATTCCTATTACCAGTGTTTGTTTTTAAAATCATTGTTACCTATGGTAATATCAGTGTATAAATATGAGAAAGTATGTATGTGTGGATTTACACGTGTGCATATATTACACTGTTTGTTCATGAGATTTTCTGAGATGACTGAATAATGAAGCAGCTCTTTGTTTTTTGTGGATGTATTACTTTTTTTTACAAATCGGGGTGGGGTTCAAAGGGTTTTACTTTTCCCCACTCCTTTTTGAGCATGTATAATTCTTATTTTGTACAGCCTGATTTAAGTCGTTTGTGGACTTAACTGTACAGCTACTTTTCTTTATGTTCATCTGCTTGTTTTGCTTTATCTGCTCAAAATAAAAAGGAAAATTAAGGAAAATTAAATGAAAATTAAATGAGACCTATTAACCTCTGAATTCGACAATTAACAGCACCTCACAGAGTGATCCACGTGACTGCTTCACAGGATTCATTTCACTGCCAGATGCTCATAGGCCTTCATATTTGAGTCTTTGAATCTTACATGGCACTAGAAGAAATTAATTATTGCATTAGTCAGATCAAATCTGGACTTTTAACATTATTTAAAAATGTTAATCCAACCAAAACCATACAAAATTGAAGCTTTTAAAGTCAGATAAACACACCTAAACAATCCAGTTGGGGGTTCAATCACTCCTACAAATGATCTTAAATAGACTCATCTGCTTCACAGTTTCAACTACACAGAAAGGAAAGAAATTGGAAATTAAAAAGAATAATTACAAGGGAATACAAGCACCTCTATATAAAATATTATTACAGCCAAATTCCTAATAAAGCTGCTTCCATTCATTATGTTTGGATTCCTTCATCTAAATGGGTCAAAAATTGTGACTGAAAAGCTTTTCATTAAAACTACATGTCAATTTGCCGTCACTAAAAGCATCTCTAGACTGGTGCTCTGCTCTAATAAACTCCTGATTTCACAACCACTGGGTCATCTGACTAAGCTATCATTCAAGTAACTTAAAGATAATACATGTGCAGTGATTTTGCTTTACTTTCAAACACAAGGATTCTCTACAGAGTCTAATTCAGACGAGGCAGAATGTATTGAATGTTTCTCACACAGTCGCCATTGAACTGGTGCCATACGTATGTCAGTCAACAACTTGACTTCCTTCTCATGCTTTTAACTTGAACTTGGAAAGTGTTTTAATTAAATGGTCAGGTGAACTCAAATCTTTGCTCAACTAAATAGTCCATATAGCCTCTTGTTGATTGCAGGGAAATGGATGGCAATTGCATGTATGGTTCCCACTGTGAGGCATGGGGGAGATGGTGTGATGGTTGTGAATTGTTTCCTGGTGACCATTTGTATTTTAACAGGACAACGACCCAAAATTATCATCCTGACTATGGGGTATTTAACAAACAAAAAGAGTGAAGGAGTCCGATATCAGGTGGCCTAGCCTGCTCAATCTGGTGAAATTGTTCAGGATGAGTTGGAATGCAGAGTAAAACAGCTAATTAGTGTTTAAATCTGGGAAGTCACTCACTCAATTTAACAGGGTTGAAAAAGTATTTCAGATTATGTCATCATGAAGCTGGCTGAGACAATGTGAGAGTGTGTAAAGCTGTCATCAAAGTAAAAGGTGGGTGCTTTAACATGTCGGTGGGAGGATGCATATGTGTCTGCCTTGCATCTTGCACAATGTTAGCTGGGATGTATGGATTTATACAAACACAGACAAAAAGCATTAGTCATAATAACCCTGTGATTTAAAATATTAATTTTAATGCAACATTAAATCCAGGATGTTTGAATACTTATGAGTAATATGGTGGAAAAATCTCTTTTTTTCCTTCAGTATTGCCAGAAGACCTAGTTTGTTCTTATTGCAAGCTTTTGATTTGGTTTTCTCTTTTTATATATATATTTTGGCATATTACTATTCACGAGGAGAGCAGAAGAAATATCCTATTATCAGACTCTCTCCTACAGGATCTCCCAACATTAATCACTGACATGGGAATAAAACTATTCTGACAAAACAGAGATGTATAGAAGGAAAACAAATGCAAAAACATCACACACACAAACACGCAGACTTGTCTATCCCTTTTGCATAATTCATCATACGAAGACACTTTAGCCATTACAACAACTTCTGAATAGAAAATTAGGAGTAAAATGAAAATTGTGATTTTAAATGAGAACATATTTCAGAGGGTTCTTGTACAGACTTACTTCCTAACTTCTTTTCTTCCCCCTATAATAACAATGTGAAGTTGGTGACTGAAAAAACTATAGATTTTTTTATTACTGTGGTTAAATGTAGATTTATCTTTCAGCTCTTTCCAAAACTACCTTTAAAATCAATGTTTTTACCTTGGCAGAGGACAATATCTGTCTCTCTCTGATTTTTCAGGTGTAGCTAGTTGCTATTATTATTATTCCCACTGGAGTGCTATAACTAAGACATACATTTCTACAGGGTTTACAGTTAAATGATTTGTTGTCCTTTGATAATCACATTTTCACAACTTGGTGTAGCTGTAAATACTTATACATAATCTTTATAATGGCCAAAGATCAGAACACAGCTTCCCATTTTGTTTGTGGTCAATGACTAGGATGTTATTTGTTTTTCATTCACATTCAGGTGTTTTGACTTTGAATTTTCTGAAAATATACTGCAATAAAAAACACATTTTAAGTGATGGGGATATAGTAAGTAAGACTGGCAATTTTCAAAGCTGTTCTGAGTTGAAAAGACTATAAAAATGGTTACAATAACAAATGGATAAACTGTAAGAACTGGTACAAAAGTGGCAAATAAAAGTGGGAACACAAGACAGACCCATCATCTCCATCTGATGCTAAGGCCTGTTTTTAACCTATTATGTTAAAATCAGTCATTGAAAAACATCAAATACCCCACTAATTTTGGAAAAGGGGATGGTATTCCAGTTATAAGACTGAGTATTGTTGTGTGTCTGTTACTTTCTATCCTCACTCCCTCCAATTATGGCTTGTCATGTGAAGCCTCAAGCTAGAAAAAATAATTGTAAAGAGCAGTTTCTCAGTCTTGGGGTGCTGCTGGGCAACAGCTCCAGGAATGTGCATAATCAAAGTCATTGTGCCATTAAAATGAATCAGAAGCAGAGTTTTAAGGTCAGAAATTTATGTAGCATAACACAACCACTCACACTGTAGTTTCCTGGAAGCCACTTGATGGCAGCACACATCTTTTATGATCACATTTTTCTAAAAATTTATACAGAACATTAATAATTTTACTTTGGCATGTAAAAGCCAGCATACCCAGATATGGTCCATATAATGGCAGGGAGATTATGCAAACTCACCCAGAAAGATTCCAGCCAAGGTTCAAAGCAGAAACCCTTATGCTATGACTAACAACAATCCAACTGTGTAGCCCACTGTCCACAAACATGCATTTTAGGTTAATTGGTGGTTCTAAATTCACCTTCTGAGTGAGCATGAGTTGTTGTTTATCTCTGTGTTTGCCCTGTGATGGACTGGCAACCTGTCCAGAGTGTTTACATTAATATGTATCTAAATGAAATTATAGTTTTCCCCTTTGCTCCAGATAAACTTTGAGAATATGCTTCAAGTGCTTCGTCAAGGGTGTGCATCTCAAATCCCATCCTAGGATCCCACATAGCTCCTAGAGCAGCTGATATTTACTCACTTAAATCTATCACATCACTTCACCACCTATCTGTATGTCTCTGTTGCTACATCGCTAAACCTTCACATTTTTGCCAATCAGTGTAAGAATTGCTCAAGCTTATTCATTAAATCTAGGAGATTGCATTTCCAAAACTGTTTTTTTTTTTTTGTGTTTTTTTTTTAGTGACGACCACAAAGCCCACATAAAGATTAGATCCTTTGGAAAATAACAAGTATATTATGCCATAATATATTTCCCCTTCAGGGCTTAATAAAGGACAGTATGTACAGTCCCCCTGCAAAAGGAAATCTCAATATAAACAAAACACTAAATGGTGATATGTAGCTTAATTTATTTAATTTTGACTGTGTGTGGTTGTAACCCAGCCAGATATACTTGGAGTAAATTCTGGGTGGGGAAATATGCCGTGATTAGGTGAATGAAGTGGGATGTTGATAGCGACAGTGACTATCTGGAAATGAATGTCTCTGATGTTATTCATTTTCTGCATATTATAGAGCATAAATTATTTTCTGAGGTTGTTTCATCTAACTGAAAAAGATTCGTTTGATTTCCAAATTACAAGAGGTGTAAACGTATCACCAACCTGCAGGAAAACCAACTTAAGTTTCCAGCTGTAGGAACAAGGAAAATGCTTTCACTAATAAATGCAGAGGATTAAGTAACTTTTCCTTTGAGAAATTAACTAGTACACAATGTGAGATAAAAGAAAAGACAGAATAACAAGGCCTGTTTGCCTATTCAGGGGTTTAGCCATGTATTAAAAATCATATCGTTAAGCTTCTTGACAGATGCTAATGAAGTGATGTTTACATTTTTGATTCGCTGCCTAAACAATGATAAGACATGCTCTCGGGAAACAGCAATCCAAACACATCCATTGAGTCTGTCACCAAAGACATGACAGCTTTCTTCCCTTTCTCTAACAACAATAAGCGACTCATTTCCATATTAATGAGAGAAAAGAAAGGCAAGTGTATGGAGGGGGAGTTGAGCACAGAGGGGGCGATGTTGCTTCTTGTTGTCTTGGCACCTACTGACAAAGTCTTCAAATAGGTTGTTAATGACCAGCCTAAAACACAGGGAGCAGCCTGTGGAGTAATGATATCAACATGTTGTGTATGCATATCAGACTGCCTACCATTGCCATGCCTCCAATGTAGTTGTTCTTGCACAAATGTTTGGTATTGTTTCCACAGATGAGACTGATATGTGCACATTCATGCAGGGACACGTGTGTATGCATGTATGCTTGCTCATCCATAAACCCTGCATATACACAAATCTTTTTCAAAAAGAGACATCCACATCTCACAGGATGTAGGCTTCAGCACACCCAAAGGGTAAATCTAAAATTAGCAGCTCTTTACTGCACTTTAGGCCAAATCTAGAGAGGATACAAAACATCTGCTGGATCTCACAGTATTTAGTCCTCATAACCTGTAAATCAAATTCCTTTTTTCCAACCTGCAACTTAAATGACTTTTTGTAACCCTACATATTGAATTGAAGGTTAAGTCCAGCTTATATTATTTGGACTGTTTAGTCCTACAACTACGACCGCTAATGCTACCTCAATGAAGTCACAGGACTTGGCTCTAATTCACAGCAGAAGTAGAATCTCAGTACCAGGGCACATGGACTCAAAACAGTAGGCTTTGCAAATGATAAAGAGATAAGACTAACATTACTAACATGAAATACAAATCTAAATGGCATTTTAAAGAACCAATTAAATGCTGATTTTAAGGTTAATAGTTTTTTTTTTGTATGTGCATATTTTATGAGAAGTTTACACAAATTTTTTTATTAAAAAATCTCAGATTGTAAATTACTGCAGCACTTTCTGTCTCTTTGTCACTTTTGTCCCTGACATGTTATGTTTACCCCATTTCTATCTGGATGGAACCAGGGCCTCATCCTTCAGTATCATCTTAATATTTTTTCTTGTGGTGTTGTAAAGCTGCATGTGTGTTGATATTATGGTGCAGTTTGGAATTTTATACTGTGCCAGCTCGAGATCCATCACAAGTTCCTGAAACCCCTCTTCTGAAAAGAAGAGGTCAATAGCAGTATTCACTACCGGGGACAGTGGTTATTTCCCTTTTTGAGGTTACAAAAGGAAAGATTTCAGACCCATTCAGTACACATTCGCTAAAAAGTGGAGCGAACAAGTGAGAGAAGTGAATTTTCTCATTTTTGGGCCTCATACAAAAGCTATGAGGGCACATATGACTGTTAGAAAACATTTTGAAAGTGAATTTTACATAATATGTGACCGTTAAGCACTGAAGAAGTCATGGCCTTAGGGTGCATTCGCACCAGGATAGTCTGCTAGACTCTGTCTGACTGGAGAGTCGGTTCAGTTGTTCCACTCTCCACCAGAGGGGGCAGTACACCAAGAATTACTGAAGGAAAAGACGGGACACACAGTAAAGAAGAAAACTTGTTCATCTGTCGGTTAATGCAGAACAACTTCAGTTTCTAGTACAAAACATAAATACGAAGCTACATCAGATCCTAGCAGTCTTGGGTTGATCGTTTTTCTATCAAAGCTAGTCTGCCTCCTGTATTTTGTCCGCTTGAAGGGAACCAAGACCTGTGTTTGTAGATGGACTGAGTCTGCTTCTTTGATTCGAATCAGAATATGTTTGCACATTTACAATACCTGAAACAAACAGACTTTCTAAGGAAATGGACTCTGATTCGAATAAAAAAAGGCTGGTGTGAATGGGCCCTTATTAAACCATGGGCTATGGAAAATTAAACAGCATTTTACAGGGACAATGCAAAAAAACAATCTTACATTTAGAAAATGCAACTCTTGCAATGTGTATGACTTCGTATGCTGTGGCTAACTTGCAGACCTTGCCAGGGTTTACTTACACACACAAACACACACACACACACACACACAAAACAAAAAACACAGTGATAACATCATGTAATTCTAAAATAAAGAGAGAAAAGAAAATAAATAAGAAGAACACACAACATAATTCTGACACATCTATGAGCCCAAAGGCCGCAAACCATATTTATTTTCAGCGTTCAAAAACATGCAGGTTGGGACAGTTTTAATATTAAGCTATTCTATTCTATTCTACAGTCATTTAGCAGACGCTTTTATCCAAAGCGACTTACATTTGAGAGCAAGAACAACACAAGCATGAATTCAAACAAGATGGGACGTCATAATTAAGTGTCAGACCACTTTTGAGTCCAGTTGGACCTAGGTGCTGTCATGTAGTGCTAGTGCAGTGAATTAATTTTTTTTTTTTTTTTTTTTTTTTTGTAGTCATTTTAAGTAAATACAGGATCACGATTCATTCATCAAACAATATCAGCATGGTCATAAGTGCATGATTTCATCACGTAATATCAATTAAGCACAATGACAAATCCTCAAGGACTTGAAACTGAAAACATAAAACTGTGTACCTCTGGGATTTTCTTTTTTTAATTCAGAGGCATTTATTTTAACACCTGACTCTGAGAGACATCTCTTGCACAATCTTCCAGTTCACAGTGCATGTCATTAAAGACTCCTAAATTACAAACATCATTAGAAGAATTGATTCAGCTTTGCTTCCTTGGGGGGGGGGTTACTCTGCTGTTCCTTCATGGTGTCAATCCAGTTTCACAAGTTGAAGCAGTCTCATTAGCGGTCTGAGCTATTCAGGCCCTGTTTATTCCTGCACAGTGAAACCCTGCCTTTTCATTAAACAAAAAACTGGTGTGACTGGTGTGTATGTATTGGATCCTCCATGCATGTTGAACTTGTTTCAGCCTCTGAACAGGTGAACCGAAACTGCTGTGACATCTGACCTCTTCAACTCAAATGCCTAGAGACATGCTGTAGAGGACTGAGTTGTTGTTTTTTTGTTTTTTTGTTTGTTTTTTTTAAATAAAAATATAATTGTTTAATTATTATAATGTGGTATTTTATATGTTAGGTTAATTGATGACTCTAAATTCTCCCTAGGAGTGAGTGTGTGTGTGAATGGTTGTTTGTCCCCTATGTGTTGGCCCTGCGATGGACTGGTGACCTGTCCAGGGTGTACCCTGCCTCTCACCTGTTAATGCTGGGATAGGCTCCAGCTTACCTGTCATGGAATAAGCTAAACTAAAGCAGATTTTGTAAGGGATAATCAATTTGCTAAATGATGGGAACAAGATGGGAACACACACACACACACACACACACACACACACACACACACACACACACACACACACACACACACACACACACACACACACAAACATATATATATATATAAGAAGAGAAAAAAACAGACAATTTAACCAGTCTATCTGTTGAACATGCAGAAAAATAGCAAATTATTAGCCCCTAAATTGTAACCCAACATCATCACTGCATTTCGAAGTGATCACTAATTCCAGCCAATGCACAAAACATTTTGGGTTACTTGTGTCTTCAATGTTTCCTCTGTAGATTGAGAGACGTGCATCTCTAGAGACCACTGTGTGGATGCCTTGTTATTTAGATTTCCGCAGAGCACTGACAGTGAATTTTGTGTGTATAGAGATCGAGGTTAGAGGTCAACAGGAGACGGCCTGATACAACACCAACAACATAAAGCTACCCCAAACACTTTTCTTTTAACAGGATGGCATTAATCCCTTCAACTCCTCTATGTCCGAAGAGATGTTTTATGTTGATGCAGCAGTGGATTTAAGTGAACTGAGAGCTTTAGCATTTTTTTTTCTCTCTCTAGAAGGATGTTTTCAAATTTGCAGGTTTTTAAAAAGATTTCTAATCTTTATGCTTTTTACAAATTTTACTTGTGTTAAAGTAAAATAAGTGAAACTGGTTATTCATGAGTAGAAATGATCAATGAATACAATGATGGGCTTCTGCTGATTTTAATTTAACTCATGGTCTGAAATAGGAAAACAGAATATCCTCAGCCTATATGAGCAGTGGGACCTGGAGAGATCTTTGCTTTTTTCTTCACATAGATTACATTAGTATGTTGTGTTTCTTAACATGTGGACCAATTTGCAGCGCATAGAAGACGCTGGAGATCTAGGGACCTACAAGTGTTGTTGCCCTCAGATATAGTTGAGAAAAAGATAGTACACCCAGTTCACTTTATAAGGTTTAAATATTAAAATGTCATTTTAAAAAGGTAGCCATTACCAAGTCTTGGAATTTGGTCAATATGACCTCAGATTAACAGCAACACATCACATAATACACACCATTATTATTCTTTAATTAAATGAACCTTCTTATCCTAACAAGGATGTAGGGACCTCAACTTGACTGAATTGCAGTGATGGGACCAGAATAGAGCTCTATACATGAACGTACATGGACTATGTTGAATTTTTAACACGCCAACATTTAACAATTTATTTAATTTTTTAGTAAATTTTTTGATGTTTTTTTTTTGTTTGTTTTTGTTTGTTTTTTTCATCTAAGGTAATATTTCAGACCCGGTAAGAGCCAGGTGAATTTTTCCAAAGCCATTCTCTGGCTATTTATCCTTTGAATGTTTGTGTTTTTGTGCTTGTAGCCAGCAATCAGAAAAGAATGTAAACATCTTTGATGGGCACATTAAAACAGGAGCATATGGACACTAGGAATAAAGAAAGTAAATGTGGAAAATGTTATTTACAAATGAACACACCTTTTTCACTGACGCTACAAACAATCTACTGCCTCAACACAGAGTGATTTTATCAAATGCTGAAATAAGACTAAAAATAAAATGTACAAATCCACCGTGGTGGCCTCAGTCTGTGACAGGGCCACACTTTCAAATATGTTCCCCAGAGGCAAACCCTTTCTGAATTAACATAATCATGTGACTCAATGCTTGTCCTTTGTGCAACAAGTTCCAAAACAGGAGAGTGGAAATTAATCATGTGATATTATCTGTTACTTCATGCATCCACAAAGCTCTATAGTTATATAGACTCGTCGAATCAATTGAGCATGGGTCCAACATAGACACAGTCACGCTATATTTACTAAACTAGACTGTCTTTCTTCACACAGTACTGCTTGCAAAGTAATCATCAGAAATCAAGGGAGCTCCAACAATGATCAATATTAGGTTGTTGAAATTTATACGACTGCTATTCGAAGGAAATGCTCCCTGAAAAAAAGAAACTGAACTGCGTTTCTACTTAGAACTACAGGCTTTTACTTTTTACTCCCTTACATCAGTGAAGTATGAGATTTTCTTTTGCTACATCCAGTGGTGATCAGTGCTAAAGAGACCCTTAATTATATTTTAAATTTTAATGATGTGAAACAAATATTACAGGCCTGTAACTTGTGTGTTGAAACTACACCATCAATTATAGATTCACTGCAGACTCCAGCAGCACAGAAACATTAATAATTCCGTATGGTTACATTGTACAGCTATTGAAATGTGTAAAAGAAAAAAAAATACAGAAAGATTTGCATTCATTTCATTAGATTTTTCAGATATTACTCTTTAAAACTAGAGTGCTTGTTTTTAAATAGTTTATGCTTGTTGGAGGTACTTAGGTTTCTGTCATCTGGACTGGCTGAAGTCAGGGTCAGTTCAACCAATTATTAAATCTGGTCCAAATTGGGACCACACACATAGATAATCTGGCTGGTTCTCAGTCCATACAGCTAGAAGCCTAAATCCACCCAGAAATGACCGCTATTTGGGAAATGGTGCATTTTTGTTGCCTAGAAGTGAATAATTGTAAAGAAGCTTTCAGAGGTCACCCCAGCACAATTAATTTAAATTATTAATGTCAGTGCTGTGAGTAAACATTCATTAATTGTTTTTTTTTTTCCTTTTTTTTTAATGTTCATCATGTAATTGCTTAATTTGTGTATTTTCCATTTGGTGAGAGGCAGGTAGTGTAGAACAGCTTTTGTGAAACAAAAACAGTGCTGATGATTACAGTGGGATTGAACTGAAAATATATATTAAAATATGATCCAGTGACTGCAGCATTCAGGCAGAAACACATTTCTCCAAGCAACAGTATAGCTCAACTTTGCTTTACTTTCCACACCAAACACTTTTCTTTTCTTTCCTCTTCACTGCGGAGTGTACCCCCTGAATACAGGAAGGATCAACTGACTGTTGTGACAAAAATACTGCAGATAAGAAAGTGTGCTGCAGACCTGATGGTTAAAACCCACATGTACATGAATATTGTCTCCATTATTTCAAGCTCACCAGTACATAATCCACTCCTTCAGTTTGTAGTCCATAGCCAAAGATTGTAAATCATCGATTTACAAATGGCTTCTTTCTGATCAGGGGCATCATTTATGAAACATATTTACTGCCATGCACCCAAACAGCATAGTATTTGCTATCTGGATTCAATTTCCTCCATCACCACCACTACCAGAGAGTATACTTTTACTCTTTAAGTCCAAGGTTTTTCCAGTATTATATGACATTGCAATGGAGGTTAATTTAAATTTACTTGAAATTTGTAATTGTGTAAGTTGCACCTTTAAGTCAAAATATTCTAATACTGTTCTGCATTCTAGCACCTTCTGGAATGATATTGAGTCCATCTGATTTCTCTTTATGGTCACAGAAATTATTACACTGCTGACACTGAAGAGATCTACTTAAAGTAAATAAGTTTTACCAAACAATGTCAAAGTAAACAGCAAATAAAATCAACTGTGGAATATTAAACATAATAAAATTTAAAAAATTATGTGTCACACTAAACATAGCTGCACTGGGACTGGGACTGGGTCTCGCGGGACCTGTGTTGTGGGAGCAGGCCTGTAATGCAAGAAATCCATTGGGATTAAGGAAAGACATCCACACAGGGTTCTACATCACACCCTCAAGCCTCTGAATACTTTTTCTTTCTTGTAAAAAGTTGGTAGAGACTCATATTGTCACAGTTTTTGTGGAACTGACATGCTCTGTGTATTTTCTGCTTTATATTAGAAATCTCGTTCTTTTGCTTAGGTAAAATAAGAGAAACCTACAAGTGAACATAACAATATTAAAGATACGTGAAAGCCAAGAAAGAAACTCACAGTTCAACTATTTTTGTCTTGTGCCGGTTTCATTGTTTAGCTGGTTCAGTCAAGTTGAGCTGTACTTTAAAGTGGAAAAAAAACACAAAAGGAATACATTAAAATACTCTATGAAGCTGAAAGGAGTTGAACTAAACTTAGTACAAAAATTAAGGAAATTTGTGTTTAGTTATTTCTCCCCAATAATAACACCAACTTGTGTTGTTTTATGCACCGTTCGAAACCTTTACAACAAGGTATTATTTGTAAAGATCACGATTCTGTGAAAAGAGAGTAAAGCCCTGAAATGTGTTATGTGTTGTTTTGAGTTGCTTGGTGGATTGCACTTTTATACAATAATAAGGAAAAAAACAACATATTTTGGCCTTTTTACACTTTATTCATGTTACACAGTCAGGAATTTCAGTAGTACGTAGAAGATTTATACGCAGCCACAAACGCTTGGCACCTCCTCATCATGCTGGTGCCAGTTATACATCTGGGACTCGCACACATCTGGCAGCACCTAAATCTCAAAACAAGAGTAAATACTATCAGGAGAATATTGGTCATTTCTTGGAGATACTACCCACATGTTTAACTGGGTTGCTCATTCCACAGAAGCACAATCTTTATAAGTTATATTTCATTGTAAAGCTGACTAATCAGTCTTTCCAGTAATGTATGTAACATCAATTGGTATTATTAAAGGAGAGAAATAACTAACCAAACAGAAATTTTCTTTCTTTTTGTGGTAATTTTATAAGTTTTGTTTAAGCATGGAACTTTGATGTCCACTTTTAAACATTACATAAAGAAATTTTAAACATTTTTATCATCAAAATATCAATTGGTGAAGCTTAAAAGAATAACAATAACACACAAAAGATCAAGTTGAAAGATGGAATAGTAAAGCATGGGGAGCCATTTTTATCCCCTTGAAATTATATGTATAAACGTGCATTAAACTTAACTGTAAGATACATTTTCTTAATAAGTTAAGTGTCCTGCACAGTGACCTACATGCATATTTAAGATATATGGTTGGAAGGGTTTATAAAAAACTGAAAAGCTTTTTTTTTTTAAAACCTGTAACTTTACACTTTACAATGAAATATGACTAATAAAATCCAAAATAAATGTTTGGGATTCGTTTTGCATTTTTGTGTGACTACATATCTATCTATTACATATTTTTCAAAACAAATCTATAATCATTTTTTTAAAATACACATTTTAATTATCTCCCTAGGTTTTCACTCAGCCCTGTTATCCTAACACATTACCCCATCTGATTAATTTGGAACATTCCACAAGTCACATGACACAAAAGGAAGTTACATCAGTTGAATGGGAAGAACAAAACTAATTTCTCTAATTCTTTTTTTTTTTTCTTCTTTTTGATAATATTTTGACGATGAATGAGGAGGACAGTCTCAACACAGCATCCTGTTTTTAAAATATATCTTAGTTGTCCCTTGTTTATTTTAAAAATATGGATTTTGGTTAAATCACTAGAGCTTGCTGGGCCTTGAGTCCTGGCCCCTGAGTCACGCTCGAGGGGCCGATGACCACAGTCCCTGGCCCCCTGAGACCTGTGCTCCATGGCCATAGGGGATCCTGACTGAAGTCTTTCTCTTCCTTCTTTTGGGTGGATGCGTGGCCATCCCTGTTGTGGGCTGTCTCAGTTCTGTCCTCTATAGTCGCTGCTGGTTGCCAGATGCTTAGGGCTCTCTCGGCCTGCTTCTGGTGCTTGGAGGGGATGTGGTTGCATTTGCATGATCACTAAATACAACTTACCCCTAATATTTTGTACTCACACACCAAACACATACACACATACATGGTTTTCACAATTTGTCTTCCTCATGTTCTTCTGATGTCTTCTATGTTTTATTAAAAGCCCTATGGTGTTTATTGTGTCCTTCCAGGTGTAGCAGCTGGTTGTCTCATTTTTTCTGTTTGGGTTTGATTCCAGTTGTTGTTTTCTATCTGTTTTTTTTAATCTTTTGTTTCATTCTCTCATTTTTCTCACATTACTCTCCACTCTCTTCTGTGGTCACCCTCTCCCTTCTGTTGCTCCTCCAGTCCGGTGCAGTGGTTATGTGTAAATTTTGCAATAAAAAAAATGTAGAAAAAATAGAATGAAATAAAATAATAATAAAGAATAATACTTAAGATTCAAAAGGCTTCTCACTGCAAAGCAAATTTGTTCAGGAAAACAATTTTCTGCTGTCATGATGCTGGTCAGGACAGGTTAAATAAAATTAAAAAAAAAAGATTGAAAATGAGTTGATAATATACTATTCGTCTGATTTATAAATTTTACAGTTAAAACAATTTAAGCTGTTGAGATCTAATATCGGTTTTATGATGTGAATAAACGCTTACAGGGAGCAAAGTGACCACTTAGTGCTGCAGAAAAGCAGCAATAAGAAGATTTTGTTCAACAATCAAGTTTAGGGGCTGCACAGTGACGTGTTGGTTAGCACCCCAGCCCGGGCACCAGGCACTCGCCTCCGTGCCCTACAGGCCTGGCTCCAGATGGGGGCCCCGGTGACCCACGTCCAGTCAAGGGAAACCTGGATCCATCGTTTTTATTAATCATAGGGGTCTGTTGATCTGTGCTTTGTCTGGTCCCTCCCCTAGAAACCTGTTGCCATGGGTGACCCAGAGGCATAAAGCCTCCGACAACATAACTCTTAGGATCTTCCGGATGTGCAAACCAAAAGTAGAAAGTATGAAAGACATAAAAATGTACCCACATTTTTATTTATTTTTTTGTTAATGTTCAGTCCAGGATTGATAAATTCAGTGTTGGAGACTACCTTCCACCTGTCATGGCTTCGAACTTTCATACACAGGCTTCATGTGTATGGATTATGATTGTGTAGTGAAGAATGCTTGGATAGAGGTTTCTTCAGGTCAGCTGCAGCATTGAACAGTACAAAAGGTCATTTCTACCAACAGAAAGACCCCTGCCCTTACATGAATATATTACTTACAACCACTAATTATAACAACTATTTAACTATTTCTAATTACTACATATATATATATATATATATATATATATATATATATATATATCAGAATATATATATATATATATATTGTGATAAGAATTCTACTAAATGAATAGAAATTTACCAATAAAGTTGCAGGGGCAGTTTTATAAAATCTCTGATGGGGAAGTGGGGCGAAAAGGGCACATTGAGGCTCAGATCTACCACACCAGACAGGACCCCTGGTGCAGGCTGTGCAAAGATGCCTCTGAAACCATCCAGAACCTCACAGCAGGATGTAAGATACTGGCAAGCATAACCAAGTAGCTGGCATAGTGTACAGAAACATCTGTGCAGAATATGGACTGGAGATCCACAGGTTACAATGGGAAACACCTCCCAAGACGGTGGAGAATGAGATGGCTAATATACTGTGGGACTTCCAGATACAGATCGACAAAATGGTTGTGGCCAACAACCAGACATAGTGATAGGGATAGTGATAAGCAACAAAGGAAAGCTGTAGTGATCGATGTAGCCATTCCCAACGATGGAAATATCAGGAAAAAGGAAGATGACAAACTGGGGAAATATGAAGAACTCAAGGTAGAATGGGAGAAGGAACAAGAGTAAGGACCAACACATATGGCGGGGTCTGATTCCATTACTATGGTCCTCGCTGTGGAACAGCTTGCCAGAGAACCTCAGGGCTGCAGAGACTGTTGTTGTTTTTAAAAAGAGGCCCAAGACCTACCTTTTTAGCTTAGCTTTTAACTGAATTCAATTTGATCTTATCTTACTGTCTAATTCCTAATAAAATCTAATAAAATCTAGTTGTGCGGCTGTAGCTCAAGAGGCAGAACCATTGTCTTCCAACTGGTAGGTTGGTGGATCGATTCCAGGCTTTCCCTGACTACATGTCAAAGTGTCCTTGGGCAAGACACTTAACCCCATGTTGCCTCCCAGTGTGCATATTGGGGATGTGAATGGGTGAGTGTGAGTACAAGTCCATTTAATTCATGTTTTATTTTTTATGTTATTTTATTCTATTTCATTACATTTTTTTTAGCACATTATTTTATGAAGTCTTTATGTGTTTATTTATTTAACTTCAGTGTTTTCCTCATGAGGATCCTTTGCACCGGGAGCAATGTCTCTCAGTCTGGGGGTTGTTCCCACAGTGATCGCCCTTAACTGGACAGCTGGGGGTCCTGCACTGCAGCCCTACGGCTGTGGTGTGGACTCTGGCCTGCCCTGGTGTGATCAGATCCCTAAGACATTGTTTTCTCACAGCAGCATCAAGTCAGAAATTAATTACTTTTAATATCTTCATTCTAAGAGACAGAAATTAGGGAGTTCATGTTTGTATAGAATGGGGGGACGGCTCTGTTTGTGCATGTGTGTGACTGTAAATGAAAGAGCTAATAATGAATAATGGTTTTTAAATTGCTATGTTACTTACTTTGGCGTGTGAAGGCTTGTTTTACTTTATGCTTTACAAAACTACAAAATGCCGTCACAAACTTTTTTCCACATTACCTGCTTCCACAAAATAAACACGCATAAACTGTTTTTACCATGTAAAGCATGACATCATCACATGACAAGAAAAGTTTCAGTGTAATTAAATGGAGGTTTTAATCTCTAGCCAGCATGATTTCAGAGGTAAGAAATATTTGTTTTTTGTAAATAAAAGTTATCTCTAAATACTCCACAGACTTCTATCTCCAAAGCCGAATAACTGAGTTATTGATTATTTTGAGTTAAAAACTTAATATCACTGAAGAAGAACCCAAAATATTATATTTGACCTCATCATTTGTTCTAAACATGTGAGCAGAAGGTGATGTTTGTGTGTGATGTGGAAGAGGAGGAGGAAAGGAGAGAGGGGGGGTTCTTCCTCGTCTTGGTTTATGTCATTGGTTTAAACGACCCAAGACCCCGCCTTGATAAAAAAAAGGAGAGTTAGACAGACTACAGCCAAAGAGAGACAGGGAGCGAGAAAGAGGGGGAGGAAAAAATAAAGCGGTGAAACAGTTAGACACCTACTCGGCGTTTATGCTCCGCCGTATTTTAATAAACAAGGACTCGGTGTTTAACACATCGCAGCCTGTTCCTTGTTAGGCTATTCCTTCTCTGCTATCAGCTCATTTCTTCCCGCCTGCTGGAAAGAAGCCGCACGGAGGATTAATAAGGTGGAATCAGGTTTACTCCAAAAATCTTCGCATGAAACATTTGTCCTGAAGCGGATGATGCTGCTGCCGACGAGTGCCTAAAACTCGGCTTCTCAACTTAAGATTACACATCGTTCATCCAGGTAAGACTGCGGTGCAGCGCTGCAAGACGCATGTACTCGTTTTATTCAGTTTGGGCTATAAAATGAGAGTTGTTTTGGACCGGCTGCTGTCGGATTTCAGGTCCGCATACGGCTCTGACCATGTGTCCACCTTACTGCGCCATGAAGATGGGGAATGGACTGGTGGGCTGTAACATCCACAAACGTTGACCACGTTAAAGCTGCCCTAACAAACACGGACACGAATACCCTGCGTTGTTTTTAACCTCCTGTGCTAACATTATGTCCTTAATTTTTTTGCACGGAAATGGGTTTTAAAGCTAAGACGCGGGGACTAGATTGTTTTTGCACGCAATGATCCCATACGGAGTGTGTGTGTATGTGTGTCGGTTAAAAGAAAATAGGAAGTACATTAGTAGCCGGAGCGTGTGTGTGTGTGCTGAGCGGTTGTGGAGTTCAGCTTTTGCAACAAGAGTATCCTCGCTCATAAATCCTCTCATATCGCACGCTTGATCCGAATGAGTGAGTTTTGTGGGCAGGGGAAGACGTCATCCTGTGTAATCCTATGCTGCTTAGCCTTTACGTCTTATCAAATAAGAAAAGAAAGAAAGAAAAGTTCACACAATCTTCTGTCCAGTCTGCATCATATGTCACTGACCTTTCACACCTACATACTGTTGCACAATTTTAAAACTCTTGAGGAGCTATGAGGAAACTGCAGCACATCATCACACAGAATCATAGGCTCTTTTATCTTAGTTTTTTTTCATATAAAGAATCAACAAACAATGGGATAGATCAAACACCTGCATGTGGTGCCTCCCAGGGAATCACACCTGTAAGAAGTTAGTGGTTAAGTATGCATATAGTTATGTGTAGGTGATTGAAGCTTGTGAGAAAGAACATGAAGTGAATGAAAAGTGCAGCTAAACATCCTCTTGTTTCATTAGATTGCCCTCTAACCTGATCTCCTGGAGTTTCCATGATTTTGGAAACACTTGGAACAAATCTTTCGGCTACAGTTTTTTAGTTACAGAGCTGTTAATGCCAGTGAGGATTTAGTGTCACAGCTGACAGTGTAAACTCAAAAAAGCTGGTAAGTAAACTACATCTTCTGTTCACAGCCAGCGTATGAATGAGCTGCTAATTGCCTTGTGTTAACTTGTTAATTACACACTCTAGTGAGTACTCTTACATATTATACACCAATTAATTCAGCACTGACTCAGAAAATAACAACAAAAGTTGTTTTTGGTGAATGGAAAACTAGATTTACACCAAATTGTTAGATTTCCATCCTCCCGACAGATCATGCCAAATTTCATCTTGTCATAATCAATGCAAATTATTTGGTGTCTGCATGCTAAATAAGACATGACCTTGGTAGCGTGGCTCTTTGTCTTTATTATGAGCCCCTGTGTGCATGTATTAGATCAGGAAGGGGAGGGGTGTGTGTGCTTGAAGGACTTTAATGCCACTACAGATGTGTGCAGCCTGGACATCTGCTCTGTTGTGAGCCATTGACAAGGAAGTGGTTAAGGCGGTGGGCAGATCAGTTTGACAGAGCTCTTTTGTCAAAAAGCTCAAATTTAACAGCTCAAGTCACAAGAGCAGCAGGGATGGGATCAGAACACTGAGCAGTATTCTTTCTCCTCACATGCCAGGTACATTCACAATTATGACGGGTCCACAGTATATTGTTCTTTTCCCAATTGGAGGACCAATTCCTCATTCATAACC
This sequence comes from Melanotaenia boesemani, assembly GCF_017639745.1. Taxonomy (NCBI): domain Eukaryota; kingdom Metazoa; phylum Chordata; class Actinopteri; order Atheriniformes; family Melanotaeniidae; genus Melanotaenia; species Melanotaenia boesemani. The sequence continues at coordinate 10,764,784 of NC_055702.1, forward strand.
AATAAACCTGCCATACATAAGTTGAGATAGAAACACTTTTTTCTTTTTGTTTGCACATATGAATCAGTATTATCACTCAGAGTAAGGACCGACACGTTTCCACAGAGGAAATTGAACAGACTCGCTCAGTCGACCCGGTGAAGAGGCTGCCCTCTGCCAGCCTCTCCTGTGTTGCTGAGCAGCACCCTATCACTCAAGACAATTGAACGTCTCTGAGGGGACCTCTGTTAGCCCCGTGCAATATTTATTACCATCCATCATCCCGAGACTCCTGCTCTGCGGGTGAATAACAGTGGCTGCTAAGTTCTGTGTTAAAAAGTTCCCTCGCCAACGACCATTAGAGGGGGGATTTATGAGAGCGGCTTCCCTAGAAGTGCTGTGGAAGCGAGACGGAGCATGTTTCAGAGTCACTGCATACCCTCTGGGCTGTGGAACTAAATATGTCGTGGATATAATTCTGACTGGGGCTGTGCTAGTTGAAGAACTGCTTGAACTTCTCATTCCCACTTTTTTTTCTTGAGTGCATTTAGTGCTTAATTAGACTAAAATTGAAACCTCAAATATCATCAGATATTTTTTTGGGGGTGGGGTTGGACTGCTCTGGAGCATTTTTCTGGCATAAATCCATCCACTGCATCATACGTTTTAAGTCCAGCATAATAAGTGCAAAGAGAAAACAAATACTTCTCTGTCTTCTGTGAAATTATTTTCTTTGTATCAAATGTTTCCTGCAGCAGAGATAGTAATGATCTAATATTCACTATAGTCTTTAAAAAGTGTTGTGTAATGTATGCATACTGCCCTACTGAGCTGGTAAATCCTAGCCCCATGTCCTTTGAGTGAGCTTGAATGCACACTGTGGGAAAATTAGTACATCTGTATGTGCTCATTGCTTCTCGATGTAGTCTTCAATCCTGTAGAGAGGAGAGAGATGCTTTCCAGTCAGTGAAGGTGGTTTGTTTGTCAGTTGAAAACAATTGTGATGAACCTAAAAGGAGGTGAAGCTTCAGGGACAGGGCAACACTGTAAATGAATGTGTTACCGAAGTTCTTTTAGGTCAATTTAATATGTGTTTTTAATTGGTCTCTGAAGGGTAAGATTTCTCCTCTCCTTTGTGCCTTCCTCAAAAGTGTCTGTGTGATGTGACTGTGTTGAGCAGAGGAGCCCGGGAGCAGTGGTGTTCATTTGAAGCCCGCTGAACGTGCTCATTATCTCCAACTAAAGGCAAGATTGATTTAGCTGAAAGCTGGAGTAATTTTTAAACCAATGCATAAAAAAAAACACACAGAGGTAGAAATAAAAAACCGATCAAGACCATAAGCCTTGCCCTGGAATTGCGCTTGGCCAAAGCGGACAACTTTAAAACAGTGGCAGCTACTTAGCATCTTAACTTCTCTGAGCAATTTAAAGTGTCATTACTCAGCCGAAGCTTCTCCCTTTTCTCTCCCTCATGATTCCTCCTACCTTTTCGAAATGGTATATTGAAAAGATATCTCAAAGATACTCTCTACCTGACATTCCTATTCTTTGCCTTTGTTTTCTTTTGCAGCATTCTACATGTTCCCCCTTTTTTTTTGCTGCGGGAGTGTTCGTGTGAAAAAGATGGGAGTGGGACTATGAGATTTTTTTTTTCTGCTGTCATTGCTTACTCCCCCTTCGCTATAATTTCATTGACAGCAGCAGCGATTGTGTTCTCCGAAGCTACTCGGGAGTAAAGGATAATTAGAACCATGAATGTCTTTTTCATTGTAAAGGAGAAAGTGGGACCCTGTGCCAGAGCTATTCTCTGTACTATACAAAGGGCTAAGATCCAGCGATAGGGCTTGTATAAGAGATCTACAGTATACTCTAACACAAACAGATGTATTTTATTCTGGCTGAAACCCCAAGAGCTGAATCTTGTGGTTATGTGGCGAGCAGATAGGATTTTTTTCTTCTGTTATTTGACTGAATGTAACAGCCACTCTGTGCTTTTTTTTTTTTTTACCTTGCACCACTCTACATTAGTATCAGGGGAGAGTGAGGTGGCAGTGTAATAAAGTGAAAGTACATAGTCTCTCAGTTATGTAAAAGGTCAAGTAACGCTTATGTTGGCCTCTGTTGACCATGTCAAAGACAGTCTTGTTAGTGTTAAGGCACGGTGCAGCCTAGCAAAGCGCCAGCATAGCTATTAGTTGTTAATTATTTTCTTACAACTTAATACACTTTCATTTAATGCATATTAATTGATGTGCCTCTGAATTTGCACTCACCATAATCCACCAAGGATTTCTGAAAGGCAAGCACAAAAGGATTTTATTATCTTAAGGAGGAAGTGGTCTTTTGGGATGTAAAGTGCCCCTGCTCAATTGTGTATTACATTATGAAACAGACATAAGTGAAATGAAATTACAACGTATCATCAGGCCGGTGAAGGATCCTATTGAATAATTACCTCAGCAGAGCCATTGTTGTAATGTTAAACTTGCTCTTTTGGATGTGACGGAGGGAGGGTTTTATGAAGTCCTCATCTAAGGGAGTAACAAGCTGTTTCAAGGTTAAACTGTGTGAAGGCCAAATGTTTGGGGAGGGTGGATTAATTTCATGTCCCATAATGTGATTTGCAATATCTCCTCCTCTCCTGCCCTTGGTTTCTTTGGAGATGTGCAAGCCTGATGAGAGCTGAAAGCAGGGGGGCTGCTGTAGTGATCTCTTGCATTTATAAGTGTTTACAGGGCTACTAAACAGAATTATGAGAGATGGTGCATGCTTACAAATTCACCATCATTCCCAGATATCTGTCTCATTACTGAATACAAGTAAGTAACTAAGTCACGTATAGCCTTTTAAATGCATAAAACAAGTCAAGCAAAGGATGGGAGGTGGTTCCAAAAAAATCACAGTGCACCGTTAATTGTAAGGCAGGCTATCAGGACAGGAGGAAGACCACCATAGAAACAGATCGCTTGCTGCTTAATCAGTCTGAGCAGCCTGGTTATACTCAACTCTGCTACATGATATCTGCAGCTTGTTGTGTCTGTACATTGGGCCAGGTAATGAAACTGTTGCTCATCATGGTAAACTTTTATTTTTAAATATAGATGTCGCCGCAGATATGCATGCATTTCATACAGCACCAGTGAAGATACATTTTAACTTTGCATTATGTATTCAATATGAGGAACTGATAAAATCAGAGATAAAAGGTTCTGCAGCTAGTGAGTGGGTGGGATGTAGGCTTTTAAAAAGGAGGGGGTGGGTGATGCTGGTAGCTTTTCTGCCCATCACTTATAGCAAACCTTTGTGATTGAAGTGAAGTGAAAGTCTTTAAAAACAGCTGCTTAGGTTTAGCTTGTGAGCAGAATGATGCCTGCTGCGCATTTTCATTTCACCATTTCATCAAAACTTTGTCCAGTTCTGATAATTGACAGTTAATTGGAAAAACAGTAATGGATAGAAAACGGGGTTTAAAGGACTGACAGTGAGGTGAAGTTGTGTCCATCATTTAATCCAAAAGAGAGTTTGTCTCAACAAAAGATCCAGTTTTAACTATTGTTTTTGGTTCCAGTTGAGAATTGACTTTTCAGGTACCAAATCCTTTTTTTTTTTCAGGTTTTACTCACCGGCCAGTTCAAACTTAGGTTTGGGAACTGGCACTGGCATGGTGCAAGCCTGCATTGAGTCATTCATTTGAGTAAGGTGTGTTAAAGTATGGAAAGCTCTAGTACATGCAGGGCAGTGGTCCTGAGGACTAGGGCGATTATCTTGTCTTCGATTCGATTCAGCGATCATGATGTGTTGCCTCTTCATTTTTCTTTATCACTGCACATTGCTACTTTCTTTATCAATGAATACAAGCAGTCAGAAATGAACTCCCTGTTTATTTATAATTATTTCAAATATCAATGAGTGTCCTGATATTGACAATCATCATAAACAGGTAAAGAATTATGTTATCTTGAACTTCATTATTGAACTTTATTTTCCCATTGCTGGAAAATCAAGAAACACTACTATAATGTGACACTGTTATCAAAATTTCTTGCAGTAAAGCAGAGTGTTTTGTCCCTTCAGTCTTTCCGTAGTTAAGTTAGAACGTTAGAAACATTAGTTAGAAAATGAAAGTTAATTCTAGTCAGTCTGTAACTGAACACAGAGAATATTGTTAAGGTAAAAATTTGGTGATGGAGAAAGTTTTTTAAATAGTTTTAGTCCCTTCGCGCATGCTAACCGCTAGCTTGTCAATGTTTTTTTTTTGCATAGACGTTAGCATTAAGCTGACTTGGTTTTTATATATTTAAATGTGTAAACTTAAAAATTATGTGTGAAATACGTAAAAAAAATAAAAAATTTTCAGTGAGAAACTGATGTATTTTCTGTATGTTTGCTTAGCATTACAGTTTTCCTAAGTGAGGGTGTCAAAACGAATTCAGCCTCTGATCTGCGGAGCTGTTGCAGCCGGCTAGATCACGCCACACATGCAAGCAGCAGCAGAATCTATACATTACATTATTTTAATCAATTATATTCTGTTGCTGCATCCACACAGAATCGTTCACATCCGCATCATGATGCATCGTAGAAACAACTAAACTCAACACTCCTACCGAGGACCAGGATTGAGAAACACTGGGCACGATTCAGGTACACTCTGTGAAACACCATTAAGAGTCTCCATGGTTCTGCAACTGTCCTGCGATGGCATTTCACATAGCTACACAAGTGTGTATCTACATGTTGATGCCACATGAAGGACATGTGTGGTCATAGTCGATAAAGAATAAGTTTTGTGGAAGAGTGAAGCTAAAGGTAGTCGGCTTTCTGGTGGATGCAGATGGATACACTTACAGGCAAACAAAAAGTGGACACAGAGGTGGATAAAATCTTAAGGCAGTCAGAAGGTGATGATGTTGTTCAGCAGAGCTTTTTGCCGTAGTGCAGTGCTGTCTTATAAAGATCCTGATTGCTCTTGGTGGCATTATCATTTGGGGTGTTGGTTGAAAAAACAAACATTGGAAAATGTTCGTTCATTTGTCATTTCTGAATTTTTATGCTGTCCTCTTGTGAAATTAGCAGTCTTTTATATTGATTTTGTTTTGGTGTCCGTTGCATGACTTTAAAACTGTGAGTAGATTCAAATCAAATCAAATCAAACTTTATTTATAAAGCCCTTTTCATACCAAAGGCAATACACTTAATACTCTTGACCCTCATCAGCAAAAAATAAACATCTCTCTTTTGGCTGCGGTGCATCAGAGCTGTTGTTCCTCTTCTTCCTGGTTTTCAGCAGAAGCTATAATTATTGAGCTCAGTTTCACCTTGTCTTTCAAAGCATTAGCTGTGCTTTTTTTTAATTTTCAGGCCGTATCCTCTCTCAGTTTACCTTGGCCAGTTTAGTTAGTTTTCTAAATTGACATTTCACTTTAAATGAAGATTTATTAAGTGCTTTACAGAAGGTTTACTTTAAGATAATCTTTGGTGAAAAAAATTTACTTGGCTTCACTTTTTATAGCGTGCAAAGTAGCATCTCGCAGCAAATACAGAACATGCACGCTCCCTCATTAAGTACCTTACAACATTGGCAAGAGCCTTTTTCAGCACAGAATTTTACATGTTTGAGACATTTATTGCAGCTGTGAAAACTTTCCACAAGTCCTCGCTCGAGTGCGTTAAAAACACCTCATGTGGAGTTTTGGCATTTGCTTTCAAGCTTGACTTCTTTAAACGTATTCTTTCCCCTGCATGTAATCTATAGCAACACCGAGGCAGCCCTGTAGTGCTGTTGTCTTCCTGAAAGTGAAGTTAGTCAGAGAAATAAAAAAAAAAAAACACCTTTCTCCTCCTCCTTTCCTTTTCTTGTTTTTTTCTACACATATCCATCTCCATTCCTGTTCTACCCTAGTGAAGGTCTCACTGCTTATGTAATGTGTCTAAACATTTGTGCAGCATTATGAGAAGTCAGGCATGCCAAAACTGTGCAAAATGTCCCTCTGTGCACCCCATAGAGGTGGGACAGATGGCAGTCCTCATTCCCAGCCTTGTAAAACTGCCTATGACAGGAGAGATGGCAAATGTGCAGCTAAAATAGGGCAGTGGTAGCTACTGCTTTACAGACAGTGGTGGACACAGTTGCATGCACCCTCATCAGTGGGTTGTTTATTATCAAAACCATAAAGCATCAAACTTTGATGCTTTCTGTTTTCCCTTAAACTTTTAATTACAATGTAGTGGGAACTGATGGAAGAGTCTTGAAAAAAATTCTACACACTGTAATTGCACACTGTCACCTCACTCCACCTGCGATCCAGATTTTGGCTCACCTATAACAAAGGCTATCAGATTCTCACATTAGATCATCCATCACATTGTAAAAGAAGGTGACCTGGAGTTGTTTTCTAATTCACTCGTTAATCACCGCCTCAGCAGAGTGCCGGGCACTTTCACTTTGTTCCCCTTAACAACTCTCTGGGCAGAGTCCATTACTGAGTAAACAGAAAGCGAAACAAAGAAGAAATGAATGAAGATGCCCAGTGCCGAACCCCCAGAGGTGAGATCAAATGGCAGGCTCTCTGATGATGAGGTATGTTTATAGCTGACACTCTATTAAGAGGAGGCTCTTCCCTGCTGGCTCATAATGAACGTCTACCTTCTGAAATGGTTCTTCCAAAGCTTTTTTTCTTCCTCTGAATTATGGGTCATTTTCATCAGAGTGTGTCCTAATTGTGCTCAGCAGTGAGTCAGAGAAAGAGCCACTGATGAAGAGGATGAGTTTTAAGCTAACTTGGCAAGGTGACTATCTTATAGCGGCATTAGCTGTGTGGATAGGAGTACATCTTGACCACCGGTTTCCCCTTTGTATGTTAATAACAGCCTGTTTTGTCCTTGGAGGATGATATTTCAGGCCTGAACTCTTCTTCTTTTCTCTGTGTGCATGGTAACGCCTCCTCCAGATGTCCCCCACCGCGGGAGGCTGAGGCACATGCAAGAAGCTTACTGCTAACCACACACACACAAACCCAAACACACATGGACATGCTCTAGGATCACCTCTGGAGGCGGCCACCTCAGATGACCTGTTACGAAATATCAGTGTATGGGCTGCAGAGCAAAAGTGTGTTGTTTCTGTGAAGATGAGAGTTAAATATTGCTGACAAAAAGGGCAGTGTGTATGTGTGTGTAGTGCAGAAAGAAAAAGAAAACATCTCAGGAAGGAGAGTGTTTTCGTAAATTACAGACAATGTACCATCTGCACACGGCAGGGTGTATGAGCGACACTGGACCACTGCTGTGGGGAACTATTGCATTGTTATTAAATGGCTGTTGCCTCACTGGCAGCCATATTAAAGGCTCAGATCCTGTGCCTGATGCAAGGCAGTGAAGAGGAAATATGTGAAGGTGTGTGGGGGGGGAAGGACCCCAATCCAGTCTGGCCTTCTGGACATCTTGACACAATGTGCAGTCAAACTTATTGAACCTCAAAAGGTACAACAAGGACATATTTCTCTTCCTCCTTTAACTCCTCGAACCTCCCAGTACTCGCCTGCTACTTCTACCTGCTCAGCGTCTTCTACACAGACAGCCACATTGTCTTTTAACATTCAAATGTTCTCCATGCTCACTGTCATAACTCAGGATGCGCTTCATCCCTCAAGATGTTCCTCTGCAAAATTAATTTAATCTTCCACTTGCCCATAAGATCTATCTCCTTTCATGGCTGAATAGTCTGGATCCACTTCTGCTGTAGCAGTGTTTTGACTTATTGATACAATGTGTCCTTTGTGCATACCGAACTAGAGGGAGATAGTTCATGAAATGCCACTGAAGAGTAAGAGTTGATTAGCTCCTTTTGCTTTCCTTCGTCTCATTCCTTCACATTCAGGGCAGGAAAAGGACTCGTGAGATTGCACACACTGCTTACGGTTTCTCGTTAACTTTCTTTGTGGCAGAGGATATTAAAATTATGTGGAACTTGAATGCATGATTGCTGCATTAATTCTCACCTATGCAGGCTTTTTGTGAAAGTCTGCTTGTTGCTTAGGGAAGAATTTTCCATTAAGAAATATCTGAACTATACATGTTTTTGACCCCATAAACTGAAGGCTTTATCAACACTTGTTAAAAAGTGAATAAGCTGGTGAGAAATTGTCAAATTATTTTAACCTTATCCTGTCCAGCATCATAGCAAGCAGAATGATGCTCTGGCTACAATGAACTGGACAAGTTATGAATTTTTGTCTGAAATAGATATATGTGTACAGACACAGTGGTGTTACATGACATCTATAACATATAAGCTTGTAGCTGCTATGTTCCCTAAACAGTCAGCATATGCCACTGGGAGAACACAAAATGAATTTCTTTGTCTTTATTTATTTTTTCAGCATACTTGTTTTCTTGTATAGTTTTGAAATAAAACGATGCACGAAGTGATTGGCTAGTACTAGAATTAAGTTTAACCTGATATGACTAGTAACTTTGAAAGAATAGAAGCATGTTGGACTGTTAAAAGTTAAATTCATAAGTCAAAATCTAAGAGTAAAAATGAAAGTTGGCTCTATTTCAACTTTAACTTTATTCCCACCTTATTATAATAAAAGCATTTTTAGATTAGATTAGAAAGTTTATTTGAACATGATGACAAATATAAAAACAAAAATGGAAATAAAAATAAAATATATGACCAAAAAAATGAAAACAGTTCAAACGGAGCATAAGCTTAGATACCCCCCCCCAGTAATTTACAACAATCTTCAGATATTATACCATTTCACAATTACTACTAGACACTAAATAATCTTATTAAAACAATAGTGCTAATAACAACATTCAGTCTATAAAATCAATATCTCTTCATAACACGTTTTTATCAGTGAACTATGGAACTATATAATAATAATAGTTGTGCTAACAATACAGTAATAATAATTATAGTGATACCATTTAGTAATATTGTCCTTATTGTGTTACATAATCTATAATTTAGTCTTAACAAGGGCTGCAGGATATGTTAAAAGTTTATAGTTATCAAGATGTTTGATACCATTATTCTAAAGACAGCCGGCTTATCACAGTGATTTTTGTGGATGTTCTACAAACACAGTAGCATGCACAGGTGCAGAGGTTGCTGCTTAACCAGATCAGATATATTCAAACAGCTGCTGAGGTAAAGGATGCTGTAACTGATAGAATGCAGTGGGCTTTATAGATGACTGAGCAACATTGCTACAGCGCTATCCCAGATGATTTGTCCAAATGTAGCTATGGTGGCAGAGCTCTTTTGATTTTAGGACACAGCAACATCTCTTAGAGGAAATAAAAAAGGGGTCTTTTTACTGTTGCAGGAAAAAAAAAGTTGTTGACTGATAAAATGCTGCTAAAAAATGAACGTGCATATACGTGCTGGGCAGTCCTTGTAAAATGTGCAGTCAAGTAACTGTCAGATCAGTGGCTCAGTCGGTTCTTTCCTACTCCAGCTACTGTGCGAGGAGTGAATTTGTGAATGCCCATAAATATGCATGCATGCTTGAACTCCTGACAAAAGTTTCCAAGGCCCTGATTTTTTTTTGGAAGCCGTCTTCCTGCTTGACAGAACCTGACATTTGGAAAGGTCTATGAGGAGGATTTGTTTGTGACTGCTTCAAATTACAGTGGCACAGAGGAAACTGGAGAAGGAGGAGGGGGATGCAGGGATTGAGGAAGAAAATGGTTCCTGCTTATTTAAATGTCACTTCAGCGAGGTGAATGTGTAAGCTCCTCTTCTTTTTCAAGCATTGCATAGGCATGTCTCACAATGGAAAAAACATTGCTTGCCATCTTTTATTCTGTGTGTGTCTCTCTCCATCATTCTGTTTGGCTGAGGCTGTGTTATTGGCAGAAGGCTTTAAGCCTTGTGAAGCTTTGCCAGCATCTTGACAGTAACCACAAACCATTTAGTTGTTTGTTTTGTGTAGGTACAGACTAAGGGACCAATAACTCGGTTTCTGTTTGGATTGGAGGTTTATTCTGGACTAGTGTATATATGCAGGAGAACAAAATGCATAGTAATTTTCTGGCTCACCCACTCCCCCTTGTAAATACAAGAACAAGGAAAAGTATAAAATATAATCGGTTTTTTAGTACAGTCTGGGGGAGGAACCAGACAAGGAAAATTACTGATAGGTGTGCTGCTATTTTTGCAAATCCAAAGTCATTTTTCTTATGTAATAATGTGTTTTTACAATAAAACCTGTTATTTCTTTTCAAAACTAACCGTTGGCAGTTGAATTCCACTCAAACTAAAGGACTGTAAATAATGTAACTGGAATATTCACTGGCTGCAAATGTCAATAAATAATGTGATATATTTAATGCTGGAGTCTGACATCTTCCTGAAAGGCATTTGCCCCTTTGCCTACTTTTTCATTGTGGCCTCCTTCCATAACACATTTTATTGAAGAGTTGTCTGAAAATGTGCTTTAAGAATCCAGGGCCATATGTTGACAAGCTGATTTCAAATATTAGCCTGCACACAAGTTCCCATGTTACAAAATAAAGACTTTACAATTAACTAATGTAAACAGAGTGTCTGTTTAAAAAGAGGCATTTCCTATAATTAAGCTAATCTATAGGAAAGTATGCTGCGGTGGCTCTCTTGATTAATGAAGCAATTATATAATCCATTACACTGAATTATGAATGTGCTAATGATGAGCTCATGTTGGGTAATGATTCCTGGAGTTTGCTTGTGTAAAATATGAAAAGAGAAGCAGAAAGGGCCGCTTGTGTTTGCAGATGTTCCTCTAATCACTAGGAGGTAAGGCTAAGGAGGAAAATTGTGTGAGGCTTCCTACAGAGAGTGGCAGTTCCACAATCACGGGTCATTGCTCCCCGTTGTAAAAAAAGAGAAGCCTCCTACTGTTCCCAGTAAAAGTCGATGTTGTAGATTTAAAGGTCTCCTGCTATGATTTACTTAAGTCCATGCTAATTTAAATTATTGCCGAGTGTAATTTTTGATGGCAACATTAATTATCCAATTGAGAAGGCTAAAAGACAGCTTGAAGCTTGACAGTTGGCAACTGAGCTGTCATAATGTTCTCAGCCAAAACCATAGCTGCAGACCAGTAATGTGTTCAAATTCTTCTTTTTTGTTACAGTGCTCATGATGGAGCAGATGACAAGAAATAGACTTTTCATCCTAAAAGAATGATAGTTTAGAAATAAATTTATAAGATGGATTTTTGATTGGTAATGATTTTCAGTTGTGTACACAACGGTGTGTATATGTATCTTTAGTTTGTTAGTATTTGTCAACATAGAGCCCTGCCAATAAGGGCTTTATTATTTAGTATCTAGTTATAAGTTTCTTGTAATTGTATTAGATCATGCTTTATCTTTTAGGCCTCACATCCAACATTTAAAACTTAAGCTGATTTTTTTTTTTTTTTTATTTATTATAAAATCAAGTTGTGTCTTTCATTCGAGGCCAACTAGAGGCCCAGACGTGCCTGTGCTGGATTACAGTGACCTTGTTTGCATGCATGCTTCCTCACAATGCGGTCTTTTATGGAGCTCTGAGGTTTATAACTAATTCTAACTCTCCACTGCTCATGGCGGTCAGTAGGTATTGTCTACATGTAGGGCAATATGGACCAGGAATTTATATCTTTCTGACCACAGTTTGATCACATTTTTTATTGTATTGTATTGTAAGGACAAAGGGATCACTCAAAACAAGTTTGGCTTTTATTGGAACCATAAAATGAGTAAAAGAAAAGCAACATTTCCCTCTGAACTAAATTTGTATGTAAAAAGAGAAACTGCTGTCAAATTTCAGTATCAGCTGAAAGACATCATTTCTTACTGATGGCCGATGCACCCTTTGGTGGTGTTGGAATAAACTTGAACATCACCTAAAATAAAAAAATAGAAAACGATCTTGTTGAATGAATTCAAAACAATTTTATGTGACTTAGAGGCAGGCCATTTGAGATATATAAAAATGTATTTGACATTCTCTTTCACTTGGAAATGTAATCAACCTTTAAACGATTTTTATGCATTTGTCAAATGTGTGTGTGTGTGTGTGTGTGTTGTTACTGTGCAAATGCTTTGCAGATGCTTTTCACAAAAATATAAATTGCAGAGACATTTGATCTGTGCAATTTATTCTTTTTTAAATATAAATCATAATGATACCTGATCACCAGAGACATCTTATAAACTGAGATATTTCAGAGTGGAAGTGGAAATAAACTATTTCAAAGCAGCATAGTGTTTAAACAACAGTGTACCCATGCTGGAATTTCTTACTGAAACATTAGAGTTGACGCCACAGATTTTACCTTTATAATGTATTATTTTTATTTATTTATTTATTTTTAAAGAACCCAGACTTTTAATGCATGTGTGTTTTGGTAGATGGCATCTTGCTTCCTTTGTACTCTGTTTCTACTTCTGTTACATACTCACTCTTCAAACATCAAAGTAAACAAAATGCTGTCTCTGCAGGTGGTGTTGCTTATTTAAAACATCTGGTTCTCTTAAGATTTTGGTTCTTCCACAGTACAAAGTACAGAATGGCAAAGTCTATGCTTCTGTTCAAGCAATGTCACAGAAAAATGCATCAGCCCGGTGTGTTTTCTGTTAATAAAGCTCTGCTGGGTACTGGAAATTATCTCACCGATTTCTTGGTCTACAAAATTTCTCCATTAATGTTTTGCAAGTTTTCCAAATGGCTGTCAGTTCTGTACCAGATTCATTGTGTTTTATTACATTTTGCACAGCAATTATTACCTTAATGTGATATTCATGTAAGGTTTCGGGCTTATTTTTAAAGGGGTGCTTAAATAGACTGTAAATTTCTTTTAGTTAGAATCAGACATTTGTCACATTCTTCTGTTTGATAGTTTTGTCTGAACTACATTTGCAAAAACTGCAATTTCTTTGGCAGATTCTGATCTTTCAAAGGTCTGACCTGCAGATTTTATTTTATTAATTTATTATTTAATCACAGTGCAGCCCAGTAAGAGCCTCCAGCTATTTTATGGTTTAGCTCTTTATAAGCTGTTCTGACCTTTGTGTCTCCTTATTTCATGCTGAGGAGCTTCTACGTGGATGACATGGATGTGTCACTCTTGCCATGACGTGAATCATTCTGAGGTTCATATGTTATTGTGTCCAGGACCGTAATGGATATTTTGATACTGACTATCTAAAACCGGTTACAGGGCGATCAATTGTTGCATCTGTCCTGCACTTCCTGGCCATCCAGCCTAAGCTGACCCAAGAACACTGGTGCCCAAAATGATGAGTAAATGCTTTTTAGTAGTCTGGTGTCTTCTGTTAAAAGAAAATTTGAATACTGGCTGTCAGTTTACTACAGACATCCACAAAGGCCTGTCAGCTATTACTACATAATATTACGTGTAGTTATTTAAAATTAATGCAATGAAGTAATTTTATTTTATAAAGTTTTATAAAGTTTTTCTTAGAGAAATGTCATTAGTTGCAGCCCTAGTTAGCACGCTAACCTTTAACACTGAATATGGTTGTTAGCATTGCAAAAATATACATCTAGCAAGGTCTTTTTTTATTTATGCTGGTGTAGTTTGTATGCAGTACATTGGCTGTGGTTAAACGTAAGGAAATCCTCAGGCTAAAAATGAGTGAAGTCATCAAATCACTCTTCTGAACAGAAAATGTGACGGCTTCAAGGAGTTGGGGAGCCCCAGGGTACTTGCCTCCTTTGTTGGTAACTGAGCCTTCTATGATTTCAACAGAGGTGTGCACACATGTTTACAGCCCTCATGGGTTTTACTCATGTTCAAACAATCCCTTTGCAAAGCACTCAGCTTTGTATACTCTTCATTCTTTGTGGACTACGACATGCCAATTTCTCAGGCCATCTGACATTTAATGCTTCATAACTACATGCTTGAAATATACAAACTCATCAAATTTGACGTATTTTGGTAAAGAAATGCTGTAGAACTTGAATCTGCCATATTTCATTGTATATGTTAAGATGGCATCTCTAGGGAACAAGAGTCGACTGCAAAAACAAGTTTTAATTGGGTTTGTGTTTACTAAATGTTGCCTTCATGTTCTACATTTACATACTTCTTCTTTTCCCCCATGGGTTTATTCATAGTTGATAATAAGCTGTGGACCTTTTTAGCCTGATAATTGACATCCATAATTCAGCCCACCGTGTCTGTTTGAAGCTCTGGTTCATTTAAAGTTCATTGTGTGAAAGTGTGAGTGACTTTTCTTACAGATGGTAAACAACAATAATAATCTTCTTACCTCTGATGGAAAATGTTCTCTTTCCATTGTGTAAAATTTCTCTTTCCGGTGTCTCAAGGTAACCATGTTACTTTAAGAAGGAGGGAGATGTGTGCTGTCTGACTGAAAGATAAGTCACCTCAGCACTTAAAGCTAGTAAATTGATTTTGTCTACACATTTTTTGGAGAAACTGGAAATAGGAATTATAATGACTCCCCACCAGGTAGACCCTAAAAGCAACACCAAAAGGGGACATCTTTTGAGGTATTTTATGGGTTTCACTAGTTTCTGTTTTGTGTATTGAATATGCTAGAAACAATTTGAGCATCTTTTAGCTATTTTGTGGTTTTCTTTCCATCTGTTCTAGTGGAGCTACTTCTCATATAGGCTATTTATACAGAAGCATATAATTTGGTCCTTCAACTACCTTTCTGGCACAATGACAGTCTCGTGTTGTTGCTCAACTCTAAAATGAAAAACAATAATTGGAAGTGAAAAACAATAGGCACAAGATTGAATTAGTACTTAAAGCTGTATTAAATTGTACCATGTTTTTCCTCCACAATAGTGCATGGTCATGTCTTGTTTGTGCTACTTCTTTCTTTCTTTTTTCTCAGTTTTTGTTTTTGATATACAACAGCACGTTTTCCTGAACTGGCATAAAGTGAATTAACAAGGTTGCATCATTTTGCCTGTTCCTTTTAGTTACGATTCATTAGAAGAAGTAGTTGTCTCAACTGGAAACAAGGATGGGAATGCACAATAGGAAAATAGCTTAAGCTGTTTTGCTGGGATGTCTCCCATTTTGGGGAATATTTTCTTTACTAAATCTGAGATGTTATTGGTCAGTCAATTTATTGTTAGCTTGATCAAATCAGAAACAGCTGATTTGTCACATCCTTTTTTAGGAAAATCTCCATAATTTTTTTTCTTAATCACATCTTCAAAATAACAACATAAACCTGGTTAATGCGTCCAGACAAAGCTGTTAATGTGCATTTTGTAACTAAAACACGTTTAAAAGCTCAATAAACATTGTTTGAACATATGCTATAGGCTGTTTACTATTTCTGAGGGAGGTTTATGTGTAGTGAGGCTTCCTCTGTCCTCGTTCTGCTGCCCAGGCTGAACACAGCACAGCATCCTTTGGTGTTTTCAGTGGGCCTCTGGGCCCTGGGCCACCAGCTCTGCCTTATTCTGCTCTGTTGGTTGCCCTGGCCGTGTTGTGAAATGTTGTGAAATGTGATCAGACAGCTCTGTTAGGGCCCGAACTGGGTGCTGTTTGAAAGCAAATGGCCCAGTCTTTGGCTGTACCACCCAGCAGTTGAACCTCAGGGATTGGCCAGAAAGGGGAGCATCTGATGCCTCATTGTAAGTCTTTTGGGAATGTGGCCATGATCCCTTGTCATTGTGGTATCGCAGACTTGTTTACCCTGTTAATTTCTTGGTCTGACCAAAGTAAGACTTACTGTGCTTAATATCTTGAACAAAAAAACGCCATGCTGGATCATGTATTTCCCAGAGGAATTTACAGTTACTCCTCTAAAGAAACTTCAGCTTGACTAACCCAAACTCTTTTGTCCTATTTACTTGTAGAACATATATAAACAACCAGGTCATGATGGTTCTCTAGAACTAGGACTGTATGTCACAGGTAAACAAACTGGAGAGCACAATATTTTTCTTTTTCTGTGTGAAATATTGCAGCTATAATATATAAAAAAAAGTTAATTTCACCCACATTAAACAAAATAAAATAAAGAAAAGCAAAGAAAAAAACGTTTTATTGAGCTTTAATGCTACACAATGTACCAAATGTCACACAAGAAGGATCAGATAATATTGTAGAGATGGATCAACAACCATCTATAGAGGTGTTTTTATTGTTTTTGGTTCTGACAGTGGGCGGCTGTTGGTCTCCATTGCAGCTGCCAAGCTACATTTTCTTTAAAGTCACTCTTCAAGTCCAGTAAGACTGGTTTGTTAGGTTCTTGTTATATACATATGTAATACCTTGCTTGAAGCTATTGTTTGACACATGCTACATCCCTTAATGGTAAAGATACAGCTCTAAAAGGTTCAGGACTATGAAGTGGACTTAAGATGAGGGAGTTTATCTTACCAAATCAGAAATACAATCCAAGTTCTAACACCATCTTTAACAGTTCTTGTATGTTTGAGATGACATTTAAGAGATTTATATCTAAGTTTGTGTGTATTTGCTTTTGACTTGACTTTTTGCCATTTGTCATGCCTGATTTGTGCGTGTCTAACAACGCTTTGCCATGATTCATCCCGCTCTAACTTTCTTCCTGATGTCTCTTCAGCCCTGTGTATTTTTGTCCTTTTGCATGCAAGGTTGTGGTCACGAAAAATGGATAAATGCCAACTTGGTGACCAACTGTTTTGAGCAGGACAAATTAAAAGGTTGACGTTTGTGCTGCACAGACCCAATCTCCATTCTAGTTAACAGAATGACATGAACTGATGCCTAAAAATAGCAACGCAGCTGACCAGAGGCAAAAATACAAAGAAATCTGCTGCTTGTTGTACATAGTGAGCCATGATTTAGAGACAAAAATGCCATGACCTGTTTGGAAGTTACAGTTGCATCCTCTCAAGTGAAGGCAAATAGCTTCTCTTCCGGTCTGTAATTTGCTCTGTAATTAACCTGTGGAGACCTAAAGATGATGCCCTCTGAATGGCTTAATTAACCTGTGCATAAGTGGCGGCCATTGTCCTCTTTTTCATATGACATGCACAAAACAACTGGGGTATTTCTACCCTTAGAGAGCTTTAATGGCTGAGACAGAAACCCACCTGTATTTTGTTTTAAGAACACAAGATGATAGTAAATTGTACATAAATGTAAATAACATGGCAAAAATTGCTCACTTAAAGAGGACATACTGTGCTTTGTCTTTTCCCCCCATTTATCTGCTATCCTTGTCTTCCTGTGAAAAGTATGCAGAGGTACGAAGCTAAAAATCCACACAAAATCGAGTCATTCTCTTCAAAACTGCTGAGCTGCATAGCTTGCATGGTTTGTTGTCCATGCTTTTTGTTATTTGTATGGGTCAACATATTACACATTTTAATATTTGTCTAGTTATTGGCTGCTTTTTCACACCTCAAACAAAGAATGGCTGTCTGCACAGTTTTCTTAACAAACAACCCTTTAAGAAAGAAATGTACATTCAGTTTTAAATAAAAGCTTGCATACAAGCTGGACTCCCATTGTTAAAGAATTGTGACAGCATTTATTATACTGTTAACAAATGCATCGTGTTCTGGTGCAGAGCATGAGATCTTCTGGTTTGTCAACTTCAGAAGTCCTGAGTCCTGCACCTGTTGACATCAGCCAAGTTGTGGCACCAGCAGTAATTGCTAAGTAGGTGAAAAATGAGTGAAAGTAAATCAGAAAAAAAAAAAATTAAGGACACACTGCTTGGCTGATCATGGAACTAAGCCTTTTAATGGGATATTATTAAGAAATTGGCATTATATAAATGCACTTATAATGAATTAGACTAATTTGAGTTACATTGAGTTTGATTAAATTGGATTATAAGTGGATTACAATGAATTGGATTGTGACTGGAGGAAACTCTTTACTGTGACTTAAGATGACTATTTTGTGAATTGGTGCTGTAAGACTAAACTGAAATGAACCAAGCTGATCTTCTTAAACTTAAACTTTTTTTTAAGTCCCAGTCATTCTCCAAGGTTTGTTTTATTTTTTTCCATTCTTTTTGGGCAGTGAATGCCCCATGCACATAACACTGAGAAATTTCCAGTGACAGCTGGACAAAGCCCTGTAGTCTTGAACAATTTTGGAAATAAAGTAAGGCACTTTTGTTCAACAAAATTTACAGCTGAGTACAACAATGACAAAGACATTTTATATCAGTTGTTTTTAATTCTTAGGGAATTGAGTTGAGCAATTTAAGGATTCAAAATGTCAGATCTTTTTTTTTTTTTTAAAGGTTTCAGTCAAGGCATACTGCAACCTTGCAAAAGGAAAAGATGCACTAACAGGTTAAATAATAAAAGGGCAAACAATAAGTGAATATAAAGCTGGGGATGCTGCAATGATGCTTCTTCAGTGCAAACACAAGACTTGTCTCTTAGTTTTGTGTGTACAGGCGATTGTGTTTAGTTTAGCACCAAAGATTTGAGATTTAATTGGTGCACTTTCTGACAACTGTAAGATAAACACAAAATCCAATCAGCTATATCATTTAAATGTCTTTTTTCTCCACACAATGATGGTCATTCCATAACATTACTTAAGTTCACAACAGCCACAACAGTTATATCCAGGTTATATCCCACAGCATCAAAATAGAGTTAGATAGTTGTTCACTTCACTAAGCACTTTCCATCCAAGTTCATTTAGATGTTTTTAAAGCTTTTGTTCAACTTTTATTTTCCTAAATTTCTTACTTAAACATTCAGTGGAAAATGTATTAAAAATGAGAACGGAGCAAATCCCAGGCCAGTTTTTCAGGTAAGAACACCAAGAACAATTTCATGCCATCACCCTTCATCACCCATGAACCACCTCCTTTCATCCCGCTGAAATTAAGCCGTCTCATTCTTGTCGAGTCAGCTTGATGTTTGAGCTGCATTTTTCACAACATCAGCATGCAGCTCTGAAATGCAGGGACCCAGGAGGACTCTATGGGTGTGTGTGTGAAAGAAAGAGAGAGAGAGAGAGACAGAAAGCGAGAGGCTGCAACACTCATCTTCAGTCTGTTGGGGGGTATTTTCTTTATTTGTGTCATCTCTTGAGTGCAACACCAGCTTGGCCCACTTCTGCTTGACCGACTAGGCTCTAGGCTCATCTGGGCCGTTCCCTCCCGTGTCTCTTGTTTTAATTTGCTCTCTCCTTCCTCCTCTTTCCTGTGTGGGGTCTATTCTTCATGTCCTTTTACGATATTGAGAATATAACAACCAAAACTCAGAAAAATCTACAACGTCCCAGGTGAATCGGAAAGGAAAGTCACAGCCAGCACGTCTTTTCAGACAAGAAAGACCACCCAGTAAAGTTCCACACCAGTGCCTTCACACACACACACACACACACACACATCTAGGTCAGACAGTGAAAGAGAAATCTGCAACTGTCGTCCTTGAAGCTCTGTTTTCATGGAATAAAGAGGCTCTGAGACATGTGGTATTTGATATAGAGTTTCTACTAATGTACATTAAAATGAGTTTACAAAGATATCAGACTGCGATATTGTGGAACCTGTACTGGATAAAGGACAAGAGTCTAATTAAATGGCCTAGTTGATCTATAATGATATGTCCACTTAATTATACATGAAACATACCGAGTGGTAAATGCATATTATATCTAAGGTTACTTGTGTTTGTGTTTTTGCTGGAATCCATGCCTGCGTCTTGCTGCCTAAATTTTGGATATCAAACACAGTTATAAAACATTTTTCTCTGCTAAAATAAATAATTATTGGAACATTTTTCTCGTATGTTCATCATTTCTCATAAGATGTCGCTTACCTGTTTTTAGTGTTCTTGCTCAGCTGAATAACTTATCTCCCACCTGTGGTTTCATGTTTATCCTACACAGGAGAGCTATGTTGACCTTCTCATCCATCCCTCCAGAAAGCAAATAAGTGTATTTCTCAAAATGTCAGCATATTCCTGTAAGACAAAACTAGACACTAGTGTGCACAGGAGAGGTTTGGCTTTTTTTTTTTTTTTTTTATTAAAATAACTTGGCATTATCATAATAAACATGCATATTCTCTGAGTTTGTATTGTGACATTTGAGTCAAAACTCTATTATAAAGAAAGATTGCAAAATTTTATGTCTGGCTGTGGTGTCGGCAGGCAGCTCACACATATCACTAGGTAACTAGGAGACGGTGTCAGAATGATGGAGATGGACACATCATCATCGTTGTTGTCATCATCTTTTGTGTTAGTGTGTATATGTATCGCCTCCATCCTTCCTCATTCCTGCTGGCAAAAAAAAAAAGTCACTCCAGGCTGTAGTGGGTTCATTATGCCATTATCTGCCTCAAGCCTCAGTCCATTTGCTGGGCAGGGAGTGTGACGGAGCCCTTTGGCAGGGTCACCCCCCCCTTCCTGATGGAGGTTGGTCAGCTAAGAGATGTGTGTGACAAACTCGGAGACAGATTGCTCACCTTTCATTTAGAGAATGGATTTGACACTAATCATGATTTAGCACAAGATGTATTGTAATCAGTCCATATGTGTGATTTGCACTGTTCCACATTGTAATGTCTTTCACAGACGAGGCAACGCATAGATCAAAAAGATGTCTTCAGTGTTTGCTGAAAAGCAATAAAAGCAGTAAGTACACTTTGTAAGTATAGCTCCCAAAGCAATCTAAATCATGTCTAATGAGGTATGTGTCTGTCATTTTAAGACACTCACACACTTTCAGCTCGATGATGTTCAAACGGTCCTTCATACCTTGGTGCAGGAGGGGTTAATCCATCAGAAGCGAGTGCTCTTGTGTAGCAGAACTATATTCCCTAGGCCTTTCCCACTCATCCATCGCCTGAAGAGGACGGCCAGCTTATTTTCTCTGCATATTAAAAATTGCCTGGAGAGGTGGAAGACGGGGCCTCGGGAGGATTCAGATAGCAAGGGAAAAAGATGAGCGGTAAGACAGAGACTGGGGATCAGGGGTGTGGTTTTCCTTTCTTTTACCCCCACTTTTTTTTTTTTCCAAATAAATGATTAACTAAATACATCCCCCATTCCTGTCCAGTTTGAAAGACAGGCCAGCTTTGATATCCAGGGCTCTTTGAAATGATCTGAGGAGTGAATGAAACGGGAGAGATGTAAAGGGAGGGGTGAGGGTAAGTTGGCGAGATGGGGACGGGAAATGCCTCGCTTCTCTGCTTGTAAGGGGAGACATCCCAGGTATACAGGCAGAGAGAGGAGACAGAGTAGAAGCAGATTGAGAAGTTTCTGGATTTAAAGCTTCTGGTGTTCTGAGGGGAGTCGTCGAGTGGCAGTAGCTATGTAAAGTGAGCTGGTTGAAGACTTTGCCGCAGATATGCCAGGGGATAGATTAGTTTCTCCATGTCCCCAGAGATCAGTGAGGCAGCAGATGTCCCTTCCCGACTAAAAAGCAAATTAGCCTTCCTTTTCTCATTGCAGGAGGGTAGAATACTGCTGAATGTGAATCCCATATCTTATTGGTTCTGCCATGCTTGGCGGCCCCTGTAAACACTGTGAGGCCGACAGAGGTGAGAAGGCATGCTTGCAGTCAGTTACTTGTTGCAGTGACATTTAAGAGTTTGCTTATTTAATCTGTTTTGGGATTTTTCTCCTTCTTCAATGGAATCGAAGATGCTTTGATGTGAAGTCTGAGTACATTTTTACTTTAATCAGAATGTTCACCCTGGATGGGACCATATTTGAATATATTGTTTAAGCGTGCCCACACCAAAATCTCTTTGTAGGGGTTGTTGGAAGTATTTGAAAATTGTCCAGTGAAACTCCAACTTCACTATTGTTCTGGAGCTTGTAAAACAATCGTACTTATTCTGCTCTGTAGCTTTGGTGAACCAATTCTCTTCCTGCTACCGGCTCCTGCTGAAGTGAGCTTCCATGATGTTGGAGTGAGACAAGACACTCACTGCACAGGTAGCCGAATGACGCCGCTCATCGGCTGAAGGTCAGCACAAATAAATGAATATTGTGGAATACAGGGTGGGTGGTATTGATGAAAAATGCTGAAATGGGCTTTGAAATATGTCTTGTATGTTCACTGATGAATATGCTTAAGTCTTTTTTTTTCTTTTCTTTTTTTTGGCATTGGAAGGTTCTTCAATGAGCACAATGACCTGGAAGTGGCTGCTAGGATAATAGTTGGTTTAAACACTAAGCACAGGTGCTTCAGTCCTCCCTTTATTATCTTTTTTTAGCATATAACACACTTGACCATCCCTTATGAAGAAAAAGATAAAGCCTGCATTTTTATTGCCCAACAAGTCGTGCACATATTGAAAGAATTTAATAATTGCTTACATACAACCCCTTGATTGGTGATCATGGCAATGTTAGTGGATAGGGAGGTAAGAAAGTGGGGTTAAACACTGTTCAGTTGTCTCTTACATAAAAAAAGAAAAGAAAGACAACTTTTCCTGTTAAAAACAGCACTTTAAGTTAAATTAATGGGTTATCATAGCTAACTGAATAAACAAAGCCTTTTGCTAAGAAATTACAATCCTCAAAGGTTAATATTGTGTCTTATTCACTCATATGTCCCTCCATATTTACTTCCAAATCTAACAGGAGCAGTAAGATGCAGAGCTAGATGATAGTGCAGTTTTTTTACATCTCTATTTCACTAATATTACTTAATGGTCTGTGTTATGTTATTAACGCAATAACCAGACAGAGCGAAGCGTTTAACTGTGTTGTTTACTTCTGTATTCTGACAGCCACAACACTCAGCACATCTCAGTAACAAGCCTTTTAATTGGTTCCTGCAGAACACAACAGTCTGCTCTCCTTTTCACATTTTTGCAAAATTATCTAATCAAATTTGAGGAACATGGTTGAAATCTTGCACATCCCTGCCACCCTGTCGTTCATATTTATCTAGTGCAAAGCAGCCGCATGCAGGGCAACACATAACCACCATGTTTAAACAAGGATTGACTTTTATGACCTCATCTAGACATATTTCAGTCGATGCATTCTTCTGAAACTCCTCGGTGTTGCATCACTGACTCTGTCTGTTTTTTTTGTTTTTTTTGTAAGCCAAGAAACTTGGGTATTTTACAAAAGGCACTCAATACTTTTTGCACCGTGGCAGTATTTCTGTTGGAGTCTGTTCTGAAACACCTCTGCTCCCACGAGGCCATTGGTTTCCCACTTTCATTAAAGTTGTTTAAAGAGTCTGTCAGCTTTGGTGCCTCATAAAGCAGACTGCTACGATGAAAAATAACAGAGAGACAAAACCACACAACCCCACCCTGCTCTTCTCGTTTATAAGTACATGCACACAGACATAAATGCACAACAAAATGCTGTTTGTTAATGTTTTAATAAGTCCAAGTAGTGGTGGTATCCCCCTACACCCTCCCATCAATTTGACATGCTTTGGTTGGGCTGGGTCCCTGGCTCTCCACAGGCTTGAAATCCTCCACGCAGAGACCTAATGAAACTTCTCAATTTACACAAACAAAAGACAAACCAAATAAAGTGGAAACTCTGTCTTAGCTTGAGCTTGTAATTGCCCCAAACATGTCAATCAATCATTTCAGCCGGCTTGAATCTACTTTTTTAAACAAATCTGAGTGAGAACTTACCAACCTCTATAACACTCTGTTTACAAGTCTACTTTCATTTTATGTGAGAATTGGAAGAGTTAACACAGTACTTGTTTATGAAGGTGACATAAGGAACAATGGGATGAGCCTCACTGGTCTCCTAGCACTCTCCGTGTTGAGATTCAGCTGTAATCGAATCGGAGCTTTTCCTGCCCACAAAGGAGGTTGTGAACGAATTGTCTCAGATAGTTTATAGGGTAATAAACCCCCTCCACGCCAACACCTGCCAGCTGTGCTTAGCTTTGACCAGAACAGTCTATTTAATACCTCCCGCTGTGCACCTGCAGCCCACCCCTAACAGCTGACACTCTATCACCCTAATCAGCACATCCAATAGACGCTATCTCTTTCTGTCTGCTGGATCCTCCTGAAAGTTATGATTGGTGTAATTAAAATCTTCACTCAATTAGATATGCATTGCTGACCTTGTTTGCAGGTTGGGATGCTGTATCTTAGGCCAAATGCAATTACGGCCATTTTCTCTTATCTGATCTCATCTGCTTACCTCAGCCACTGCGAAGCAGTCACTCGTAAATACTGAGAGCAATTTTCCCTGGACCTCCTCTCCTCTTGACATGAGCACACATTTTTATCCAAACTCCCCCTGTATCTGTTAAAAGAAGCAGCTGATTGGGTGAAGAGTAGGTGGACAAATGGATGCAGTCTGGATGTTATCTAAGGATTGTACTTGACACAAAGAGTCTTTTGTGCTTTGCAATCTGTGTTTGCTTAAGAAAGGTTTGAGCGTTGGCCTGTCTGCAATCTGCAAATGTGAAAAATGTTGCAATGAATAATGCTAATTACATCTCTGACAAAACTGCACTTTTTAAATGCTATTATTGGTTGAGCATGAATCTTCTCGCTGCTTTTGCGGCCTGCTCCTGATATTATTAAGGAATTGGGCATTAACGGGAGTCAGCAGTTTTTGGGTGGTGCAATCTCATTACATTTACAGGGAAGGGATGAAGCGCAACAAAAAAAAATTAATTGAAAGCATGCGATAGTTAGGACAGGAGCCTGGGCAAGGGCAGAATAAATCAGAGGTCTATTTGACAGCTTTATGGCACTGTGGAGAGAGAAGTGGTTGACTTTAATGGGTGGAGATAGAAATGTTGAGTTACTTAATTTTTTTTCTCTCTTTATCCCTACGACATACACTCCTCACACATCTCACCCCCCCCTCTTCAGTGTAGGCACACAGCCCATCACCCCAGAACATGTGTAGCATGGTTTGATATATAGAGTTAATTCAGCCCGCTCTGTGCAATAATTCATGCATTCAATGTCGTGCAGACATAGCACAGGGTGGAATTGTTAATTTCTTGTGTTGAAATTGCAGCCTCCTGCCTCACACACACAACCTATGTCTTGCCTATCACCTACTCCACAAACTGTCCCCAGCACCTCCTCCTCAGTTTTCCTCTACATCCTTGTTTTTTCCCATTAATTTAGAAGTTAAATTAGCTTAAATATTTCTTCCGGCTCCTTCTTTTTTTTTTTTTTTTTTTTTTTTTTAAGGGAGCTCTTTTTTGTTGACCCTGTCCTCAAACACAACCAGATCTACACCAGTCACCCACCCAGCATCAAAATACTCTCATCTCATGACCCTGGCCCCGTGGTCACATCCTGGTCCCCCCCCCCACACACCCATCCCCAAGTTCACAAAGGTCATCTCTCACAAGAGGCTACCCTAGCCTACTTGTCCCTTTGGACCTTGTGCTTTTATAATTGGGATGGAAATCCTGGCTAGAAATAAACCAGTAAAGTGCCTTCTGCACGGTGATGGGGGGAGCCCTACTCTCCATGTACTTTTTTAATCTGGGCAGACTTTTGTGTTTGCTTTGTGTGTGTGTGTGTGTGTGTGTGTGTGTGTGTGTGTGTGTGTGTGTGTGTGTGTGTGTGTGTGTGTGTGTGTGTGCGTCTCATATTGTGCATGCCTATGAGAGCAGATGGATGGGACAACACCTCATCTTAAAGGTCTTTGTTAACCCAGAAGTGACTGAAATGTTTTAAGTATTTAGATTATTGATTATTTTGGTTGATTATTCATTCCATAAACATGTTTCATGTCTAATTAAGTCCAGGTTGGTGTCTTTGCACTTTTATGACTTGCTTTTCAAAGACATGGCATCATTTTGCAGGCTCTGCTTTTTGTCCTACAGGTTTGAGTAGCGGCACTGTTGGGCTTCTGCAGTGTTTCACAAGCCTTGGCTTAGACCATCCAGCAAAAGATAAACAGAAAAGCATTTCCCCCCAGGCCGTGAGCAAAACTTGGTGAAAAAAAGTCGAAGCAGTCACCTTAACTCAAACATAGAAACTCTCTCAAGCAGGAGTTGGCAAAAAAAAGAAAAAAAAAGAACTTTTCTATGTTGTGTGGCGGAGTTGCAGTGCACTCTGTTTTCATTTATTTATTTTATTTCAGCTGGCGGGGTAGAGGTGAGTTACGATTTTTTTTTCTTTCCTTTGTTTTAGCAGTTGGAGGAAAAAAAACGAGGTCACATTTGTTGGCAGAGCTGTGGGAGAGCACTGATAGGAGTGTGAGGGCTTTGTGTCAGGAGACATTTTGTGGCAGGCAGGAGAGAAACCCAGTGCTCCGACGAGGGCTTTTCTCTTCTTAAAAAGGCGTGACGACCCCCGTGACCTAGTGAGTTGAAATGGAGGCCACCGCTGATTCTCTTGCCTAATTGAGGGAGGGAAAAAAAATCCTCATAGCTATTGTTTTGCTGCTATAAAACAAAAACAAGGGTGGGTATCAGATTATTAAAAAAACGTGCTGTGATTGTGTTGTGAATGTCAGTCACTGCTGCTGATCAGGCAACACAACTGACCTAAACCCTGAGGCGGTCAGTGGGTCTTTAATGTGAATACAATCCCATGATTCATCCTTTTTCATGGCATTTCCTCCCCCGTTGTGTAGGGCTCTGTACTACTGAGGCCTGGGAGAAGATCTCATTGAGCTCTTTCTGTATGTACACAGACTAATACACATCCTCACGCAGCCTTCTCACATAATATCATTGACTTGAGGGATTTGAACTTAATATCTTGTGGAGTACTAATATTATATAGCTTTCACTGTAGTTCATAAATAAAGCTGATGACATTATCTTGATATTTTTGGTTTCTTCCTCTGATGTTTTGATTCTAGATAAAAAAAAAAAGTTGGCAGCTAGCAGAGCAAATATATTCTGTGCATGTTGCAGCCTGAGTAGATAGGAAAATTGTCAGAAAATTTCTGGTTTCAGCCTCTAAAATGTGACAACTTATCACTTTGATTTATTGTGTACATGAAAGTAATGCCTGATGATTTTGGGCTTTTGTTAAAGCAAAAAACAACAACAAAAAAAACCACATTTGAACGTACTTTAAGCTCTGACAAATTGTTGGCTACTTTAGATTATTTCTAAACAGAATAATTTGTTGATAATGGAAATCAGTATACATTATATTATTGAGAAGAGGCTGCAGTTTCAGATTTGGTCATGAGCAGCTGAGTTGCTGAGTTATTATCGCTCCTTTTAGACTTTTATTTTTATGACTTCATGTTTAAGTCCCAGGATGTTGTATATATGGGATCTACTGGCAGAAGGTCTGCACAATATATGCGATAACAATTTGAAATGCAATGTGTAAACAAATACTTCAATATACGGTGCTATCTCAGGTGTGTTAACAAGGGGTATATCCATTATACCTGTCACTTATAGAACATGCACAGAAGCAGAATTTCTTAACTTGTCCTATTTCATGTCAGCATGTCTTTATAATATTGAAATTGTCTTTGCATTATCTGTCAGACGAAGCAGAGTTTTAGACATTAATGGACCGATGGCAAATACGAAGAACTGAATAACTTTGATAAAGCCAGATGAGATGCCCTCATCAGTCACGATGGACCACTGTCTAACATCATCAGTCCAGATATCCATAGGGCTGTCCCTGTCAGTAGATATGAAGTATTTAAAAGCGACATCACAACACACAAAACGTTGTCTGGATCCGTCTATAGCTCCTTATGGTTGTACTCTTGCTGGCAGCAGAGATTAAACATGTGTCCCCAGGTGTTTAGCATAAGTATTTGACACGTTTTGCAGACTACCTGTGTTTGTAGTGTGTCATTTCTCTTCTAACCAGCGCAGTTCGAAAAAGCTGACGTACTGTTCTGTTTGGCCACAAGTTCTGCTGCATCTTCGTTACCTGCCACCATCAAAACACTCACTTCATGTGCTCTAGTGCCACAGCTGTTAGCATCAACATGGAGCAGGTATCCAGGACAGTAACAGTCCATCTGATTCGTCATTGACGCACACAGAGTATGAATGTCCAGCAATGTTTGGAACATTGAAATATGCAAATGGTGACTACCATTTATCGCAGTTTTGGCAGTTGTTGCAATAAGTATATTGTGAAGGTTATTATTACGATGAAGGTAAATTTTCTACATATTGTGCAGCCCTAACGGAAACATGTATAAACAACACTTGTGTGGTGTTCTGGATGTCTTTGTGTGGTCAGAAATATCTATAATTTCATAGATAAGGTTATCACAATGAATTAGTCTTGAATGACAACCTTGCCATCCAGGTGTGTATGTGATAGCTAGCTAGCTGATTGTTCTGCCTTCATTAGAGAAATGCATCGGCTCTGGATGTCAGAATTTGTTAAACTTGGGCTGCTTACTTGATTTGTAGGGGAATAATGATATGGAAAAAGATCTGAGTTAATTTACTGAAATATTAATGGAGACTCTACTTCTGAATCCAAACCATATCCTGGTGGAGGAGTTTGTGTTGTCTAGGGCAGTAGCCATCTCTTTCTCCCCAGCGAACGAGAAGGTTGCTTACCTGCAGTTGCTAGTTTGTGCTTATGCATCGAACAACAGCTCAGAGTACTCAACCTTCTTGGAGTCCCTGGGTGGTGTCTTGGAGTTGCAGAGGGTGTCATGGTAAGGGATCCTCATGAGTTTTGGTTAGTGAGATTGGGGATCAAAGCAGATGAAACAAGCTTCCTTTGGGAAATAGCCAGGCTCTTCCTGAGAGAACTGAGTGAGGAGCAAACACATCTAAAGTAGCTTGGTGTAGAGTGGCTGCCTCTTTGTATTGACAGGAATCAGGTGGTTCAATTATCTGATTAGGATACCCTCAGTTTGCATCCCCTTGGAGGTTTTCCAGATGCATCCTACTGGGAGAAAACCCCGGGGCAGACCCCAGGACTCATTGGAGGGCTTATATATCCTTCTTGGGAAAACCTCGGGATCCCCCAGGAGGAGCTGGAGAGTGTCGTTGGGAAGAGGGAAGTCAGTGACTGGATCCCAGATAAGTAGAAGTAAACAGGTGGATGGATGAAATGGGGTACTTACAAATATATAATATAACGGGGTACTTACACTTCCCACTAGAGCCACCCATCATGGATTAATTTTGTGAAGACCTAAAGCTGCACTGCTGAAGTTAGGCAGGGCTGGGGGGAGGGGAGGGGGTCACATTGAGGTCCTCACTTGTTTGAAATCTGTGACTGTACAGCAAGATGTCCCTGAATTATACAGGCTACTCTTCTAGATGCAAAATATTTCTTAAAGCTGGCCAATGAGAGAACTCCCCTACGTTCAGCTGGCTGCTTATTGTATATATATTTCTTAATTTGAGAAATTAACACAAACAACTAGCAATTTAATATAAATGTTAACAACCAGTAACCTTTGCTTTTCAGCAGATCCGGAGCCTCGTAGTGGTTCTGCATTTTCAATATATGCCACTCAGAAGTTGTTGTAAAGTAGCGAAGAAATTAAAGTGTAACCTTTACTGTCATTACACATAATACAACACAAAATAAACTGTTTTTTTCCAACCATGCATGCCTGTGTCATGAAAACAGGTTATATTTGTATCACTAATGTAGTTTTATTTCACACTATAATGCAAAGTACTCTTTAAAAAAAAAAAGAAAAGTGGAGTGCGTTTGAATTTTGTTTTATTTATTTATTCCATGTTATCCAGTAGCAGTGCACTGGCCACCATTTGCATTTCTTCCTCAAAAGGGAAAAGTGTATTCCAGTCATGACTGTATTTTTCTTTCAATCCCCTGTTTTGTTAACAGAGAAAGAAAGGGAGAAGCGTTTAATCGATTATTTCTCACATTTAATGATACCAGTTGATAATGTATTATTCATCATTGAAAAGCCTGATTAATCAGCTTTACAACAAGGTATAACTTTTAAGGATCATGCTTCTTTTGAATGAGCAACACAGTTAAATGTGTGGGCTGTGCCCCCACATAAATATAAAAATATGCCAAAATCCCCTGTAATTTTCTCCTATTCGCATTCACTCTTTTTCTGAGTTTCTTGGTAGATTGGATAATTGCAAGCTCTCACAGTAATAAGAAGAAACTGCTGATATTGGCCATTTTTATACTTTATTCATCTTACACAGCTTGGTACTTCCTCCTCTCTGCTGTGGGATGGCATCCGACAAAGCAAAGATAAGTTAAAAGTTACGTGCAAATTTCATGCATAGCCACATGAGAAAAGAAATGTTTTTAACCTGGATTTAAAAGTGAACATGTCTACATTTGGTAAAAATTTATTCTCCACTGGCAGATTGTTCCACTTGTTTGCAGCATAACAGCTAAATGCTGCTTCTCCATGTTTATTCTGGATTCTGGTCTGGACTAGTTGACCAGAGTCTTTGGATCTAAGAGCTCTGCTAGGTTTATATTCTCTGAACAGATGTACCAACAGGAGAATATTACTGGGGATTTTAGCACATCTTATGGGGGCACTACCCACATGTTTAGTATGTGTTGCTCACAAGTTATTCCTCACTGTAAAGATTACTAATCAGACTATCCAACAATGTATAACACAACATCAGTTGGTGTTATTAAAGGGGAGAAATTATACACCAAACACAAATTTCCTTACATTTTGTAATTTTATGTAAAAACTGCATTGTAATATTGAATATTCTATTTTTTTTATGGAAAATCAAATAAATGTCTTTCCATTTTTACACCACACAATCTGGACAATCACTAGTCCAGACAATTGTGATCTGTTTACACAAGGCTCAACAAACATTGTGTGGAGTTGGCAGGATGGAGTCTACAAACTGATATTTGCCTTCGCTTAAACAACTCCTTTGGGTTATGTCTCAATAGAAAACCAAAGGGCTGAGGTCCATGTGTCTGAATGGATCTAATGCAGGTAACAAATGACATTTTCTAAGATAGGGACTCCTGCACATTATCACTGAAAGTTTTATAAGTTCGAATAGTATGCTATAACCTGTTCACTGGCTTTGTAAGGTTGTTTATTCCAAGGTTCACTCCTTGGAGCTAACCAGTTTGTGTACGCTGTAAGACTCCAGTTGATGTGTGAAATATTTATGTGCCTTAGTATTTAGTTGAATAGTAGTAGTGGTAATATTTAAGAAAAAAAAATCATTCAAGTCTCACACTGGTGCCCTCAATTTGTTTCCTCAAGGTTCGGAGAAATGCAGGAACAGCAGAAACACAGCAACAGCGCAGAGATCGCATTTGTTTGAGAAAATTGCCTCACTTCAGCTGCATGCTTGATGATTTCCTAAAAACTCTTGCGGAGTTAAAAAAAAAAAAGTCTTAGTCTATCCGTTAAATACATATCACCAGATTTCGCCCACAGAGTTGTGCTCCATCTTTGAAAAGATGGGATGCTTGGCTTTAATCAATTCAGTTAGGGCAGCATTATCTGCAGGGCTGCCACCGGAGCCGTGCTGTACAATAACTCAAGGCGGGCATTTGAGGAGTGTGCGAGTTTGATCCTGTGCCAGGGTGATGAATAGCTGTTTTTTCTCTTTTGTTGCCCATCAGCACTTTTATTCCGCAGTTAATCCACCAGGCCATGTGTACCTCATTTTTCACCTTGCAGTGGGAGATTGTGTACTGGCGTTTACGTGTTTTCACATCTTGCTGTTGGTGGTTGCTGCTATCATATAGACTCCTGCATCTGCCCCTTCCTGCTGGCTTCAGAGCCTGATTTAGAGCTTTTGTGCGCAAGTGTGTGCGCTGATAGGATTGACATCTCATGAAAAGTTAGTGAGGAGTGGGAGCCATATATATAACATGTCAACAGGCCCTGGTGAGGGGTAAGGCTTGTTACTGCAGTGTGTCAGGTGTTAAAAGGATTGCTGTGCTGTTGCAGATAATGCAGCTTAACCCCTTGATTTACTACACCATTGGGGGTGAGGCCCTTTACTTGGCCCTCCTCCAGCTGAGACCACGTCCACATTAGTATGGTTAAATCTTATGACCTGCTTTTCTTCTTTTTTTGCCACCTTGAAATGTATCTCTTTGTAAAATGCCCTGCAGGTTTCAGTGATATGAATTAGGAACTACATGATCACATATGGAATATTTTTTTGTTTGAGTTTGTGCTGTGAAAAATCTGCAACATGCGGCGGAAATCTATCCAGCTGATATGGGTGTCCAAAAATGAATAAAGATTTATTTAAAACCTAAACGGAGGAGAGACAGGAGGAGGTTGGTGAGGAGGAAGCAACACCAACAGGTTCCAATAAGTTAAAATGACTCATGCAGTACTTACGGTACAGCAGGAAAGTTTTGCTGTTTGGTACCTTTACAAGGCAGTCGACTTTAAACTTGCTTCTAGATTTGTACAATTTTAGCTGAAGTTAAGTTTTAATGGACTGTATGAAACACTAAACCTTCAGAGGTCAATGAATCACTAACATAAACTCCCTTCAATTTTCTTATCAATAGGTAGACTGAAATAATTAAAGACTTTTTTACCCTTAGCAAAGTGAAAGGGGAACTATGGTGCATTAATTCAGCAAATTAACTGTCCCTCAGCATTCGATAATATTGATACTTTAATAGGAAGAAGGCATGCAATTAAAAATAAATAATATAAATAATGTATTCTGGCTGAGTCCTGTACTTTGATGAAAAAGTTAAATTAACAACATATAGCCTTACTTTTTTTTTTTTTTTAAAATAAGGACATTGTGTGGACATTAATGAGAATGGTTCTGAATCTTCAAAGCCTCGGCCTCTCCCTGTGCTCTTTGGGGGGCCCTCTTGGGGGCGTCGACCCCAGGTTGTGAACCACTGATCTAATGTATTTAAAAGCCTAGATGTGATTTCCTCAGCATTGTATTCTGACTGCTGGAGACAGCAGGCTGCAGTTGCACCACATATGGGTGCTTCCACTGAGTCCATGAGCAACCCTGTGGTGTGAATATGAAGGAAGAGGCACACTATTGTTGCAGCCTGCACAGCTCAGTGGCTTCCATTTTTTTACTAATGCCAGTTAAACAGTATAGGTGCTCTAATTTTTTTTTCTCTTTGTAAAATGTTAAAACAACTTTGACAGAATGTGGTTGTCGCTCACACACAGGTTTTAAAAAGGCATTTCCAAAGAGACATGTTGTCTATGAAATAATCATTTTGCCAAGATAGTATTGACCTTAAAACGTAGTGATGACAAACAAAGTTAAAGGCCTGAAGGTTAACAAGCCTGTTAACAAGCTGCAGATCAGTTTGTTGAATATTTTCTATTTAAAATGTTGCTGGAAGAGTGAAGACCCCCTGAAATTAATGCTGATTATCAGAGTGCAGTAGTTTGTGCATTTTTTTTTAGTTTTAAATCAGTTACAAAACATTTTCAATCACAACTTCTAAGTGGATTTTCTTTGTGTATTTTCTGTTCTTATGTAACATTGCAAAATAACCAACTATTTATCTCAAGATGATTAACTTAATATATGACCCACTTACATTCAGTGGACAACTTTGGACATCATGACTGGAATTATGAAGCTGAACGCCACAGCATCTTTGAGAAAACACAAAAAAATGAGAGCCTTATAATTTGGATGCAGATCTTTTACAGTTACTGCATAGCTACCAGACCTCCACTGACTGCAGCATTTTTAGTTAAATTTGATTATTGCTTTTTTAAAGCTGGATGAAACTTTTTTCATGACTATTTCCACATTGATGTCATTCATTCTTTCACCTTTTTCTAATAGTTTAATGGTCTCAAATTATCATGACTGAATATTTCGTGATAATACGTTTTTTTTTGCATCAAAACATTGTTCTGGGTACAGGATTATTGGAAAACTGTGTTCATTTTCCTCACTGCAAAAGCAGGAAAGTCATGTGTGAGAACAATGTGTTGAGTTTGGCTGTATTGTAAAACACTCAGAAGAGGAAAAACACTTGTTACCAGATGTTCCCTATCATGGTATAATTTTCTGTTTTAACAGAAATTTTTTTTTATATTTTATATGAACAAAAAATCTTGCAGGGAATTCCTTAATATGTTAAAGGGCATTTTCAGTTTCAGCTGACTTGGAATGGCCACATGTTTTTCCCCTGTTGAGAACATGCATTGCTGTATTAGATCTCTTGCAGCAGACAGGTAACTAATCTCCTACATGGTTAATGGGGTTTAAGTGGAATGACCTGAAATTCTGCACACAACTTTACACCCTTCGCATAGCCTTCCCACTTCTGTCTGCCCCTCTTGCTTTTCACACCAGCTCTGATTAGGGACTTGGTGGTCCTTGTGGTCATATTTTAATACAAGCCCGGGCACTTTGAGGCCTCCCCGAGCCTTGCACTTGCCACATCTCTCCTCGCTGTTGGGGCTAGCCATCCTCCAGAGAGCTGTTCTACATACAGCATACAAGGAGCACAGCTTTGCGTAAAAGCCTGCTGAGACCCCACACCATTTATCTCTCAACTGCAAGGTTGGGCCAGTACTAATTGACTGAGCTGTATGTGTATGTGTGTACGCAACATATGCGTGTTTCAACCCCGGTCCCTTGAAGCATGGCATATTAGTAGAGCCTGAGATGATAGGATGTGGTTTAGAAAGGGAGGGAGTCCAGGCTCATGTTGCAGGGCTCGGATGAAAAGCTGTCCTGTAAAGTCAGTTATTGGCTCTGGTTCTTCAAAAAAGCAGCCCATTAAAATGCTCTGTGAGCAGACGACCCACACAGTTGATCCTGCTTTTTACAAAGAAAATGTATTCGATAAAGTGCAGGTTCTTTATGTAATTTTACATTTATATTAACTCAACAAAAGAAAGTACAGAAAACATATAAGATGGCACTTCTTTCTCAAGTTGTAAAGAAACAAGATTTATTAAAAATGCCACAAAAAGTCTGTTCTCTGTAGTGGATGTTTATAGTCGACACTTTGGTGATTATTTAACAATTTGCCTCCAAATTAGTCCAGTATGACCAACCAGCGTTTGTTTAAAACTCTTCTGTGTTTCTGGTCACACAATTCTGTGCCTGTGGGCTTCATTTTAGTGACGTTGTCACGCACCCATATGCCAACAATTAACTCGTTGCGATTATTTCCAGTAGAAGTGATTGCCAGAACGTTAAAAATAAGTCAAATTGGAATTATCCGTAAGTGTTCCTGGCTGCGGGATCCACATCTTGTGTACTGCAGCACCCGTGCTCTTTCTCTATGTTCCTCTCTCCACACTGTTCTGGACTTTATCAACATGTTGTTTGACTTGGCCTCCTCCCAATGTAAGCTGAAGTACAGCACGGAGTTGGCCGTCTCACCGTCCGCAGGGAGAGGGTTGAGTGATGTGTGTGTTTGTGGGCACATTTTGGATGTTAGATTTTTTTTTGGGGGGGGGGGGGCTTGGACCAGGAAGCTCTGAATCATGCTGGCTCTTCCTGGAAGGGACCCAGAGGGAGCTGGGCCGAGCCGGCTGGACTCAGGCAGGCTGGTTGAGCTGCAGGATGGCCTCTCGCTGACATCAAGCTGGTGGCGAGTACAGTTCTTACCTCACCCTCACAAGGCAGGCCACGCCTTCCCTCTACTCACCAGGTTGGCACACTGCAGGCGGTTTCCTGTACAGGGAAGTGTTTTCAGCTTTGGCTTTGGCAGTGGCATATACTGATAACCTCAGCCTTTGGAACTTTAGAAACAAAAATTATTGATCGGATGTAAATAGCACAAGGTGGGCTACTGCACAGTCAAGTGCTGCCTCGTTGGTACACAAGATCTTGATTACTGATGGCAACAGTGCAGCAATCCTGCAGTTTGAAGCCTTAATGTTGAGCATGCTTTCCAGGCTAAATATAATCATGTCAAGCTGTCACCTGCCTACACTGTCACAGGCCATGTTTAGTAGAGGAAAATCATACTCTTGTCTGCCTGAGGTGCTGAGGATCTAGGCATGTAAGCTGATATTAATAGTAGAGCCAGGTTGGTGCTGCAGGGTGTCCAAACCTTCCTGTTTTCTTTTTCTTTGTTTTGGCCCACTGATGATAGATTTACCTCTGGAGGAACTCCAGCATCGTCGAGGGGAAAATGGACTCTATTGTTCAAATGGGGCTCTAGTGGAAAGAAAGCAAAGAGGTTTTTGGAAGAAAAAAAAAATAACAAGGGAGTACTAATAGTTGGCAATATTAATGGTATAAACATTGTTGTCAATGAGATTCTTGTTATTTTTTAAAGAAATTTAGAGGACAAGTTTTTTGGCCTCAATGAAAGGTACCTCTTTGGGTGAAAGTGTAAAGTTGAGCTTTTCATGAGGAGGCCCTCATGTCTGAGTCTCTGAAGAGGCTTGCTGAGCTCCAGCTTGTGATAGAAATCAGCAGTAAGAGCGATGGAGATAGCTCGGCATATCCCTGCTGCACACTGTCAGATAACTTTAACAGTTGTCTCTTCTCACAATTTTCCTTTCAAGCTCCAGTGGGAAATTAAATCAGGAGAAGGAGCAACAGTAGTTATCCAACTCTGTCTTAAAGCAAGTGTTTCGTGTTTTTACAGCTGTGGCGAGGATTTCCACAGGAGTGAAATTGAGACATTACATCCAAATATAAAGAGGTTGTAGCACCAGCTGGGAAAGAAAGATGAATGCAGACTCCGGGGCTACAGTGTATTTGACAACTCATTGAAAGATCTGATCTAATGCTAGCATGATGGTGATATATTTTGGCAACTTCCTAAAAAGAAAAGGCAGTTACAGAAGATTATCTAAATCTTTTTGACTCCCCATTCAATAGAGATAAAATAAGCTCTGACTGCCTGTGTTTGAACTCAAAATCTCATTCATCATTTGGAATAAAACCACAGCACTATTTTTTTTAGTAAAAAGATGCAACACTCCCCTGTTATTTCTAGATATAAATCTATTTTACCAGTGTTTTATTGAAAGGAAAATAAAGTGATTTTCAGTGCTCTTTTTTTGCCTCTTGAGATTGGCTGCAAAAGATTCTGGTACAGTAGACAGATTTGTGGTTGCATGGCCAAAGTCAAGAAAATACACAACAGTTTTCCCATCTAATCCTACATCATTTTAATCTGTGGAGGTTTACGCTGCGAGTCGAATTACGATGTTATATTAAAAACTGCAGCAGCTGTTGAAAGATTTTTCATCATAATTACTATACAAATATTGAGATGAACTCAATTAGACTGTGCTCAGAGTACAAATGTGTGCCAAACCTCAATAGTCTTCTACAGCGTAGAAAATTTTCAAAAGTTTATTTGGATCTTCAGCTGAATAAACACACAGTGCAGAAGCTCATGAGGAAAAAGAAAAAAAAAGTGTTTTGTTTCTTAACAAGAAGGTCCTTTGAAAACAATCATAGATACAAGGGGTTCATATCGGGCTGCGACTGCATTTATTTCAAGTAATCTGCAGATTTTTCTTTTTAGTATTTTTTCTTTTTTAATTTTTTTCCCCAGTAACTAACATGTAGGTTGATCTACTACTTTACGTCTGCTTGATTGTGGCAAAAATCAGCTTCTAAAGCAACACTACATAACTTTCCAAAACAAAAACTCTGTACTTCTAACTTGTTTTGATGGCACATTGACATTTACTGTGTACATTCCTGGACCTGTTGTTGCCTTGCAGCGTCCTGAGGCTGAGAAACTGCACTTCACAACTTTGTGTTCCAGCCCGGAAGAGCGCATTACAGCTGTATTTTGCTTTATGGCATCACATCACATACTAGCAATATCAAACATTGGTCCTTTTGAAATCACACCATGGCTAATTCAACAAAGAAACACAAGAGGATGTTATCAGAGGAAGTAAGGAAAGGTGACTAACCAAAACTTAAGACAAGAGTCTGCAGCAGATTGACTTTTACTGACTGGAGAGAACTCAGAGAAGAGATAGCCTTCGTTAGGGGTGCACCAAAGTACGAAAATCTGCCAAAGTTCAGTAATGTGGCTTTAACTATTGAGTCAGTCGTCAACTGGTGGATTGTCTTGAACTTATAGTAAAATTCTCCTCTCACAAACTGCTCTCCACAGCAGCACCAGCTTAAGGGGAAAAGTCTACAATCAGTATTTATTTTTGTGGCAAATGACTCAGTAGTTATACTATTTACTGGCTCCATTCCCTTCAGCAGGGATGGAAATTTAACACCCAGATGCACATTTATTCTGCTGTAATTTTATCATTAACAAATGTAGGGTAACTTTAATTCTAAAGAGAATTCCGTTGGTAGGATTAAACCTGTTAAATAGCTATTTAAAAGTACCCAGTTACATTATATTAATTGTATTAAATAATTCAATAAAATACTTTTGCATTATCATTCGCCCAATCAGTTATACGGATTTCATAGATAATCCTGCAGCTGATGGGAACATCACCACCTCATAACTTATAACAACCTTTATAATGAGCTTTTTAAATGGCAGCTTTTGTTAAGTTTGAAAGCTAGTTGTTGTTGCTTTGGGATTGTAGGATTGGCATCTCCAGTATTGTGGAGTTGTGCATAATATGTCCATGATTTCACTTTCTTCCACTTATGTGAGGTCAGATTTGGAGGCATCCCCAACATCCCTCTCTCCGTTAGCACTCTTCCGGTCTTCCTGGGGGATTTTGAGGTGTTCCCATGGCCAGCCAGGATATATAATCCCCTCAGTGTCTTTCAGGTTTGCCCCAGGGTGCATTTTACCTTGATTAATTCTTAACTTGTCATGGCTTACATTCTGTCCTCTGTGACACTTTGCAAGCTAACTCAGCTACACATGGACACTGACCAGTGCAAACTGGCTAAGGACAAAAGAGGAAACTGAAGGATTTTCTTTCTGTCTTTGGATGTTAATGTGGCAACAAGGCACATGTCCTGTAGATGGAGTAAAAATTAAACATTAACATGTTCTAAGGAAAAAGACGCTAACTGCATACTTGAATTTGCAAAATTAACATGAGAAAATGAAAAATGAATGCTTTTAGTCCTTTGATGCAAAAATCTTACTTGCCCAAGATGCACACTCCTTTTTCTGACAAATATTTCTATTCAGGCAATATCAAAACACACATCCAAATAATCTTAATTACAAAATGCACGTGTGATTGTTACTTTGACTGTTTACCTTGTGTGTAGTATTTGAAGCTAACAACAAAGTCAAAGCAACAGTCGTTAACGACTGCTATTTAAAATTGTCCTACTTTTCTGGTTTCTGGATTTCTGCTTTGCTTAACAGAGCTGAACACAAATAAAAAAACATGAGGTTCCTTTTTATTAACTAAAGTAAAAACAAAAATTGCTGAGTTGTTTTGCTCTCAGTTTTCAAGCTGGTTTTTGGTGCCAATGTGTGCAAAAGATGGGATTGGCTTTAAATGTCTTATCCAAGCTGGAAAGTGCTCTCCTAATAGCTCTTGGAATTTATGTTTTTTTTTTCTTCCCTGAGGATGTGAGTAAAGCCAGGTGAGAAATGCAGCCTAGCTTTGTTCTGTTTTTGATGTGGATTGAAAACATGTTAAGTATGGATTCTCCGGATTTATCCATCACTCAAGTGTTTCATTGGGAAAATCCTCAATAAATGAATCCCCACAGTATTAGGAAATAACTGATGTGTGGAAATTCCCTTCTGTTAGATGTATAAATGTCAGACACAGCCCTGTGAAGCATCAGAACAAAAATGTCCCTTTGAGCAGTGAGCCCAGGGCTTCGCTAGCCCTACTTCACATCCTTAGAAAGTTGAGTTTTGCTGGAGCAGACCCTAAGGCTTAATGTCAGTAAATTAATTATGGATTCACCCAATTAGTTCACAAACTACACTGTGTTCTAGGGAGAATGATTATTCCCCTAAATGATGTCTCTTCTCAGTCTTTGCCCCAGTGAGCATTGCACCTCTCTCAGAACTGTGTGTGGTCGTCGGCTTGTGTGAAGCGACACACAGCAGGCAGGTAGCATGACCTTTTTAATTATTCAATCTTCCAAACCCATCCACAGTCGCTCCCTAAGAGTCCGAGCCTCCAGTATGGCTTTTTAACACCTGTCCAAGCACATTTCCATCTGTCCTAAACAAAATGAGATGGCTTTTATGTTTTATTTTAAAGACTTTTTTTTTTTTTACTTACAAGAAGGGTGTTTTTTAGCTGCAAAGATTTAAGCAATACATTGGATCAAGATCCTTCATCCCGGTTCAAAATATGTCACAGTAAGTAATCAGTGTTACCCACTGAAAGTCAGTCAGACTTGCCGAACCAAATTATTTTCTTATTTCGACAAAGTCAATTAACCACAGAGACAATTCTCTGGAAGATGGATTGTGACAGCAGTGGTGTCATTAAATTTCATTGCATTACAAGAAGATTGTATCACAAATTAATTCACATTCTCATGGTTAAAGTCATAATCTTACATGGAGACAGAAACAAGGCAGAGTTCAATGATTGTTTTTCAATTTAAATGAGGTTTAAATTCAATTTCTTATCATTCTTTAATGATTGGTTTATTCAGTAAAAGGTCAAAATGAAACAGCTGAAACAGGCTCACACATTTAATTTTTTTAAATGTTTTTTTTATATCAAATTTATTTAAAATTTTCATTTAAAATACATTTTTTAAAATTTCCATCTAGGAAAAATAAAGTGTTTTTTATTTACTTTTTTGTCTGAATAATGATTTAAAACCTAATGACAGGAAAAACATACAACTATAGATCCTCGCAATAGGCAAAATCTAACGAATGAGTCGGGTCTTAGTTGATGTTTGTTATAACGTGTGACCCATATCTAGTTTTAATTCACAGTCTAAACAGCACAAATTAGATATGTTTTTCAAATCCAACCAGGCCCCTTTTCATATGGGGTATTGAATAGGATAGAAATCCAATATTTTTCAAGGCAAACAGTCATGTCGCATTTAATCCAACTTCTGTGTCATTTAAGAGAATCAAACTTCACACTTCTTGGCCAGAAGTGTGAATGTAAGCAATGGACAAAACAATATCATATTTTTTTCAGCTGAGTGGTTCAAGCAAAGGCTGTTGTGGAATTTTACACCACATAACTTTTGCATCAGTTATTTCTTTTCTCACTACATCTGCCAAACTGTTAAAAAGTGTTTTGATTGCCTCCCATACAACACCTGACAAAATGTTGACTCAGTTATAAAACAGCTTTAGGCAGAGCAGAATTTACCTCCAGTCTAATGCGTTAATAATAAAATAATATTACCAGAAGCCTTATTATGCTGAAAACTTGTGAATATCTAAGTAGACATTTATTTAAATATTAATTACCTGAGACAGTCAATGTCAAGTGAAACATACTGTCCAAAAATGAAGCCTCGTGTTAACCTTGCTCAGCATTAACGTCTCTGGACTTGGATGCAACTGGGATGAACCATCAACATGTGGAAATATGTATTTTGGTCAGACTGGTCGGTATTCAAGGTTTCATGTAGAAGAATTTGACCCTGTGGGCAGTGGACTAAAGATACAAAGAACTGTTGTGCGCAGTGTTGTTACAGCACTCTTGGCAAAGAAATTAAATGAAATAAAATAAAAGTAACTATCTGTTTTTTATGTGTATATTTTCCACACTTGACCAGCTTTTTCTGATTTGGGATTGTAATTGCTGCACTGAACTGGCAACCTGTGCAGGGTGTATCGTGCCTCTTGCCTAGTAGCAGGTGGGATAGGCTCCAGGCCCCCTGCAACCCTGCAGTGATGGATTAAGCAGCGATGGATGGATGGAATGATGGAGTATTATCTGACTATTTGCTTGGTTTTTCTTACCTTTCTTCAAAGTCTGGGGAATTTATACCTGGTAGAAAGTTTAAAAACTAAATATCGTAGCTTGTTAAATGTCCTGATGATGTTGATAAATTGTTCCTGACCAGTTAATTTACCTCTTGTCTTATGATGGAATATTTTTGTATCATAAATAACAAGCAGTCCAGAAAAAAATACAGTCAACATGGACAATAAATTGAAAGGTATAGATTAAACTGAATGGGACTCCAGAGCAGGCAAAAGTTTTTCTGATCAGATGATGGAACCAGAAAAATACCACTTGAAAATTCATGAAATACTATTAGGTATAAGATTAATTTTAGAACATGTTCATTTTATTTCTTATAGCCAGTCATGTGAGAACTTCTGTTCTTTAGGACTAATTTATCACGATAACATGCATCAGAGACATTTTGACTTGAAACAGGACAAACACAAGTATATTAATAAGGGCTTCATTTCACTTCAGAAATTCTGCTTTTGTTCAGGAAGAACTACTAACCCGCAGAAGTCCTCATTAATACACCCAAGATTAGGTTGAGTTAATTGTTTATATTTAGGAAGTCTTATCATTATCGCAGTATTCATTATTGATTTCAC
Source organism: Melanotaenia boesemani (assembly GCF_017639745.1). Taxonomy (NCBI): domain Eukaryota; kingdom Metazoa; phylum Chordata; class Actinopteri; order Atheriniformes; family Melanotaeniidae; genus Melanotaenia; species Melanotaenia boesemani. The sequence continues at coordinate 10,807,000 of NC_055702.1, forward strand.
ATCGCCACGTTTTATGAACAGTGTGCAGTCCTGGATTTTGCCGAGGGTAAATTCAGATTCAGAATTGATATTCTGATCCTTTATAAGTCCCAGTAAGAAGACAAAGCTTGCAACTGAGCTTTGACAAACCTTTTAAGACTTTTTTTTTCTTGTACACTTTTATCTGTTCCAGATTTTAAAAATTAACATTCCCATCAGTCTATACTTCATAACCCATAATGTCACATTTAAGACATTTCCAAGTGTACCTAAAGTAACTTGGTCTGAATACATTCTGCTGTTGTTTTTTTTTTTTTTTTTTTTCGGATGAATAATCTTATTATTTCAGCAGTAATGTTACTCCAACATTTTGTGTGTATGTCTCTCTATCGTGCTGTGTTCAGACCCCCACTCACCGACTGCCCTTCCCCCTTTATGTGCTCCATGCTCGGACAGTGATCTCAGTGTGTCGCTGGCGTTGAGTAGAGTTTGTGGAGTGTGATTATGTTCGAAGCCGAGCCATCCTTGGGAGACAGAGCTGACCGTCACAGATATGGATTCTTACGTTTATTGTCTTGGCCTCACAAATGTTTCTCTTTTCAGTGAGCTGTGGCCATGCGGGCAGGGACTTTTATTGATCATCTGACTTGTAATGCCTCTTAAATATTAAGATTCATGTGCTTGACCTTTGTGTGTGGATTGAGTGTGTGAAATCCCTGCTTAAATACCCTTTTCAAGCCTTGCCGGCTGCACAGTGAGCGCTGTACAAGCTTTTCTTTTTCACTTTGATGAAACTACCCTGCATCATATGTTGTATAAAAGAACTGGGATTATTCTCTGTTTTCGAGTGGGAAAACATGGATGGAGTTTTCTGAGTTTTTGGATAACTCTCCTTGTTGTCGACTGAGGATAGGAGCACAGCAGAAAAATAAGAATCTGTGCGGGTGAGCACTTTCTTTCTCCACCCTCTCTGACCCACTCTCGCTCTTTATGTTAGACTAACACACACACACACATAAGTGGAGGGCCCGGTGATTGATGACTCTGTGAGAGACCTCAGAGGGAGCAGTACTACAGAGAGATGGACAGATGAAAAGGGAGGAGAGACTAAAAGACGACTGAAATGAATCGAGTAACAGGGTGAGGCTGTTCAGCGACAGTTACCGTGCTGGAGCCAGAGTGCCGCATTGTTGTAAAGACACCCTGGAAGTAACCTAATGTGTTGCTTCCTCTCGTCAAAATCACTCATCTTTCAGTGTTAAAGATGCCGCATTTCTGTCCTGGATGAGCAATCCGTCACCTGCCAAGAACCACTGACAGATCATGTGAATTACACTTTTTGTTTTGTAACAGTACATTGTCTTTCTGGCAAACCTCACAAGAATGTAGCTTTGATATCCACCACCCCCCTAAACAATGTTTGCATACCAAATGCACAACGCCATGGCAACCATATTTACCAATGGTAGCGGCCTACCCCTGCAAAAAAAACACATCACAACAAGAATAGCTCAGGAAGGACTGGAGGACAAACCAGCCTCCAAAATTCCTCAGATATTAACCTGAATTTGTTGGATGTCCTAAAAAGTTGGAAGATTTATTAAGAAACCTGTAAGATCCACATGATTTTCTGTCATTTCTGGGGTTTGACAATATAAGAAACCCTAAAAAAAAACATTTCTGTGGCCATGTCCTGATGGAATTAAGCTGCTTTAAGCATGTGGCTTTAATGTTATTCTTGATTGCTGGAATCAATAACTGAATAATTTTGCTTGGAGCAACAAAAATGTTGGTGACAATACACTTCTGATCCACAAAAAAGGTTCTGTGTGTGCAAAGGGTCCTGATTATGTCCAGTTTTACCATTACCTATACCAACTTTAAGCTCAAGACAACAGGACAGTTCTGACTAATTTAACTGTAGACTGAAGCAGAGGCCACCTCTTATCCACACCTCCTTGATTTCTTAAAAACAGAAAACGTTGATCTCTCCTTGTCCTTCAAAAAATTAATTAACTTGTGTTCTCTGACAAAAAGAGATGCTTTTGTGATCTCAGCACTTTTCTGAAAGGGAAAGGCGCCTCAGGCTCCGGGTCCTGGACGAGCTAGATGTGGGGTATGAGTTTTCCTGAGCGAGAGCGTTTCACCCCTGTTGTGTTCCAGTAATTTTATTGTAATTTACTTAGATGCTGATCCTCGCTCTTCATGTACTGCCAGTGAAGAAATGCATACTCGTCTGTTTTCTCTCCCAACAAAGATGCAATTGTACAAATAATTGCTTGCGTGTCTGACAGTGATGCTGAACTGAAGGCTTTGTTGGGTAACATTTCCAGACAAATAGAAATTTCAAACATATCTGAATCTGAAACGACCAGTACGACATTCAGAGTATTTGGAGTTTAGAGGTAAAGAAGGTGAGCAAAACTGATGGAGTTTGGCAGCCATTACAATAGAAATAGAACTATGATGATCTGAGTGTAGTATGTGTGCAGAAGTGTGTATAAGGTAAGATTAAATGCTCCCCTTTGAGTAGATTTTAACTACCCTCTGTTGGTCTGGCTGTGTCATTACACACCAGTCAGTTTTCATCTGACTAGCTTTTTTTTTTGTCAGATGATGAATTTCCCTTCTAGAGTCTCAGCAGCTTCCTTCACATTAGCTTTTGTTACACTGATAAGTATTCTAGTGCTTGCTTTTTTAAATGTTTAAATGGTTTTCAGGGTAAAAAAAAAGAGATGTCTCAAATGTCACTACCATCAGCAAAGGAGGTGATGAGTGACAAGTTAGATGGAGCTTCAGATGGATTTGTCAGAGGAGAGGAAAACACACTTCAATCAGGGGAAAAGTGGAGCTTTTAGAGCACAGAAGTTTCATCACTTTTTTAGAGCAAATGGAGCACTTTGTCACCAAGTGTGTCTAATACATGTGTGTTGGAATGTGTGTGATTCGGCGATTTCCTCTATATCTCTTGCCTGAAGCTCTTTGTGAGGCAAGAAGCAGGGAGACTTTGTTGTCAAGGACTCTTTAATGCCTTCCAAGTCGGAGATTTTGTTGTGCTTTAACAACAAACCTGTGTGCTTGTACAGTATATGTGTGTTTAAGCAAGTGTCTCTGTGTTTTGCGGCTTTCTTGTAGGTGTATGTGCCGAGGCGTTATGCCACGGGGAACAGTGCTGACAGTGCACTAGGAGTCTGAACCGTGTCAGTATTTGTGGCTGAGGAGGAGCGGTTCCCCACCGAGTCGTGCCGTCCTGCGCCGTGCTGTGTTTTGACGCCATGTCCCTGACTGACAAACACAAAGTGAAGAGGCAGCGTTTGGATCGGATCTGCGAAGGTAAAAGTAATGTCTGTCATTTTTTCTTACACCACTCCACTCTCAAGTTTCGCACTTTTCTGGATTACTTTTCTTTAGCATTTTGCTAACAAACTGTGTGTCCTTAAGAGCCATTTCCAGGGTGTACGGATCATATATTTTTATCAATCATAATTTCTATTTCACAGTTAATTAGATGTGAACTGGGTGTGATATTGATTCTTGGTGTTTGGAGCTTGAGCTTCTCAACTAAAGCACTCTCTTCCCTGGCATCCCAAAGATTATGAACTGGTGTGTGGATTTTTTTTTTTTTTATTGTAAATGAACAGATTTAAGATTTTGCATAAAACAATAAAATTGTATGTCAATAACATGTAAATCATTTAAATGTAGCTAAATGTGATTAAAAACGACAAGTAATGGTAGGTCAGGTCTCAGTGTAATTTTGACTGGTTTGAGGCGGGAATTGTAGCTTATTTTTCATGTTTTAGAATTATAGAAAAAAAATTAAAAGAAAAAAGCCAGAGGCTAAAGCTTGGACAAGGAATGCAGCTTGTAAATCTTTCTTGCATCCAGCTGAGAGTCTTTCAGTTCTCGTTTAGAGGATTTTTTTGCTCATCTCCTTCTACAAAAGGCACTGCTCTTTCGGCATCCTCAGAATGTTGATGATGTTTAGATTGTGACAGTCAAGATAAAATTTTTAGCTAGTGCTTCCTAATAGAGGCTCATTCTCAATATTGATTTAAGTTTAGGATCCTCTTTTCATCTTTTGTCCTTTAATTTTTTATAAATCTTGTGAAGTCTGTTTCTAAAATGTACTGGCATTTAACTGAAACTATTTTTCCTCCTCCTGTGAATGGCTTCTTGTTCCACTGGCTGCAACCCAAGGCCAAAGCATGTGTTGCACACCTTAACTTTACAGTCAGAGATGATATGTATTGCACCCTTTCTTTACTTCTTTACTTTTGCTCCTTGTGACTTTCACTTGCAAGTTTGGTGTTGTGGTTAGGTTAAGGAACTCTCTTGGAAAATATGTTGCTTTCCCAGACCTCAGCTGTAATTTCTCAATTATAATCCAAACTGAGGACCACGCTACCTGAAAAAGCCTCTTTGCTGCTGTTTTTGTACAGCCTGCCCTTGCCTTGTCAGCAAGATAGCTTGTTAGAGGAACATGCGTTACTGAATTCCTCTCCATATTTTTTCCATCTTCATTTTCTTAAAGAAATTGCTTCAGACCTGTACATCCCATTTCCAACCATCCTTGATGATACCAGTACAGCCCCAACACCTATTGGTGATCAATGCTTATTGATTGCTATAATTTTCTGCTGGCACACGGTGCCTGTGAGATACTGCAGAAGTCAGTGTATGAATGTTGACTCCAGCACCAAACAAGTCAGCTGGTGGACGTAAATGAGATTACAGGACTTTTTTTTTTTTGGGCCTTCTTTTTGAAACATGGTTGGTTTGTGTAGGAGTATCTCTTTACAAGACTTGTGGTTTTGGAGGAGCTCTGAACATCTCAGGTTAGATTACTGCAGGGGTCTGAGTGGTTTCCATCCCGTTACGTCTGTTAGGAAGACGGTTAGTGTTTTTATTATGAATGGCAGCGATTATCAGGCTTTAGGTTGTAGATTAGACACTGACTGTGTTTTACTTGGGGCCAGAACATAGAAAAGAACCCCCCCCCCCCCAACCCCCTGCTATGTACAAAGTCAACCCAGGCAGCAACGAGTATGCTTCTCTGTGTGGGTGTTTTAAACTGTATTTGAAGCCTTGTGAATGTACATTTTGAAACCCACTTGTTTGACTCTCCCCAGTGTGTGTGTATGTGCATGTGTGTTTGTGTGTCTGTCAGACTGTATCCTGAGGTAAAATCATCTTGTCTCTGCTGTCTGGGTCCCCAAGAGGCTTGTTAAGCTGCTGGGCCCTCCTGGAGCCAGTGTATGGAGAAGCAGACATGACTGCAGTGCTGGAAAATGAAGCTAGACGCACCATTACCCCCGAGTGCCAGCATATTTGTTTTGCTGCATGATGTAAGCACCTTAGCATTGCGCACTTGAAATGAAGGGCATATGCCACCTTTTCTGTACAGACCTATAGTTAAGTTCAAGGAAAAACTGGTGACATATAAGTGAAGACATTAGGAAAATACATCAGTATAAATAAAGAAGCATCAACCTTGAAAAAGTCTTAATCTCCTGTTGTAAAATGTATTTATACACTTAAATTCTCAGAAATACATAATGAAATATGCCTAACATCAGGATATGGCATTAAAATGCAAAATTTTATATCAGATGGTTCATTAAATGTCTAATAAATTAGCTGTTATGATGGACAACTGAGACTTAAAGAAATCTACTTCCTGCTGATGCCATTTGGCAAATTAATCGAGAAGATCAGATTTTATTTTGAGACGATTGAATGACTTTTGCATTAAATATTGGTTTGGCATGAACATGCTAAATAAATAACGTAATCACATTTGATGTCATATCCTTTCATTACTAAAATGTGTTTCTTGATGCAAAAATAAATAAATAAAAACCAATGGGAATTTTTAAAAGTAACTGTAACTTTTACACACAATGAGGTATGTATAAATCAGCCCGCAACAGCTGGTTTTCTTAGCTTGAAGCAGAGGAAGCTGCTCTGGCTCTCCCCAGATCAAATTCCACAACCTCCAGAGTGTGTGGCTATTTATTGGCCAAGAGTAGTTGCCAGGCAACCAGCGAGACTCCTAAAAATACAGGTCCCATCCAAGAAATAGTGTGGTACACAACTACATGTAAAATTGTAATTCTTACACGAGATACCTCATGGTCTTAGATAAGCTTCTATACGAAGGGCAGGATGGTTGTTGTCTTCCCTGATGCTGGCAGCAGCTTTACGCTAAACGTACTGATATGATACTCAGCTCAATCATCTCAATTACTGAGCAACATTTTTTCTGAATCATTCATTTCAGCTGTTGACAAATCACTGAGTAATTAGGAGTGCAGAAATTTGTCAAACAGCATAAACAACATTACATAACAGCGATAGGAGTCCACTGAAAGCCAGTGAGCAGCTTTATTAAATAATTATCTGGCCTTAAAAGTGAACCATAAAGGCAGTTACATTTCATAGAACAGGTGGGCCATTTATCGGTGGGAATCCTTCATGATTAGAGCTGCAGTCAACATGCACCTGCTGAACTTTTATGAATCAGACACCTGAGGCACTTAATCATTCCTAAGGGAACAACTGTGCTTTGTTAGGCGTGAACTCACAGGAGATGCACAGAGAGACCACAGCAGGTGTTGTTGTGGTGCATTTAGAAGAAAAAGTTGTAGCCTGCTGGAATGATTAGGGGTTTCAACTTTGATTACACCTAAAATGGGGTCTTCTCAAAATGGAAAATTGCACAAATGGAAACTTCCTCAATAATACGAGTATTTTTCAGGCTCATCTCCGAATGGTGGTTTCCAGTTTTTATGCCTTATGTCAATGATTGTCATGATTAGAGATTTTCTTGGTTCGATTATTGTGCATGATTATTATGCATTTAGAAAGTTCATAAAACTATAAATGTGTAAAATCACACTAACATGCCTTAAATTAAATGCCATTAAGTTTTATTTATTTCTGTGTTTTGATGGCAACATAAAATAATTTAGCTACAAAGTCATGTAGTCAAAAAGTCCCATTCCAACAGAATTCCCTCTGCTCTGCATTTAACTCCAGGGAAAAAGATGGAAAAGACTTCTTCCTGGATTTTGGAGAGTTCTGTCTCAGTACATTATAAAAAAAAGTTTTGTAAAAGCATGGAAATGGAAAGCATGACTTACAGCTGCCTTTAACAGTATAGACTAATCTGGCAAACATCAGAAGTAGACACTCCACCACCGCTGAGGCAGCATTTCTGTGCATGTGTAAGTAGATGAGAATTACACTATTTTCTTAACAATGTCAAGGAGATCTGGAAGGACTTGCATATTTGTTTGGCAGTTCAAACAGCAGTGCAAAACTTTAATTGTGGTAAAAAGGTAATGCAAAGATCACAGACATTTACCTCATGAAAATAGCTGCTTTCTGTGTCTGTGTGACAGTGGTTGACACTGTCTACTGATAGCGGTGTGTTCACATTGGGCAGGAACATCGAACATAGAGAGCAGAGGATAAATGATATGCTGTCATGGCAGAGGACACTCTGGATTTTATTCCCAACAACAGCAGACATCAGTCTGACACTATATTCTAAGTAAGAGATTCTAAGTTGCCGTCCATGGCGCTCCCTCACGTGCGCCAACTTTACCTGTACCTGTAGTCTGCTTTGCTATGCACAGTTTATAAATGAGGCCCCTGATCTTCACAGTGAACCTTTAGTCATTTTAACTAAAGAAATCAGAAAAGGATGACTTAACAGTGACTTAATCCATTTGTTTGGAAGGAATAACTCACTTTGGCATTCCTGAGTGGAAAAATCTTCTATCCTATTACATTTTATAGAAAACACACACACAAGCTCTCCAGATGGCCATCACATAGGATCAGTGAATCAGTTTTGTGGCCACCAATCGTGAAGGTGCAACGAAAGAAAGAAAAAGAAAACAGCTTGTGATTTGCGATTTGTTCATGAGCCAATGACCAGGCAGAGTCTTTCCTCTGATTGCATGTAGCAGCGTGATAAGGCTGCCGTGGTGATTGTCTCAGAGCAAGGGGGGAAATACACATTAAGCAAAGCTCTGCTTTTGGTTTCACACACAGGTAAAATCCTCACAGGACCCATTTGGCTACTGTTGGGAGTAACTCATCTTAATCCAGGTTCATACTTCAACCAGGCTCACAGTTGGCAACAAGAACAGACAAGATGAAGCAATGGTCCGTGCTGTCTCTTCTCAGTCTTTTGCAAATGAAAATCTGGAATGTTCTCTTTCAAAGCCGTCTGCTGAGACCACACCGTCTCTGCACTGTCCAACAGAGACTTCTCTTTTGTTGCTATTGTTTTCTCACCAGTGAAATACAGCTCTTGTCGTTTTCAACACCATGCAAGGTGTAAAGTGTGCTAATTTGAATCATCCCATTGCTCAATTTATTCATTTGCAGTGGCTGTTAGATATAAGCATTTATAGCAGTGGGATCACAAATAAACTAATTCAGAAAGCACAGTGGCTAGATGACAAGGCAGATTAAGCTGTTATAGTCCTTGATATCTATTTAGCATAATGTGGGCTGTCTGCAAATAAGAAGTCAGGGAGCTGGTTGCCACTGTTTTTATCAAAAGATGTTAGTTAGCTCAATCAAAGCAATGGCTTGGAAGCGTCGGTTTTAATTCAACATTATGAAGACTAGAGAGAAGCTCTGTCTCTCTCTCTCAAAGGTGGAGAGGTTCATTTCTGTCATCTGAGGAGATGAGGAGTGATCTGCCATGGCCTGTGCTCCTCTCAGCCTCAGGTCCTTTCATCTTCTCTGGTTAATCTGAGCTGAACCAATGTTTATTATTCTGCAGCAACTGGGCCGGGTGGCTAGGAGGGAGGACAGTTCCGATCCATGTTTATTTCGCGCCCCCCCTTTTTGCTAAGATTGTTGTTTTGCTTGTAGACTGTAATACTCTTCCCCCTGGGTTAGATTAAGGCTGTTCCAATCTAGTCAGATAATGTTTTAATCAACATCTGCATGTTATTCATGCTGTGCAACATAACGACTTTATTCTGATATTATAAGGAATGGAATTTAAGTAATTTGGTAAACAGGGTTTTTTTTTTTGTCTTGGTGGTTTATCTGATCAGCCTCAAAGTTAAAAGCAATAACAGACAAAATAAAAAATATTGATCCTCTTGTTACTATGCAACTCTCTACTGGGAAAACACGACATCATTTACATGTTACTTTGACATACAGAGTGAACAATGTGGTGGATGAGACACCAGTCCCCCCTGGCCACAAAAACTGCTCAGAAATGGCTCACAGGTCAGATTAAATAGTTTATGACCCAGCTTCTGAACTCTCCAGTTTATTAATATGGCCACAGATCCACAGGAAACCCTGGAACAAGCCCCATTCATGGAGGCTCCATCCTGCAACCCAAATATGCAAGGATCAAGCATCCTGGTGAAGAGGCAGCACGGGATGGGGTCAGGTGACTAGATGGATATACTTATACATGCAGTTGTAAATTGATTGGGTTGATAAGTAGTTTTTTATGTCTTTGTTTATTTGTTTGTTCTTTTCATTTTGGGGCAATGTCTTCTTTATGATGAATGACCTGCCCCATTATCCAAAAAAAAAAAAAAAAAAAGCAGCATAGTAAATAATTAACCTGTGCTGTGCAATTCAAAGAATCTGCTAATAGAAACAACATAAGCTAATACTGCATGGAGCTGGCTGCTCTGTTTCATGTGTGTACTGTATTCAGCTTGCAGTGATCTAGCAATCATTATCCTCTTATTTTGGTTCACAGAGGCTCCAAGCAGATGCATTCCTCTTCTGGCACTAGCAGACCTTTTTTTTTTACTAGGGTGGCAAATAACTTTATTTAGCTCTGATGGTTTGCCAGCTTGGTCCACCCTAAAAACAAAATAATGCTGTATTCTTTCTATTCTTTTTCACATCAATATCTTTTGTGGTTGTATTTGCTTAAATTGGCTTGTGGGACTTGGGAGTTCCTGTGGGACTATAGGGGTGCACGCACACACACACCTTCATGAATGTACCTGCAAGTGTAGGTTGTTTCAGACAGATGTCATCTGCTTGGAATATTTTAACGTATCACCTGGTCCTATTTTAGGACATCCCCAGAGGTCCATGTTAGGCTGAGTCAGTTGTTTCAGTAGCATGAGCTACTATATTTCTGCATTTTTTGCTTATAGCTAAAGTGATTTTTATGTCTGTTTAGCTTAAAGACTAGCATGGAACTATAGAGGTTTTAACATTAAAATCTATTCCGTTTCATCGTAGTTTGCTAGAACGGGAAGAAAACAAGCAATACAGATTTGGCTTCATGTTGTTTGATGACTGTTTGATTTCTTGATTTTTTTAACAGGATTTTTTTAAAGAGGCTTTCATACATCGCCATGTGTCCCGCCTTTTGCAACTTCCACCAGCCTGTTTGCTTTTACTGTAGATAAGACTTTTTTGTGCACTACACAAGTGAGTGATAGTTCTTCACTTCTAAGCCCATGTGAACTCAAAAAGTGGATATGAAACCTTGTATTTTAAGCTGTCCTGCAAAGCAAGCTGACATAATATCTATGCATTTTTGCATGTTTTTTTTTTTATTTCTGCAAATCAGATTTTTTTTTGATTTTATGTATGTAGGTGTTTCACTAGGATGTTGCACAGTTGCTAAGCTTAAGGCAACATTAAATACTGATGGATGATCATTCTTATATAGCTGGATAAAATAAATCTGGAAAGAAAAGATGCCAAAGGAAATGCTGACCCTTTATAAAGCAGTATTGCAACAGGACATGCTCATAAATGCCACGCTTGATTTTTCATAGCATTCAGTGCGTGCAACACCCCTCCTCACAACATATCTCCTTCTTACCACAGTTTAGCTGATTGTACTGTTCTTTCATTTAACTAAACTCCACATCCTTTTTCATCAGTGATGTGCAGGCAAATTACATTTTATCCCCCCCCCCCCCTCTTTTCTCTATCTCATGCACTTCTTCCCTCCCTCTTCTCTCACTCAGCTGCACACTCTTCATCTCTCCAAAAAGCAAGCGGGCTGTCGTTTCTCCCTTCTGTCTGTCCCATCTGTGATGCAGTATGGGCCACTGGCTTGATAATGATAGGCAGACAGAGCGCAGGGCTGTGCACAAGGCAAAGATGGACTGCTAAAACGGAAGACAAAACTCCACTCGCTTGCTTCATCGAGTCTACAAGAGGTCTTGCCCTGTGGCGGCTTTCGCTCATCTCCATGCTCCTCCCAGTTATGCAAAAGTGTGCCATGCTGTGTAATACACTGCAGAGATGTGGGGTGGTAAGGAGGTGGAGGACAGTCTTGATAACACAGCAGATGTAAAGCCTCTGAAGGCCATCGGACCAGAATTGTTACCATGTGTTTTTTCTTTCATCGTTACCCCTCCTTCTTCCCTCTGCCTGTGTTCTAGTGAGGAAAGGCCCAGAGGCTTGTTAAAACTTTAATACACTGTACAATCACAGTAATTGAGTAAAATTTTCAAGTTCTTGCAGTCATGGTTTTAATTTATGAAGTCCCCATGAAAGTTTAATGGATCAGCAGTTGTAGAGTCACCCCTATCTAAATCATTCTGCAGCTATCTCTGCCTGTGCTGCCTGCCAAGTCCTGCCGTTAGCGTCCTGCGCCCTAGAAAGATGGCCAGATTGCTCCAAAGGCATGACTGTTTGCCGGACGTCTGTTCAGCACATTGTACCTAGAGGTCTTTCGCAAAGCTGTGCGACTGTTTGTGAGCGAGCATGCCAAGTGTTGGCATCAATTTTGATGCAGTTCACCAAATATCCAGCGTGTCAGTTTGTATTTTCTCTTTTATTGTATTATTCATACCAGCAAATACAAGATCCCTGTTGCTTGATGAGGGTTGAATGGCATGCCTACTTAATTATGGAGCAGCCCTGAGGAGAGGCATATCAGAGGATGTAGACAAGATGAATTTCCCACTGCTTATGAGTTGTGGGAAATACAGTAATTTGTGTGATGGGAGATATGATATGTCTTATACTTGTTTCAATTTTAGCAACACTAGCCTGGCTGTACTGGAGATGTTTATTATTGTTATTAATATTTTGTCAGGAAGTGTGGTTGTGAGTGGCACACAGCCCTGGAAGGGGCTTATTAAAAGAAGTTATTGTCTACGATTGCCATAGAGAGATACAACACAGTGATTAATGGTGTGTTTTACAGTTGACAAAACGCGCTCAGGGAGTGAGACCTTGAGCAGCAGTGCTAAAAAAATCACTGCAAGGAAATTGCAAGGTATGCTTTACAGCAAATGAGAGAAAACATCCCTCAGATGTGCATCCTTCTGGACTGCACAAGACCGAAGGGAAAAGGAAACCGTTCTGATTTCCTTTTGTTTGACCTACTTAATGTTCTCCAATTCTGATGTTCTGCTTATCGTTTATGATATTTTATCATTATTGCATCACTATGTTTTGAGATGAAGGTATGCTGGTTGTAGCAGTTCCCTCAATGACTTGATACCGTGAGACATCATAAAAAACATGGTAACAGTGTCATGTCAGTCCTAAATTGTAATAAATTTAGCCCATCTCAGTCATGCTGTCGCAGCGCCTTCCTTTAGAAGCCTCCAAACGATGTCACTGCAGACATGTTGTAAAAACCCCCGTTCCTTCTTGGCAAACACAAAATAGAAACAAACCAATCTAGTGTCCACACCTCAGAAAGAGTGGTCTAATCACCCCCATCTTCTCTTTTCTCATCTTTGCCTGCTATAGAGATGATGTCAAAAGCAGTATCCTCTTTCCTTATCAAGCACTTATCAAAGCTCCATCTTCTCCTCCTTCCACTGTTTCCATTACAGCAAGTAAACACTGGCAGCTATATCTCAGTGGTAACATGTCAGATAAGCCACCTTTGCTCCATTGCACATCTCTTGTCCAGAAAGTAGCAGCAAAGTTAAAGCTCAGTGAGTGGAAAAGTCTTAACAAGAGATTGCACATCATATTGAGGTATGCACATGAAATGGAAGCAATATTTTGATGAAATAAAGTGCTTATTGACAGAGAAGTAGAAATTTTTATAAACGATGAGATTAATCTTTTGACAAGCCATCCTTTCAAGTTGTGGATTTCTTGGAAAACAAAAGTAAAAAAAATGTTCAGTCACTCAAATATTATTGCTTTTTATTGTTGTGCTGGTTTTATTGTTCTTATTGTGCAAGAATGTCCTTTAAACTGAGCCAAATTTCTCCCTAAAGGAAACAAATCTTAAATCTTGATATGACACATCTAGAAAAACTGCATGGTTGGGTGTACTTCCATCTGTATGTCTGCATGCATTTTCCTGAACAGGTAATTAATGTGTGTATCCATATTTTTAAATCTAGTTGCCTAGTAGAGGAGGCTGTGCCCTTTTAAGTGCCCAAATGGAGTATGTCCTGCTTTTCTTATAGCCACGACTAGATTAAGTAGGAACCTCACAAGTAGATGTGGGACTGTACTTTGTATCCATTTCCTTGCTCTCTCTCTAGGAACATGCAACATATTAGTCCCCAACCTCCTCCCTCTCTTGGGAAAGAGCCATTTATAGCAGCAGGGATACCGACTACAAGCCAGCAGAGAGGTGAGCAGTGAGCAGTGTGAATGCTCTAGCTTTACACCACATAAACACATCCAGGGTCCTCGGCAGTGTGCTGGCTATGTACACTATCTAGTTCAAGTGATGTCACAGGAGCAGTGGATTTAGTTTGACGCTAATCCCCTTGTGGCAAACGCAGTGGACGCGAGGACTGTCCCTGCCAATGGCATGCATCAACCCCCATTGGATTAGTGTGTCTCGTCCCCTCCTCCAGTCTGTTGTCATTGTCCAGCATGTGTTTTTACCCCAATTTCTTACCCACAGTCTTAGTTTAGAATGTGTCCGTGATGCCCAGCACAAGCATGATCCCTGCAGAATGGAATAGAGCCTCGCTCTAAAGGTGTGTTACGTTTCTCTGTGTGTGTGTGTATTCTCTCCTTGTGTTTATCATGTTGTGTGTCACTCCTAGTGGATTTCTAATGTTTCCAGGGCTGAATTATTTAGAAAGGCTGCCAGCAGGGAGCTACATGATAGCACAAACTTCATAGTGAAGGGAGGGGGGACCTGCAGCTGCAGATCAGGTAAAAGGTACCTCCTGCTTCACCTGTCCTTCTCGCCTCTCTATTCCTCCCTTTTGATTGGGGGATGAGTGTAACAGGAGAGTTGAAACATAATACTCGGCTCTATTTTCCGCTTTTATAGCTATTGTCTTTGTTTTCTTCACTGATGCCTGATTCAAGTGAGCAGTCGCATTTTGGTGGCTCTCTGGGCCAGCAAGGTCCAGAGTGGAGCGAGGGCCAGAACGACAGGGCTGCAAGTCGCTGTCAGTACTGTGGCATCATTGCAGAGCGTAGAAGTTCTTTGCCACTGGGTGGTGGAAGCAGTGGAGTGTGGCATCACCGCCATCATCTAGATCTTTTTGAGAAAACGGACCCGATCCATCAACCATCCTTGTACAGGCCAGACCAGCATGGGCAACAGCTACTGAGGAAAAACTCTGCACCTGATTTGAGTAGCAACCTCTATCTCAGGCGAGTGATGGCAGGCCGGGCCTCAGCACCAACTCAGGATTACTACCTGGCTGACACTACCTTATCTGGTCATCCACTTGAAGAGTCTGGGTTTTACAGGGATAACCAGCACTTGCTCAACAGATCAGCCTCGCATTATGGGCCCAGTGCTGGGGGGGTGAGGCCTGTGTGGGATCAAGGACATGCAAGGGCCACACCCTCTGTTCTGGCCTCCGCTTCTACACCTGCACCTGCTCCTCCTCCGCCTCCTCCCCCGCCTCCTCCACCGCCTCCTCCCCCTCCCCTTCATGAGCTGAGCCGTTTGTACAGGGAATCTCTGGGATCTAAGATGATCCCAGACGTCCAGCGTATTGGTGGCAGAGCTTCCTCGCCTGCTTTCTACGGGGTTCAGCCCCCTCTTCCTTTTTACGCTACTGAACCACCACCTCTCTCGGCTCATCAGGCTTATAACGGCATCAACAGCTTGTCGTTGGAATCTCACCAGCCAGCTGCCACCAGTTCAGTGGTGGACCCAGCTTCTCAGGGAATGGACGGAGCTCTCCCTCGAGCTTATGGAGCTGTAGCCTCTCAGAGGCTGCCTTATGACCCCAACTATGACCCCACCGTTGCCATTGTAGCTGCCACAGCTGGAATGAATCCCAGCCTGCCTCCTGTCCATTTCAGTGCAGCAGACCCCAAGAAAATGGTGGACCCTACCTTCCTGGCTTTCCTGCGAGCTGAAGGGTTAGCTGAGAGTACAATTACTCTCTTGCTGCAACATGGCTTTGATTCCACTCCAACACTGGGTATGATGGAGGACCATGATATCCGGTCTGTGGCCCCTAACCTGGCCCAGGCACGTGTTTTGTCCCGTGTAGTGCTTGGATGCAAAACAGGTGGAGCAGCACCACGTACCAGATCCAACAGCTTCAGTCATCGCAATGACCTCTACATGCAGCCCCAGGGTTTGACAATGGATCCCAGCCTGATGCAGCAACCAACCACCACCATCCAAACTGTATCCCCTAGGATGGGAGAGTTTCTTGGAAGAAGACCCAGTAGTGCACCCTCCCAACATCTCCTGGAGACCACCACCTACCCAGGAGCACGGCCACTGGCACCTGGAGCTTTTCCAGTCAGCCCTGGAGGATATAACAGTGTAGTGACTCAGGGAAGACCCCTCTCCATGTACAATGCCCACACCGGCCTTGCCATGTCTGCTCTAGGACAGCAGCCTCCACCAGCCCCAGGCACCCCTGGAGCGGCGCCTAAAACCTTCTCTGGCTCCTATTCCCCTATGGAGCTGATGAAGCGAGCCCCCAACCTTCCTCCAGCATCGCCTATAGCAGCAGCAAGCCCACTTCATAGCCCACAACTTCTGCGGAAAGGGATCAATGCTGTCCCCGAGAGTAGCATTGTCCCCGCCACTTCTGCCACCACTCTCCAAGCTCAAAACCCTAACAACAACAAGCTGGTTGGACGCCGCACTGGTCCTCCTGTAATAGTCTCAACCATGGCCACAACGCCCGACACAAGTAATGTCCAACCTACCTTTGTAATTTCCTCAAAGCCTCTTATTTTGATCCTTTCTGTATTTGTTGCAGATTAGTATTTTTCTAGGCTGGTAATAATTTTGCTCCTCTGATTTAATTGCTATCAGCTGCGTGGTGAAATTTAGCTCTGCACATGAAAGAATTTTGGCACATGACGACAAAATCATTCTGGCATTGTTTTTGAATGGAGGAGAGAAGCATGTAAGATGAATCTGACAAGTTAAGCAGCTTTGCTCTGAGAGGTCTCTTTTTTTAAAATTACGCAACTATTTATACATGTATTGCAACAGAGTTGTGTCATTTGCCAGAGGGGATTGTGTCTCATCACTAAGTTGAAACATTTTATATGAGCAGCACTCTTTCAATTTTTGGGTTGTTTTTCCTTTAATTTAGTGGTTGGTCAGAGTTATTTTTGCTTACTGTGCTTTTGGAGTTGTTTTGCAGCACCATCTGCCTTATTCAGAGGTTTTTGTACTTGGTTTGTTCAGACATTTTGATAATATCCAAACACATTGGAGAGCACTCACAAAAACACATTTAACACAGTTTACCGGCAGTCCTGCTAATGTAATGTTACACTTCTTTTTACTGAGCAGAGTGAGTTATGTGACCGGAAAACAAGATCCTGCTTGTTTTTAGTTTGTAAGAGGAGTTGCTGTCATTCTATTTTACACTGTACTCTCTCCTAATCAGGGGCTTAACTGCCTCAAATCCAATTACACTAATTGGATGTATATTTGTGTAGACTATAATAGGTAACCATTTTTTTAATAGCTTTAAATTCAGGTTTCAGTGAAGTACTACTAGAAGACATTTATTATTTGATTGTTTCTTTGCCATATTGGTAGATAAATTCAAATGACCTGTTTTAAAAACTAAATATTTTCTTTGCTGTGTTGATTTCATCTGATTGCCATCATTTTCTAATTTGTAATACATTGGTTTTTAAAATCATTGCCAATAAACAGCAGTTTCAAAGGCGGCTTAGAAATTCAATTATAGTTTTATAGTTTCATAGCCATGAAAAAAATAGCTTCTACACTTAAATGTGACTTTTAAAAGTCATAAGAATTTGCTTTCATACCAACAGTCATGAAAAGACTTTTTTTAATACACTCTGAATTGATGGTTTCTTTTACCCCAGTATTCATGTGGATATATTGACAAAATATTATTTTATTTATCTTAAATGGTTAATGCAAGTAGTGTTGCAGCATTTTATTTTAAGTTAACTGTGAGTTAGAGGCATCATCCAAGCATATTTTTATATATAAAAGCTTTGACTTCCACTTGTAACAAGATTATATATTTCCCTGCTGATGAGAGCTGATTAGCTCAGAGAAGAATTAAATCATTAACCTTGTTTTCAGCCATGTAACCCTGAATCTCGCCTGTCTCAATGGATCTGTGGGCTGGTAAACTCGTTGTAGAGTAAATGACTTTTATGAAGCACCCTCCCTTCATGTGTTGTCAAGGAAATGAAAAAAAGTGCGAGACCTAGAAGATGGAGAAAGAGTTGTGGGGGAGGAAAGGGGTGGGAGGTCCCCTTGTCCGACGTTGTGGAAATATCCGCTTCTCTTCGAGGTCAGAGTGGTAGCCCCCACTCCTCCACCACAACACTCTCGGCACAACAAAGTCATTTGCATGTAGCTGACATTTGTTGCTTCAGTAACTTCATCTGATAATGGGCAGCCCTTGCTGCTGATCGGAAAACATATTTCTTAATTGTGTGTTGCTAGGCAACCCAGGTTTCAGTGCTAATCAGAGATGGATAATCTTCACACTTAAGGAAAGGGGGGAAAAGTGGAGATCTGCATGCGGTGTTGCGCTTTTTTTTGTTTTGTTTTTTGCTCTTGTTACCCTTTTTCTGCAGTTTAGAGCAGAAGAAAATTGAGTGAAAATAATAAGATGTTGCAGGGCACTTAATGAAAACATTTTGTTTACTCGCCCTCTCCCCTCCTTTTAGAGCTGTGTACATCTGAAGAAATTGCTTCTCATTTTTGTGCAAAGGCTCTAGTACATGTGTGAAGAGCCTCTCTTATTACTCGCTGGGTGTTTTATGCTCAATCATACATATTGATGAAAAGTTGACACATTATTCCTTTTGCATCCAGTGAATAAATTGGGGATTCTTTTTATCATTTTACATCAAAGTGCACATAAATTTTCTACAATGCTGTTGTGGCATCTTCCATTTTTATCCTCTTTAATTCTAATGTACTCTCAGACTATTGAAATCAAAGATGTGAGCAGAAATTAAATTGGTCTCCTGGAAATATTTATATGAAAGCTGCAGGTGGGAGGGCTCACGCCTGTGCACTCCTCTCAACTGTGCGCTTTGTTGGTTGGCTAAACCCATAAGCACTGTTAATAGTGGCTTTAAACGGTTGAGTCAAGCTTAGTTGCAACAGTTCCCTTCCACCTAAAGAAGGGAGAGCGCCTTCAAGCACTCACATTGGCCATGGAGTTGTCTATCAGTGGCATTCCACAGAGCAGCACAGGTGGGTGAACCCTAGCTTCAGTGTCACGTGAAGCAGAGTAGTCACCACGCTTGGTAGAGACGTGATTGGCTCGTAGCCTGCATTGTGTGCGTGCTCGGGAGATTAAGTAAAGGTGGACACTTGCACGTGGAGTCCCTGTGGAGATAATCCACAGAACATCTTCAGCTGTGCTTTTCTGGGCTGGAGATTTAGGAGGCAGTGTGGGGATGCTGCTTGTGGTGTGTTTGAAGGCAGAGATTATAGCTTAAAGGAAGCATTGAGACCAATACTTTGCATCCATATGGGGTGTGTCGGCTGCATCTCCTCTCTTGGTGACAATGCACCCAGGTTGTATCCACTGCTTCCTGGGAGGTTAGTAAAAACATGGCAGATCATTTTGTTGAGAGGAAGCCATCACTGTTGCAGCTGACAGTTATGTAACCTTCCGGCATATGGGTCTCATGGGGACTTGAATGGGATTTTAATTTCCCTGCCTGTGTTTGGAAGGACATTCACAGGGATGCATGCCTAATGTGTTCTCAGCTGTCCTTGGCTAAACTGTTTTGTTCAGGTGTCTGACAGTGATTTTAGTGTGCACTCCACCTGTTCTCCACAAGATAATCAGAAAGAAAGCCCTCCTCGTGTCAGCGTGGCCTTAGACTTTAAATCTCAACATACAAGCTCTTGTGTGTGTGTGTGTGTGTTAAGTTTGAAGTCATCCTGGTTTAGATCCTTATACGAGCAAACTGCTCAGGTTGAGAGCTTACATTATTACACATGCATAACTACTAACTATTTGAATCTTGTGATACATATTTTGCACCCCCCCACCCACCCTGAAAAAAATCTAAGAGCGATCCTTTAGCAATGTTTACACAGGCAACAGATGTCCATCTTTCAACAGCAGGAAGTGATTATTCTCATCTGAGGATGGTTGGATGTCACAGAACTGACAGCAGGACATGGGGATGAGGCGTTATGTTTCCTTTTAGCTGTCTGTTTCTTCCTTTCACTGCACATATAGGGCAGTCGGAAAGTATTAGGCCAGTGTTATCATTGCCAAAGTGTGACTACAACTGGCTGAATACCCATGTATCCATCTTTTTTTGAAACACTTTCTCCCAGACAAATTCTGTAGCAGACATTGATTCTAAGCATATATTTAAATATACATTTATTTATTTATGTATAAATATAAACATATATAGAAGATAACAGATGTCTAGGTGACCTTGTACCTTAGACCAAGAAAGACAAGCATATGAAGCCTAGCACATACAATAATGTGCTAGTTATACTCATTTTTAAGGCTAAATGCTTAAGAGATCTATCCAGGAATAGGATTAGAATTGTGGTGGGGGAATACCCACAATCCACTTGTGTGTGTTTGCCCAGGATGTACTGCACGATGGCTGGACATTGGACATGTGCAAGCATGTTTGTGTGTCAGTGTGAGTGTGTGCCATCCTTTCTAATTCCACAGATATGAATGAATAGGGTCTTCAGCTCACATGACATTGGTGTCATGTGAGCACCCCCCCCCCCCCCCCCCCCCGATTTAAAGGTAAAACATAAACAGAAGCATTTTTAGCATGTAATGTCCAGTTTTAATGACAATAAATAAAACAGAGAAGGTTTAAAAACTAATCTTTCTGCTTCCAGTCTCTTAAGAACCCGCTAAATCTTACATGAACTATCTCCTAACTGCTGTACCATCTCCATTCAACCTCTGTATTGTTTGTGTCCTGGGGGAAATAAAGCCAGAAAAATCTATTTTTCCACTAGTTCATTTTTTTCTCTCTCCCCTCAAAAACAAAACAAGCAAAAAAAAAGTGTCATCGAGCTCTATCCACCCCCCCCCCCCCCCCCCTCCATTGCTGCTTTCTCATGGTTGATCTTTCAAAACTATTGCTTGCACTCACAGAGGGATTAATGGTTTCTGCAAAGCCAGCCAACCCGTCGAGGGAATGGAGCCTTCAAGCAAATGAGTAACAGCTGGTCTCCCCCTGCTTGTGACAGCTTGACTGTGTTTGTATGCACGTGTGTGTGTGTGTGTGTGTGTGATAGCAACATCTGACCTCTGCACAGGATCAGAGGTGTTATTCCTTGTCTGAAAGTGGGCCATACAGTTTAGGATTTAGATTTTTGCTCCTAAGAAATGTCACAAGTTCACAACAATATTTTTTTCCAGCATATAATTTCTATTAAATTAGATTTAATTTACATAGCATCATATCATTTGTGTCATCTAATGGCACTTAAGTAGTGGGCTTGTAAGGGGCTTAATCACTGCAACCTTAGAAGCCTGTGGTGCTCAGGCTTTTAATAGAGATAGATTGATTAGATTTAATGGAAGTGTTGATTAAGGGTCTTGAAGCAGTGTGGGCTGAGTTTAAAATACATGTTGATGGTTTAGATGAAGTAATTGTTCAAGTTAGAGGAGAAGTAGGTCTTACAGACATCTCTAAAGCCACTATAACCATATATCAGTGGATTTGTGGAAATTTATTAATTTATTTGTTACTATTTGTAAAAGAGCCCATAAAGTTATTGCTTCTTGGAAAAGACTAAACAGAGCTATGGGAGTGGTCAGTGTTACAGCTCTGCTGGTGTTTTGTGGTTGTTCACTTAACAGCATTTGTTTGTATTCCACCGTAAAGTTGCACATGGTACAAAATGGTTTACGTCCACTTTCAGGCAGAACAGTGGGAAAGTGTCATGCACGGTCATTGCCGATGATTTTAGAAATCAGATCTGACACATTTCTGTTGCAAATGTATGCATGTTCATAACCAAAAATACAAAATAAAGCTCATGGCGTATGTGTATCGGGTAACACGGAGGAGTGCTTTGTCAAAGTTGCAGTGTTTGACAAAACTGCAAGGACATGCAAAATTCATAAGGACTGGCTGAATTTGCATAAATAGTTGCAATTGTATTGCAAATTCCTGGAAGGACTGACTAATGCATTTCTAGTTTCATGGAGGGCTTTTGTTTAGATGATTTATCAGAGTTTCTTTTCACGTTAGTGGAATGACACTTCCTGTCCAGCATTCTTGCAGATAATGTAAAAATGTTCATTTGTTAATAGGCCCAAGAAGCCAGCCTACTATGACTGGTGATGTCTTTTTTTAGAGTAACAGGCTCCGACAGGAGGCTCAAAATCAGGGGTGAAACTGAAAGATAATTCAAGTTATCCTTCCAATTGTTGGGGTTATTTCTATTTTGTATTTTTAATATTAAAAACTGCTGCCACACACTCATGCTACATCAATTACATCCCTTTTGTACACAAATACATCAAATCAACATCAACCAGGCTGGTTAAGTGACACTGCTAACTGAATGCTGTTGTAACATTTAAGCCTTTTTCTTGTCCTTTAAGAAACATTTTTGTTTTTCATGAAAGCACCTAGCAGAAAGAAAAAATATATATAAACTTTAGGCTGTATTAGACCAAACTGCAGTCTCTGGAGTGAGTACAGCAACCTTGCAGGAAAGAAACCCGTGAATGTGAGAGACAAAGTATCAAAGCAATATGTTAGTTATGTAATGTAAATACAACTGTTATTACACTTCATACAGAAAAAAAAACAAAAGTAAATACATTTTACACATACACACTGACGGTATTAATCACAGCTACAGGAATGTGCATAATAAGTGTCAGTGTGACATCAAAACGAGTTAGAGGCACAGAGTTTAAGGTTAAAATCCTAAGCAGTATAGCTTTAAAAGAAAGTCTGTAAATGTTTGGTTTATATGCTCCATGTCACAGCAAAATCAATAGAGCATGAGTGAATAGGTTTATTTACATCCTTAGAGAAACCATTTGAGTCAAAAGGAAAATAAAAACATGCAGAGTTGAGGCTGCCATAGCTGTGAGTCACCCAGGATTGTCAATTAATTTGTACACACACACTTCATTAAAGACTTTGAAAATGAGCCATACTGGTGGCAGATAAAAACAGAGATGTTTTTAACATCTTACGGCTTGGTGTAAGCAGCTGAGAGTATAGTTTTTGATGAGTTCTAACCAAGTTCAAGTCCAAGGTTGATTAATAAGCTCAAGTAGAAGATTGCTGTCACTCCTCCTCGACCCCTACTTCAAGGAGTGTGACAATTAATAAGAGTGGTGTGAGGGTGATTCATTTAGGCTGGTGTGAGTTTTACTTATTTATGAGCGCATGTCAGAGAGAAACTTCTATCGACTTGAAGTGGTCAAAAACAATGTCTGGAGTTCAGCTACGTTGTGTCCTCCAGAGCCCGAAAGGTAACCTTGAGATGCTCAGGGTGAGACGAGAAGCGCGACTGTGTGTTTATGTTTACTGTGTTTGTTCTCATCTGCTGACTTGTTGTGATTGGTGAGATGAATCATTTGGCTATTTCGGGAGATTGCATTGTCATGTATATTCTGCTTGTCGCTATTTTGTTTACGGGGTAGCTGTGATGAGTGCTCACTGCAAGAATGGCAGCGCTTTGATATAATCTCCTCCAATTATCTGTTGTCAGTTCTGTCATATATTCTCTCTCCGCAGCAGCTGGGGAGGACACCAGTTTTGTGCTTGTTGAACAGCAACAGCTGCATCCACTTAAACAGACAACTACCTCTGCACACCTCCCCAGTCCTTCTTCTACTTCATTTTTTTTTGTCTCCCTCCCCCTCTCCCTCCCTCACTCAGTGGTGTGCAGGTCACCCTGAATTATTCATCAGTGCGAAATGAAAAAGCTCATGGATATTGAATATCCTCTCTGAAGTGGTGGCCAACATTGTGTGCGTCTCTTTTTTTTTTTTTCTTCTTCTTCTTCTTCTATTCTTCAATTTTTTTGCAGCTGAAAAGAGTAAAGAGCAGCAGATCTCATTGCCAGGGTATTTCAAAGGTTAACCAATTGCTTTACCTTGTGCACATATTTACTTTTTTCATGGTCTGTAGCCAGCAGGGTAGGGGTGGAGAGTCTAGGGAAAAGAGAGAGGACAAAGAATAGGATTGAGGAAGAGAGGAGATAAATAGAAGAGGGATAAAGATGGAACAGTAATCTCTGTTCTTGCAGATATTTTCATCCTGTAAGCACTTACCCCACTGTGTGTGGTTGCCGCTGAGATGCAAACCTTTCTTGTAGCGAGGCCTGTTTCTTCCTGGAATGAATGCACGTTTGGTCTCTTGCGGTCGTCCTCATCGACCGGTTGTCATTCATTTCCCATGTGGCCCACTGGGTTTCACTAGTGTTTTCCTGCCTAGTCTTTTGTCCTGTGGTTTGATCAGCAGCTCGTGCTGCAGATCAATGTTTCTGGTTCACATTCATTCAGCTCAGTTGCCAACAAACAGAAGAATGTCTCAGAACATATCCCATGTGAGAAGTTTTAAAATAGCAGGAAAAAGTCATGGAAGTATCAGTACTCTGCTTAGTCTAGTTTGGTTTTCATTTTATTATTTTTTTGTATTTAATTTTAGGTAGTGGTGGGACGCATTAATTACTTCTACTACAGTCCAACAGCCCTGCCAGTGGACTGCTGCCCTTAGTCCCACAGGACCTGCACTCCGTGGTGGTGTGGGGGCTCTGGCTGTGGCCTACCTCTGCTTTCTTCTGGGCAGGTGCATGGGCTGTCTCGGATCTGTGTCTGTGATGGGTAAAAAAGCTAAAATAAAATAATAATGAATTATAACATTTAAGATTCAAGAGGAGCCCCATATCTAAAAGGCTCCTCTTGGCAAAATGAATTTGTTCAGCACAATAAGCAGGGTTTTAGACCTTGCCGGGTCTCCAGCATGTGGAGTTTTTGCAGCAATAAAAGGAGAGACAATAAAATAGCTAGATGTGTGCACTAATGTTTTCACGTTAAGTTCATCTATCAATGGTAGGAGAGGAGCACTGCTTTACTAAACGATCAGCAGTTGAGCATGGCCTTGGAAAAAGTATAGTTGAGATCCCGCTGCAGTTTAGATCTACGCTTAGATATGATGGAGCAGAGACGGTGGTGAAAACTGTAGCTGTAAACGTTGGTACCTTAGTTTTGTTGATGGGGTGGAGGGTAGGCTCGTGAAGCCTGGTTATTACCTGTTATTTCTACTACATACTGTATTTTTGGAGATCTGCCCTTTGACTGTCCGCTGATTGGAGTGTGCGCACCTGCGTGAGCATGCACACCTGTCTGCACATTGGGGAGGAGAATTGTGAGCACGCGACCATGTTCAGTCTGAAATGACATGCCGTCATTTAAATAAAGTAAATAACATAAGGCTGTTTTCAACTCTGTTGATGAGCGTGGAAGAAAGAAAAGTTCAATGTACAAGACCTTTTGAAAAGACAACTTGTTAATTTTGATAAATATCTACTATAGGAAATTTGTTGTCGTTTTGATGAACCACATTTTTATTTCTATTTTTAGGTTTTAAAATAAAGAAAAACAAAATTTTTGCAAAAAAAGGATAGATAGATTTTCTTATATGGGATGTTGCAGGTTGCACACCCCTGACTTAAGATGTTTAAATCTGGACTAAATTATTCTTGGAGCTGGTTGATTAATTTAAACACAGTGTCTGATGAAACCTTTGTCCTATTTATGAAAACACATACATGGTCCATTTATTTATGTATTGTCTGTGTATAAACCACAATACCCCCCTCCCCCCCACGCCACAGTATGGCAGCCAGTCCATTATTCTGCTGTCCTGATGCTGTACAGGACACGTTTTTTTAAAAAAAAAAAAAAATATTTGCCTGATGATTACTGGAAGAACAAGGATAGTAAAATAAGTTCCATCATGCAGTGTTAAAATACGAAGTAAGCCCCAGCATCCCTTTTTTGCATATTGTACATGACAATACCACAAAATATTGAATGTTTTTTTTTGTTTTGTTCTTTTCTTTTTTTCCAGTTTTTTAATGTGTGTGTGAGAGAGAGAGAGAGAGAGAGAGAGAGAGTGAGAGAAAACAATGCAACGCTGACCCCATGTTGCTCTCAATGGTCATTATGTTTCTACTACCCTGTTTCCACTCAGTCATTACAGTCCATTTTCTTCCAATACTAGTTTCTACTTCAGCACAGACAATTACCCAGGAATCCTTTTAAGAGTATTCCCAAGCTGTACAAAGACCAAATGTTCCTGCAGGAAGCAGCTCAGGGCTTTAAGTGGCTAACCTTCCAAAACTTCTTTTAAGAAAGCGGTAGAGGCATATTGACTGGCAATTTGAGAGAATAAAGCAATTTCATTTGCTTGTGAATAGAACAGGTCAGATTATCTGATATTTGAGGCTCTGCATTTGTGTTTTGTGAATGTTCAAGAGTGTCCTGTTGCCTATAGGTTATCACACTTTAGCTTAACAAAAGCACAAAAAAATGATGTCATACACATACATGTAGTAGCATCGGTGTAGCCGAAAACGGTGTCAGGTATTCAGGTGTCATTTGCCCAAAATGTAAAGTCCTGTTGCAGTAGGCTTCTTGGTATTGCTGGTTCTGGGGAGAAGGTCTGTGCTGTGAGAGGAAGTGTGAAATATCATCTGCCACGGTGGAAGGAGGTGGATGAGCAGGTGGGTGGGAATTTATTTTCAGAGGGTGGGTGTATGGTGGTGGGGGCATGATGATGAAAATGGCTGTAACTCTTCAGCAAAGTGAGCTTTAAAAGGCTGTAAGTGGACACTGCATAGTATCTGATGGCTGACTCCTGGTCGACAAGACCCCACGACCCCGGAGTTTTTATCGTAATGGAGCACAGCTGGGCTGCAGCTTCAATGGGTTAATAGCCATGTGACAGCTTTTGTGGGGCAGAGGGTGGGCAGGAGGCATTGTGTGAATTTATGTGTGTATGTGTATGCATTTTTTTCCTCTCTCTCTTTTTTTTTTTTTTTCTTTTTACTTGTGCACTGAGTGGCATGCAGAGGCCACACTAGGGAGGGTGGGACTTTGTACTACACACTCACTGCCAGGCCAGATGGCTCCTGTCACTGAAAGAAGAGGAGGAGTGATAGAAGGGAAAAGGGAAAGGAGGTGGGATTTGAGTCGCCCTTAACGGCACTAGAGTGGCCTGTACCCAGAGCCACCACATCTGGAGACCACCTGCAGCTGGCTCAACCTGCTTCCTCCATCCTCATCCCATTCCCTCACTTTCTTTCTCTGTTTTTCCAAATGGGGGAGGTAGTGGTGATGGTTGTGGGATGTGTTTGGCCAGGCTGTGTGCCCATATTTCGGCAACTTTACTGTGTCTATGCTTTGGGTAGAGGAAGAGGAGGTGCAGGAAGGATGGATAGGAAGAGAAGGAATGGGAGGCAGTGGTGGTGGCGGCATGAAGGCAGAGCAAAATATCACATTATTTTATGACCCAGCCTTTGAGACTTGTGGGTTTTGTATTTGCTATATTTCTTTTCTTTTTTTTTCCTCCCCAAGTAAAAAGGCAAAGTGAAAATGTTCGCTTTTCTTTCTTCGCTCTTTCTACAACTGATCCAGAGGCCACAGGGGGGCTGTTCCTGCCTGGAAGATAAAGCCTGCCTGCCCTCCTTGGCTACCCCCAAATAAAATCCACTCATTTGCATTCCCATGCTGTAATTTATCCGTCCTCTCTTTCTCTCAATTTCTCTTTCACTATCTCTATCCCTCATCCCTGCATCTTTTCAGCCCCGGTCCTTGCAGTTCCGCAGGGACCGAGACGTGGGAGGAGAAGAAAAGAGGAGAGTCAGAGAAAACAAAAGCAGAGAAGCAGTGTTGACTTTAGGTTTGTTATCTGCACTGCTGCTGTGGGAGGGGGTGGTCTTGTGTGTATGTGTGTGTCTGCATACATGCCTGTGGGGATGATATTTACCCTGGCTGCTACTACCACGGCAGGTACTTTTCAGTGGATGGACCTGAGCTTGAATAAATATTTACTGAAAAGAAATTACACATGCACCACTAAAACTATTTCTCTAGTCATCTTTTTGCCCTTTGTGGGAAGATTTTCCCAGTGTGTCAGTGTTGCACAGTGATTGCATGTGCATGTTTAAAGAGTAACAGTCCCTCTTTAAAAAAAAAAAAAAAATGAGTTACAGCTTTTTATCTTAGTTGCTGAGTGAGCAAGAGGAGTATTTTGCTAAAATGATGCTACATTATTCATTCTTTATGCATTAGTTGTAAAATAGGCTGAGTTGCCAGAAGGGCATAGAAAAACACACCTAATTTTTCAGGAGTTATGTAGCCCAGACTTGCAGAATATGGCTTCTACGTGGGTCAGAATGAGGTCACAACACACTTAAGTTGTGGCCCCTTTGGTGTGTGTTGTGTTTGGTGTGGTAAATATTTGACATCATATATACTCGATTTGGCCAGTCAAGCATCACTTCATTATGGCTGTAAATAGAGCAAGATGGTGACACCAAATCCTAAACTGTCACTTACAGACTGCAGTGAGGCAGCAGTCTGTGGACAGATGCTGATGAATAGTCTGCTGGCACCTTTTTAAGAACTGCACCACATGAAGCTACATGGTTTCCCAACAGTCCATCTGAATTTTGTCTGAAATAACCATAAAATCAGATTCTGCTGCAACTCTGAATGTAAGAGTGTGAGACTATAAAATAATAGTTACATACTTCACTGTGGAATTAGGAAATCAAAGTAAGGAAAAACGGCTGTAAAAGCATGCCAGGGGGTATTCTCCTGGGTGCAACTGTTACTGAGTTGATCCCCCTTTTGACCCAAGTCCAGCATCAGCAATGAACCCCTGAACCTCTGGTCATAATGTAGTAAGCCGAGGCCTCGTCTCTAAGCGGCAGGTTGGCACTCTACATTTGCTTTCTTTAAATCCCTTTAAGTGCTTTAGGAGGATTTAACTGGCCTCTGCATCCAGCTTCCTCTCTGCAGCCAAGTTCCAGCACTTACAGGAAAAGAGCGCATACAGTGTAATTAGGCTGGTTAAAGAAGAGGGCTTCCTCTCAACGGTAAATCCACACGGACTGCAAGGAGGCTCGGGCCATTTGTTGGGTCTTTTAGAGCGTGACCGCTGCTCTTGATGTTTCGCTATGCCAAGGGTCAGGGCTTAAAGAAGCCATGCAGCTAGAGGGAAATTAGAGTCTGAGCTCCAAATTTAAAGTAATAAATGTATTCTCATCTTTGGATAAAGGAAACACTAAAAGAACTGAGGCGCGATAACTCTAGCTGTATTTGTAGGTTTGTTAAGGCTGGGTAAACGTACAAATATAAATAATAAAGGACAGATCTTTTTATCAAATAGATTTAAAGAGATTTCTAGTAGAGGCTGGGCAAGTATTATTTTCTATATTGATCACTCGCTCTTGATTGCAGTAAAGAGTTAGTTAATGCTCTCAAGTTTAAAAGGATACTAATAATGATTGCATCATAAAAGAAATGTAATTTAATTCTAAAAAAAGATCATTAAATGCTTAAATACTTTTTGAGCGATGCTCATTCAGGGTGGCAGCTACAGATGATGAAATGATGCTTTTTTGTTTAACTGCAAGAACAGGTGCATCCCTCATTTTCACGCTTTCTGTGTAGTTGCTAGGGTGATTCCTTTACAGGTGATCAGACAAACCAGTTGTGTTTTCTGTTTTACACATTGTATTAATCTGTTCTATATAATTTTTACTGCATCCAAACTGCTTCCATATTACTGTCTTTGGTTACATAAATTCTCCCTTAAGTGTCCTTCCTCAGTCTGCTGGCAGGTAGTAATAGTTGCTCATTGTGGGGCAGGTTCTGATGAAGCAGCAGATGCAGAATCAGTGCTGGTTTGACCCAATCCTGGCTGCCCTTCATCTGAGAAAGGAGTCATTTGTTTGTGGGGAGTTGGCCTACTGTGCCAATCTGTTCAAATTAGTGTTTAGTCGACTTTTCCAAACATGTAACTGCATGTTCGTCAACTGCTGGATTCAGGAACATGTAGCAGTTTGTTTACACAGCCTGCCAGTTTCCCATCCCCTTTGTGTAGGTAGCTAATATTCTTTCAGATATACTTCAATTTCACATTCTGCATTGAGACCCAAACCAGTTCCAACTTTACAGCCAAACCTGGAAGGATAGATGAAAGAAAACAAAATTGAACAAAAGGAAACCTTCAGGCCTCATAAGAGTTTTGTAGTTAAGATGGGAAGATCTGTTTTCTCAAGATTAGGCATTTTGAATGTTTTTTGCCTCCTCTGTCAGCATGGTCTGTTTAACTGTCTGCAACTAAAAAACAACCACAAACATAATGGGTCTACACCACTCAGATTACAAACAGATCACAATCTGAATGCTTTTAAGACCAAAAAACATCTCAACCCTTCCTTTTTTCTCTTTTTTCTTTTTTTTTTTCTTTGATTTTTGGTGGCTGCTTTGGTGTGCTGAACAAAATTATTTTGCCAGTATTGTTCTTTTTTTTTTTTTTTTGGATATTTCTAAGTTGCATTTTAATGTTGGACATGCCAAGGTAACCGCAACAACTGTACAACCAAAATAGAAAACCAGCTGCTACACCTGTAGAGAGAAACTTAACAGCAGCACAGTGTAATAAAACAAAGCAGTCAATCACCAAGAGCACCTATAAGACCCTCCACATTCTCCACATTTATATGTCGATTACCTGTTTATTATAATTAGAGCAGGACCAACACACCTACCGGCTGAACCTGCAGGTTTTCTGGGAGGTTTGTACTGTACTGCTGCACAGTTAGAGAAAATTACAGTTATGGACAGGCATTCAGCTTCTGCTTTTCTATTCATTTAATAACTACTAGCAGCATTTCTGATCGACTGAAAAAAGAAAAAAGCTGTGTGAGATATTTTGTTTATTTTGGGACTTAGTACTATTTTACTGGGTAAGTTAGCATTCAACATGGCCTTTCACACAAATCTGCAGTGTTCTGATACCACCTACCCCTCCTTGTATTCTTAAAATAACTCTAACCTCACAGAATGAGTCTGTGTCTTTTGGAAAGCTGTGATCTGCACGGTCCAAATTAACATATTGCTGTCAGTCATCTCCCCACATCCCCCTCTTCTGCACTTTCTAATGTTATTGAAGACAGAAAGATCAGAGGGGCAACCGTATCCCCACACTCCATCAAAAATGTGTGTATGTGTGTGTGTAAGTGTGTCTGGCCGGCTGGCAGGAAGTTAGTTGCCGCTGCCTTTGATGGTCACACTCTCTCAGATGTGTCATTGCTGCAGACGGCGGCTCGGATGACACGTTGCGTCTCGGCTTGGTGGGCTCTCGATGCTGAGAAAAAACAGCCGCGATCTAAACACACACACACTGTAAATGTACGCGAGGTGAATACACATTGTTATTCTACACAAGTGTCTTCACACCAGGATGGACACTTCCACCCATCCTACAAGCGAAAAACTGCACGGGCTGTTCCACCTTTCCACTTTACTGTCACTGATAATGGCTTGTGGCGTGTGACCGCGCAAGCTCTTTGTATATCGGTTGCGCTTGTCACGCTGCCGATGAGGTGTGTGTGTGTGTGTGTGTCGCCGTGCCTTGGACTTGCTGCAGCGTTGCAGGGAGGCTGCTTTGTTATTTTAAAACTGGTGTTTTCAGCCACTCGTCCTCGCAGTCATTCAACAGAGCGATGTGTCAGTGGTCCCCCTCCCCCCCTCCATCCTCTTCCCTCCAGGGACCAAACTGTGAACTTAACACACTCGGCTCTGATGACTTCCCTGATGGTGCGACAAACAGCCAACTCCACAGCTGTAATGTTATTACTGGAGCGGGTTGAATGTTGCATTGTTCTTGTGGTTTACTGTGTGTGTGTGTGTGGGTGTGTGTGAGTGTGTTTTCAGTGGGAGGGAGGAGAGTAAAAGGGTGGATGTCACTACTCCAGTTTCTTCCTGGTTACCCGAAACATGCCAAAGAAGGTGTGGGTTGCTGTGTGTTTTCGGGGGAAAAGAAGAAGTGTTTAGATGTACATTAAAGTGGGAATAGGAGTGGAGGAAACTAAATAATTAGGTGTGGGGAGGTGAGGAAGAGAGTATGTCTGCATGAGTGGGGGAAAAAAAGGGGGGGCAGGCGTTCTCAAAACACTGTGGAGTCCAGATCAGAAATAAAACATAAAAAAAGGGGGAGAAGAAGCAGGAGGAGGAGGAGGTAAAAAGGGAGGAGGGATTGTGCCGGAGTGTGTTATGTGTGCGGATCCTATGAAGTGATCGCAGCCGGGGAGTAAATTGCGCGAGCCCAGAGAGCACGGCGCTGCATGTTCAAGCTTTTGATTTAGACAGGATTCCTTTTTCCTTCTTTCTTTCTTTTTCTTTTCCTTTTTTTGCTCTTCGGCAGGATCTTTATCGCTATTGCTTTGGTTTATAGCAGCTAAGACAAAGGCAGGAGAAAAGAGAAAAAGAAAAAAAGCGAGAGGACGCAGAGTGAATAGATGTTGCGCAGCTGACAGCAGAGGAAGCACTGTAGAGAGTTTCCAGCCATCTCGACCGCAGCCTTCTTGGAAGATTTTTTTTTTAAAGGACAAAAGCTCACCCCCCTCTTCCTCCTTCTTTAGCCAACCACTATCCGATCACCGGCACACCATCCTCCTCGTGTTTGTGTGTGTGTGTGCATAAGGACAGCGTGGTTGTATGGTGCTGAGCCCTGAAAGGCATGGACTAAAAAGATGATGCAGCCGGGGGGCTTAGTGTGAGCTAGCATCGTGAAAGCCCCTTGCCTTCACCAACAGACCAAGAAGAGCGACTCCGGGGGAGGGGGGAGGGGGGGTTAAAGCACAAGAGGAGGAGGAAGAGGGGAGAATACCCTCCTTGGATTATTGCAGAGGGTCTTCCTCTTTCTTTCCTGTTTTTTTTTTTTTTTTTTTTTAATTCTTTTTTTTTTTTTTATTTTGGACCCCTACTCGCTTTGGTCATCCTCTGTTTTTGCTGCGATGTGCAGTCTTTAAGCCTGTAAGAATGTGGAGGCAACATTTTCCAGGCAAGCAGCATGTTTCCTGTTTTCTTTTCTGGATGTCTAATAAAGTCTGGCATGTGGGGAGGTGGGAGGGAAGTAGGTGGACGGGGAGAGGTGGAGGGAGTGTTATGGATAAGAGGAGGGGAGAATTGTGCATGTGTGTTGTGGCCAGTAAGGTTAGTAGTCCAATGTTGTCATTTCGAGGTCTGCCTGTCTCATGTTGCTACACCTGGCTCAGTTGGTTTCACTTCCTCTGTGGTTTTGTGTGCTCCGTAGTTCAGGGCAACACCAAAGAATAAGAGAAGAGAGGACGAAAAGAGAGGAGGGGGAAACGGGAGGTCCAGTACGGTTGTGCCATGGAAGCTGTAGACACCCGCTTTTGTCCCGTGCTAGAATGTGGGCCCCGGCTTGCCAGTGCTCACAGAGGGTACCATTTAAAACATGCGTGCGCTCATTTTCTTGGCAGGGGTTGGATTGGTGTGGCAGCCTGCCGGGTGGTGACAGGGGTGGGGCACTGGCAGCGCCAGGACAAGTGGCCTTTGTGTGCTTCTTTTAGGGAAGTGAAGGGAGGGAAGGGCAGGGAGGAGGCTGCCAACAAAGGGTGCTTACACCCGCCCTCCTCGCCCGCATCACCCCCTTCTCTTCAGCCCTGACAACTCACACAGTGACCTCGCACTGTCACAGGCTGATGAAGGGTTTGTGTGTGGGTGTTGGAAACGAGAACGTATTAAGTGAGTAATTCAACCCCAGTGCACCAGAAGTAGACTACTCACTCTGGCAGAGTGCCATTTGAAATGTAAGGGAAGTGCAGCGAGGAAAACAAAGTGTTGTTTGACTTAATGGCACATCTGTGCATTATACCAAGCTTCTGCGTTACCCCCACAGTCAAGCTGCTGGAACTTCGCCAACATTTTCTGTTGGGTCTTATTCATTTGGTGTCAGGTTCCTGTTGTACGCATGTTTTCATGCACATCTCAGTTTGCTTTCGCAGCTCGTGCTTCCATTAACATTTATGTAATAATCCATTCATAGTCATCTAAACTCATTTAGAAGCATTTTGCTCTGAGCATAGAAATTCAACTTTTTTGTCAATAACATTGAGATTGAGACTTCAAGTTGTGCGATTACTGAACAGCAAAATAACAGTTTAGGTGTAGATGAAGGCCGATTTCAGACATTTTTTTCCCCCATATTGGTGAAGGACAAATTGAAGTAAGAACATTAGCCAGATAACAGCCAAGTACTTGTTTAGAAAAATATACCACTGCGAGTTTCTTCTTTAATAAGCTGCAGCCGATGCAGATTGCTTGTTACTTTTGCCACTTCTCAAGGCCAAAAAGGGCACATGGTGATAAATTATTAAGAGGAACCTCTGACCTGAGTGTTATCTAGATTAGTTTTTGCAAAGAAAACAAGGTGATAGTTTGAAGTTAGTTTTTAATTCTCAGCTGTATCAAAGCGAAACCAGAGCTCAAAGTGATTGCTCTTTAAATTCTGTTTTTCTAAATGTTATCTACTGCTGCTTTATAACCGTAAGGTTTTTACTATTCAGTAGAACTGGAAATCTGTCCAAACTTTTGCATACAAGATGGAGACATGTTAGGCGTGTCGTCCTTCCCCCCCCAAACACAGCCTCCTCTTGTTTGACTGGCCGTCTGTGTTAACCGGGGAGTTAGGTTTAGGTTTCAGCATAGTGGTACTCTGGTGGCGCAGTAAATGGCCGTAACTGTTGGCGGTCAGCAGCGGCAGCACACCATGTTGTCAAGACGCAGCCACCTGCATACAGCAGCTTGGTGGTTGCTAGGTAACCGTTGGCAGCAGATGATGATAGTGTTTTAGAGTGGCCTGTCTGGTCTCCTATTACCACATTTCTGTTGCTCTTATCTTCTCTTCTGTCCTCTTTTCATTTTCTTTCCTACACTTTTGACCACATTACATTCCTCATTTCCCCCCACCCCTTCCTCCATACCCTCTTCACCCCCCTCTCCTCTCTCATCGGAGGCAACTTAACACCAGCAGCAGAGGCCAGTGGTAGGAAGAGACTCCCAGCTCTCTCCACCACATAATGGAAACTCTGGCTTCATCTCCCATCGCTGCTCTGCTATGTCCTGCTGCCAGACTCTGACTAAGTGTTGCTGGCGGAGGAACCACAGCCTCCAGCCTGGGCAGAATTAATCTTCTACAGGAATGATTAGAATTAAAGCACTCAGCAGCGAGATTGAGCAAAATAAAGACGGAAAAGGCTCATCTTACACATTCTTGTCTGCACAAAGTGGTTTTAAGCCTTTTCACAGCAGGCCTAGTTTTCCAAAATTATTTTCATTGTGACCCAGTTCTCATTTTTGACAAGTGGTGTGCTCTCTAATTGAGTAAAACGTTCTACTTTCAGGCTGCCAGCTGAGGTCACCACAATTTATTAAAGGGATTTGAAAAGATTTTAGTATCATATATCCAGAAGCAGCAAATGCCATTTAAAATACACAGCATCTATATATTCATATAGATATGTTTTCAAGGCCCATTTTTACCATCTTGAAGCCCACATTTTAAATCTTTATGCGGCTTAGAAATCCTAATCTGCTTTTCTTTTATTCATTTGTAATATTCAAAGTCATAGTCATATTTATTTGACTGTAAAAGATTATCAGTGTGACATGGCTGCTTCAGACATTCATTTAATGACTCAATAATTTAGCAGAATAGTGTTTATCTCAATATTTATCATATTAAATGAGTAAACATCACTTTTAGCTTTGATTACTTTGTCGGCGGGTCGATTTGTGTCTATTTTTGACAACTTGTAGCCCGTGCAATTAATTAATTTTGGGGAGGAAGAAAAAAAAATCATTTGAAGACTAATCACCAGTGAGGAAATCATTAGTTGCAGAGTATATCATTACACAGATGCAGCAGGGGTTGTGTGTATGCGTGGATGTCTGTTAGGTGTTCCTTTGGCAGGTAAACCCACAACTTCATCTGCCTCCCTTAGTGAAAATTAACTCATACACAATCATCTCATAAAGAAACACACACACATTAGCAGCCTGGCAACAGTTTAGCAACAAGCCGAGGAAGCGAGAAGATAGAGGAATGGGGGGAAATGAGGGGGATTAATTAAGAGAGGAGATAAATTAAGAGCACTCTGTCTCCTGTGTTTCTGACATGACTCCCAAAACTCCACAGAGAGAGCCCACTGTTAACATTTGATGCACCGTGTCCTCCTTTTGCTTCTGCTTGATTTATGGTTCAGTTTGAATTTCTGGGTGTTTGTCGCGAGGTGGCCAGCAACAGCACAGTCGCCTGCAGAGAACATGGCAGACCTGCTGAAAACTGCTGTTTTATTCCTGCTTGTTGCCTCTGACAATGTGCTACAGCGCTGTTTAAAATGAGAGCTGACCGAGCATTTGTCGCAGCGGCAGTAAAAGCTCACAGATCTTAGTGATTTTGTAACCATCCAGAGAGTTAATATCCCAACAGAGATGGAAGATAAACAAATCTGAAGGTAACAATGAATCCTAATTGTGAGAAATCTGCCTAATGGTGGAAAATTATCTTGTAGTACACAGAGAAAGCGGATACTGTAGGGATAAGTGGTTCTCATAGGATAGCAATGCTTCATACACATAATGGTCTGACAAAAAATATTATGTGCTTCTTTAGACTACTTACATAAAAGTATACAAAGAGGTTTATTAAGTTCAGCTTAAACTTCTGCAGCATTAAAAGGGATGTTCTTTTGCAGAGAGACTATATCTTATTTCAGTGTCATAGCAAAAGATAATATAGTTCTTATTCTAAGCTGTTAATAGAGCCAGATGCCAGCAGATTGCTCTGTCCTTATATTTCTGTCTTTGACCAAACAGCTGTTACTACTGATATAATTAATATCACATAAAAAATGCCCACATATCAGTCTTTTGATCTCAATTATATTAAGTAAGATCTAAAAAAAAATGTAAAATGCCAGTAATATTAAGATATTACAGAAAGGGTTACAACTATTTTTTGAGATAAAAATATGAAAATTTTAGTGAATCGCTGGTCGACATTTTTTTTATATATATTTTCTAACAAGCTTTAAATTAGACAAATAAGAGATATGCAGGCATGTTTTATAAATAAATGCTGTGGCAAACCTGTGTCTTGAAACAGATTAAAGAATAAAAAGAAAAAAAATTGAAAAATATTTTAAGTAGCTGAAATTGGATCACATGGCCCAGTTTGAGCGAACTTGGTTGTTACACTATTTAAAAGTGTCCAAAATTATCAATCAGCAAAAATGAGTCGCCCAAACTTCAGACAAAATTGCCTTTTAGCCTTAAGTGGTCCTTCCTGCTTGTTTAAACCCATTTACAAAGCTTACAGAGGAGATATTTTAGTTGTTATAATTGACGTGTTCTGCTGTCTGCTCATATGCACCACCTGCTGGTCATTGTGTAAAGTGCAGCTGCTCCTAAGTACTGTTAAAATGGTTCTATACTTTCATTAAAGGGTGGTATATATCTGTATCGCCCTCCGCCCCCACAGATGGCCATTTTTTTTAGTGCACACAGACAGAAAACTTAAAACAACTTAAAACTTAACAATGCTAAGCCATCAGAGATGACACTGTATTGCTTGAACGTTGATTGGCTAAAACTAGATTGAGCTAGGATGAGCCAACTAGGCCTGATTAAAGGGAAAAATATAATAACACATTATAATAAGAGCACTAAAAACGATCTTTTTAAATTTTGAACATGAAGAAGATTTTTGTCCACTTTCTGTATGTTTCAGAGCAAATCTAAAGCACCAACAATAGTTCTAATATAACCAAGAGGAGCTAACAGCTAAAATTATTCCCTATGTTTTTGTTACTGCCCCCAGGTGGCAGCAGAATGCTATAACATGTAAATTTGCATCCATGAAGCTCCAGTGCAGAGGTTTCACAATTATTCAGTTACTCACATAATTTAAATGATCTGAATTTTACAAAAACTAAACTTCTACACCGAGAAATTACAGCTTCACCATGCCTTGTTTTTAAAAGTTTGTGACCCCCCCCCCCCCCCCCCCCCCCAAAACTTTAATTAGATGGTATTTGAAATCTCTGCATGTAACACGTATAAACATGAAATTCTATTCTACATAATTACAGACTAATTTCAATGCACAAACCACAGGCATGCTGTCAAGTATCGGCGCAGGAAGGACAGGTGCTGATAAGGGTGTCATGAATGCATCACTTATCAGACACGCGTGTGATGTTGTTGTGAAGCTGACAGACCCAGTGATTCAGGCTGAGACTGGTTTGATATACATGCTGTCAGTTTACCACAAGGGGAGTGTTGGCTGTCACCTCCCTGCTTCCCCTGCCTGAATGCATCATCTTCTCTCCATCAAAATCAGCAGAGTGAAAATCAGTCTGTCACACAGGAGGAGACGCACATACACGAATATACGCCCGAGCTTGTGGAACGATGGAGCGGTGGAAAAAAAGAGAGGAAAATAATAGGAGAGGAAGAGAAGGAATGACAGTCGAGGAGAAGAAATGACAGAGAAAGGAGGAGTGGAGATTACAAAAAGACAGCTGAGGAATGATAGCTGAGGTCGGGGGGGGGGGGTTATAAAGGGGGATAAAGGACTCTGTGAGCAAACAGAGCCCGACATCAACAGAAGAGAGGAGCTGTCACAAGATGCTATCACACAGGGAGAGGGCCATGAAAATACAACATAGCAGATGATACTGTAAAATGTAACGGAGGAAGAGTCTGCAAGAGGGAGATGTAAAGAGTAAGAGACTGAAAGGTCAGAGAGACACAGAGAAATCCAGTGGATGATTCATGGAGTTCAGCCAATCTAACCCGTGCCTGAGGGTTTGATGCAGCCTGCCAACATCTCTTCTCCCTTACTGCTTTAACTACAGGTCCCTCTCACCTGCACACCCACTGCTGTCTATAACTGTTAGATACAAGCATGTACTGCTTAGATCATAGCAGTTGTGGCTTTTTTTTTCCTGATCGTCAGAGAGCTCTTTAATCAATATTTCTGAAATTACCTTTAAATTAAAACGTTATGATGTGAATGAGGTTTGTTTGAAATGTTGGAATGAATTGGCTCTGCTGCCTTTCTGCTTGGCTTATTGCTTCAGTTTCAGAGGTGCCGCACTTTCCTACATTGCAGCCACACCTCATCAGAACAAAACCTTTCCTGCACCCTTACCACTACAAATGAAATCTAAACAAGCTTGGTGCACTTTGGATTCAAGTCTTGTCAGTGAGTACAGATATGCACAGAGGAGAAAAATGCTGTGAGGTTTTCTAAATCAAATTTGACTCTGAGCTGCATTAGAACAGCCATCCTAAACACACTTTAGAGGTACACACTGAAGGTTTTCTCACATTCCTCATTTAAAATGGTTTTGCTGGAAGAATGGGTGGAAACCTTCCAAAAAAGAACTGAGACTCTTAGCTGACTATTAAAAAGTGTTGCATGGTCTGATGCTTGCCAGAGGAGGTGTTACTAAGTTCAAACTGTTTAAGGCGACCAGTCTTAAGGATTATTTTTTTCCCTTTTTTCCCCTTTTGAAGTGTAACCTAATAACCTGAGCCGCATCATATCAAGTAGCAGCTTATACAAATCCACATATCATGTTTTGGATGATATGCGCCATAACATCATTGATCAGTACATTAATTATTTAAGAAGTAAGAAAGGTTTTCAGCTTTTAAGTAAATGACTCAACTGTTGTTGCCTGGTCTTCACCAGCTGCCTCCATTAATATTTAACAAGCTGTCACTTGCAGATGTGGCGCAGGCAGCCAGGTTGCTATGTTTCACCTTTTCCGCTCTTACGGCACCTGTTTTGAAGAAGGACTGTGATAAACAGGCAGGAAGCCATGAGCGGCGGGTGACGGTGGACTGTAGGTGAGCAGGAGACCGGGGTCGGCTGTCTGCGCATCAGGAGACAACGTCTCCACCCTCTGCTCTTCTTCAAGTGTGATGAGGGTATGAATGTTTACGCCGCTGACCTCAACTCTCGTCACAGATGTCCGCAGTGCCAAAAATATAGTGCATTAAAACTGACGGCCAAAGCCTGTTAAGTGATCACCATGACAACAACAGAAAGGCGCACGGAGATGACACTTCTGCTATGCCCCCACCCTCCACCAGCCCGAATGAGAAGGCTGCACTTCTGGACTGCTCGCTTTCTGTTAGCTGGGTTTCTCTCCTGTCGTTTATGTCCTCATTTTCTAACTTCATCCTCTTCTTCTGCTTCTCTGAAATCTCTCCTGGGAGCTTTTTAGGCTAACAGTCATTATTGAGTCATTTTACATTTTAATTCCACTCTTGCCTCTCTCACTTTTATGTTCTGTTTATTTTCCTGCTTTGCAACAACCACATACAACTCTCGCTCTCAAATCTCCTAATCTCACCTTCGTCTGTCTTAATCAGCCTCCTCTGATGTAATCCCAACAAGCATGGACCTAATGAGCCTTCCTCTGCTTTCCTTTTTTTCTGCCCTCCTCCTTATCGGGACCATTTGAGTCTGACGTCACTGTAATCTTCGGGATAACTTTAAGAGAACACAGATGCACGTAGGCTTGCACATGCTCCGAGTGAGGTCACACATGAGCATCCAGATGCAGATCTTGGCAGCAAAGCATGAGATAAGACAGATGATGTCATGAAGGAGACCTTAGTCTTGTAGGTCTCCTGTGTACCGACTTTTGCCTTGTTTTGTGAACTTAGACAGATCAATAGTTGCTAATTATGAGTAATAATCATGACCTGTGCAGTGGTAGGGAGCTGGTACTCCTTGGGGATTATGTTGCTTTTCCACTGAGGTCCATCCATTCACAGGCCAACTTCTAAGCTTCTCAGAAACTGCATGAATATTTATGCTCATCACTCGTTAACATTATACGAATCAGGGCTGGTAATTGTCTGTCTTCTCAGCGCGACACGTCCTCTTCAGTGAGATGTGTGAGAAGGTCGACACACCGGGGAGTTCGGCTCCACTCAGCTCTCTTGACTCTTAAGTGAGAAACGTGTCGAGCAGAGATGGAACCAGAAGTGCAGCACAGACGCTTTGTCAAACGTGGCGTAGTGCAGATGTAGATAGGGCTGTGGGTTTTGTTTTAGGCTTGTAGCATTTTCTCTAACACGCCATTGCAATGATACATTGCTCTTTTGAGGCAGCGGAGCAGTGAACTCATTTTTGAGCGTGTAGGTTGCAGTTTTTTTCTTTTTCTTTTTCTCCCCTCTGCGCTACAGCTGCTGTTTCCACTCAATACTCAAGTAAACATAAAATCCTCGCTTTTGAACTAAGAAATTAATGTCTTTGTCAGTGTGTTGTTGTCATACCGGCACCCAGGGGAATATATCTTCCTCCTTATGTGATTAAGTGCATACAGTAAATAATGTATCTTATCTGTCTAATGTGTCTTTGCATGTGAGAGTCTGTGTGTGATGCAGGTGTTTGGGAGCCACAAGGCTGATGGTGTTCCTGTAAGTCTAATCCAGTCTTGAGTAGCTGCATTGATTTATCGAGCAAGGCTTGTTAGTTCAGAAAAAGCCCTGCTTCCTGCTTCATTGCAGTCGGTTCCAGCACATGTACGGGTACACACAGTAGGTAATTGCTATCCGAGTATTTTACTTATCAAGAAATGGGGGATCATTTAAATCCAGCTTGCAGGAGAGTCTTAACTGTGTAATTGTTACACTTAGTAATTGGATAAAGTTTCCATGTTTTTTTTTTATTTTATTAAAGTACATGAATATTAACATAGTCATCCAGCATGTCCTTTTTTTATCACAGAGTGGTTTTTGTCCATCATTATATAGTACCAATAAAATCTAATTATTTTAATATGGAAAATGTGCATTTTCTCACATGCAGTTAGCATATATGTTTAATATTTGGTTATGAAAACATGAATTGGACTAAGATGACTTGTAAAAGCTGATCTTACAGTTTGACTGCAGAAACACTGCTGAAGTTAGTTTTCTGGGTCCATGCATGCAAAAGACAGCCTCGGAGCGAATGAGAACACAATATGCCATCTAAAGAAACTTAACCACCAATCAAAGTTTTTTTTTTTTATTAGTGTTAGTATTTGGGATGTCTGAAATATGATCTAACGTATCAGAATGATCAAATTGAGATGTCTTTTTGTTGATCTTTGCAGAGATTTCTTAAGGCACTTCAGTTCTGGTCTTTGTTGTTTTGTGACAGCATTGAAGCGGCATTCAGTGCAGGATTATTCGCAAATGGCTAATTAGCATATCAGCTCAGAGGGGCATTACAGCCCTGTAGCTGTATTTATATGTCATTCAGTATACGCACATCTCATATTTTCCTCTATGAATAAAATAGCTGCAACTTATCAATATCACTGAAGCAGTGTGAGATAAACACAGTAGCCTTTTCCAGTGAAGTGGGGGCTGCATTCAGTGTCATTGGGGAAGCAAATGCTGTGTTCACTGTCATAGAGCAATATTAATAAATATATAATTCTTATTATAATGCCTATTTAAAGCTTTGTTTTAGATTTTCTGTTTTTGGCTTCTGCAGTGTTACAGAGTGTAATGAAGATTTAGTAAAACTGTACTTTTGTTCATATGTTTAAAAGTAATTGAAAATTCATTTCAGGTGATTTCTGTGATACCATTTTGTATTTATAGGAATTTTATCATGATGTAATTTCTTACTATCTGGCTGTGTTAGAAGAGCAGGGCTTTTTTCGTTTTAAATGTGTTTGTAGTTGTGTTTTATACAAAAAAGCAAGATTCTGATTGGAATCAGAAAATGTGGAGATGAGATTGAATACTTCCTTTTAATGCTGCTCTTTTATTTTTTTTTTTTTTTTTTTTTTTTTTTTTTTTAAGATAATTTGACCATGCCATGAATGCAACAGCAGCATGAAGGTCATCATTATTATTGCTTATGCGACAAGACAATGTAGTTTGGCAAACTCCATAACAAGTAAACCCCTCTGTCTTCTTCAGGTATTCGGCCCCAAATCATGAATGGGCCAATGCACCCGCGCCCGCTGGTGGCGCTGCTGGATGGGCGCGATTGCACCGTGGAAATGCCCATCTTGAAAGACTTGGCCACTGTCGCCTTCTGTGACGCCCAGTCCACACAGGAGATCCACGAGAAGGTAAAAAACACGAGTGCACACACATGCACACATCACTCCACAAAAGCACCGTGAAGCTGCCTGAAGAATGGCTCACATCCGCCTCCATCACAGCACTGACATGTAAGGCGTTATATTGGCCTCGTGCACACTTGCCAGTTAAAATATAGTGGTTTCATTATGATTTAATGTCACCTTGTGGCACAAAGCATGATGCCTATATCAGTGCCATTGTTTTAATAGAGAGTCTTGTTTAGCGAGGATGCAGTGTAATTACATTGGCTTGTAGAGGCTCTTTATTGCTTTTCTTGCAGCGCTTCAATGCAAAACAATCTGTCTGCATAGATGGGTATCACCCAAATGCTATCTCACCATCTGAAGACGGGTTGAGAGCTGCTGCATCTTTCCTTCTGCTGTCTTTATGAAAATGGGGACATATTGAAAAAGAAGCATTTGCATAGAGATCAATTCAATCAAAGACCTTGGGCGGCAAAGAGAAAGGGGGGGAGCGAGGACCTTTTTGTTTGTTTTAACACTACCTTATCAGGAAAAACATGATTGTAATGTTCACCTCACCAGCATATTCAGCAGTTCACAGTAATAACTTGCAGTCTGGCTACCCAGAGGGGCAGCATAGATTGAAAATGTCCAATCTCTTTTTTGTACTGCGTGCATGCAGAAATGTAGTGTTAATAACTGTGGTGTAATGCTGGTGAGACAGACACATCCACACACACACACACACACACACGTTGCAGAAATATATGGGAAAGATTGTACAAAGGTTGAATAAGAAAGTGGCCTAAGGTTATAGCAGGTCTGCTACCAGACAATCCCTTATTTCTCAGGTGATAAGGAAATGATGAAACATGCAGGCAAATACTTAGCAAAATCAAGTTATCACTCCAGTGAGACCAAATCCTGCTTTCAGCACGTGCGTCAACTTCGTCGTCATCCAAGGTCAGTGATCCCTTGTCTTTGTAACGGCTGTTGCACTTCATATGCGGCTTGTAAAAGTTGGATGACAGCCCACATGGCATAGAGTCAATATTAGCTTATTACACTGCTCGACCTTGTTTATCCAATACAAGAGCTTAGGGATGCAACTAATCCTGTTTAATTTAAGCAAATGATCTATTAAATCTGACCACTCATTTTGTATAACAAAACAGCCAATCCATGAACTTTAAAAGAAAACAATACAAAGCAGCGATTTTACTTTAACATGCATTATTTATAGTGGCCACCAGGGGGCGAATTCAGTTATACCTTAAAGAGATTTTGTTAAATGAAAAGTTGTGGGGAATGTACAGTTATTGACTTTTAGTAAACATTTTTCTAATGAGTTTACGGTCCTATTAGTGAGATGCAGGTCCTTTTATATAAAGGATGATGAATTAGGGTTACTTAGATTAAAGAGAAACAGGAGAAGCAGCCCTGTCCAAACAGTCGCAGCAATGCATCATCTGTTAATCCCAAATGTGCCTGGGAAAGGTTTGTAAACTTATGTAAAATCAATTTCATTCAGCAGTAGAACAGCCCTTTGTCTGTGACTCTTTTGTTTTTTTGTTGTTTTTTT
This sequence comes from Melanotaenia boesemani, assembly GCF_017639745.1. Classification (NCBI taxonomy): domain Eukaryota; kingdom Metazoa; phylum Chordata; class Actinopteri; order Atheriniformes; family Melanotaeniidae; genus Melanotaenia; species Melanotaenia boesemani. Next base: position 10,851,129 of record NC_055702.1, read on the forward strand.
TTCGCCATTTCTGAGGTGGTATCACATTTTAGACCAGGCCCACATGGTTTAGGTGTATCTGCTAAAAAGTTTATTTTTTTTTAAATTTATTCATTTATTTTTTTTTTTTTTATGTTTTGTTTGCATGCAAATACCATTTTGGGAGCTTGAAAACACTCAAATTTGGTCCCAAAGTGAACAAATCTGAAAACGCTGGCATGTCGTTTCTGTTTACAATCCATACACACCTTTCCTGAACCAATGACGCCATAGCTCCTGTTATTTTACCTTCATGTGCAGACCCCACCAACATGATGCATGCTTGGTGCCTTATTCTCTGTTTTTGGTGTATTTCTGTGAGGCCACTGCATAGCCACTTACAGGCCTAGCATATACACTACAGCATTTTTTGTGGTTTTGTGTGGATGTACACAAAATTCTTGAAATGATTCAATTTTCATGAAAGAAATTAAATAAAACAAAATCAACTTTGTTTCAGTGTGGATGTGGCTTCAGTCTTTACACAAAAAAAAACTCCCTTTCTATTGTTCTCATTGTTCCTCTGCAGACTAACCAAGTTCTGCTAATTCGAAGAAGCATTTTTTGTGTTGAGGGAAGGATATTTAGCTACTAGCTGCTATTCAGGCCGATAGATTATAGTGGCTTTATTTCTGTTGTTTTAATGGAAGAGGAGTGGTTTACACACTTTATTTCTTTAAAATCCTGAGATGAATACCAACTTAAAAGCAGTTCAGTAAAGCTGGACTTACAGCGTAATATTCTACACATAAAAACATAATTTTATTTCTACTTTATTTCATCTTAAACACATGGTTGATATAAAATATTCATGGGCATTGAGAGTAGGAGAGAAGCTACCACATGTAAAGTACTGAATGCAGATCAAACTAAATTATGAAACAGAAAAAATTTCAAAACGCTGAAACTAAAATGTCAAGTGAAGAATTTATTATTTAAGCTTTCCTTTACCATGTCAGTAAGGCAAAATGAAAAGATTTTTCTTCTCTGTTACCTTTTTACTCAGATCTCCACTGAAGTGGTTTTAAAAGTTGCACAAAAGGAGTCTTAACTTTTATTGTGTGGCGCTAGTGTCTTTTTCTGTGTTGTTTAATGCTGTTATTACTTCATAAGAAGTGACAAATGCTCAGTACCTCTAAGAAGCAACAATGGCTGACCAGTTGGAAAAAGTTTGTTCTCAGCATTTAAACCAGTTTATCCACTGTCATTACTAGTGGAATGACTTCATAAACATTGAATTCCTCCCCAGTAAGCCACAGAGTCAAACACACACTTATGATATGGTATGTTCGCCAGATCAAACCTCTTTGGCACACTTTCTCACACTCATGCCGGCTTACCGGAGAGGCCTTGCTGCCTTTTAGAAAAAGTCCAAGCATCTTGAGGAATGATAGATGCTGAAAGCATTAAGGCTTTGGTTACAGTGGCGAGGTGGGATGTATTTATGGTCAGAGTTTCCATTAAATCAAACTGCAACCCCCCCCCAAAAAAAAACAAAAAAAACATCTGATTCTTCAGCTCGAAACCAACACAAGGCCTGCAGGCTTCAGTGTAGAGGGAGAAAGTTGTGTGCATGTGCACATGTAAGGAGTGTTTTAACCTTGAACCAGTACCCGGAAGGCCCATCCAGGACACAGTGCTAATAAAAGCAGTATGGAAATTCAGAGCTAATCTGCTAATCACAGGAAAGCTAATTCAGTTTGGCTGGAGGTGAATGTGAGGCTGTTATTTAGGCGCTGATGGAGGACTGTGGCTGATACTGAGGGGGGTGATGGAGGGGGGATAGTTTAGATCCTCATCACAGTGAATCACCGGCCAGGTCACCTTGTACATGTTAAGTGGCAGAAGAGTCACGGGTGTCTCAAAGCGACAGATCCCTGTAGGTGACTTTTCTGATTCTGAATAAGTTTTCAAGGGATTTTGAGGGGGAAAAAAAAAAACAACTAAGCAGAAAGGTTGAGTCAGATTAAACAGCACCTCCACGTGGTTAGTTATGAAACACTGTTTTCTCATATGTGTTCTTTTTTTTAATGTAGATTAGTTGCTGACATTAAATTAATTGAGCAGATATTTTAATAAAATGTTTTGAATTTTTTTAATAGTCATCAGGAATGGAACAGATGTCACATAGAGAAACAAATTACTACTTGATACTTCGAGAGGATACAGCTTTGTAGATCTTTAACCTGCTTCATGCTATCAAATCTGAAGGTTTATATTTTTATTAGTGCTTGCCTTGACCCCCCTGTCCAGTCAATTGTAAAAAGTCTTTGCCAATAAACACCCTCAGGGTTGTGTTGATGATACAGATGCACCCCACCTTGCAGGCTTGATTCTGTGTGTCTGTTTTTCTCTCTCTGCATCTGTTTTACTGCTGTTGGTGTGTGTTTGTGCATCCCTCTGCCCTTTCTCAACATCACAGGGCCGACAGATGCTCTCTCCTCTCACAAGCCCTTCCAGACTGCCACCTTATCTCTGTGTCCACATGCAGAAACACACACACACACACATATACATAAATATATTAACTCATCCTTACTTACACATCTCAAACAAGAACCCAGACTTGCCTTAGCTTAACTGTTTATTCTACTGGTCATTTTGGCTCAAGGTGGCTGCAAAATGATGTCTCTTGTTACTGGGAGGGTGGACAGACCAAAAGCCATCTGATGTTTGGTTGTTGGGCATTTATCTGCACAACTCTGCTGGCTGAAAACACAAAGACTCAAAGTGTTTAAATGTACCATATATGCCGTTATTTTGATGCTTTACAGAATCCATTTTTGGCTTATTTACACTAATGCAACACTTTGCCCATAAACACCCTCGGGGTCTGAGCGCTGTTGTAATGACCATTAAGATCCACAGCCCCTGTGAGACAATATAGTGTCTTGTTTCCAGAGCAGGTCAGTAAATGGACAGCGTGGCATGTGATGTCTGTAGTAGCTCTTGCTGTAAAATTCTGAAGTGTCCACGTTCATGCCAGACATGTGATTTAATGGCTCCAGTGAGGAGATGGGATCTTATGATTGTCATGGGTTCATATGAACTCAATTAGATTCCCGGTCATATGTTGAATTGCCCATAAAGAATGAGTGAATACACAATGGAAAAGATGGATTAGCTGTTGTTTGTGTGTGTCTGCAGGTGCTTAATGAGGCAGTGGGAGCCATGATGTACCACACCATCACACTGACCAGAGAGGACCTGGAGAAGTTCAAAGCCCTACGCATCATCATCCGCATTGGGAGTGGATACGACAACATCGACATCAAGGCGGCTGGAGAGCTGGGTACAAAATCCCCCTTTAAAAAACACCAGCACCCCTCCAATAGAGATAGATGCTGCAGAAAAAAAGCCCATTCCTACATCTGACTTGGAGGAGTCATAGATGTGATGTTTACTGTATTGCTTTCAAGTTTACCTCATCCTTTATCGTATTGATTCCCTCAGATGCAGTCTGCTTCCTTTGTTGTTTAATCCCTTGTTTCTCCATCAATTACAAATGCCATCTCAGGTGCCAGTGAGAGGATTTAGGTGAATCTTGAGGGAGCGATTCATCACATCATTGCATTATAGCATGTGAAGAATTGCATTGATTTTCCGAAGAAGATGCTGCAGTTAGATTTAAAAACAAATTCCTTGATTTTTTTTTGTTTGTTTTTGTATTTTTTTTTCATTAGCCGGGTCTGCTTCAGGCAGCTTGTACAGATTTCCAAACTAGTGTATGAAGCTGAATTTTATAGTCAGATGAACTGTGGCGATCCCCACTGTGAGGCAGGATGTTTAAAGAGACAGAGAGTGAAAGACACACGGGAAGAGTTCAGTTTTCTCTCTGAACCACCATCCAGGCTCATATCAGCAGGCTGGTGGCTCAAACGGCTCTTACGGCTGACAAAGCTGCCATTTCCCTGCCAATGTGAGATACTGTGTCTAACTGCCACCCACTCACCGAAAGCGCTCTGCCTTCGCAGCGCAGGAGTCAAAAAGCTATCGTGCCTGAAGAAGGCGCCTCAGATATGATGGCAGGTTCTCTGATTGAGCGGATTCTGGCTATTTTTTGCTGTCCAGAGATGACCGTGCTGTTACTCTGAGATACAGAGTGGGAGGACAACATTAGTGGAGAGCGAGGGCAAGAAGAAGGGCTTTAAATATATATATATATATCAGTGCTGCTGAAGAAAAGGCAAGGTAATACCAGAAGGTCAGGAGTTTAAATTGCCTGCGGAAACAAAATTGAGAACATTCTTCAGGACAGTATTTTGACCAAAAGTAAGAACTTGCACGTAAACACACTGCTTTGATAGTTGGTGGAGGAAGAAGGTGCAAACTTTGGGGTTGAAGATTCAAGCAATGCAATGAATTTACCATGGGGTACACACACATGCACATGGTATTAGTGTATCTCAATGCACACTGAATGATTTAAAATAGATTATTTTAATGGATTCCTTTGAGCAACTTCTTATACTATACTCCAGCATACAGTGGAAGACAACCATATTAAAAATGACAGTATTGATTTTGCCATTAGCCGGATTCATTTTCAACTCCTCTGGCCTCTGTGTGCTCTTCCTTTAGGCATTGCTGTGTGTAACATTCCCTCTGCAGCTGTGGAGGAGACGGCAGACTCCACCCTTTGCCACATCCTCAACCTTTACAGGCGGAACACCTGGCTCTACCAGGCTCTCCGAGAGGGCACGCGGGTCCAGAGCGTGGAGCAGATCCGTGAGGTGGCATCCGGTGCCGCCCGCATCCGTGGCGAAACCTTGGGCCTCATCGGTTTTGGTAAAAAGAAACATTCATTAAGCTGTTTGTTTGTAGCTTTTTGTTTCAGTGTTGTGTCACTGGGTTTCTTTCCTTCCTTCTTTACTTTCACTGTATTTTTTTTTTCCTTCTAATTCACACCCTTTCATTGTCTTCCCTTCTGTGTTTTCATATCCTCTCACCGCTCAGCATGCCTTCTGTTTTCCTGCTCTGATAAGGTTATTTTTCTCTCTCTGCCCGTCCCACAGATTATCTCAAGGTTGTCTGTTTGGCCCCCCTCTGGGCTGACTTCCTTTCTCTGCCACAGTATCCTCACGTCCCACCATTCTAATGCTCATCATTTTATCTCCATTATTCTCTCTTCTTCTTTTTTTCGACTCTTCGTCTCTGTTTATTGTGTTCCCCCGAGTCCGACATCTTGCCCTGCCATAATCAGGCCTCACAGCGGACTCGTCTCCTGCCCGTCTGTTTGTACGTGCACCTGTTTCGCTGCTGATTGCGTGTGTTTGTGCATCATTTTGCCCTGTCTCAACATTGCTGGGCTGACACATGCTCAGTCCTCTCACAATCCTTTCCAGAGTGCCATCTTATCTGTGTCCACATACACACTACCTCCTTCCCTCCAGACAGCTGCCTAGACTTTTTGTGCCTGGGCAGCAAGTCCTGGCAATGAAAATGTCTCTCCTGTACTCCTCTTTTTTTATGATTTTTTTTTTCTCTTTTTTTCTTAATAAACCAATCCTCCCACCTCAAGCTGCCTCTTCTGGTCCCTCTGGCTGAAGCCGTTTCCAAACAATGTCCATTGTAAGTCGCAGGTTGGGGGGCGCAAAGGCCTCCTGGTGTTTGTCTGAAGGACAGATGCACAAATTTACTGGCTGAAAACCTGACAGTCTGGAGGAAAAACACTATGAACAAGTGGTAGTATTTTTGTCTGGATGTGTTCAGATCGGGTTGGTATAATGGGAATATCTTCATATAGGAAGACACCACTATAATCAATGTTTCTACATCAACAAGAGATCACTTGCATATGTGACAGGAGTCATTCAGAGGGAACCAAATCCACAGATAAATTCCCCCTAGACTCAGCAGGACCTTCAGCTCTGTGTAGCATACTTTTAGTCAATAATTTCTCAGGAATGACACAGTTATTTTGTGTGATGTGTAAAAAATACTGGGAAATATCTTGAATAATATTGTGATATTAAATGCAAACACACAGACAAACAAGTCTACCTGTGGTTTACTTTTCCCTCCTTGGTACCTCCACATCTGCCCTTCGTCTCACAATGATGTCCATCGAGTTAAGTTCACAAATCTGTGTTTGAACTCCGAATTGAACTGCAGCATGTAATCCTCACTCTTCTTCTGTGATGCAAAGCAGAAGCCTGCCAGAGAGATTCAAGAGTGATGTGCCTCAGATCGAAATGTTCCTGTGGGTGGCAGACATGCTGGTTTTTCTCTGTTGGTGGCATTGATCAGCGTGGGAAGTGGGTGAGGGGGTTGGGGGGGAGGGCGCAATTTATCTTTATATTAAAGACAAGGTCTAAGAAAACACCTGGAGATTTTAAGTACAAACACAATATTAAAGCTATCTTTAGCTACCAAAACATCATCTAATAATAAAGGGCATAATGTGCTAAATACTTTAAGATTACTGGGATGATGTGTTTCTCCAAAGTCGCTCTGCACTAATTTACCAACAATCACGTAGGCAGAAGATCATTGTAGAAGAGCGTTGATCTCATTTTCAACATCATCCCCCTGAAACCTCTGTAAATAAGATTGCACTGCAGCTGCATAGCGACCTGATTTGTTTTAAACTGACTGGAAAAACTCATTCCCCTGCTGCGGGTATCCCTGTGTCAGGCAACAAGTTCATTCCTGTTCTCTGCGTGGCATCCGGGGATAATAGAGAATAGAGTAACAAGCTACAGTAAATAAAGAAAAATGCACTTTAGAAAAGTTCTTTATTTACTGTAACTGAACATTAAAGGAAAGATTATTAAATTATTGTTTAACTGCAAATGTAATCCTTCATCAGAATAATAAACTGGTCCTGTCAGGCCTCAGTCTTTATCTTAGAGGCTGACACTTGCAAAACCAGGAAGAGAAAGAGGGAGCGCTCTGGGCTGTGGAGCCGAAGCAGTGGACATAAAACTCCATCACAAAGACAGGACCTTGAGATTGTAAAGGACCTTATCGATCCTTTACACAAACAACAATATCCAAGTCTCCATCACTCTCTCTCTCTCAGTATCAGCTGCAAAGCAGGAACGCTTCCTCCAGACATCCAGAGAGGAGACTTGCATCCTACTCAACAAATGGCAGCGAGAGACAGAGGGAGAGGCTTATTATGTGCTACAGACTCAGTTTGTGATTCACTGTCTGTTACCTCACATCACGCTTCTCCTCTGAGATTATTACTTTCATTCATCCTTCACATGGTTTTCTAAAACTTTACATGTTTAATATCCTGTAATTCATGTTAAAACCTAAAACTGGAGCAGATCAATCATCCACAATTTATCATTAGATGTTTTTTTTATGGTTGAGTTTATAAATGCACTTTTCTAGTAGATGAGTTTTTTTTGTGTGTTTTGGATGTTGAACAATTAGTACATAAAACCCCCCCCCCAAAAAAAAAGATTTAAGATATTGTAAAAATCAGTTTTGCTTGTATGAAGTGGAAAACTTGATAGATCAGCCGAGTGCAATGGCAAATAATTCAGTGATTAAATGATGAAGATAAGAGCTCTTCTTTGAATATTTGTTCCCTAAAAGTCTGTTTCCTGTCACTTGACTCTTTATCATACTGTATATTCATTTAGCTTTTTTTTTTACACATTTCTCAATGCATCCTCTTCCTCCTCAATTTAAAATAGATGACAGAAATATGCATCAATATTTATTTTTATTTAACTCAAATTCATTGTTTTGTTGTCATGCGGTTCATCAGCGATAACTTGGCTTCATTAACTATAAATGTAGACTCCAGAATCCTCTGTCAGACTGTTTATGTAAACAAGCATCATCTACCACTGTGTGTCCTCAGGTCGTTCGGGCCAGGCGGTCGCGGTGCGCGCCAAGGTTTTCGGCTTCAACGTCATCTTCTACGACCCCTACCTACAGGACGGCCTGGAGCGCTCGCTGGGCGTCCAGCGCGTCTACACCCTGCAGGACCTGCTCTACCAGAGCGACTGCGTCTCCCTGCACTGCAACCTGAACGAACACAACCACCACCTCATCAACGACTTCACCATCAAACAGGTGAGTTTTTTTTTTTCTTTTTTAAAGGGTTCATCCAGACAGAGCTGAGCATCCTGTCGCACAGCTGTTACCTGAGCTTAGCGTCTGCTGTGTGTAGTAGATAGATGAGGACAGCTGCTGCTGTATTATTACTGTGTCAGCCTGAAGAGTGGCATAAAGTGCATTAGAAAGCAGCAGAAAGCAAGAACAAGACACACACACACACACACACACACACACACAAAGAAACAGCAGCATTCCTGCCTGCACATTCCCAGCTTTTTATCTTAAGCTCCACCAAAGCTGGACACAAATTCATTCCTTTGCTCTGTCAAATGCAATTAGCACCAGCCCACGGCTACACCAAATATATCGACTGGGGGTGGGGGGGGGGCTATGAGGGGAAAGTGCTGCTCTCTCAGTCAATAACCACTGCCTGGGGTGACACCTGCAGAGCAGCTGAGGAACTGCACAGGCTGAAGAAGGGTCACTCCCTTCCTTCACCATCACCCGCCGTCACCTGCCGTGTTGTTTTCCTTGTTTTTCTCGCCCCTCGTTCGCTTTTCTCCTTCAGATACCGCATGAGGAGATCAAAACGAGTGGGTGTCGGGCAACAGCGTAACCTAGTTAACCTAGTTAACCGTGTCTTCTCCAAAGCTTAAGTGTGCAATGAAAGGAACGCTCTCTTTCTTTACCCCTTCACAATTTTGGCAGTGGTTCTTCACAAAGTGGATATGTGTGTATGCATGCTTTTTTTTTTTTTTTTATGCGTGTGTTAAAACCACCAGTGCCTAATAAAAGGCTCCCTGCCAGCATAAAGGCTTTTCATGCCCTTGGATTTGAGCTTTTGTCAAGATTAAGGGATTATTTTCATTTGATTCTGTTTTTTCCCCTTTCCTCCCTCATACACATTTTTGTTATGTTTTTTTTTTTTTTTTTTTTGCAGAAAATGGTGGTTATGCAGCCTCATCTTTCAGCTCACCCATCATTTCATCTCTTCGTTTTGGTTATAAGAGTCTCAATCCCACATATGATATTTTCCACCCAGATCTTTAAGGTGTCAGAAGTGACACGAATTATTTTTCTCTCATGTAATGTGTTTAAGACCCTCAAATGTAAACATCCAATCCAGATTGATCCTTCAGCTTTGGATCAAACGGTTCATCTGGCAGTCAGGCTGTGGCAGGATATACCTCTGTTCATCTGTGTGACTTGTTTATGTGTTTTGCAGATGCGTCAGGGTGCATTCCTGGTCAATACCGCACGGGGAGGTCTGGTGGATGAGAAAGCTCTGGCCCAGGCACTGAAGGAGGGTAGGATACGTGGAGCTGCCTTGGACGTCCACGAAACTGAGCCCTTCACGTACGTGCAGAAGGTTGTCGCTCTTAAAGCTGCATGGGAAAAGGAATTAGAAACTAATAACGATGAGGAGAAAGATGTGTGTGGAGGGTGATAAATTATAAAAAGAGAGCTTGAACCAGTGGAGGAGGATGCAGTGAACGGCAGATGAGTTAAAGGCTCCATTAGGATTGTGCAGGTAATGGAAGTTGAGGAGACGGAGAACTGGCTTTACAGGAAATTAGATAATGATGTGGGTGGGTGGTTAAGTTTAGAAAGACAAGCAACAGAGTGCCATCTCATTCTTGCAGCATCCAAGCAAAAATACTGAGCGACATCAGAAAACAAAAAGGAACAGGAAATGACGTTCCAACCCTTGAGAAAGAAATTATTGCTTACTTTTCTTTTAGTAATGGCATGAAAGATTCACAGCTTCACATCAAATGAAAACACTTTGAACTTTGAATCTAAAATTAGTCGGACTCTCTAAAAGTACATCTTCCACCAAGGTCATGGCCATATCTGTCAGTTTTACAGAAAGTGATACAGATCCAAACTAAAATTGAATGGCTTCTTCCTTTGCTTATGTTCCACCTGTCCAGCAAGTTTAACACTAGAACAGCCTAAAGTGATGGAGAGCACACAAAACATGATAAAAGTAGGTAACAAGAGACAGATGTACAGCACTTAGTTTCAACCGTGGATGGTGTTAAAGCACTTTATAAATAAATGCATTGATGATGATGATGATGATGAAGTTCCTCTGCCAGCTGCTGCATAAAATTCCAACAGGCTATTTTGGATGCCAGTGCAATTCTTGAAGATGATGTGGGTATGTTTTTCCCCTTCAAGGTTCAGTATGTTTTAAAATACAGCAAAAGACCATTTCTGCATACCGCCCTTTACAGAATACCTCCGTGTCATCTGATCCAGAACATCAGGAAACCAAAAGCTGATCTTTGGAAAATCATAGACCAAAATCATGATGAAAATTCACAGTTTTAGGAAAAGTCAGGGCAGGGCTTTATGATCTTATTTGACAAAGCTATTGAATATGCAGATTTCATGACCACCTTGGCCATTCGAGCGTGAATGAAATTCAGCAGACAAACAGCACTGACCTTGTGTCCTGTTGGTGGAGGGATGATGAGCACTACACCATGAATCAGTTCCTGTTGACACTGTGAACTTTAAAACAGCAGCTTTGGTGTTTTAGTCCTGAATTCGAGGCAATTTAAGATTTAGCCTTCTTCCTTCCCAGCTTTGACTCATGATGTCAGTTTCTGTCTACCCTTCTGTTCGCACCGGAGGGAAAACATCTTGCTACACCTCCCACTTTTCCACCTTAACAAAAAAAAAAAAAACGTGTTTCCAATCTCAGAGGATAACTGGTGCTGATGTGTCGTTCATGCATCAAGGGCAGCAAGGTGCTTTGGAGGCTGCTTATTTCTGGCTGGCTGCTCAGCTGACTGGCTGCTGCTGAAGACTGAAACTGAACCCGATGAATCTGGATCTGCTCATCCTCCGCTAGCCCAGCATGCCAACAGGGGAGTGTTTTATAACTTTTACCCTCCCATCCCACAAGACACGGCCCGGATTTGTTGCGCTGCTGAGGCTTTGCACTTGCAGAGCCAGGAGAGGTCTTACAAGAATAGAGAAGGAGCTTTTGTGGAGCCACATTAGAGGAAGGAAGGTGAGAGAAAGGAAGCAGCAGGAAGAAGATGGTGTTTGTGAAGTGCACAATGTAACTTTTCATCCCTCTGGACATATTTCCAGACGACTGTCATGCAAATTCTACACAAACTTGAAGTCTACATATAAAATCTAGGGAATTAGTTGCACTGTGAAATAGGTTGATGCACAGGTTTTCTGCTTTACAATCACAAGGTGAGAGAAATAACAAAGCCCACAGTATTTTATTGCACCAGGTTTTTGCCGTGCAAAATCTTTGACAACATATTCCCGCTCTGTATTAATTTTTTCTTTATATAATGTTATTATCTCTGCTTGTGTGTTGCAGTTTTGCTCAGGGTCCACTGAAAGATGCACCCAACCTGATCTGCACGCCACACACAGCCTGGTACAGCGAGCAGGCTTCTCTTGAGATGAGGGAGGCGGCCGCCACAGAGATCCGAAGAGCCATCACTGGTACTTCAGTCGCCTTGACACATTTAAATTTTGTCATCCAACATCATAAATCCTCCCTCTCCTACCGTCCACTGTGACCTGTTCCACGGCTTTCTCTCCCAGATGTCACATTTCCACTTGAATGGGCCCTCAGCAGCCTTTATTAAATCTGGACCTCTTAATAGATGTCATCATTAGCTCCTCAGCGCAGCGCAGCACAGAACAGAGCGCTTCCCGGGGGCCGCCCTCTCACAAAACATCCAGACTATTAAATGATCTCAATTTGCATTTGTGTATCCAAGCCTGATACGTTTGTCGGTTTGAACTCATTAATACTTTGGCACTATCTGGTCTCTTATCCCCTGTAACAAGTTGTGACCGTAGTGTGTGTGATTTATGTGTGTGTGCTTCATTGTTTTTAATTCTGAAGTGTTTGTCTTCTACGCTAGGTCGCATTCCCGACAGCCTACGGAACTGCGTCAACAAGGAGTTCTTTGTCACCACGGCACCATGGGCGGTTATGGATCAACCAGGCGTTCACCCTGAGCTCAATGGCGCTGCTTATAGGTGAGGGCTGAAAATGCAGGCAGGCTGCAAATGTCTTCATGTTGTAAAAAATATTCATATATCAGATTAACAATGAATATGCTGTTTCCCTTGAATTTCTCCACTTTATAGTAAGATTGCACAATATTAGGAAGAATGTGAAATGTACTATAATTGCATACTGTGATAATGACATAACTTGTAATTAGGAATGTACCAATACCTGTATTGGGTATCGGCCCTACACTATATTCATGTACTCTTGGTATTCATAAGTGTTCCGATACAACAGAACCTGATGCCAATATGAAAAACATGGGGCCCTCAAAGTGATTAATGCATAAACAAGAAAGTTATTGTCATATTAAAAATCTGAATTTGGCATCATCTCAATGAGAGAAGCCGATTTAGGGCATATAGCTGCCTTGTCACAGCGGTGAACTGAATCCACCAAAAACTCCTTAATGATGAAGATTCTGACAGTTTTCTAGCCTTATATTTAAAGGATAGCCACAGGATGACCCGTTTGCATCGCCACATAATTAACCGCTCAGTCACATCTGACATTCTGGTCCACACTCCTTACCAGTGAACTGTAATGGGATTTATTAGAACGCACATTGGTACTCTGTGTCTGCAAGTACTCTATTGTAAGTAATGTGGAATCAAAGCATCCCTACTTCTGATTTTATAAACAAATGTTTAAATATATGGATATATGGAATTTTAGGTGCGATGTGCATCCTGCAGCCCTCATTTATTAGCCTGTGCTTGACCAATTTCATACCAAACTGTCACTGTGATGCTGTCTTTGCAACATCAACATTGTACATATCGTGATACATTTTTTAATATATTCTGCAGCTCTACTTTATAGTTTAAAAATATTATTCAAATACAGCAATTATTAAATGAACTTGACTGTAGAACATAGTGCCCATCCTGTCATTTGCTGTATACTGTAGCAGTAGAAAAAAAAAAAAAAACTGTCCGCTGACCAATGGGGCCGTCTTATTCTCAGCATGTCCACCTCCATGTGCTTCTTTCACACAGCCAAGTGAACCAAACTCTCCCGGCCGTAACAACCGGCATCCCCCAAGACAAAATTAATGCCTAGCTCAGGAGCAGGTAAATACGACAGCCTGGATCAGACCCTCTCACCTGAGCTCACCTGATGTGTGTGTCCCCTCCTCTATAGTCCCCCCTCCCCCACCTGTTTGACTGAACTCAGAGTAGAGCTGGATGGCAGTGAATGTGGTTTCGAGTGTCCCAGTAAGCATGACGTTAAAGCCATTTGGACACAGTTTCTCGGATGGCGTCATGCTTCATGGTTTCCTTCTCATGGCTTTGTTTGGGCATCTTTTTTCGGACTGAATGTCTCCAAACTGCATTTTCCTCCCCTCCTCCCTCCTCTCTGGTTGATGGGTTTTATGGTGATTTTGCTACCCAGTTTTTCCTGCCACACTGCTGAAATGTTGTTGCTTTTTTCCTCTTAATTACTTTCAGGAGCTAAATCAGGAACTGATAATCTTTTGCCTTCATTTGTGTTTCCTTCATTCGTGTTTCAAGAACCATAATCAAATTATTCCAACATTTTTATGCTTAATAAATCACTTGATGGGGAAAAAGTTTGCATGACTAATAAATTAACATTCATTGACAACAGCTTGCAACAAATGAGACAGTAACATGAAATGGATGCAAAAATGAGCTAAATATTTATGAATTAACTATTTTTCTGACCAAAAGATGTCTTTTATTGATAAAAAAAAAAAAAAAAAAAAACAAGAATTACTTATTGCTGCAAAAAAAAATAAAAATAAAACTCATGAGCAGTTTCCTGCCAAAGCTCCTGGGGTAGAAAAGAAGCAGTATTATCTCTGGACATGTGCAGAGAATCTTCTTTCAGGTGATGGGAATGTGTGTTATCTACATGCATATTAACCTCTGACCCTCACCATCCCTAGATACCCACCGGGTGTGGTTGGAGTGGCTCCGGGGGGCATCCCGGGGGCGTTAGAGGGCATGGTGCCTGGTGGGGTGCCCATTGCCCACACCCTGCCCTCTGGTACACATCCTTCCCAGGCCCCGTCACCCAACCAGCCCTCCAAACACGGCGAGACCAGAGAGCACCTTACTGAGCAATAGCACCAGAAAGGATAAAAATGGCTAAACATCCGACCCGATGACGCTCAGAACCAACTGATCACAAAGCAACCGACCAACTGGGACCAAGAGACAGTGAAACAACACAATGCGGCTGCCTGTTCAATCAGCCAGCAAAACAGGAACAGAAGAAGTGTTCCAGGAAATTTGTACTTTTATTGTTTTTGTTTTTACTCTGTCTCTTTGGGTTCAGTACCGACTTTACTCTTTGATGGTTTTTTTTTTTTTTTTCCTTTTTGGTTTGTTTTTTTTTTTTTTTTTCTTTGGGACATGCCTATGATTGTGGACACAGAGTCCAGTGTTTTTAGTGCTCCGGGATTACCCAATGAGACTCTGTCCGCCCACCTTGTACACATCAGAGCTCATTGGAGATGTAGGCCCACTTCTCAACACAGCAAGGGAAGAACAAGAAAAAAATAAAATAAAAAAAAACCTAAGGCATCATGTGCTACTGGACCTTATTACCCCTCCCATCCCCTCCTGATCTTCTCCACTTCTCAAACCCTCCTTATGTAACAAGTGTGTGTTGTTTAGGCACTGCCCCTTATTGCTTCAGAAGAGAATTATTTTTTTCTTTCCATCATTAGTGTGAATGATTAAAATGGATTATCAACTTATATATATTTATCATTTGTTGAATAAAAAGAAAAGCTCATCTGTTATAGTAATCTAGAGTGGGTTTTAACCCTTTCCTGGCAGCGATGTATCGACAGCCATTACAGCTGCAGTAGCATGTCTTTACCACTAGAGGTCACTGCTACACAATGAGGAATTTTTTCTGCAACTGTGACCAGTTTTTGAAGCCGTCACTGGTTTACACTAAACTTTCACTTTGTACATTTGACTCTAGCTGAAGTTTTAGGCGATGTGAAATTAGAGGGTGCTGCCAGTTTACTGTTAGATCCCTTTTTGATCGAGAGTCATGACGGCGAAATACAAAGGAGAGAAATATGAGGCCACGTCCAAACAGCGGCGCAGAGACTGAAATTTCCTCCCATCTATGAGCACATTTCACAATGAAGGCAGGAAAGGGTTAAAACAAACTTCAGTTCTTAATGACTCAGGAAAACACTTTTGCAAATATTGTTTTTCCCATGAATTTTGTCTGAGAAAGAAAAAAAATGAAGACTGATCTGGTTAGTCTAATATTTTCTCTCCATCATCCTCTCTATTGTGGTATTTTTCTATAAAAAGGTGCATCCCACGTTTTTTGGTGTTAAGAGTTTTGAGGAGTCCTGTTAGATTTGTATTGCCTAGTTAAATGTTCCTATAACCATAGTCCTATGTGATCCACCCTCTCTCTCTTCACTCCTTTATAATTTGTTCTATTGAAGGCCAGGTTTGGGGGGCATCCTGTACTCTGTAAGAGCAATAGCTGAAACTCCTACGTAGTGTCCCAACAATAGCAGAAGAGGCAGCCAGCAGTATGTTTTTGTTTTTAGTGTGAGTATACGTTTCTTGTACAAGGTGAACATTTAGCATTCAGTGCAGTTCAAATAAAAAGATGATTCTGAGAACCAGTTGTCTGCTGCTACTTTGCTGATGTTTAAGTTTTCCTTTTATGCGTGGACACCTTGTTATTCAAACCCAAAAGTATATGTGTAGAGTTTTTGGAAAAAGCATGGCATTGTGTGTCAGAATCCTGATGTCTCAGATCACTGTTTTGAAAGTGCAACACTGCTGAAGGCAAACCAATCAGAATCTTAGTATTATGATGGTAATGTAATCTGATATTTGCTTAAAAGTAAAGTTTTATACTCCCTATCATTATGCACAACCTTTGAACAAGCCTTCTCAGCTGCCTCATCCAACCACAGGAAGATGTGTTCAGGTGAGCTTTTTATAGAATAAGTAGAGCTTTTTCAGTCTGTGCAAGGACACCAACACTAGGATGTGTTTGATGGTTCTGCACATCATCTTTGTCCTGCCAGTCCAAATCCCTTTTAGTTTACTACCACATTCCAGCAATTAGATTTGGATTTATACCCTTATTCTAAACTAACGCTTCTTATAGCGTGGAACTGGAAGTCCTTAAGTTTTTCTATTTTGCCATGGCATGTAATAGAAGAGTTATTGAAAACTACTGCATCACCTATTTTGTAGCTAGCAATAAAAACCTAAAAAGGCAAAAACTATCAGGACCACTGGAAATATAACAGATGCTTGCAGAAATGTGTGCAATTTCAAATGTTGCAAATAATTACATGTAAACATTGAGATTGGAGAAGAAACAAATATTTAACCATAATTAAACCATACTTTGTCACTTGTTTGTCCCTTCCAGCTTAAGAAAACCCACACTGTAGGTCAAATATAATTTTTTAGGTATCAAATGGGCATAAATACTGTTCTGGGCCCAACATGTGTTTCATCCTTTGTCACAGGGGGCGCTGAAGCATAAAGTCTTGATAATAGAAAATGAAATGCAACATGTCACTTATGTCCTACTCCACCAGAACAAACAGTTCCTTTCTCCCAGGACATCTCTGAAGACAGATCTGCTTTTGTAAATCATTTGGATTTTGCCTCCATTTTGTTCTACTTATGTTCATTTTTAAACTCCAACCTACTATTTTCATGTTAATGGCAAATCTTTAAGCTAATAAAGCACATAAGTAACAAAGTTTTGACCAAAAATTCCTCTTAAGTATTTGGTTTGCCAAATTCTCCCGAAAACACCATGTATTGCTCTTTTTATTACGCCTTTCCTTTGGGAAGCGATGCCCCCTATCATAAGTTTGTCTATGTATATGATTAATTATCACACACACTTTGAAAAACATTCCTATTTATACTCATCCAGGGGGTTTGGAGTCATATTAGCTGTGGCAGAATGCAAAAGCATAAACTAGTTAATCTTCAAGCAAAACAACATTCAAATCTAGATGCAAATAAGAAAACAAAACAGAATTTAAGTTGATGCAAGTGAGTCAAATTTAATATTAATGCTCTCCGCTGAAAGAGGCAGAGTGTTTGTCTTTTATTCCCCACCAGCGTCACCACCACTCTAACATGAACAGGAGCTACCAAGTTTCATGTAAAAATGTCAGTAAACTTGAATGTCACCCCACCCCTCCCCTCACAGAATGTGGGTATTATCTGTGCAAAATAAAATACTTCAAGACTGAGTGGATCAAACAAAACACAGATAAAACAGGGCAGAACAAAGGGTAGCGCCTCCATGTGCTAACACTCCTAAAGAAATAAATAAATCAAACATCAAGTGTGGTGTGCAGAGGGATCAGCAATCAGGAAAATGGGTGCATTTAACCCTCTACATACAGACATGGATTAGCATCTTTTTTGTCTTAAGCACAATTTCTGTCAGGCAAGTCTAAAAATGAAATTCCTCCTCTAGTGCAGCTTTGGGATTTCCTTAAATAGAGTACATGTTCCTATACGTTCTAGCTGAAATGATTAGTCAATAACAACTAGGGAGAAATCGGAGTATATGAGGGGAAACCAAGAGGACTTGATGTGCTTTTATGGGAGCAGTAATAAGGATTCTGTTGGATAGTGCTGGTATCTTTTCTACCACAGAGCACACAGAACACATGCATTATTACAAGTGAAGGATTTACATTTTGGATAAAGAAAAAGAAAAAAAAAATAGTAAGGTAATCTCTCACAGAGCCTTCAATGTCCATTTTCAAGCTCTGCTTATGTCCTCTCTACTTCCCCACACTCACTCATCTTCATCCTCCTCCTCCTCACCGTCAGAGAGAGAGGCACAGGGGCGGATCTGGCGGTATCTGTCCAACCACTTCTCCACCATCTGGGTGACCAAGGGGTGGTTACGGCGACGCGAGCTCTTTTGCATGGCGGCCAGCATGCCTCCTTCTGTCACACAGCAGTCCAGCCACTCCCTCAGCAGCTTCTCCTGCTGCTCCTCGTTGCCCATCTGACAGACAAACCAAGTTAAAATGAACAACAAAGATACAAGACACTGTTCTGCTTTCCATGCCAGAGATTCAACCTGTTATTTTCCAAATGTTCCTCAGCTTGGGGAATACTGATACTGTATATATTTTTGCTGTGATGTTCTGCCATTTAATTGTGACATCTTAAAGACAAGTGTTCCTACTTTCCCTTTAGAAGAAAACAAGGAGTCCTCCTGTCAGCCAGTGTTTTTATTTATTCACATAAATTAAATTGTGCTATAAATAAATCCTATTTTGCTCTCATGCACTCACAGTGGTTCATCGAGAACACACTGGGCCTCATCTGACCAAACGATTTGCTCCCACTATTCATCAGGCTGTGTTTTGTGTTCTTTTGCAAAGTTTAATTTAGTTCAGAACCACATTTTTTTTTTTCTTCCCTTCCCCTTTGGCACTTTTTATAGAGGGTGATCTTAAGCCGTGTCCTTGACATTGTCTCAGCTAAGACAGAAAAATGATTTCCACTAATAAATAATCCCTGTGGCCAGTTTTAAGCACTCGCCTGTTTTTCCAGAGTGAGAGAGAACACTGTGCATGATATTTTAAGGGGATGCCAACAGCGGATCTGATTATTGGCGCTATGACTCATTCTGTATCTCCTGACTTCTGTTGCAATGCTGTTTTGTCTGTTTGGTCTGTTATTGATCTTCCTGAATCGTATTACAATCAGTCTCCTCTCATCCATCATGTGGAGCTATGATGTAGAAACAGTCCACTGGTTTAAAATAGCTTTTTACAGGTTCTATTCTAACCATGTTTATACATTTGAGCATAATGCGAGTTTTAAAAAAAATTCAGGAAGGAAGAATATAAAGCAAAACTTCAACCATTGTCTCAGTTCATACCTCTTGAGCAGACAGAAAGTGAATGTGCAGCAGTTTCCTCTCACTGTCCACCAGTGGTAAGAAAGTGACCGTTACGTCGTCGTCAGTATTGAGGTTGGCCCCTGCTCCACGATTGTCGTATCCATCGTTCTCCATGGCCACCAGGGCTGAGAAGTGGCCCCGTGTGTAACCCAGAGCAATGGGGCTCTTCCAACAGAAACTTTGCTCCCATAACAGAGGTAGGTACACACCTAAAAACACACAAAGCAAGTCAGGCAAGCTGGGAGCTGCTGCATACCCTGACACTGGAGGAACCTGGAAAGAACAGGCCCTGCAACCACACACTCAGATTTCAACATGTGTGAATGTCCGCTGGGGCCGAGCACCATATCAGATCTGACATCAGAAGCTTATCAGCTGATTAGAAACAATTGGTCTACTATTGTGAGCAGAGGGCAGGTCTGTGGTGCAACCTGCTTCTAACGAAACAACACTCACACTGTGTACTATGACTTCTACCATGACAACCCAGTACTATGGCTGCAGCTTTAAACAAATTTTATTGTAATCATTAGTAAAACTGAAGTTCAGTAAAGACTATTGTAAAGCATTTCAGTTTTGCATTCACTAGTTTTCAGGCAAAATATTGGGTTCCCCCTGATGATAAATACGTTATAAGCAACGTTAAGCTAAGTTTCTGTTGTGTTTGAGTTTGAGTCCTGGGTGAAATACTGTCATTTGAATAAATGAAAAGAAATAAAAAGCAAAAACAAATATTAGAAATGAACACTGAGCTCTACTTTCATCATCCCTAAAATGATTCAACAAGCTGGAAGCACTAAAAGGCTCCAAGCCAACAATCCTTACAGGAGAAAGCAGCTCTATAGAAACTGCATAAATTGAGTTTTGTGGGATCAGATAGAAATGAAGTTTACCCTGCATTCCTTTGTGCTGGAGTTAATTTATGGTTTGGGTGACAGAACACTTAAAATAATTATTCAGAAGCTTAAATGTTGAAAACAAAATCATTATGTAAATTACTAATAAAATATTTGAGGTTTACTTAAAAAGAGAGAGAAGAACCTCACCTTGAAAACGAGTGTATCCTAACGTTTCCCCACGGAAACTTTTGTAGTATTTTACTCCGTAGACTATAATCGGTCTTCGAAGAATATGTGCGAGAACAAAAATGTGGGTCTGCTCCAGGCTTGCCCCAGGCTGAGGAGAAAAACAAACTTTCACTAAAAAATATTCACTCACACACTCTTTTGCTTTAACTTCACAGGGACAATACAACACAAAACGATGGACAGGAAATTTATCAGAGCAGGAACAGCAATAGTTTAAATATCACAAAGGCACATTTTATTACAACAGGTTTTGGTTATCTGAAGATGGAATATACTCGCACATTTTATAAGCTTTTAACATATATTTTCAATTAATATATCTGTCACAGTCTGATATGAGTTGTGTCCACACACAATCCTCCTCATAGAGGCTATAAAGTCACCTCCTCCTGACACAGAACAAATTACACTAGTTTTCTGCTTTACAAAAGAGAAGCCAAGCTATCTCCCAAAATCTTCTCTCAGCTCAGTAAATTTATGATCCACACTAAAAAGGTGGCAGGCACGTGGCTTCATGCCAAGCACCTTAAGAGCATGGTATAACTGCACAGTCGTACAACAAACAGGCTTCTGTGCAGTTTGTCAAATGTGACATCATAGCATTAAAATATAATATTTAAACCCATATGCAGTTGTAATCATATATACACAAACCCCTACTGAGTGTACATAAAACATAAAGGCAACTAAAAATAATTAAGGGGGGCTGACGCTGCCAAGTACTGCCATCAAACTGCAACACTGCAGTTCTGAGTACATCTACATGCCACTCTGTCCTTCTCATCTTGCAGTACTAACTGAATAAGCAGAAAGCAGATTAGATAACTGCTCTGAAATATACTACAGCTACAATAATTCCTGTTAAAAGGGGACTTAGGTCTTCCCCACTTTTGGGGTGGGATATAGAAAGAATAATTTCAACATTTGAAACTTATCAGTTGCTTTTGAAGCCTCAGATGATGGCATCAAACAGCAGCGTTTGCTGTGTTTATGCTGCCAGAGGAGAGGCTCTGAGCTCAACACTTGTAATCCCAGGGTCACATGTTGGGAGGGAGTGCTGCCTCAGCAGGCATGCCAGCCAAGTGGATCTGCTGTTGGGTCAACCTACAACTCCATCTTATGGGATCTACAATAATTGCTAATGTCCTCCTTGTCATTCACAGATTATTCACCTTTCACAACAGCGCTTAGCAAACGCAATTCCTTCCACTCTGCTGCCACAACTGTCAATGTTAAAATATCAGTTATAAAACTACCATCATCCTTTATTTGGTGCATTTATGAGTTTGAAGATCATTTGTAATTACAACTTTGAGTCCTTGTTTTAAAGGCAACATAAAAGTAGATTTGTGGTTTTATCAGCCTGAATTGCTGAACTGCAGCGTTTTGAAGAGTGCTGCTGAAAAAAGGGGACGGACAAGAAAACACAACGCTGGCATCCAAATCACTGCCAAAGAAAACAACAACAACTCACTTCATGTTAGATATGTAGAGTATTTGACCACAGGTGCTGCGATGGCACATGAAATATTTTTAACAGTTGTGCTGTCAGCCTGTTCAATTATATAGACACGTGTCTGTTGAGTCAGTGGAGCATATGATGAGCATGTAACATGACTATTTGGTGTAGGATTAAACTGACACTCAACTAATCTGTAAACATTTCTTTGAGGATGAATTTGAGCATAAGGTTTGTACGTTACAGAACTTTTTGCTCTCAATTTCAAGTATGTTTGTTCCAGTTAATAATCATTTAGGGAGAAGACTCATAAGTTATTGTAACTTTTTATTCCTCTTGCAGTGTTTTTCTGACTGATCTTAATGCTGATCTGGCCAGTTGTTGCAGCTCTACTATTATTTCTATAGACCTCTGTATGCAATTCTGCCATTTTTACAACTTCTAAACCCTCGTAGCACTTCACTAAGAGGAAGAGGGTAAAAAGAAAGACCCTCATAATTACCTGGCTGGCCAAAGACAGGATGAAGGCCCAGTCCTCCTGCCACTGCTCCTCTCTAAGGGAAAAATGTAAACCAAAGCTCTGCGAGTACCAGGACTCCCACTCCTTCCAACGTGTGTAAAACCTAAGGGGTAGGTGAAAAAGATAAAGTCACAGATGATATTTGCTGTTCTTTTGAATCCAAGTGGCCCTGCTTACATAAAAAAAAAAGCTCAGTCTATAATCCTTCTGGGGTGTACATTACCAGAAAGTAGTGCATATCTAAAAGGTTTAAATTTAAATTAAATACACAAAAACAAGATTTCCCCACACAACTTTGCTGAACACATTAAAAAAGCACAACATTTCTTTAATCCCTCTTCACGTTATCAAACCTTCAGTATTTGACTATGGTGGGGAAGTATGAAAATATCCCTAAGAAATGACTCTGCACGCAGTCTGCAAGTAAAATAATCACAAACAGTACATTGCCTGTGAGGCTTAAATTAAAATAATGCTGGCAGCCTGTAAACAAGCCATTTCAGGAACACAGGGAGGACAGAACCACTAACAGGAGGACCCGAGGAAGACGATCAGTTATGGAAAAAACAACAACTCATGAAAGCACAAATGAGAAGGGGGGAAGGGGGGATCAAGACGGCAAGAATCAAAACTCTAAAATAGAGTGTAATTGCAGCTGCTAGGACAAGAACAGCCAGGAAAAGCAGAATCAACAGCCTATTAACAAGTATATTATACATTTTTTTTTATGAAGGTGACAAAAGTGACCCTTATGACTCACTTTGTCTTAACACAGAAGAAACAAAGCTGTTTTTGAACATGTAAACTGGGCTTAGCAAGTTCTGTAGCAATGTTCACAGTAGTTTTATAGTCCAGTCAACTCTTTATTATAATCAGCTCAGACTGTTTAGGTAAACTGAGAAAAAAAAATACACAGAGTATAATTTTGGATAATATTCCAAATACTAAAAATGTTTGGTGTGTCTCACCAGTGGGAGCAGTCGTGCAGGCTGTCATGGAGAGTCTTGCGGAGCACAGAGTCCTTATCATAGATGCCCCAGGTGGCCTGTAGAACTGAGTCCAACAGACAGTCTCCAGCTGTGCGGTTCCACAAGGCGTACAGACGACTGTCCAGGCGTGTGCCCAGCTCCAGGGACCAGTTGATAACAGGAGATTCCTCTTCTAATTCTATGCATGGGACAAAAACTATTGAATTATTAAAAAGGCAAAATGAGGATGACAGCCTTCATCAGGCTGTGTTTCAAGATAAATTTAAAATAAGAGCTTTTCGCACAGGAAAATTATTGCTAAGGATATAAACCTCAGTGCAGCAATAAAGGGGCCAAAAAGAAAGATTCTGACAAAAATGGTCCTTAATCTATTCATAGATGCGATGTTGAGTGCTCCAGATATGCAGCTTGTCTTTATGAGAGGCAAACTGCAAGTTGTGTAACCAGTTATAACCTAAATCTCTGCATTTTTACATCATGTTATCAAACATGTGTTCCCATTTCTTCCTATTCTTTTTTTATGCAAAACAATTAAAACTAATCTCCCCAGTAGCCCAGTTTATGATGGTTTAAATAGGCCATAAGCCTAAAAACACCTTGCATGAAAACCTTCTTCTGTGAACTTCTGCAAACACCAGATATAACAGATGTATAAATTTCAGGTACCTTTCTGCACGTCTCGATCCAGCACTTCATCAAACAGCTTCTCCTGGACAGCAGGCGGCAAGTCCTCGATATCTGTAAAGACACATGAGCATTAAAAACCTATCATACTCATTATTACCTAATGGTACACGAGGCCGAGATGAACATAAAGGCTCCAATAATGACCCACAGAGGGGATGTTCTTTGCAGTTCCACTCACTGCATGATGTTTTGTCAGTGGCACACTGTAAACACAAGCTCTGTGCAGCGTGTTGTGTTTCAGTGTGTATTGAACTAAACACACTTAAAGCTAGAACACTGGTGGCCATTCTCTGGTTCAATAATGAATGACGCTGGCTTTGTCAGAAAGCAAGAAAGACAGCAACGGAGAGAGAGAGAGTGAATCCCTGCAGCTGGCCTCAGGCCAATTTCAGTCTGCAGTAAAATGCTTGGCATTGCACAATGACAAAGAAAAAATAATAATCTATCAGTGAAGCCTACATAATCTTTCATTCCAGTGGCAACGACAGCACTGAATTAGAATACTGGTTGTTCTTAAAAGCAAAGTGCATGTTAGTTCGATGGTGACATTATGCCACAGACACTGATTGGGAACCAGTTCTTCACTGAAGAAAAACATTCAAGTTCACACATTGATATGGAAAAGTCTACATGTGAACTGAAATGCAATCTCACAATATCCCAAAATATTATTTTCCTATTATTTGCAGCTTGTAATATTCATTGTCAGTACAAGTGTTGACTGTTATTTCATCTGCAGGGGAAAACAAGCACAGACCAGTAGAGGGATATTCCTAGAGGGGTGAATAAAGATAGAGGAGGAGTTTCATTAGTTTACAGCATGTATGATCCAATTATCAGGATGTCACAAGTACCTGCAGGCAGAGTGAAGGTGACCAAGTCAGTGAGGAAGTAACAGGCAAAGTCTCCTTTGCGCTGATGTAGTGAAGCTGCAATTTCCCTGCGGATCTGCTCCGTCAGCTCGGGACACACCATGGAAGGGATACACTTTGCTGCCTGCTGGTTTACCTTATAGACAAACAGTACATACAGCTTAACAAGAAGTTAAAGTTGAACACATGCACAATGATTTAGTTTGAGTTTTTACCAACTGTGAGTTTAAAAAGTTGTAATTTGTAAATTTATGAGAGTTGGATAATTTGCAAACATATTTGTCACCTAATGTTTTTGGATTTTACTTAAAACTAAATCCAAGCAAATACAACAAAAAGAGAAGCTCATCTAACCTATAATACCTTTTCTTTATATGTTTAGAGATGACAATGAGACCAATACTCACGAATTTCTATGTGATGATTAAACATTGCTGTGCAAACACAGTAAAGAGGTCATAGTTCCCTTCTATCCTCAGTAGCTCATTTCACCCTGCAGTACTCTGTGTCTTCCCTAATCATTGATCCTCTTCTTGCAAGCCATATCAGCTCTGCATTATCATTCCATTTGGAACCAGCGACTGAAGCCAAGCTAATCCTCCACCTAATCCTGCACTTCCACCATAATATTAGGAATCTGGTATATATCGTCAACAATTAATAGACTAATGTGCATAACAGGGAGAAACACAAACTAGCATATAAATTACAAGATGGACTTCATCTTGTCAAAAATAACCAATTTAAAAAATGCAAAAGGAGAAGAATATTGTCATTTTTATTTCTGATATATTTGTTTTTAAAAGGAAAATTGTATTCTGCTTAATCTAATCATTCTGCTTTTTGGTCCATTCAAGAGCTGAAAAGTATGTCAAACGGGTTTAATACCTTTGATAACCCTCAAGGAAAACTGTTTTAATTCCAGTGGTGCTGTAATGCCAAAAACGAAGTCAGACTTACTTCTGTCAACAGAATGGCGAGCATGTCTTGCCTCTGGAAGCGAATAGCCAAATGTACCAAGGTGAAGCCTACATCGAACGCTGAGGATCGATTGAGTAGCTGCACCTCATCTGCAGTGAGCTGTCGGGCGATATCACCACCGGACGACTTGTAGGCTTCTACTGCCGCCAGATCTCCTTCTACAACTCCTGCAGCAAAAAGGGAGGAAGGAATAAGAAACAGATTATTTATGTTAAAAAAAAACACATTAATTTGATTCAATTCTGCTTTATTTGTATAGCGCAACTTCACAACAATGTCATCTAAGGGCACTTTACAGACAAATCAATTTGAGCCAATTTCATAATAAATAACAGCTGTGTTAAGAAAAACCAACAGATTGAATTGAATCTTGACTTTGAACCAATCCCCCATCCTGAGCATGCAAGGGGCGACAGTGGAAAGGAAAAACGTCCAGCAGAACCTGGCTCAGGAAGAAACACAAGCTATAACACTATACACCAAGTAGGACTACAAAAATTAACTCAAAATCATCAAAGTTGATTCAGTCTCAGTATACCATCAACGCAATTTAGTTTTTAGTACAGTATTACTGTTTTACCTTGGATTCGTGTTTGCTAAGTGTACTGAAACTGCTAGGTAGGTATATTTTAAACCTATTATTTCAAAATACCAGTTTTCCTCATTGGCAGGATTGCAAAATGAAAGTAAATGTATTTTTAAAACACATGGCAATTCATTTAAAGACGCACATGCATTTAAAATCACTTTGACTGGCTTTTGGAGTTGCTTCAACTCGATATACTTGCTTATAATAGAAGCAAGATGTAACAGACAGCTTGTCATGTTCCATAAGAGGGCTAAAAGTTATATGTCAGACTCTGCCAATTCATCGTGCTGTTCATAGTCGCAACCAATTTCCATTTGAATCTGTGATACATTTTCAAGACAACTTGAAACAGAAAAAAAAAAACAAAAAAAAAAAAACTAAATGCAAAGAGAATACAAATTTCTAGATATTGACGTCAACTGACAATCCTGATGACCTCTAGATGTAGCCGCTAGCTAACCCAGAGTGAGAACAGCCATCACACTGTCAGGCTTCTACTTAGCTGAACAGACAGAACAGTGTGGCTTATAATGCAGAGCTATCACAGAGCTATGTCAGACAGAGAACAGGCTGTGCAGATTAGCAACCCCCCCCCCCCCCCCCCCCCCCAGAACCCCTTTTCGGACCTTGTAGTCTCAACATCTGTTATGAGTGAAATGCACAACAGCTAGGTGGTACACAGAGCACTGGCATGTTTAAACAGACTCCCAAATTATGAGGATGTTATTTCTAAGGGGAAGGGGACAGTTACCTTTGGAGAAGTTGGCCTGAGAGTGTGTCATCTCATTTTACACATGCTGGGTGACATTTTGCAGAGACAGATCCATAAATAGATGTCAAAATTATTTTGGTAGGGATGTTCTGTGGCTGCAGCAGTGCTAGAAGGACCTCGTAAAAGCACCTAACAATATGGTAGTGTCTTTTAGAAAGGGATGAGTAAGTATTTTAGCTTGTTCTCCAAACAAGTAGTAAACTTAGCCCCAGTTCCTCTTTTGTATTGCAATCTTGTTTAAAAATAAATAAATAAAAGTGTCAGTATTGAATATAGGGTTAACACAGGCAGACATGTCTCTATGTTGTTGATATATTGCATGAAGGCCTAACACCAAAACACACTGCTGTTTTTTGTTTTTTTTTTATTATTTTTCCGCATTTGATCTTTTGTTACCTAGAAGCTAGCTGGGTAGTGGATTTAATGCACATGAAGCTATTTGATGACTTAGCCTTATTCATTCTAGCTTGCATTCTCATTATCCTTCATCTCCCATTATCTTATTCTAGGAAGATTGGTAAATAATAGGTACTTTGCAGTAATGAGGAATAATCAGGAGATGTAAAAGAAATTAACCCCTCAGGGCTGAGTTGTCTATATAATATCAGTCCTACAAAAAATCATTAAGGTTCGGTTGGGGGGGGGGTGTTGGCAATTCAGTGTTAGTGTCTGACATGTTCGACAATGTGACAACATTCCTAATCACAGTACTGTGTCCAGTCCAATAATTTCTGCAGATTATATAAAACTTAAAAGTCTGCAACTTTATATTGCTTATTAGGTAAAAAAAAAAAAAAAAGGCAAACACATTTCTCAAGAGCATAAACTACTGTATGCGACTTCTGTTTATCATATACGTGGTGTGATGAATGACTTTGCAGCCTAAAAATAGTTTAGGATATCTGTAACCATTTCTGTAAAATGATACAACCATTTTAGGTTGAATTTTGTTGTCACGGATGGCTGACATTTTTGGCTCATCAAATAAAAGTTCATCAGATTACCTAAATTATGGCTAGCATGAAGGAAAAACAAGATCACCCACAATTGTTTTCTTCACGATAGATCACAAAAACTGCACACAACAGCATCATCATGAGAAACATTAAACTATAAGCACTTAAGCAATGTACTGTTTTAAAAGAATTATGCAAGCTGCAATGTAAGTGCTGCTGATTATAGACTCTGTAAAATAAAACATGTCATTCCAAAAACAGAGTCTGCTTCCCTTTAAGGAGGAAGTAGAATCAATGGGATTTTAAGATTCTGGCTCAAGTTCAGAGCTCTACAACAACAGAAATATGGGGGAAACAACAGAGTGAGGTGAGACTAAGTTCCGAGACCTGAGGAAGTGTTAGGCGTCTTGGTCAAAATGTGCTACTTGACTCAGGAACTTCCTTCACTGACAAAAACTATGACAAGAAGCAACATAATTACAACAAGTCAGGAGATGGCGTGAATATAAATAAATAGACTAATGCATAATTATGAATTAAGCTGAATGGGGATGTCAATAGGTAGAATTCATGCATAGACTTAAAAGAAAACAAAAAAATGTCTTAACCTACCTCAGGAGAAAAATGTTTTCTACTTCTCAAAAGCAACCTGGGAAGTGCAATCACTGCAAAAGGTCAGGAGTGCACAGCTGATCACATGCTGCCTTTAAGTTTTTTTTTTTGGACAGTTTCTCATGTTATGCCAAGGCTATTTTTGCCTCCTGGAGGCCGCTGCTCAGCACATAAGCACCAGTGTTTACAGGGTGTGTTGACTGTGTGCCAAGGCAGTCTCTGGTCCACAGGCTCCACTCTCACTGTGCAGCCCAGACAGCCCATTCATCCACCAGCTGGGAAGCACTCACACCCTCTTAGTGTTTCAAAGATGCTCTTAGTAGCACATCAAGGCCAGATAGGGCCTCAATGATGCGTTGGACCAACTCCTACCAGCTTTTTGAGATATGTGTCTTTATTATGTTACCATTAATCATCATTTACACTTTGCTGATAAGTACAATCTCACTTCAGCTGATTGACCTTGACAAAGGAAACTAGCAGAGCTTGCCAAGCCCATGGCTTTCTTAATGCCATAGTACTCTAATATTTGGAGTTTAAACAACAGGGCATGTTGCCAACCACTGACAAAACACAAAATCAATTGGAGAGCTTTTGAAAAAAACAAAAAAAACACCAGAAGTAAACACAAAAAAATCTGTGTCTTTAAACTTATGTAGATAAATTTTCCATGGATCAGCTATTTAACTACTTCACCCCTTGCTGGAATGATATGATAAAAAGTACAAAAACTCACCAGCACAAGCACTGAGGAACAGCCAGTCTGTTTTCTTCATCCGATTTCTAATCTGCTTCAGCTTCTTGAAGTCAACCTCCTGTTCCTCTTTACTCATGGCTCCAGCTGCAAGCTCTATCCTCTGGAAGTCCATTTTGACATTGTCTTCCCTTTTGGCCATAGGAGGCGATCTCCTTTGGCCCAGGCTTCCACTGCAACTACCCCTCCATCGTGCCATGTCCTGTTCATTGATCAAGGGTGAGGGTTCTGCAGATTCTGGTAGCTCTATGGCTTCCTGGCTGTTAGGCTTGGGGAGGTCACAAACCACACACTTTGTAGTTCTGGGCCAGTTTTGGTAAGTACAACCTGTACATGTCCAGTGCTGTTGGTGAGTGTTGAGTCTGTTCCTGTCATTGTACTCCTCACAGGTGCCCACGGGAGAGTGAACAGCAGGACGGCAGCCTGCGTTGGATCCCGAAGTTTGGGGGGACTCAGTGGGGCTGCTGGTCCTTGGGCGCTGACACAGACACTGTGTGCAACGAATAGCTCGAGGCCAGTTCAGATAGGTGCACATCTGGCAGGACCACTTATTGGCAATCTCAGCCATACTAGATGATCTGACTCTGGGTCTAGCACTGGAGTCAGGACAGATAAGGAGGCTGCTTCCACCTTCAGTTCTAGGAGGATCCCATTCCAGACTGGGATCCAGGTCAGGGCTGTTTTTATAAGGTTCTTCTGTGATGATAGGACCCCTCAACTTTGGTGCACGGCACATTGTGCACTTGATTGCAGATGGCCAGTTCTCGTAAGTGCAGTAGTCACAGGCCCACTTCACCCTCTGTTGTTCCGTCATTGTGAGTCACTTCGTTTTTTCTGTGAAATCCAGTGAGATGTGAGGTATAAAGATACACTAAATACTTGATAATTATAATAATAATTTAAGGTACTTTACTTTAGTCAGTAGAGTGGGTGTTCCAGTAGTTTAACAAACTTGCATCTAGTCAGTCATCTTCAATGACAAACTGACAGTCTGAAATTGTACCTTGAATGAAACTGTCTACCAGTCTTCATTATCTGTAACAGTACTGAGCAAGGATAACAGTCTCGATTTAATTCACATGACCAGGGGCAGCAT
Source organism: Melanotaenia boesemani (assembly GCF_017639745.1). NCBI lineage: Eukaryota > Metazoa > Chordata > Actinopteri > Atheriniformes > Melanotaeniidae > Melanotaenia > Melanotaenia boesemani. The sequence goes on from NC_055702.1 coordinate 10,881,522, forward strand.
AGTGTTGCTGTGTATGGATGTTTCAGTCTTTAGCCTAAACTCGCTAGCTGGCATGCTAACCTCGTAGCATATAAATCGTTAGCTAACGTGCAGTTACATTGTCAACGACCGTTTTTGGGTCAAAAAACATGGAACACAAGATAATTATGAGTATTTGCAGAAAAATATATAAAATCTTACCGTTTCGTGACTTCGTTCGTCTCTCAAGTGCAGCTGAAAACCACAACAAACCCTTCTTGTCCAGTCCCCCCTCCTTCCTCCTGCTCAATCAAACCTTTCCCAATCCGAATTGTTTCGACTTCTTTGGCCTCTCACATGTTTACCTTCACGGACAAATTAACCCGTCGCAGGCCAAAATGCACATTGACAGGACCCCCGAACTCCTCCAATCATGGTATAAATCCGCAACACTCCATGGTTTAAACTGCCTCCGTCTTGTTTAATGGCGGCGACAGCTACACAAATGAGAAGCAGAGCCAAAATAAACGCTAGCCTGCTTTCGTCACCAATCATCTGGCCAAGCTCTCAATGTGATTGGATAAAGGGAAAGTACTGTGTTGCCTTCATGAACTACCTGAATTTTCTAGGGCACTGTGAGATTTCATATTTAAAGACAAAACGTGTTTACATCACGTAGCTCAACAACTTTATTTTCCCAGATTTATGCCCACTGTACACATTCTGTACTGTAAGTCTCAAATTTTAATGTGAGGCATTTAACTGATTATGTAATTAATATCCGAGCTTTTTCGAACCCCAAACCACCTCACAACTCTTGAAGGTTGAGTGGAGCAAAGTTGATTTTATTAATAAAAAATATTTCAGGTGTTAGAAAGAGCAAGTGAGAAATAGTTTGAAAGTGTGTTATCTTCCGTACACGAAGAAGAGTTACGGTTATTAACCTCCAAGTTACATCACTGGTTCAACATGTAATCAGATGTAACGGGGTGATTTTTTTTTTTGGACACACCTCCTGTCAAAACGTCACGCAGCACAACATGGCAGTTCCCTTGCGCCGGCTACACCACGTTTCGCTCCACGTTTCTAATGGGCAGAAATTATCATATGACCTTGTTTCCAAATACAAGTTTAATTTATTTGCAACTAGATTGACTGCTAAGTCCAAGCAGGTGGCTTTTAGGAAGGGAGCAGCTGTTTTCGTTGTAAATGAGGGGCCAAACCATAATGTGACCGGATTGAATGAAGGGCTGCTTAGTGCAACGGACAAACATTCAATCGATCCACGCCGGACTGACGTTGGGAAACACAAGCAGGGTATTTCCTCAGCATTTCTTTACGATGTCAGCCCGCATCACCCGCTGGACTCTGTCAGTAACGTGTGTTTCGAGGTAGAGGATGTTGAAAGGTCATTCAAGGTTCTCCACCATCTGGGTTGTAATTTCCTGGTGCCCCCCACGACTGTCGAGGACGAGAATGGCCTGGTCACCTACTCCGTCGTTAAATCAGTTGTCGGAAACGTGTGCCACACGCTTATTGACAGGAAAAAATATGGGGGGATCTTTCTACCCGGGTTTGATGTCACGGAAAAGGGTTGGAGCTTGGAAGAAGAGGACATGTCTTGTCCAGTAACACATTTTGACCACGTTACTTATGCCTGTCCCAGGAATTCCACTCACCAGGTCATGAAGTGGTATGAGAAGCTATTTGGTTTCAAGAGGTTTTTCATTGATAGGTGAGAAGCTTTGATATTGTGTAAGTATTGAGTCACCCATTATTTCTTCCCATTTTCCTTTCAACATGTAAAGCTTGCTTGCAATCTTTCTTGCAATCTTTTCTGTGGACATTGGCTGCTTCCTTTTTAAATAATTTTTATTCAGTTCAGTCCTTGCACCTGACAATTTAGAAGATTGTGTGTTTAAGTCTCTTAACACTGACTAATAAATCACTCAATCATAAAACATTTAACTCAAAGGATGAACCAGCATTACATCTATAATATACAAATTGGCAAAGACCCAAAGTTACACTATGGTAGGCATTTTGTTACTATCGATGTGTTGCTACATCTTTAAAATGCCAGAGATAACATAGTTTCAATGGCATAATATCCAAAGTGGCTTAAAAAATATATGCCCAAAATCTAAGCATATCTTGGCATAATGCAGTTTGTTCATAAACCTGTTGAGGATAGTGACAGGCAAAAAAAGCTATAGGGAAAAGAAAAATTGGCAGATAAAAAAAAATACAGAATATGTAAAAACTGATGTCCCTAAGAAATGGAAAAGAAAGCTATTAAAAACCTGACACAGGATCTGATAGGCTTCAGGGTGGCTGTCAAGAAATTATTCTTAGGGAAGAAAAAAGACAAATGACATTGTTTTTCTCTTGTTCACTGTCAATATATAAAGAAATAATGGATGATTCAAGACTTTTGCACAGAACGATACAGTTCATAATCCCAGTGTGGTTTTTCTTTTTCTTAATTTTTCTTAAAAACGTGTTTTTCTTCTCCTGTGTAGTAATGAAGATGTGGATGAAGGTTTTGTGGTAAACCAGGAAGGCGTTGGACTGCGACTCACTGCCATGCAGTATTGGAAATGCAGCAAAGCTGGCATCACTCTTCCATTTGTAGACAAGAAAGAGCCTGACTGCAAGTTTGTAATTGCAGAATCACTACCTCAACAAGGTTTAAACCATTTGATTTCATCCATATTTTATGATATTATACCTCCTGCTTGCACCACTACTTTCATATGTACTTTTACTTATTTTAGGCAGAAACCAGGTTGACACCTTCCTGGAGGAGCATAAGGCCCCGGGGATCCAGCACATTGCACTGTACACCAAAAACATTGTCTCTACTGCACATGCAATGGCTGAAGCTGGTGTACAGTTTTTCTCTCCTCCTCCGGCCTACTACACAGAGGTTTGGCTTACTCAGAGTTGTACAACTCATTTACTTTAACAAAGAAACAAGGAGATACTAATCTCCTGTCAGATGTGGTCCCAAAATTTAATCAACAAAAAGCATAATGCATGCTGTAAGATTTTGATTATATTAAAGAGAATCAGACCTGGACTGGCCTTTCAGTCTGTAGCTGTGTAAGTGGCCCAGTTCATAATCAGTGTTTTCAAGGCTGTGACATCACCAGGCACAAAGAGGACAGGCCCTGCTTTGTACCAGTAAACAGTGGAGCAAAGTGTAACAACAGCAGTTTGCATACTTTCACCAAGGCTGGAATGAAAAATACTGAGCCCATATCCAGGATTAATATTTTTAAAAATTGATTTAATTTTGTTTTATTGTTTTTTTTTATTTATTTTTTTTTATTTTATTTATGTTTTTTTGGATTATTGTTTTATGTCATCTAAAGTTGCACACTGCTAAGCAAAGTCATGTCCCACATCTGGTAAAATGCAGATGCATGCCTTACTTTTGTAAGAATCTTGCAAACAAAAAACTAAAACACACATAACATTTTTAACTGAGCTAACGCATACACATAAAAACTATCCAATAATGACATCCTTCAGTAATGGATAGTTTATTGTAACCCTAACACCCTTTTGCAGAGCATTTAGCAACAGACACGGCCTCCAGACTTACCTTGTAGCCATTTGGAAGCCTGTTGCCCAATTCTGTTGGTACTTTTTGCCATTCCATAAAGCTCTATTAAGTTTGCAGAAGTCTATTTTGGTAGATTTTAGCTCTATCTACAGGTTTTCAATGGGATTTAGATCACTTCTCTTTTCTGGCCATGTTTTCCTGTCAGGGTTTCTTTATGGCTGTTTGGTACGGGTTTTTTTGTATTTGTTTTTCTCCCTAAAAAAGGACTTTTTACCTTTTTGTGACCCAGTTGAAATGGCAGTCACCCATGGAGACCTATTTAATTTAGCTTGCTGCTTATTTTGTAGGCTCAGACTGAAACCACCTCTCCAGATTGCTCCAGCCTGAAGCATTAAATACATGTTTCATCTTGTTTTCCCACAGTTAGCGCCACTTTTTTTTTTTTTTTTTTGCAGACCTTTGTTAAAAAAATGAGGGGGGATTATGATGAACGGGTTTTATTAAGGAACCATGAATGCTGAAGTTTTAAAATATTCTTTGTTGGCTTTAAAGATTTGTTCACCACCTGTAAATCAGAAGGAAGAGTGTTCAAAAATCCACATTTTTAAAAGAAGGCAAAAACACCAGAGTTTGAGTAGAATTGACAATTCTTTGTTAAGCCAGTAATAAGAAAACAATACATATCTTCTCGAGAAGGAGGCCTGTTAGCTTAGCTTCTGATCAACTAATACACAAAGTGTCAGGACCCTTCGGTTCAGCCAAAAGACCCGCCTACCTAAATTATCCTCCTCATTTATAGTGATACAAAGCATTGTGGCTATGTGCGTGCATGTGGTGCGCATTCATGTGAATGTGTATTTTGCAAGGTGGTCCTTCCTTCTTCCGGGAATTTGATTCCTCCAGGTCCTCCTTTTGGGGTACGTCAGAGCTGAAAGGAAAGAAGATGCTTCGCTCTGCCCTGTTATCTGTCTGCCTTTTTTTTGCTGACTTTCTTCTACCTGTTCCCACAGTTTTACACAAAGGCTGTACTTTTTAATGATTTCTGAGTTACTGGGAAATTCCGTTCTGCTAGGAGTGAATAGATAAGCAAAGAGATGTAACAATATTTACGATTACTCCCTACTGGCCATCCAGAACATTGTCAAGGCCGCTAGTTCTTAGCTCTTTTCTCAGTATTGAACTCAGTAACCCTATATGAGTTTGTGTCCTGTTTGTGAATGCATTATCTGTGAGCTGTGAAGGAATAATAATAATTAAGCTGTTTTCACCTCAGCACCACTATATAATGTAGTTCTATTAATTAAAAGCAGAGCCTAATGCATGTTACTAAAATCTAAGGATAAAATGTAAATAAGTAAATGAATAAGAATGCTTAAATAAGTAAATGAATAATAAATGAGTAAATGAATGAGAATGCATATAAAATATTTGCAACAATGCATAAGTTTTTAAATTCTTGTATATTCTTAGTGACTATAGCATCCTGTCAATAATTGGTGTCTAGGTTTAATTTTGTTTAGTTTTATTAGAATATATAAACCATTTTTAAATTTATTTATTCCTAAAGAATATCTCAGTTCTGTGCTGTTTAGTGGTGCCAGTGATTCTGACCAGGACCAAATTTGCAAACCACCACGTCAGTAATTGTTTTGCACTTCATGTGTACTGTGGCAGGTGGGAAAACAGCAGGAAATAGAGGAAGCAGGACACAATCCCCAGATGCTGGCACAGCATGGCATTCTCCTGGATACAGACCTGCACCAGGATCCCTTATCTATGAGAGCATCCAACGACAGAAGGTGAGATGTAATCAATAATCTACCACCTCTATTACGCTTGCATGTCTTCCGGACAGTTTTCTGAAGGAGGCTTTTTTTTGTCTGTCTTTCTACTACTTTCTCTAAATTTTAATACGTAAAAAGCAACAGTTCATACTGATTTAAGTAGCAACCTATTAACTAAAATAGGGATGCTGCACTGAGAATCTCATTATCTTGATTGATTTTTTTATTATCATTATTTTAAAGTTAATATTCTTATACAGTTTCCAGTTGCAGAAACCTCACCTGGATATATTTTAGCATTGTTGAAAGAATCACATGAAATTCTGTTGGTTATTAAAGCCTTGGGGAAACATGCTGGGTCAGAGTTGGGTCATAATGGAAGGCTAACCATGCATCCTCCTGTCCTTGCTGTGATGCTCTCAGATACCTTCTCCAGGTGTTCACCAAGCCCATATTTGCAGAGGACACCTTCTTCCTGGAGTTGATAGAGCGAAGAGGGGCGACAGGTTTCGGCGAGGGCAACATCAAGGCACTGTGGAGATCAGTGCAGGCATATATGGAGAATGAAAAGAGGGATTCTCAAAGAGATGGATCCCTAAAATCCGTGCAAACTGCTCAACACTAGTCAATACATTTTTTAAGTTTAATTTATTTCAGATGTGTTTGTTTATATCAGTGTTATAGCACTTACTTTAGTGACAGTCATTGACCACAATTGACTTTATATAAACGAGTTCAACACATCAGATGCTGCACAGAATACTTGAAATGTTACAAGAAAAATACTCTTGTTTGCTGTAAAAGATTCTTTGTTCTGACTACATCAAAGCAAACCAAATGACTCCAGAGCAACTGTTCCTCAATAAATGTGTTATACCCACAACAGATCATGAGGACCAATTACTGTCTTTAAATCACATGCTCCATGTCTCTTACAGTGTGTGTGAATAAGATAGTAAACTCTCAGGTTCTTTTAGGTAAACACCAGGGAGATCCTTAATTTTACTGCATGTATTACATTGTATCGCTAACTATGACCAATAAAGTTTCTTGAGATGACTTAGATTCAGAGATTTTTGAAGAAGAAGGTAGAATTTCCTTCCCTACATGTAAGCTTTCAAACTGCTGTAGGGATGAATTAGTGAAGGGAAAAGAAATTAATAAATTGTACAATAATCTTTACAATAGCTATCAAAGGAATCGACTTAATTAGGCTAAAGAGAATAAACGTGTTTTTCATACTTTCCTTTATTTGGAAACCTAGAAAGGCCTTTTGACTGACCTTTTCATGTTTTTGGTGTAGTCTTAATTAATGTCAAACAACATTTGGCCATGTTGGCTGTCATGCTGACATCTGTAAGCTAAAATTACAAAATAAAGATCTTATATCAAGATATGTTCTTAATAATTGACCCAAACTCCTTTATTAAACTAATGGTGTCACTTTCCAAGCCACAGTTTTTAAAAACCTTGAGACTTTTAACTTTTTATGCATTTAAAAAGAAAATATTTTATTACTTACATGACTAATTAGTTATAAATTATAGACTGCTGACCACTTAACTTGGAGCCTAGATTTTTCATCTAGCAGTGTTTAATTAGTAGATTTAAATTATTAGCTATTAGTTTATTCGATTGTTATCTTCTAAACATTGACACTGTGAGCTCAGAGGCCCAATTTTTTCCAGATAACTCACCCATGCCATCACCGTGAGCCGTTACTGGACGAACAGCTGCTGCTCTTTTCAGATGCTGAGGAGGTCTTTACGCACGCTTTGGCAAAAATTTGGTTCTAGAGCCTCTCAGAGGGGATCTTCAAACCCAGGGCGATGTGCCAGTTCAATTAAATTGGCAATAAACATTGCAGGCAGGGATTAGTGGGTTAGATGAGAGGCAATGAAATTTAGATGGGAGTTTCATGGAGAACATATGCGCTTTTTTTATGTGCTGACTGTAGTTACAGTATCCCACTGAGTAACACTAAGGACAAATTCAGCAACAAGCACTGAAACCTCGGTTGCTAAACGCATGTACTTCTGCATTTTGACAAATGGTGTCAGTGTTTTTCCTTTAAACAGTCACTCACTCAGCCAAACAGAATTTTAAACCAGTTGAGTAAGTATTGAGAATTTACTCGCTGCCACACTGACAGATTCAGATGGCAAAGACAGAACTTTTTTAAACTCTTGCTGAATCATTTTCTGAACTAATTTTGTGCTGCTGGTTGAACAGAGATGGATATTTGTCTACGATATTTTGTATTTGTTTAGAAATATGACTCAGAACAAACTTCTATAGCTGATGTAACAGGAAATGTTGTTAGTGATAGAGAGGATTAACTGTTCATTAAAGTCGAGAAGAGATGGCTCCTGTAACAGGAGTCCTTCAGCCATCTGTCTGCAGCCAGTGAACCACAGATGGCATGCAGCATACTGCAAGGGCTCTCTGGAAGATCACTTGCTACTTACTGTCAACCATATGAAAGCTACATTTGCATTCACAAAGTCAAACACTGAATACAGATAAATCAAGACCTATATTCCTCATATATGTGTAATCTATTATGCTTTAGGTTATTTTTTTAAAGGTTTTTGTTGTTAAATGATTGGTGGATACTGCCCCCTGTGGATTTGACAGTCATAACACACCCTGCCAAACTTTTTGAGCCACAAAACTCCCACTCCCTGTTACAATTCAAGCTGCTTTGATCCTCAAGAATCATCTGTGGCTTTCCAGAGGAAAAAAAACAAAAAAAACAAAAACAAACTGGAAATGCAAAGTTTGCTATATAAACTATTTTCCTCTGCTATCCATCTTTTTTTTTTTCTAACCCCCCCACATTGTAGCCTACATAGTCTAGGAGACAAATCCTGGGTGCCTTTAAACACAAAAGGCAGACAGTCTAAAACCGAAGAGGACAGTCTGACAGTCTGAGGCAGATTAGAAGCACACAACAGATGTTACTCCATGATTAACAATAGTGTCTGCCAGGGGTGAGCCTCAAGCTCCCCACCCTTGTGAGGCCCACTGTGGCAACTTCTGTCCACACAAAATATATTAACTAACTGTGTATGATGTTATCAGACATAGGACTTTTTGTATTACAGATTCCAATGGGACTTATCCAATAAAGTCCAGTTGCTTTCTGGTTTAATAGACCCAGAATTGCTGTGTAAGCACTCTTATATAGGCTCACAATGTTAACAATGCTTAAACATACAGAAAGCTAAGCAAACACACAGTTATTACTGTATACACTGGCTGTACTGAAAGAACATCCCTACTTTGGATGGTTGAGGGGTACAAATTACACTCGTTTTGTGGGTGAGTCAGCTATGCATATTATCACAGTATTTTTGTGTATATATGAACAACTAATCCTACGTGGTAAAATAATACCATTGTAAATGCTAATGCAAATTATTAGAAAGACTTTAATTCCTGGTTGAACATCTGTTTGTAATGTATGCATTTATTTAGAAGTAGCTTGAGTCATACAAGAGCTCATTTTGTGAAGGAGAATAGCTATGTCTAAATGACACACATATCTATTTTACAAAGCCACACACATTCATTATATGTTGTCATATATCACTCACTACTGTGTATTGTGAAAGTAGCTTGTCTATATGCTCAGCTCAAAACTGTGATTACTTTTCATTACTTCAGGGTGGATTCGACCACTTGTCACAAGCATGGGGGTGGAGTCTTTTACAAATTCTAACAAAAATGTAAATATTTTCCACTTTTTTCCACTTTAAGACTCAATTAAACGTCTATTATATTTTAAATAAGCCAAATAAAACAAAAAGTTGACGTTTAAAGAAAGATTTTTAGGTATAAATGACTCATTGTGAGCCCTTCTCCCCTGTCAAAAGTGGTATTGCTCGTGTATGTTGTCACAGGCTTATTAGCGTGTAGTCTTGCTGGACCCAGCAGTGCACTGGGGCAATGTTGTAGTCTGGAGGAGTGCTTGAAGTGAGTTGCTCGCCTTGCTTCCTGTCTTGTTTTGCATTTCAGCTACAACAATACTCATTATGCTCATCCTAAACTAACCAGCTACCCGCTGTCGTTGTTGATCCTAGGTGGTCACCGTGATGCCCGTGAGTGGTACTTTTTGGTCAAATAAGTTTCTGTTTTAGGTCAGTTCATTGTAGCATCTGTTATCTCTACTTCAGGAAGAGTTAAGACATATGTTTATTTTGGTTTTAAAAGTGTGTGTCGCACTTAAAGGGTATTTTTTATGATGACAAAGTCGATTAGAAGTGGCCAGTTGTAAACTAGTCTTCTCAGCTCATGTTCAGCATAGCTTCAGTTAGTTAGCTTAGCAACTTTTCCCCATGTGAACTGTGTCCCTTTTGTTTTGTCTGGCTTAATACTCATGTAAGTGCCTCTTGAACTGATTTCTGTCAACCCCTTCGTCATGTTATACTGTCTGTTTTAGGTCATTCAGTTTGCTACGAAGCACAATGTGATCAAATGTTGAAGAGAAGTTATTAGAAAAAAAGTTTTTCCACTTTTGATCGTGTGCTTGGCTTGCTGTGGAATTTACAATAAGTATAAATTAAATTAGATTAATCGCCCAAGTGTTGGATTAAATGCACTTCATTTGAATTGGCAGACTATAAAGGGCAGATACTCTGATCTCAATCTGGCTTCCTCTCATGTAAGGCATGCATGGCAGAATCTTAAGTGGCACATAAGTAAGCCCATTTAATTAGTTTTTAAGGCCAAATTAATTGTGGTAGTGTCATGTTTTTGACATTTTGTTACAGTCTGTGCTATTGCATTGGAATGTCTTCTTATCTCCATCAAGCCAACCTTCCATCTATCCATTTTCTATACCCACTTATTTCAATTCTTGTCAGGGGGTGCTGGATCCTGGCCCAGCTGCTATCAGGCAAGAAGCAGAGTGCACCCTGGACAGGCCGCCAGTTCACTCACAGTCTTACACATTCAGCAGTTTAAGTGCTCACTAGGATTATAAACACAATAACTTGTTAAACCTGAACTCCTCAAAGTGTCCCAAGTCTGTGATTATATCTGTGAAAGTTCATAAGTGGCTTGAACAGACATGTGGCCAAATTTTGAGACTTGCTGTTAAATGGCAGACATTTGCTGCATGTAGATCTAATATTTTATAATTAGCTGCTTATGCCCCCTTCATCAAGTTCAAAATCCTGTTTGCTCTGTGGCCTGCATGTGTAACATACTGCAAGCTGCAGTCACACTAGTTCTTTGCCAAACTCATTTCCCTTTCATGGGGGATTTTGGAAAAGGGGTTTAAGGGACTGTTTTTGCTGGTTACTTGGACAAGCTCAGTTTTCAGGGCCCTTTCTTCTGAAACTGAGAGGCATCCACCTGGAGGGCTTGAAGCTGCATATGAAAAACTGTTGCTCAAGTACAGGAGAAGCTCTCTATCGTCACTTGGAGATATTTAGATAAAATGTTGAGAACTTGTTGATTGCATTACCCACATTGCAAGATTGTTCATTCACTTGGAAGAAATGAACTCAGTTCTTATATTTTGGTGGTAATTCTATGTAATAATCTGTGAAAGAACCAGTTTCTGCATGTACAGTACAGTGCTCTCTTACCGTGTTTTTTTTATTTGACATAAATGGAGCCATATCAACTTGGTCAGACCTACACTTATTTGGTCCATTTGCATGCAGTGGTATTCCTCTGGGCTGTTGTATCTTCAGTCTTGTGCAATTAAGAGACTTTGTTAGATTTAGCATTCAAGTGGACAACATTTCTCTCCAACTTGGACAGGTTTGCTGAAAGCCTTGATTAGAGAGCTCAACAAAGCTCTTGTTCTAGACAAATGTATACAGTGCAAGTGATTATGTATGAGATAATTAAACAGCAGGCCTGCTTTAAAACGTAGGCCTCCCTGGCTGCCATGCATAGCCATGCTGAGCCTTTGTGTTTATGGTAAGTGGGCAGCTGCATGCCTGGGAGACCTTGGCTGTACCCCAGGCCCTCAACTGAGCCTGATAACTACTATTGAAGCCTTCCAGCCATGCTCATTTCTGACTATTCACTCACAGCTTAAAACACAGAGTGAGCCTCCTGCTTGACTTAGTCTAATTTCTGTGAACTTGTGGACAGCTGTGGGCTAGCCAGTACCCTGCAATGAGTTTCATAAATTTCTTTTCAGTCAGCCTCGACAGTACTTAGTACCACCTGCTCTTTGTGGGATCTAAGTAATGACACCAACAACAAAAAAAGTTTCAGGTTTCAGAAAACCTGGAGTTCTCACTGTGAAAAAGAAAAAGGCAGAACTGTTCGAATAGTTCAGATATTTAGTCTATGACATTTTGCTGAAGCTTATCCACCTTTATGACTTAAAAATAAATTAATAAGGCAATTCTTAAATTTGATATGGAACCTGCTTGCAACTCAGCAGCAACAGCTTGTAGTAACGAGAATATTAGGAACGTGGATATTTTCTCCCAGTGAATTTTTCCTCAGAACAGGATAGCCAAGCTTTTATCCAACATTCCTCTAACAAGTGGTGCAGTGATGAAGAGCAGCACAAATCCTGAGATGGCCAGATCAGAAAAATTCTAGTTTTTAAGCCTGGCCATCTCAGATGCTTAACAGATGCTGCTATTTTTGAGACGACCACAATCCTGGGATTGTTCAGAGCAGGACACAGGGCAGACTGCTATTCTTTCAGGAAGCTCAAAGGTGGATAGAAATTCAAATTAACATCTGAACTATTTTATTTTAAGCTTTTTTTTAGATGACAGCTTTTTAATGGGAAACATTAAGCAATGTGATAAATTTAAAAAAAAAAAGGATGAGATGCTAAATGTCTTATTTAGCCTATAAAGGATAGTAATCATATCATATAGTGTTGTTTCCACCAGCTGTCCAAATGCTATAACACGGATTAGTATTAGGTCTAATAGTCAGTCAGACAAAAAGCTGCCAAATCCTTATGTAATAGTGCCCTAACCCAAAGGATTACAGTCTGAGCAATGTATGGAAAAGCTGCTCAATCTGGGAAACTGCTCTTGGGGCAGTAATGGCAGGTTCAGTGTCAATTGTAATGGCTGAGGTGATGGTTTATTCTTCTGGACTTGACAACAGTTTATGTATGACTCAGAAAATGGCACTGCTGGAGCTTTTTGAGTAAGTACAGTAGGGTCTGTGCAGGTTTTCAAAAGCTGAGTTGACATTTAAGCAAGCTCTCGCTTTAACTTGACCCAATAGGTTCTGTGGTTTCCTCACTTGTTCTGTCATTTATGGTGCATGATCGCTTGATGTTTATGACAACCAGAAGTGGCAATGTTTGAAAGGCTTTCAGTGACCACAAAGGAAGCGTGAAGTCTCATCAGCTTATCCAAGACAGCATTGTTGTTGTCTTTTAGGAGGGCTGCTGGCTCTGCAGACATTGGTGCAGTCAGTCAGCAGCCTGGTTTGCATGTGATAGAATGCCACGTCTGAGGGGAAATGTCCTCCAATGTTCTTCCCCTTCTCAAAGATTAGACTTCTCATTAGTCATGGTGGCTCCTGCCTTAACTCAGATAAAGTGCTATCGGACTGCAGAACGTATAGACTCCCACTGATTCCAGATAATGACAGCATCGTTATGGAGGTGATTTGGCTTTTGACATCAGAAGGGGAGTGGCACCCCATGGGCAGAAATTCTAGCTCATACCTCATTTAGATCATAGTTGCGTCTTTGAACACAGCAGTGCATGCAGTATGAGGTGAATGGGTTGGGTGTTGGGCTTTTACATTTGCTTTCCAGGTTTGTCTGTACAAGAAAAAAGACAAGTTTTGCTTTGCCAGCAGCCCTCACCATATTTTTTTATTACTTACAAACTGACACAAGTTTGAATGGTTTTCTGAGGCTGTTGGGCTAGGATAGGCTCTTATAATTGCGTGTTCAAGTTGTGTCATTTATCCAAGGAATGTTTATAATTATGTTATAAACCTCACCCACTTAAAGCACTCATTCAGATTTATGGGGTAAAAAGCCAGTGCATGAGAAGGATGATGGAATTGTTGAAATTTTCTCCAACTGAATATAATGGGTGTTGTTTACAGTAGAAATATTAAGAATGCTAGACAACTGTCTTTTCCTCACGTTAGGGAAAGGAAGCATCATTTAGTAGCCTCTTTGTTTGAGCAAACTTAACCTTAAGAAGATTTTTTTTTTATTCCTCAGTGTCGGTGCCATCTGCATTCATCTCCAGGCCATTAAGGATAATAAATATACATCAGTTTTTTTTCCAGCCCCTTGCAGTTCCATAGTTATCTCACATTATAATCTGGCTTTACCTAGTCCAGCCTCAAGCTCTCTTCTTTTCAGCTTGCACAGGCACCGAGTTAAAGCTGCAGACGTCCCACGAACAGTGTTGGTGTCTTTGAAGAACACCCAAAAACACCCACTTGTTTAAGTTGTTTTCTTGATGTGATAAGTGCTAGTAATGGAAATCATATGCTGAATGCAAACACCACCTCCAGCATGTCTACTCCTGCAGGGTCTTGTGATGCCCCCCCCGACCCCGTTTGCAACTACACCCTCCACCCCACTACTACAACCTCTGATGTTGCCTCTTTTGTTTCCCGTGGTGTCTCATCTTCTGCACAGAACACTCTTTTGTTGCCCTGTCTCTTTCTGTTTCCCTTCTCCTCTGCCTGCAGTTGTTGTGTCATTTAAACAGACACCCGCTGACCTTGCAGGCAATCATACGACCATCTTGTGCCCACTTTGCTCTGTTCCTCTACCCTGACTTGGCCTCAAGTGTAACTGATCTAGTGGTAGTAGAAGTCTCTGTGTTGATTATTTAGATTTTCATCTGTAGCTAATCAGCAGTTTTACTGTAATGGTGGTGCAGCATTAATGTGAAGAGGGTTGTTTTGATAACCACAAGGTCAGCTATTCCCAGCCAGCCCCTGAGGAGTCAATTACACAACTCTGACTTTGCTCTATTCCTCTATGTACTCCATAGTGGAACACTTTTGAGGAAACTCACGCGCCCTTCGACATGAACAGGCAAGGATAAAACAAGGTATATAGTTCCATTTTTGGTGGCATGCTGAAAGAGGCCACATGGAAGTGAAAACACTGACATAAAACAGCACAGGTGACACCTTGACACCAGTCAGTGCTGGTACCATGTTTTCATTCACCTTAATTGTAAAAATGACTTTTCAAATTATAGACCTCATTTGAATTTCTTATTTTGTAGGTTTGTAAGTGTTAAACAAGATGTTCTTGTAGGAGCTTAGGGAGAGATTTTGTGTATCTGTGTTTGTGTTAGCTTGCTTTGTTCTGTATTAAATCATTTCTTTGCATGAGAGGCGACTCTGAAAGGTTATTCACAAAAGTTAAAGCCAATTCTATTTGCACAAAGTCTAAACCAGAAAAAAACTAAACAAAACTGTAAGCCCTGTGAGTTTGAGCAAATAGCTTATACCCAAGTACTGCTTTGAGTTTCAGGATGTTTGTTAGCTGTTTGCCAGACAGTTGGGTGGTCCAAACTGGATTATCTTTAGACTGCCATGTCTTTTTGAAGAATCCTTAATGCTTCTCAGAGGATAAATCGAGACAAAATGTAATTGCCCGTTTTTAGTATGCATACCTTTCTAGTTTGTTTTTGCAGAAAATATTTCTCCTGTAATAAATTCATGGTTCACTAAAAGCTGCAGATGCTGCTACCTTTGGATAGATCTGTTTTTGTCTCAGCTACACCTGCTAGATATAGAGAGAACATAGTGGTGTATATGTACACATTCACTGTAAAAAAAAAAGAGAAAAAACAAAGATAGGAACCATTTTAAATGTTCACACTCTTATCTTGCAACAAATTGTGACTTCATTAGTATGTTACCTTACCTGCTGTAGAGAAAACAAATAAATTCAGCCTCTCGCTAAAGAGACCTGCATCAGGAAGTATCTAGGAAAAGCCACACCTGTGTCTGATGTTGTTCTGTCCTCGCTTGGCCTATAATAACTTTGTCTTGTCATGTTTTGAAAAGGGTTGTATACATATATTTACACTATTTTCTATTTTTGCCTGAAACAATAAGTATTATCCTAATTAATCCTCCATTAATCACATCATTAACGTATACTTAAAAAAAATAATAATAAAAAGCATCCACAGCTGCTAATTCCTGTACTTCTGGTTCTTAATGAGCAACCCTCCTCTTCTGCAGGTTCTCTTATCTCATGTGTAGAAGGATCCAATGCCCAGATAGATATCTATGTTTCAGTCTAAGGTCATAAAATGTAATAATTTGTTAAGCAAAGCAGTTAAACCTGTTATTGTTACTCACTTTAACTTTAAAAGATTGATTCAGGATTTATGAAATGGTAAATGCTGTATTAACTGAATGTTGCATGCCAACATAAACGCTTAACTCAAGGTATGGCAGTGTCTAAGTGCCACTGCTAATGTGGCAAGCTACACATTTGTCTGTCGGACCTTTTGAGCCATCAGATGTTGGATGCTGCTGAATGTTGGGTATGCCTCTGCATTTAATGATGCATTTCAGAGCCTCTACTCAGGGGAAAATGTTCTCCCTTGTCATCTGCTTATATGGTCGACAGAATGTCAGATATGTACTGAATTCTAATCCTGTGCTCATCTTTGTGTGTCTGCTCAGAATCGGGCCAAGGAGTGAAACACATTCCTGGAGGAGTTGAGGGAGTCCGTCTTAAGCTTATAAGAAACCAGCCTGCTCACACCATGCCTGTCAAAATGACCTGCAGCTTAAATTGCCATTATTGGAACGGCTTGGGACATGGAAGTGTGTTGCCATGGTGATCATTTACAAGAAAACACTGGAAAAGAAGGGTGCCGATGATGTAACATCCAAACGTACGGATTTGGGCACGGTGAGAGGTTCTGTTTGTGTACCCCTGCCAAGAGGCCTCACCTGAGCTTGTCTAAAGACAGGACTGGTGCTGCTCTGAATTAGGAAACTTACTGACCACTTATTGGTCCACATCATTTATGTCTTCACATCTTTTTGCTGTTCAGTCAAATTGAATAAGATTCATTTTTACTTTTAGCTAAAGGGAATGAGTAATGCCTGACAAACTCACAGGATGTGATGTCAGAGCAATGTGGATGTTTGTGAGAATGTTTAATTTGCATTTACTGGTAATTACATTATAATAGCTCCCAACAATAAGTTTCAGTTCTCCATTTTCATTTCTCGCCCCTCAAAATGACAATGACATTTTTTTTTAGTTCCACTATGCTGACCAACTAAGTAATTTCCTAGTCTGCATCCATGCAGTAGTAATGTGTTTCCTGTCAGCAGAGTGAGAAAATTCCCCCACTAATCTGGACTGAGTGTGCTGTCTTAGTCTCGTGAAATGAAGTCATTGCACGGTCAATCGGTAGCATCACGGCGTTTCTCTCTGTTGAGTCACACTACAATAAATTATGCCCACACAAAGGCTTCCTTTTTCATAGCTTGTGTTAGTTTTGCTTTTTCATTTCTTGATATATTAAAACTGGTCAATAGAGTCTCTTATTAATTTTATTTCAGTGGCTTTTTAATGAGCTTATGGTGAATCTTCTTCTGTATTACTGCAGTTCCAGGCGCAGACCATGAGCCAAGGGGCGGCACTTTTCACTTGTGGACTCATGGGTAAGCATTTGCAGTTTGGTGTAATCAATGTTAATAAAAATGTGTGTAAAAGTGATACAGAGTGCTTTATATCTCATCCCAAATGACAAGATGGAATTATATCCTCAGAATGATTCTCTGCAGCTTGTAGAGGTCTGAAAGTGTCAGGTTTTGCTGCTGATTTGGAAGCAGCCATTATAAATGTTACACTGCAAAGGAATTACTGGCAGATTGGCTTCAAGCAGGCTTTGCTGCATGTGGTGGAAGGCTACATAGGTTCATCTGAAACATGTTTGACAGGTGGTTTTGCCTCTATAAATGTACTCAAGTGTCTGCATGTTTGCACTTTATCATTGCAGGAATCTCATAGCACTAAAGGCTGTGGACACGCTGACTCCATATTACTAATCTAGTTATGATTACCAAAGCCCATGTCGTTAACTTTCCCATGCAGTAACAGTAATGGCCTTTAGGGATTTTTCTATTATAAGATTAAATATATCATTTACTTGCAGCAACTTTGCACTGAGTGTGTATGACACGGGCAAAGTCGGAGAACACAGCAGTACCCGCAGGCCTTTTGTTCTTTGTTCTGCCCGTGTATTGTAGATGGTATTTTGGGGATTTTTATCTCCAGGGAAGAATAGACCTTCTGCATACCAGGAGTGGGCAGTTGCCTCAATGTTTAGCAACTGAGTCAGAGTTGAGTGGCCTGTTAAGTTGGCTGATCTACTCAGAAATTGAAGATTTTCTGGTGCTTTTCTGACTGGAAGCTATGGTACTGAGGCAGAGATGATGAGTGACGGCAGACAACAGAGCCACATCTGGTCAGGTGGAGAACTCTTAACAAGCTTTAATAAGAATGAGGGCTGCACCACATTAAAGAAAACATGCACTCTGCAGTGTTATAGTGAATATTGTCATTATGACAACTTGTATTATATAAGAAAATACCTAAATATGTTGTGCTTATCTCAGGTGGATTAATGAAAGCTGCACTATGTTTCTATACGGGTTGTAGAGCATGCACATAAGTTAAACTTCTGCTAAGTGGAATTGATCCTTTATTGGCTTGCCCTATTTCATGTCAAATTATCTTTGCAACACTATTAAAAGTTACCGTTGCAGTAATGGTAAGCTTAATATACATTTTGGAGCCCTAGTGATAATGCTTATGATTATTGACATTTGATGCAACATAAAGACTATGGACATTGTATTATATCTTACAGTCAGCTGTGCATGCAGACCTGTGACACCAAAGCAATGCCCAGTGAATAGGTTTTTTTTTTGGGCCAATTACACAAACCAGTGGGTGGTGTCAGTTACCAGATTGGATGTTGCTAAACTCTCACAACTGTAGAAGCTTCCACTGAAAACTTTTTTTTTGTTTCCAGTTTCTAAACTTCAAGCCAAAAATAATTCTCATATTGCTTATTGTTCCTTTGAGAGGCTTTGCTATTTGAATCAGTGAGATGATTTTTATTTTGTTGAAAATCCTTTTCAAAAAAATTTGACCCTATAGAGTTAGTAAAAATTGGTTTTAACAGCTGTGATGATCACTTCTGTTAAAAAGCTTGTATTTAGATCATTTTACTAAATTAAACAGACAGATGGATTCAAATTATATGCATTTATTACTTCATTTTATGTTATATTTTAGGTTTTAATCTTTTAATGGATTATCTTTGGAAATGAATCCGGTCTTTTTGTTGCAGAAACAAGCCGATGGCGTGAGGTGGGACACAGCTGTGCCATACAGCAGAGGCCAGTTGGGACCAGCCTGGAGAACCTGTGGTACACCGAGGTACACAGAAGTTCTGCCAACTGGGACTGGGATGTTGGCTCTACTTCAAACACAATCACCAAATTGTTGCAGGACCTCAGCCTGACTGAGACGGCATCCTCGCACTCCACGGCTCCGCCCAGCAAGCGCCAGTGTCGATCCCTGTCTTGCTCAGACGACTTTGGTGGTTGCCGCTCCACCTGGCGCCCTCAGAGCTCTCGCGTGTGGACGGCTGTGGAGAAAAGGAGGTGCCATAGCGGAGGCAGCGTCCAGCGGAGCGGCGTTGGAAATGTGCAGCTTGGCTTCCCGGCCATGCAACGCAGCTCTAGCTTCAGCCTGCCCGCCCGCTCCAACATTTTGGAGCCACCCTGCCTCACCCAGCGCATACAATGGCCTTCTGCCTTCAGCGGCTTTACACCCTCCACCTCAATGCCCCTGCCCTCCGAGCCGTCAGTCCAGCCCTTCTACCTCTCTCATGAACAAATTTGCCTCCCAGAGCCTCGAGCATCCTCGCCACACAGCTCTCCAGACTCCACTCCGGAGCTGGAGCGCCGCGGTGGACAGGGTGGTCTTGCCCGTAGTCGCTCGCAACCGTGCGTCCTAAATGACAAAAAGATTGGAGTGAAGCGCAGGAGACCAGATGACACACATAAACAGAGGCCTTCACTGGATCTGGCAAAAATGACCCAGGTCAGTGTTTTAATGTGTCAATTATCATCTGCAGAACTATTGAAAGTCAAACCAATGAAATGATTAAGTTTTTGCTTTCAAATGAGTCCAGAATGCAGAATTTTAAGGATTTAAGGATAAATTATGCATTGTGCATCTTTAAGTTGTAGTTAAGTTATATTGAATCAGAATAATGGAATTATTTGGTAGATTTTCTTCCCTGTAAGGGGTCCCTGGCTTCAAAAGGTTTGAGAACCCCTGCTCTAAACAATTACTGTCTAGGATATGGTCATTACAGCTGGAGGCTCTGCTACCTCCATCATTCTCTGTAACATTTACTTGTTACAGTCTGTTGTTGGAGCAATATTTACCTTTTTATGTTGGGTAAACAAACACTTCCAGTAAAGGTCACCCCATTGTGTCCATTCTGCCTCAGCACACCTTAGTGTTTCTGCAGGCATTGTCATGAAAAGCAATCGTTCGTGCAAACTCACAGGGCCACATTCCATTATGTGTGTGTATGTGCATTCGTAGAGACCGAAGAGAGTTAAACGATTGCAGAACTTCCAAAGATAGCCAGCGTTATGAGACAAATTTGTTTGCGTAATTTAAACTATCTGCAGAGGGCCAAGTTTTCAGCAGACAGTCGGTTTTATCTTCACATCCTGGCAGGCGTTTTCTCTCTTTGCACCACACACATGCCCTGCCTGGATCATAAACTCAAGAGCTGGACTTGGCCCCTCTGAGAAAGTCACTCAGAGTTCAGCAGTGTCTCAACAACAGCACCGCTGTGACAGGACAAGCAGACGCCACACAAGCTTCAAACAGAGTCGAGGTCAGCGTGGAGAAAAAACAGCCTTAGGCAAGGCAACCAACAATATTTTCACAGAGTAGTGTCAGGGTGCGGGGTTCGTTAGCAGTGGATCTTTCCTGCTGTTTGTGTATTGTTCTATGTCTTTCTGCCAGGAAGGATGTTTGCTGTCAGCACAGGTAGAAAGAATAAAGACTGTATTTATTCATTTTTCAAACAAAGATCTTTTTGAATCCCTTCATTATTATCCTGCAGTGTAGGGGAAAACATGATAGTTGGGGACATTTATTACTAATTAACGGTTGAATTGAATTAAGAAATCTAATAATGATGGAGTAAGCTCACTTGCCACTTGCTGGTGTTTCGTGTGTGCCACCTTTTCAGGATTCAAAGTCACCTTACAGTGCTGAGTGTGTCTCTCAAAGTGCCCTCTCACCCACGCAGCATGCCACAGTGGTGTAATTTACTTGGAGAAACTGTGATCCTCTGCGTGGTACACTGTACTGGTGTGAATGTCAGGAAGTAAAGCAGTTGTGGCAGAGGTTATAGATTGTCGCAAAGAAAGGAAGAGAGGGAAGGTTCATGTCATCTAAAGAGATATCGATTTCTGTAAATTCAGCTCAGTGGGTGGATCGCTGCCACAATTGGACCTCGTGAGCTATTGATCAGATTTTATGGATTGAGAGTCAAGGTCAGTATGGATGAGGAGTCCTTCTGCGCGGTCACGGGAATGGCAAGCAGCACCATTATGTTGTGTTAGACACACTGTCATAGGGTTTTCTCAGCCCATAATTCTTTCTCTGCAGAGCAACTCCTCTCCTGTGAGTTGGAGCTAAAGTGTGCTTTGTTTATATTGCTATAGTCCAGACTACTTATGCCCATATTAGTTTGGTCCCGTGGTCGGGTCCAAAAGTCTGGCTGCAGAGGCTGAAGTGCTAATGCTGAGGGCAGCAATGGGACACTTGCCTGGTGTTGACAAATGTCCTTGCTTGACCAGAGCCAAGAAAAACAGCAGGGTTCCCTTTGATCTACCGTTACCCAACGCTAAGACCTTTCTCACCGCTGTTTGAGACTCGGATCATAACTTCACAGTTATCACCTTCCTTTAACTTCACCAATGACCACTTTGGCCTATATAGTTAACATTTTTTATAGGACGATAAATCTTGTTTAAAATGGGAGCTAAAATCTTTAGCGAACCAACAAGGAATCAGTCAAAAGTGAAGATTTGAAGCCTGAGTCTCAATGGTATAGGCTGAATTCCTAGTTTTGCACTGTTGTTTGAGGTTTTATGGCGTTTTTGTTTTTATTTTAAAAATCTCTCCAGTCTTTTATTAGCCCATTATAACCTAAATTATTAAAAAGAGTCTCCTAATAATGACATGACAGAATAGCCATGCTTCTCTAAATACATTGGTTATAAACATATAAAGAAGATGGATACACTGATTAAAAACCTCCATTAAAAAAGGTCTGTACCCCCATGTTTATCAGCATCTTTTTAAAAATGCATATCAACTATGCATCTTAAATGCACATCAGATTTGATTCAGAGCTGTTGCATCATGGCTTAAAAATTTTAATTATATGAAAAAAAAAAAAACATCAAAATGACAAATTTTATGGATATGCACTATCCTCAACTCCTTTACTCACCTGGTTGCAGCTGCTCACCCTGGGCTCATTCATGTGTCTTTTCCCAGGGGCTACATATAATTTAGTCTTTTGACAAATTTATTGATTATTAACTATTAATTACTGTAATAAATCATTCCAACAGAAATGGCAAATATGTTCTCTAAAGCAAAGCTTTCCCACCTTCAGCGTACCTCATGGTTATAAACTGATCACAAGTGCCCAAAAGCAGTTATGATCTTGAAACTTGAGATGTGCTTTGAGTTCTTCTTTTGAACAATTTTAGAAATATAAACTCCACTTTAATATATTGATGAGTAGCAGCCACAGTTATTAAACTTGGCTGTGAGCTGCATCCCCAACAGTCCCATGCCTGTTATGTATTACATAAACTCACAAATGACGGGAGGTTTCACAGAGGTCCTATTCTCTCTGCAGCGGTGAAGCATGAGGCAGCTGTCCTGACTTCTCCACATTAGCTATACAGATTGGATAAGCCCAGTCGTAAAGCTCCTCATTCCAGCTCGCACAGCTGTCACAGGACTCGCCTAGAGCAGCATTGGCGTATGTGTATTTGCCTAAAGGAGTTTCTAGGTTTCCCAGATGTATGTGTGCATTGTGCAGGGCCAGCAAAAGGCCAGCAGTGTCAAAAGGCCAACGTGAGTGATGTTCACCCGCTGGGTATCTAGCCACTTGCTGCCTGGGTTCCTGTTGGACCTCAGATCAGAGCATTGCGGTCTCACTCTGTCTCCGGTATGAAATACAGGCTTAATGTATACGCTTGAATTCTTGTTACATATTTATATTATTGTGGTTGTGCTCAGTGTCCGACGCTGACCTCACTCACTCACCCACTGACTGTATGAGCACAGAAGAGGGATTGTTTTCATCCCATGGTTGTATGATTTTAAATATTTTTGTGTCGTAATTGGAGCTTGGGTCACAGTCCAAGATGAAGGGAATATTTTTGATTTCTTCACTAAATATGCTGTCACAACGGAGACTCTAAACTTAACATTTGACATGGTTTCCTGGAGTACATGCATTTTCTACTTCTAAACAAACTAATCTGGTCTCTCTGCAGAAACTTCGGAATTTCCACAGCCTTAGCTGCCCTGGAATCACAGGCGATGACATATGCGAGTCGAGCCAGACCCTCGCCGCTCTCAGGTGCACTTATCGCTGCGATTCCGACGACTCGTCTGCAAACGAGCACAGCTTGGAGGACGCTCAGCATCAGTCCAAAGACAGCGAGATCACCAGGAACCAGCCGTCTGGGACGACAGAGGACGCAGACTGGAACTCCACAGACCATGGTGACACAACACCAGGAACCACCAACAGAAAGGACAGTGAGCCTCTGTGGGCGGGGCTGTGTAGCACAAGGAAGGATGTGTATCAGCTGGGAGGCGAGCTCGATATCGAGCAAATCGAGAGAAACTGATTTAAGATGCGATCCTCCTGTGGAAACTCATTCTAACCAAGAGGTGTTGGAAGTTCATCAGGTGGTACAATCAATCGTACTGATAGTCTTAAGGAGGAAGCACATGAAATGCTAATGCAGCAAGCGTATCAGCACTTGTCTTTTGTTTTTTCTTGAGGAGAGACTGAACAGGAGCTTTGTGTATGAGGACTCCATCTAGTCAAAAGTGACTCACCCCACTGTGTGGTTTCTCAACTGTGTCTCAGGAGAAAAAGGAAGTCAGGGAGGACAGATTTGAGTGGAAATGCAACTTAAAAGTGTAAAAAAAAAAAAAAAAAAAGAAGAAAAAGAAATTATATATTAATGTTGGCTCAGAGCTTGGGGTCACTAACATTTCTCTTTGACCCTGATTAGCCTAATTGTGCTTTTTTTTGGAGAGAATTCACAGCAGGTTTGTATAAATTCTCTACACTAGAAAGAGTGCCTCTTAATCCGACTATTTTTAATAGCACATAGGTACATGATGGAGAGAAATGGACACTGCTTCAAGAGAAACTGTTAGTAAACCCCTTTTCAATCTTACTGAGAAACAAGCTGCACGCACACAACACCAATAAAGTATACTGAAGAGCTTAACATTTCCCTCAGTAATTCAGGCCTAACTCTGACATTTATGCCCCTGAATGTCTAAAAGAAACTATGAGATGCTACTAGGGTTAATATTCTTTCTTTTTACGATTTGTAACTACAAAGTTATGTAAACATGAGCATAATTTCTATACAAATAAACACAGTTTTAAATGTGTAACTTGTAATCACATTATTTAAGTGTTCTCACTTGTAAAATCTGAGTTGTTGTCTCTAGTCTGTGTCCTCTTGTGCATTCAGGCAGAACATAGTTAATTTTAAATGCAGTTCAATTGTTTGGTAATTTAAATAGAAGATGCAAGTGGGAGACAATGGCATTTGGTTTGACATTCTGTCTGAAAACTTATACTCTTAACTCAACAGGTAGTTTTATTATGTAATCTATTATAGGCTCATAGATTAGATCATTCAACACAAGAGGCATGTTTTAATGCAGGACTTTTCTTTACTGATGCCTATATGTAGAGAGAATAATTTCACAATTATTAACAGCGCATGCAGTAACAGCAAGGTCATTGTTGGCGATGTCTTTAATGCAACAATGCAGACTGACCCAATTAAGTTGCAGAAGAAGACAATCACAGCAGTAGTAGTGGTACTACTGATGGGCCTGTCTTTGTGTGCTGAAGCGGGGAGTGAGTAAGGGGAGGACGCCAAGCAGGGGTGGGAAGTCCGGTCCTTTTTTCTTTCTTTCTTTCCTTTTTTTTTTTTTTATTATTTGATGGCGGGTGGAGCAGAGCGATGGTTCACTCCAGAGATCTCCCTCCCACTCCGCTTTGGGAAACAAAAGGGGCTTTTTCTCTGAGGAGCACAGTGACGTGGGAGGCGGCTGTAAATGTGGGCCATGTGTCAGGGCTGCTGCTGCCGCTCCATTTGTCTGCTTCCCCTCCCCAGCTCTGGTGCCTGTGCAAACCTCCAGAGTTTATACTGCTGTCATTTTTAAAGATTTTTTTTTATTCACTGCTTTGTGCTGATCGCACCACCGTCCTGCATGTTTGCACTCACAATGATGCTTGGCATTCTTTGAAAGTGTGAGATCCTGTCGAGAGAGCAAAGTCACCCGATTGGCTGAGTAATTTGAGGAGTTACTTGTCATGCTATTCTACAGGCTCAAAAACCTCATAAAGCATATCTGTGGGGACTTCAGTTGCCTGCAAGGCCAGTGCATACTCTTGAAATTGATTATGTTGTTGCATGAGAATCTTTTATGCTTGCACAGTCAGTCAGCCGCTTGCTGGTTAATACTTCTGCATGCACCGAGTCACGAAGGAAATGGGTAAAAGCAGCCCTTGTTAAACGTGCTGTGCAGCAGACTGACACACTGTGGGCCCCCAGCCTTTAATCAGTGGAGTGACAGAAGTGAAAGGAGGCTGTGTTCGGAGAGAAGATAGGCATACAACAGGAGGGGTGTACCATGCCAATGTTATGCACATCACTCGTTCACAACCCCCATCAGCACTGTCACAACAGGGTGGTGGTCACTTTTGAACTGTCACTAAAGGTTAAGCACGGTCCGCTATAACAATGATTCACACCATATAACACCCTTCAGCTTCTAGGCGACAGATGTCCTGCAGTTTTCCAACAGGTGTATTTGAGCATTTTGGGGAAAAAAAGATACACGAACTTAAGTTTGAGAGCTTAAACCACGTTTTTTCCTCCCAGATTATATGATCTTATCAAGTTTTAAACATTTATTCAGACTTGAACTACTCGGCATGTTTAAATTGCACAAGTTCAGTCATCGGATGTGAAACGTATGTAAATGTCATGGAAGCTTTCTTGATTTCTCAGCTCAAACCAAGAAATGCCCCTTCAATAAAATAATTGAAGGAACTAAGGTACAAACTAAATTGCTTTCCTTTCACTTTTATATATATATATATATATATATATATATATATATATATATAAACTGCTGCACACCCATCACAGAAAGGAGCCCCAGAAGACAGATTGTTTTAAAACTGAGGTCAGCTGTAGGCCTTCAGACCTTTTAAATACCAAGACAGATAGTTTACACAGCGGGGTGACATACGACCACCATTTCGCCTGGATTATACGCACACGGTCGGGAATGGCATCATGGGGACATGCTTTGTGTCTGCAGAGCCAATCCTCAATAAGACTTTAGTGGGCAGTTGAGAAGGGGTCATATCCCTTGAGGAGGCTGTGACGACTAGAGCCACATTAGCAGAGTACAGACTGCTCTGTGTTTGAACTGAGGCACCTCTCAGATTGCTTGTAAAGACTGTCAGGGGGGAAATGGGGTTGGGTGGGGTTTGGGGAAAGCAGGCTTTGGCCCCAAACCTGTCAACTTATGAAGCTTTAAAGCCTTCCTCGCACCACCGAGAGCCATTGGTAGGGCTTGCCCATGTGGGAAGGAAAGTGATGAAATGTAGGGGAAAACTTTGTGGCTTGGCGAGCGAGAGGCCTCTCCGCATGGACCAGCGTTCCAAAAGGAAGAGGGGAGGGGACAAATAGCAGGCTGCTGTAAAAACAAATGCATGTTTTCACGGATAACGGTGCATTTAGTGTTGCAGGTGTGCAGTTTTGCCTGGTCAGCTGACCTGTCGTTTCCTGTCAAACAGGAAGACCCAAATGAGCGGAGATGAAAGTTCAAGGTAGAGCACAGCTGGCGGTTGTTAGGTGGGTAAATGCAGGTGTGTTACAAGAGCAGCAGTGTGCGTGCTGTGTAAGAGAAGCTTAACCCAAACAGATGACATACACACGTGCATGAATGTCACCTCAGAGACACTGCAGCAGAAAGCACTTTGCAAAGATGATTGCATGTTATGATCTCAGGGGCCTCATTTCTGGGGAAAAAAAACAAACAAACTCGGATTTAATTTCACAGTCATTCTAAGAAACGGGATAATAAAAATCAACTTGTTGCAGCCGTTACAAAAAGAGTCTTAGAAACCATAAATCTTGTCCTTTAAGTACTGGAGACTGGACTTTAAACATAATTTTTTGGTCCAAACAGACTTTTTCTTCCCTGAGGTGTCAATCTACATAAGACCAAAATGACATCAGCTTAATGATTGAGAGAGAAGAGAAGGGTGGGGATACTCTTGTGGACAGTCACAACTATTCTCATGTATGACTACAGAAGCAGATACAAATCTAGCTAAAGCATGCTATAAATCAAGTAGAATAAATGGGAAGGACTTTGCGAAAAAAAAAAAAAAAATCTTGGGAAAATGATGAGTTCATAGTTTTCTTCGAAGCATCTGGAAAATAAGAGTGAATGAAAAATTCAGGATCCACGATTTAAGTATGCTATGTTTGATTTTTTTTCTTTTCCCCTGAGTTTGGCAGGTTTTTTTGTTATCTGTAACTAGTATTGCCAGATTCTGTTGCTAAACAAGCATCAAGTATACTACAGTGCACTTTTTATGCTCATCAATAGTGAGAATTGCAGTCAAATCATACTACATAATAAAAAGCTGAACACATTTCAGAGTACAAAGGTGACATGTTGATCTACTAATCACGTTCAACAGCAGTTTTAGTTGCTCAAGGATCTGACAGTCTGTCAATATGTCCTGTGGCAGTGAGATCATACATGTCCAGACATGTCTCCTGGAAATGAGGTCATCCCTATTATTTGAATGGTAATCTCTTTCTGCAGCCTGCAGTGACTGTGAATGAATCAATGTGTTGCACTTTAGTAGAAACATCAACATTTACCTATTGCAGCCTGCAACGGTAAAATGTTTCTAATTTGTAACTCGCGTGAAATGGGTGGATAGCTTAAAACAGGCCTGAAAGGTGTGGTTAATAACTAGCCAGATTTGGTAATGTATGTGTTTGCATTTAAGGCCGAATGGTTATGAATCTGCTAAGAGGAGGTGTTGAAAAACTGTGTCCTAGATCCCACAGATACTCCACTTCCATAAAATGGAAAAAAAATCCTAACTAAAGCCAAGTAAATTCATTCGAGAGCAGTCAAATACATGTTTAATACCCTATACGAGGCCAACAGGCAGTAACATAATGGACAAAACACTAAGTCGAACAATGTGTATGCTGTTGGAAAATTGAGTACCAGCTGCTAGCACTTTGCTGTGTACATTAATATTTATTTCTGCATCAGACATTGGAGGGGTACAAACACTCAGACACTGTTTCATAATACTTTGTAACATTTCATTACCTTTAATTGCCCAATAACATTCAAACTTGTGTGTCAGCTAATGGTGAAATGAACCAGAAAGAATTCAATGAATCACTTGGCAGTGGGCTTTTGTTCTTGTTGAATGTATTTGGTACACTGAAACCTTGGGGGCAGCAGTTGAGAATCATTTGTTTTACGCCCCACTTCCAAAGGCCTCAATGATCCAGCTGGCACACTAAGGCCCAATAACCAATTTTTTTCCCTCATCATTTAACCCAGCCTTGCTATACAGACTGAGACCGATGAAAGGAGCTTTGACAACACAACTATAGGCATTTCCCCAGCAGAGGCGGCTTGAAGTCAAGTAAATAAAGATAAGCAGTCATAGATTTGTGATTCTTTATTCTGATGATGGAGAGTCTGCTTCATTTTTATTTACAGAGGGTGAAAAACAAGCTCAAACAAAAGCATAATTCATCACATTTGGCTGAGTTCTGCATTTATCATCTCTCAGACCAGCTCACTTCCCATTTCCAGAGATCTGTTATTGTAAAACAAAAGCTGCTCTGATGTAAATTCCAGTTTAAACCAGTGTCAAGGCCAAACTTTCCCCAGTGCTTTAAGACCTTGAGCCCTTCAGTGACAATGACTCAGACAAACTCAAACACTTTCACAGCAATAAAGTGGCATTACCTAAAATATGTCAAATATGTTAGTCACTAATCTGTGCAATGCATGCTTTGCATTCACCAACATAAAACAGCTGACTTACAGTCTTAATCAGTACATGTTAAACTACAGCATACCTACAAATTTGTGCACAAGTGTGCCGATGCAGTGTGACTGTAATCTGCAGTATGCTGCAGGACCGCAGCTTGTCAAAGAATCCCCCCGTGTAACACTAGCACAGAGTCTGAACACACAGCGTTACTTTCCCCATCTAACTGTCAATCAGCAGCTGGTTACAGGCACATTCATGTCAGTTTGAGGTATCTTATCTATGCCAATCATGTACCGACAAATGCACAGTGCAGCTCCAAAGCATTCACAATTCTCTCTCTCAGACTTGGATAGTAGTTGTGGAAATTTCAGTCGAGTTAGTAGAGCTGCAGAAGGCTGAATATTTCTCATGTTTGACAGCACAGTGAGTTGTGATGGTTTATACAGGATACACAGTAGATGGATAGCTCTGCTAATTCTTGTACTGTTTTGACATTTTTGTTAAATTACCTTAACATGGAGCACCTTCCCCATCTGAAACAACACTTTTACAAGCTATATGTCAACACTACTGAGTTACACAGAGACTGTATCGCTCTGGGTTGCATTAAGTGAAAAGTCCTCAGAGTCCACTGTCTTGTCTTCAGTGCTTTCTCTGACTGAGGATCATGTCCACAGCCTGAGCCAGGTTGTCCACGACACCATCAGCTTTCACCGTTGGGTGCCTCTCATCACTGGGCCTGCATGAGGAATAGCAAAAACATAATAATAATAATAGCTGTAACACAAGACATGGTAAACAAGAAGAAAGGAATCAGCCACTTTAAACAACAACACAAATTGTTAGAAAAGAAGCATACGATTTCAGTAAATAAAATTTACAAAGCCTGAACACAACCAAACTGAGCAACAATTCAGCCTTGCTTCATAAGCTTTTAGGCAGTAAATATATCCATATAATATTCTATCAGAATGAACAGCAATGAAATAAAAATCCTGGGTTTTAGTGATTTTTTGCTGAGTTGTTATCTCTTAAATTAAAGGTATCCATGCAGCAGCTTGCCAAAAGCCCATGCAGGGTAGTGCATGCTTCCCATCTTTATCACCAGCTGTCATACTGTGTTCAAGTATGGAATATCTGCAGGCAACTAGAACAGAGCAGCTGGGGAATTTCATGAGAACGGTTAATGCCAAAAATACCTAAATTCTAAAAATAGTTGCAACAAAATAATTTTGCAGTGGTTTTAACACGATGTTGGAACCCAGCGAAAATTGACCATGAACCTGAGAGGCTATAATATGATTAAAAAGAAAAAAAACAACAACAAAGACTTAAAAACAAAACAATAATTCCCATCACTCATTATAAACTAGTTTGTTCAAATGTGTTAGTCAGCAGTAAGCTGACTCTATGCACACTCAGCATCAACTGATGTAGGAGGAATTGCCCGTAGAATTTTGTAGAAACAGTCAGGGTCATTAGATGATGAGTCCTAGTGACTCGTGGTGTTTCCCTGACATTCCCATCTGTCACAACCACACTTTGTGTTTAGTGCAAATTAGCAAGGGCAAGTATGTTAAAGCAACACTACTCAATTTTCCCACCTTAAAACTTTTGCTTCTATCTAGTTTTGATGGCACACTGATATTCATTATGTACATTCCAGGAGCTGTCTTTGCCTGAGGCTGAGAAACTGCACTTCACTACGTGTTTTTCCCCATCTCAGAGAATCACTTTACAGCATAATTTTACTTTATAGCACCCCATCACACGGCAGCAACTGGATATCAACATACTGGTCACTTTGCACACAAACCACAACCTATTATTCAAAGAAACACAAGAGGGCATTATCAGAGGAAATGAAGAAAAGAAAAAGAAAGGTACAGAACAACAAGAATCTACATTAGCCTGACTTCTGCTTGCTGAAAAGAGCTTGGAGAAGAGACAGGATGCATAGCTGATGCTGAATTAGCCTTTGTTATTTGGTGTCAAAGTGCGAAACTGCCAAAGTTCAGTAGTGCTACTTTAAAGCAACACTACATAACTTTCCAACCTTAAAACTTGAAACTGATGTTACACTGACATTTTCAATGTATATTCCTGGAGCTGTCTATTTTCTGCTACTTCCTGAGGTTGAGAAACCACACCTAACAGTTTTTTTCCCCATCCTGAAGCATCACTTTACAGCAGCTTTTTGATTTACGGCACCATGTTACACACTACGAACTGGCTACCAACACTAGCCATTTTGAACATGCACCAGGGCTAGTTTATATATATAAAAAAGCTTAAGGATATTATCGGTGGAAGGGAGAAAAAGAAAGGGACAGAGCAAGATATAAGACAAGAGTCCACATTGGACTGACTTTTACTGGTCGGAAAAAGCTCAGAGAAGAGACAGGATGCAAAATGGGTGCTTAATTAGCTGCTGTTAGAGATCACCACAGCATAGTGGTTATTTAAGAAGATTCCAACACTCCTAAAAGGTTTTCAGTGGAATTTAGGTCAGAACTAGTCCTTGCCAGTTTAAACAACCTAAACTATTTTAAACATTGTTTTGTAGTTCAAGTTGCTGATTGGTTTAAAGACCAGAGACCTTTTGCTACAGTCCTGACTATCTGACAAGTGAGTTACACATCTCATTCCGCAATGCGATGGCAATCTTCTATATTGCTGATACATAAATCCTATACAAGAGGTACAAGAGGGAGCAAAAAAGACCCACTGCATGGCATAGCCTCCTCCATGTTTTAATGTAGGAAGTGCATTTTTGTCTTTATTAGTTTTAGTTTTTGATGCAGGGTGAAGCCACTACTCTAAACTGGTCAATGCCACCATGTCTCCATCCTCCATTATGACTTTTGAGGCTTTTAAAGTTCTACTATGTTCACACTAAGTGACTGATCTGGTGCTGGGGAGTCACATATTACAAGATTTTTCACTAGACTTAACCCCTCACTCATCTGACTAATTTACATCAAGCAGCTCCAACTATTATGAAGACAAGAATTTCTCTTGTGATGAACATTACACTGATGCAACATTATTGGTATTTAGTCAAGGTCTGGGATGGCTATGCTGGGACAGGTTTTGTCTGCATTATAAGAACTGGGCTGTTTTGAATGGCGCTTTTAAATAAAATGTATATTATTATTATTATTATTATTATTATTATTATTGTTAAAAATCTTGTAGTGTAAGACTTTAAGCACCAAATTCAGGAAGGATGTTCTCAGCTGAATGACTGTGAAACTGTTTTATTTCTCATGTATTTATGACGATATTATTGTGTTGAGCTTGCAATTTAGAGCCAATAATTCTGACAGAACAATATCTGTATCTACAAATCATAATGTACAGTTACAGTCAAATGCATAATATCAAATTAATTTCTCTGTTTACCTTTGTAAATACTGTTTAGGTTTCAAAATGAAAAAGTGAGGCCACAAACTGGCCATGGCTAGAATCATAATTTTATTTCTACCTGGGTTCCCAAATTGTGGGAAAACAGCACAAAAATTGGACCAATCTTGCCCAGCTCCTCACTGACTGCTGCCTTTGTTTGGCTCAGGGCCCAGTGATGGATGCAGATATGGCTGTTTAATCAGCTGGTAGGGGAAATGTAATCCATTTGGTGTGGCACAAGGCCCAAGCCAGCATGCAGGGCCCTTTTCCTCCCCATCACATCAAAAGACACTGACGGCCCCTTCATTCATCGACAGGACTACCCAGGAGTTTTGTTCATTTATGAAGTAGAGCCCATAGATCCCCCTCCCTAGGCTGCCTAGACCAGGCTCTGTGTGCTGCCTCTGTTTTCCAGTCACGGGTTGGAGCTCCAGATGGGGACTCTTTGTCTGGCCCTGGACGTGCAGCACACACCACCATTAATCCTGCCTTCTGAGAGCTTGCAGAGGACCATGGCAAATATTTGTGAGCTGCCCAAGTGTAGCGACAGAAAGAAGAGGCCTGGGGGTGGCGGGGGAGAGAGGTGTTGAATACTGAAGCCACGCTGAATACGGGAAAGCGGTGCCATGTGTTTACGCATGTCTGTCAGCTGCCAGCGCTTGGGTTATGTGATCTGGTCCACTAATGGTTGGGGTGTTATGTCTCCTGTGCTAGATTACTCCTGCACCCTTTTCTGCTTGAGGACTGATTGAGTTCACACACGCACACAGTGACATGAACACACAAGCAAGTTAGTCACATGGTTCTTATGTTTCAAGCAGTGAAGCCAGCAGCATCAACCACAGTCTCTCTTACCTGGTGCTCTTTTAAATCTCCCTTTGCCTTTGTATTTTAAATATGCATGCATGCATGCATATATGTGTGTGTGTATTCATTTTGCTGCTTTCCAACAACTGCCATGAATAATGAAGGAGTAACCAGGTCAATGTGACCATGCAAAATTCAGCACAATGCATCTTGTGTTACCAGTGAGGTAATCTGCGGCTCGCTGTGTGTCCTTCAGGTCAATGCAATATCAATACACATGAATAGATAGGTTTGGTCCCCAAAGCTTGACTGACACTGCACAGCCTTTACATGGGGATGAGGTCAGATATGAAATAGAAAGTGGGCAACAGCCAAGAATTTTGTTCAACACAGCTGCCACCACATTGAAAGAGCAAAATGCTTTACCAGGAAGTTAGTAAATGATCAGAAGGTTTGAGTAGTGGGTGGGCAAAGAACAATGGTAGCAGTTTGAATTTTTGATGCACTTGGCTAATGGTGAAGAACAAGAGTAGATGGTTAGACTGAAATTGATTAAAACCTGTTCTGGTACCTGATTAACATTATGGTGATTGCTTAACATGATGCCAAACATTAACTGGTCGCAGATTGTGTAACATAGCACAACGTTGCATAAAGAGGAAACAGGTTTTTTTCCTTTAAGCCTACCAACACACCCCAAAATTGTTAACATAGCAACCTATATGGTTTAAACTGTGCACTTGGAAGGAGAGGATGACATGGGGGCTAGAACATGACACAGGGCAAAGATCTTTGAAGTTTTTTCAAAGGCCCAGCTGGGTGGCACAGTGGTGTGGCAGTTGGAACTGTCACCACACACTAAACAGATTCTTGGCATTAAAACTTTCTGTGTGAAGTTTCACAGATTCTCCCTGTGCCAGTGTGGGGTTTTCTCAGGTTTTCTCCAGGTACTCTAACTTCCTCACACAGTCCAAAATCATGATTGTTAGAATTAATGATTGCCAATTTACCCATCATCACTACCTGTACTATGACTTTTCTGATAAAGTTTACACACACTGGATGTTTCATTTTCCTTTTGCAGCATTTGTAAGAGGAGACTGTGACTGACATTCAAATAGTCACATACTAAATCTAGCTTGGATTATGCCTTAAATGTGGGATTTTAGGGATGTGGACAGACTTCTCCTTCAGAAGAGGAATGTGAAAACTCCCCTTTAGTGATAGTCAGTACACAGTTTCAAGCGAGTATAATTTTGGGGCCATAAACAAAAGAAAAACAAATTCTTTGAATGGAAGGGAACTTTAAATTATGAATGCTGCATATGTGTTTTGAATGATCATTTGGTTCAACGGCAATCAATCAATACATGTCAAATAATCATCTGAACCTTTACTCTATGTACTTTAAAACCAAGTACATAAACCTGTAGTACAGTAGTTATGACATGCCAGTAGATAAACAGTTATGCAAGCTAAACACAATATTGGTATCATGCAAATACTGCTCAGGTAACTTAAAAATATGGTAGCTTAGTGTGTCATATGTTTAGATATATGACATGAACCTTATCTCTATAAACAAGGATGTACTGCTATAAGTTCTGTTCCTCCATTAAATGAAAGCAGACAGGTGACTCATAACATGAGTATACTTTTGTGAGAAAGTCAGCTGTGCAACTGAGACAAACAGATATGAGGTATGACACAAAAGAATATGCGGTTGTTTCACATTATGGTGTGAGGAAAAACTTAAACTTTGTTTTGTGCAGTTATTCTGTCAAGGCAACTGACTGCAGGGTGAAAGGCATGGCCACCTTCCCATCCGTTAATGTTTAACACACAGGAAAATACACAAAAAACACACTCAGAGGGAAGCAAAACTGTCACATATTGTATACCCAGTTTCGAGTTATACTTCTTGCTTAACCTCATCACATTTTTTTGCTGGGTTGGCTTTTTGCTTTTCAGAGTGCAGATGGAGCAGGCAAGGTGTGCATGATGGTCGAGATGAAAAGTTCAACCTGTGCCAACAGTGCATGACTAAGTGATGTGTTATGGTTTGAAGGCAGAACATGCAGAGAAAGTTTTAATATCCTAATCTTTTTACCCAGCCTGAGGTGGGGGAATTTAAAAATGTCAAGATGCCAGTTATACAGCAGGCATCTTGCTACTTTCCCCACAAAAAGCCCATCATTCACTGAATCTAAACACATATCTAGCCAACTGGGTTGCATCACTGATCTGAGCACACATTTATCAGTTTTGGTCACACCATAGCACTCTGAATTGTAGCATAAATTGATTTGTTGTTAAGATGCTTTGTACATGTGTAATATAAAGATAGCCAACTAATCTCCCTGCTCCAACAACCATATAGATTGCTTGTTCCTATCATCAGATACAACCCATATAAGTATGTCTAAAACAAAATTACAAACCATAACTGTGTAAAGAAGTTGGAAGGCCACTACTGGACATTTCTGAGTCACTATGTTGTATTTTGAATGTTCTCCTTCCAATTATGAACTCATGGATCAATTGCTAATGCAGACCAAAATGACCTAGTTATGTTTGAAGAATATGCGACCTCTGTTGGCAATGAGAGGAACTGCATGTTATTTGATTTCAAAATGTCACGTTATTACCTGAATGAAACTCAGAAGTGAAAAGACAGCTGTCATATGTTAATCTTAAGCAAACCCTACAGTTAAAAACACATTGAAAGTACTGCACAAAACTGCACCATTCAGCCGCTCCCCTCCTACCTCTTTGTGAGGATTGTGGGGGTTTGCAAAATGAAAGACTTGAGAATGATATCAGTCAAACTATCAAACTCAAATAATTTTTATATGCTCATCTCATTTGTAAAATTTGGTGATGAATCCACCTGAGATTTTGCATGTATTTTATTTTCCACCTTGCTGCTAGAAGTTGCTAAGAGTCTTTACAACTAACACGACTTATGTTGCCAATTTTAAAGGGAGAATAATTTCAGTATAATAAAGCTTGACAAACCCTATTTTAGTAAAAAGCTAGATGGCTTTCAGATTTGTTTGGTGAGTCAATAAAAGCAGATCTAAAGTCTCGTGACCAATGAAAAAACAATTATGGTTCCGTCATCATTGAGTCTGCTTACCCCAAAATACTTCCCATGAGGCATTGCCAAGATTGTAGCAGACTGGTTACAATTATCTTTACAAATAATGTTACTGAGTGTACATACAGTAAAATCATAAAAATGACCTAAACTCTAAAGTACCATAAAATCACATAAACAGTAACAAAGATGGTTCAAATGAGACTAATACTGAAACTAGTAAGCAATAAAAGAAGTCAGGCTCTCAGCGAAGGCTTTAAATTAGTAATGTGCTAGTATTAAACTCTGAGATGGGTGGCTTACTCACACATTTTTCACATTTAGCTATTACAGCACATATAAGACGAACATACGCGTAAAATAAAAAAAAAGAGGAAACAGGATTTACAAGTAGAAGCTATGCAACAGGGACAAAGCACAAACACCTACACATAAAAATAAACATGGAGGCTACCAGTATTACTCTGATGTAAAAAAAAAAAAACAAAAAACAAAAAAAAAAACACCACTAAGTATTTTGCAACGTGAGCTGTCACCTAGTTACATGGAGAAGAATCATATTTACGAGAGCTACGGTAACCCTGAATAGAGACGAGTTATTCAAGCCAGTTGATTGTGTAGTTTTACATACCAGACTAGTAAATACACTGTCAGCCAACAAAAAACTTTTCCCACAATAAAGCAAACTATGCAACCATAACCTGAAGCGGGACATGACTTGATGATATCTATAGCCTTTATGTTCAGCAAAGCCTTGTGGGTGACATCAGATGCTAACATAGGACAAAGCTTTCCGCCCTCACCCCAGGTCTGAGAGGTGAAGGTGTGTAGCTGCTTGCGTTCTTCAGCTCTGAGTTGCTGTAGGAGCTTTGGCCCTGAGGGTGAGAATGTGATCAGTTTGGCTGGTACTGGTACAAATAAAAAGGACCTGAAAGTGACTGATTTCACTTTAAGATCCTCAAAAAGACTCAAAGAAAATATGAAGACAAAACCCAGCAAGCTGTAAAAATATAGTGTGGGTCTATCCTTATCAACTCGAGCCTCATTTTTAATATCTCTTTACTTTTATCTGATATCATTAAGGTACATAACACAGCTGCAGTTTATAAAAAAACAGCCCAACTGAATAAGGGGAAACCACCATGTTACATTCATGCTATGGCAACAGAAATGGCTGATATTAAATTGGAGCCCTCACATCTTCTGTTGTTTGTGGCTACGCAGCAACTATTATCACATTACACTAAAAGGCTGTGTGATGTTGACTCATAATCAGCAAACAGCTGCAGTATGGTTTTCTCACTTAACACAGATCAACCGTTCTCTGCCAATAGAGTGGGATAAAAGGGGATTCCCTGGTTGCAGCACTAAGAGACTTTTCTTTTCCAATCCTGTAGCTGTATGAAAACCTCCTGAGAGTGTAAATGTTGTTTGTGTGTAACAGGAAACAGAAAAAAAAACACCCACTGGAAACTTTTTGCTCTTCCCAACCACAAACACATCCGTGGCTAAACAAATAGGACATGAACTTTTAGTCTCAGTATTGCATGTTGCTATCCCCATCATTAAACTTTAAAAAAGCCATTACAAAGACTTAAACTTGACAAGAATTTATCTTATTTATTGTACCAGATTTGTAAAATAAAAAAAAAAGTTGACTTAACCATTTCACAGCCATGCAAACCATGCAAAGCTTCATGTGACCCAGATCTAACCACAGTTTTTCTGTCTGCCCGGTATTATTAACATGGCTGCTGATGACTTGCTAAGCGTCTGTTTGTGTGTATGCATCTTAATGTGTTTGAGTGTTATGACAGCAGTACAACCCTGCTGAGTCACCTGCTCCTCATACAGAAAATGCAGTAATATGTGCAACCACAGACACAAACAAATGCACACACAAACCATGAAAGAAACGATGGTTCCAGCAAAAACCGGGCAAAGGCCCAGGTCCCCTCAGCCAACCAGCTTGACAACTGGTAATTACTAGTGGGGTTACTTCCTCATTGAAACTGCTAACGGTCTGTGTTCATGTATTTAAGAGGCAGCGCCATGTTTCAGTGTGCCATCTGTGGACTTTAGTTCTACAGTTCTCTCCCACTCTCACTCATTTTCTTTCTTTCTCTCTCTCATGGGTGGAAAAGTACTGTTGAGAGGCTCAGCAGCAGTGTCCTAGTCAGCTTCTTTGTCTTGCTGTGGGAGTCTGGTCTCACCATAAAAGAAAGCTCAGGTTAATTATTAATATCCCATTGACTTCTAACGCACAGCAGGCTTTAGATAAGCCTGGAGGCAGGGGAAACTGTCACCCCAGGGTGGTGAGGAATGGTAGGCCAGGCACCCAGTGCAGTCTCAAGCTTTTTATCCTCCTTGTTTAGCTAATGAGGTATCCATCTATGGTGTAAACAAATAATTATGTCTTGATCTCACATATGTCCAATCCAAACACAAAATTAAAGTAACCTGAATGAAAGGACTGGGATAGACAAGTTTCACTTACCCAATTTCTTTGCTTTTGTTGTCACGTTAGAAAATTACAGAAGTGTAGAGCTGTCGTCCAAATCAAAAAGGACCCTATCATGATATAACATGATAGTTTTAACAAGTTTTTTTTTAAAGTAAATGTATCAAGTAAAAACACAGGTCCTTTTTTTTTTGTTTTTAACAAAATATGATTAAATTGTACTTTATACTGGGCTGAGACAGAGGTTGTGCTGTTACACCTTAGATCAGTGGTTCCCAGCCTATTATCCTTGGGGACCCCCTTCATGCAAATACTTAAAAGCCATGGACCCCCTGCCCCACACAGTGCTGAAACCATGGTTGGTTTTATGCTTTCAAAAGTCAGATTCCCGCCATAAACAATGTATTCTGGATGAGCCCTGTCCTTCCATAAAGCCAAAGTTAAATTAACAACATATACCCTTACTTGTTTTCTTAAAATAGGGACAATGTGTGGATATTAATCACAATAGCTCTGAATGTTCAAAGCCTCTGGGACCCCTGTGCTCTTCAGGGGATGATATTGTTGACGTACCTTTAAACTAGACAGAATAATGTCTGTTGGCAATTTTATTCTCCCTGTGGTGCATATACTGTATATAACTGTCATTTTAGTTTTCACAACACAGCCAAGACACAGGTGTAAACCACCGATACACGGTACTGTCTCACTGCGTGCAGGCAGGTGACGTGCCGTGTTGCTCATAACTGTCCCACATTCCTTCTGTGAAAACAACAATAAATAAAGTAGAGCAATTAATCCTTGACTAAAACAGCTGAAATGTTTCTGCTTGATAAGAATATTCTACATATATTCAACATCTGCATACTATGTGATTCATGTTTTAACATTTTCTAATATCTTCTTTTAAAAATGGTTTGTTGTTGTTTTATTATTTAGCAATTTGGTCAACATTGTTGTGTTTAAAGTACTCTTTAAATGAATTAGATTGAAAACGTGATAGAATAGAACTTCATATTATTATGTTATACATACATCACAGTATAATGTCATATGGTCCAATTTTCTTTTTTATTTGGATGACAGCTCTATGCTTTTACAGAAAATGTCTTAAATATTATCTGTGTGATATTTAGAATTTAAAATATTAGCATTATGATAACCACAGAATGCTGATCCAAGTTTTCTTCTGACATTGGTCACATTTTCATATGACCCGATTGGGTCCCTAAGAGAGAAAAAAACAAACAAACAAACAAACAAAAAAAAGAGTACTAAAGCTTTTCCATTGCCCATTTGAATTTTAGCTATATTTTAAATGCATATATTTTACCCAATTGGCTACTTAATCAGGCAAATACAAGACCGGATCTACAAAACAGGTCTATTTTTTTTCTTTACATTTAAACCTATTAAATCACAGCGGACGGGATAAAACATTTAACAGGTAATGCCAGCTTGCAGACTGCAGCCAGCTATAATCACTTTATGTGCACAGCATAAAATGGACAATGAATAGAAGAGAGAAGCTGAAAGTGAGACTGTGAGACTCTAATATGTTTCTACTGATAATTTTGGGACGTTTTTATCCCACAGACTTTAGGTGCTGTTCTCTCTGAAATAAATGGACTCAAACAGGCAATAGATGGTCAAAACTCAAACAAAACAGTAATATTCTATTATAAGCATGAAATATAAAATATAAAATGCTTTGAACAAAGACACAATGAAAGGAAAGATCAAGTGGTGTATCAAGAGCAGCTTTCAAATGACAAAAAGAGCTTTGGCTAGAATCAATTGCATGTGCATTCCTTACAAAGCTGCCAATTTCAATCAGTGGTCACGGGATGAAAACAGGGATTTAATTCTAAATCAATTAGGGAAACTGAATGGAACTGTGGTTTTTGCTGCCAGTTACCACAGCCACCCTACCTATGTGTTTCTTGTTAAGAGAATGTAAGAAACTTTAATTTAAAATAACTAAAATTCCTATGCACTCTCAAGGTTTATTCATTTTAACATTTTAACTCAGGTCATCCTGAGGTAATGATGCTAAACTGAACCACACACCTTCTTTGGGAAAAAAATGAAGTTGGAGCACACAGCCAGGAAAGAAATCCAAGCAGCAAAAACAAGCTTTAATGTGTTATCAATTAAAAAAAAAAAAAAAAAAAAAAAAGAGTGAACCTCTAGCAGTGGAAATAAAAACCTTACGCAACATGTATTTTACTATTTACAATGCAAATATCCTGCCAAGACCCAGTTGCTGACAAAGGAGATGCAGAGCACTGTTAAAAGGCTGCAAGAAATAAGTCGTAATGCACACTTACAGTCAGCATTTTTCTAGATATATGTGTATGCACATACATTAAATAATCATGTCTACATGTTCACAGATAAATTGTGTTTATTCTATCCATTTGCAACACAATTAAAAATAGGTCAGAATGCTCTTGATTTCAGCTCTTCTGTTCTTCCCAGGGGTTCGAAATATGAAACTGGGTCACTGTGGATTCTGCTTCAGTTCAGAAGGCCATACTGTGCACTTAGTAAAATTTTCACCACAGTGGCAAAAGGACCCAAGCGATACATTCAGAAACACTAGCTGTTGAGAAGACAAGCTTTTGATGAGTTCACAGCCTCAGCAGAGACGAGTGCTCTGAGATAATTTCACTTCCTTCCCACACAGAAAAAACTAATGTGCTAACAGTGGTTAAGAGAACAGGGTGTGGAACATTGTCGATGTACTAGACACTATAAAATGCCTGCACTCTAGCCCACAGAGGAAAAGCCTCTACAAAGATCAAGACTGCGCAAAACTGCAGAGACAGTGTGAGTCAGAGCGAACCTCCGAAGGCATGACTGAACACTGAGTCCAGTTCTATGCAAACTCCTGAAAATTAAAGGCATTGTGGGCAAGAGAGAGGTTTGAGAATTGTTCAGGTGAAACATATAAACTTCTTGTTAAAGTATAGCATGCAACAATGTGTCTACACAGACAATCACTCACTGATTGATGGGTACGCACTTGAAACCATGTACATTATCATAGTCACTGATGCTACAGGACACCAGTGGAGGAGTGAAAGATAAGCTAGACTGAAATACAGTATGCACCGGAGAGCCAACCCAGGGACATTTCTCAGCTAAGCTGCAACCACAGCCTTGCACAGAAGACATGGTCACCTTGATGAGGTTCAGTGTCACAGATCTGCAAAGGACAAAGCCTGTCTATAATCACTGCTGTCTTGTGATCTGTCTCATGTCTACCTGATTCACTAGAGTGGAGATCTGATAGGTTGTTTATGTCAAATGGCAAGAGCATCAGTTTTCTTTACAGACACATAACTAAGTCTTTTGTGAAGTCTATCATTCAGTTTGCATGAACGGAAAAAAAGAAGATAAATTACATGCTTCAGACTGAAAGATTCTACAGTCAAGATGAGAACTGTTTAGAATTTTTTATAAGACAAAAACTATCATCCATAAAAATCTATTTTGAAATCACGAATAAAATTACCTAAATTAAGAATATCCAATAATATTCCAGAGATATTAACAGCTTGTGTCACCATATGGTGTAACTTTCAGAACAAACTTAGCTTTGATTCCGTTAAGTACATTGTATTAAAGAAAAGATGCAAATCTTCTACATTAGTCTGACATATGTAGAGACTTTCCATCAGCTGACACTGCGAGAGCCATGTCTCATACCTACAGTTGCTCTGATGCAGCTTACAAGCCATTTCCTTTACTAATGAGTGTTCTTTCCTCCCCATGACTTTATTTACATGAAGCCCAGAAATCAGCTCTTGACATCCCTACCAGTTGTGGGACTCTCACAGGGCTCATGAAACGTTTGGTTCAGGCTGGACATTGGCAAATATTATCTCTGCATTTAACTTAAACTGGTCAGGTGGGGCAAAAAGAACAGATTATATAAAGTTTGTTTTAAGTTGTTTAAATATTTTGGTGTCCTCTTTTACCAAAATGAACTGCATCCCCAAAAAAGAACTCCCTGATGTCTATAAAAACACTGAATAGGTCATATTACAGGACCTTACAGTGGCATTGAGCCACATCCTTCACACTGTCATTCCACATCCATCTCAGACCCCCTGGTTCTGATGACTCTGATTATAGGAGCAAGCAGTTACGGTGATAGCTTTGAATATTTGCATAGCGACCATCTGGTGGGAACTAAAAGTTCTAACTGATGTTATTCTTTCTACAAAACTCCACGGGAGCATGTGTGTGTTTTTGCATAGGCATAACAGCTTCATTGATAAGGCGTGTTAACCTCTGTACTTTATACTAGACAGTTCACAGCATTCATTAAATGAAAAGAAGGGCAGTTAGTTGTTGCTATATATCATATAATTCAGTAGTTAGAGTTCTTATTAAGGTGATTGTTTATTGTCAGTGAGATAGTTCCCTTTTAGCAACATGAGCTTTTTTGTTGACACATATGGTAGCATGAACAGCCCAGTCACAGCACAATAAAACTAATCTGCATGGTCATCACATGACCGCTGACCCCTCACTGCAGAACTTGTTTCCTGTTGCGTCCCTCAGTGACGGCCGTAGACAGCGAGGCCACGAACAAGGGTGCGGTTTTGGTAAACCGGTCCGTGGTTTGTATCACCAGGGACTAACTCTGTTTCTCTCTTGAGAGCTTTAATCTGGCT
The DNA here is from genome assembly GCF_017639745.1 of Melanotaenia boesemani. Classification (NCBI taxonomy): domain Eukaryota; kingdom Metazoa; phylum Chordata; class Actinopteri; order Atheriniformes; family Melanotaeniidae; genus Melanotaenia; species Melanotaenia boesemani. The sequence continues at coordinate 10,924,719 of NC_055702.1, forward strand.
CAGCCTGCTTGTTTCCCAACATTGACATTAGCAGTCAAGCGCTGGCCACATGGGGTGGTTTACAGTGTAAACCATTTTAAAGATGGTTGCTGCTGTGTGAAAATGTTTGCTGTGTACTCTGCCAGATTCCTACAGGAATCAAGTGTGGACCTCCTCTAACTCACTAAGCCTTATTCAAAATATCTATCAATACTGTGTTTGACTTTCACTCGTCAGTATCATACACCAGGACTGAACGTGCATGTCTAAATCTGAATTTCTCCATTTTTGGTTACAATAGAAAGAAGGAACAGTAGCAATGAAACTGCTTTACAAATACATGAAGGAGCAGTATGGTGTGAAATTGCTTTTATTAAGCTTCAAAGCTACTCAGTTCTGTGCTGATGCAGTTCCTTGAAGATAAGAGAACAGAAACAAAGAATACAAGACTGACTGAGGTCACAGACAGTGGGAGATCCCTATTCAAAACAAAAAGCCTCCAACAGGCCACAGGACAAAGAGAGCAAGGACGACATATAAACCCTGAGTGCCCCAGCAGAAGGAAACATACAAGGCTGTTGGGATGTATTGTTTGATAATGTAGCCAAGCTGGAATCAGCCATCTTTGCAATGCTTCTTAGCAGTTCCTGCAGGCATGATGGCATCTCTTATTTTCCCTCACCGCTTCAGTTTTGTGCCTCCACCTTCTTTGTTTTGGTTCGGCCTTACTGTTTATATCAAGCTTTGCTGCAGCAACAGCAGACAAATCATTGTTTGCAACCCGGACTGGACCAAATGGCAGACAAGTTAAAAGTGACTAGCTGCTGAGTGGAATATTTTGCAGCATAGATACACACTGCCTGGCCAAAAGTCACCACCTGGATTTAACTAAGCAAATGATCTATTGCAGCTTTGGTTGGGAAAGTCTAGGTTCAACAATGTTATGTGCCCAAAAATAAGCTCAGCTGACTGCCTAAATACACTAAATGTTCAGGTTTTCCAATAATATATGTGCTATAATGCAATAATAATACAAAAATCATGGCATTCAATCAAAGCTAATGGCTATCTCACTAAATATTAGTGTGTGATGCAGCTATAACAGACTTAATCTGCTCTTACTTTCTTTGTATTTGTTCTGCCTAAACTCATCATTTAGATAGATTTATATTTATTTAGCACTCAGTGTAATTATTACCCAAGAAATTGAAAAAATGAAGGAGTTAATAAAGAGGACATAATATTACTATGCAGCTTGATTTGGACTTTCCTGTGACAACACTGATTTTAGAAACCTTTTTTTCACACTGGTTTGGATGCTCTGCTGCTGGAATAAATTCTGCTGTTTATTCTGGCATTTTTCAACATTGGCTATGGTGAATAATCATACCAACAGGAAAGTACTTTACACGAGGGAGCTCCTAAAACATTCTTCCCGTGTTATTTCTCAGGAGGGTTCACCTGTGTTACCAGACAACACTGCATGCGACATCATCAGCTTAGTTGTTGCCAAGCTACAAGCACAATACCCCAATGCATTCATTCAAGTGGAAAGTGCAACCACACCTATCTGTCTGCTACACTTCCAACTATCCAACAGTTTGACAGCTCGTTTCTTAAGAAAACTTTTGTTTGACAAAATGACCAATAATACAGTGAAGGTGTTGAGATCAATGTAAAGATCAATGGTAAACAAAGAGCTTTTGCTACAGACAGTACTTAGACAATACATGACAAACATTTAGTATTTACTAAGTGTTAAGATTTTATGAAGCTTTAATGTTCTGACAGCCACTCAACACATAAATGCTGAAAGATTTAATGAGGGCTGGACCAGAAAAGTGTCAGCATGTTGTTCCCATGCAGCTGATTGACTTAAGAAGTCATACACACAGTCCATTTTCTAGCCAATTTTCACTGGTAGGCCCCACTTTAAAATCTGTTCTGCATTATAGAGCAAAGGGTTCTTTTGCTCTGCTGATTTGCTATGACTTTGGCTTATTATCTAAGTAGAAGGGAAAGCTGGGTGTTAGCAGGAAAATTACTCAGTTATGCTACGCTATTTAATATAATTTTGCTTGATTCTTTCTCAATTTACACTAAAAGTTTGGCTTTCTTAATTATCTTTTAGGACTTGTGTGACAATTCTTCTAACAAAGAGTTAGGTTATATGAATCTGAGCACACACTCCTCCTATACAGAAACCCACAGAAAGATGGAAAACAGACTTGTGAACTCACTGTCAAGACACTCATCTGTCTTAAGATGACTTCACTGCAAATATCCTAAGAGAGTAGACAGGGGAAGTTCCTCAATCTGACAGATCAGGTTTTATGAAGTCCCTGCAGTGTAACACCTTGTTAAATGTAAAGCATTTTAATAAAAGCTGGTATGAATTGTCTGAGTTTTGTATCTTTTCCCGTTCCTGTCTTGCCACTGGGTCAGGGGGGTATTTAAATCTGTCTTTTTCCAAGCCTAATGGGAACTGGAGGCCTGCACAGCATCTGGTTGACTTGGAAACAGCTGTGTTTTCACAGCTCTGACTGTGGGTTTATAGCAGCTCAAAGCAGGACTAGGTTCACTGGGCCTATTCTGGTAAACAATGTTAAATCTCATGTCTCCCCTACAACTTAAAGTCCCACTGAAACACTATTAATGTCAGAATTTTCTTCCTATTTGTAAACATTGTGTAGAGTCAGTAGGTCTCGTGAGGGATTTGAAATATTATGTGCTGGTTCTGTTAAAGAAGTGAATCACTTTAGATTTACAGTTTCTAACTGAAGTATGTTTTTTTTTCTGTTTTCATTTGTGTTGTGGAGAAAAAAAAACAAAATACAAGTCTTTTCTGTTACCACTCCCACACGATGAACATGATGAATCAGCTACACAGGAGGTGATGTGAGAATAAATCCAAAACACAAACAGCTTCTTTGTCATTTATTTCCTTCATTCAACTCCAACACCTTGAATGCAGCACACAAAATGATGTTCTTTAACGTTTTTTTCTGTTCTGTTCTATCCAGCTGCTCTCTACTCAAAATGAAATCAGTTTAAGTAAGCAGTTATATAATTGAAACTGCTTTAACCTGCATTTCATTAAGAACATCAGATATTGCTCAGAGCATCAGGACATGGATTAAGGGAACTCCACTGAGAACTTACATAAAGAAAAGTAGGTCTGTCTGCCACCTTTGTGCTAAAGCACTATATAACACGGGCGCTGGCACAGATACAAAAGAAGGAACCCACACATGCAGCTACATGTTACCCAAGTACACAAGAAGAGTAAACACACACCCATGTATTCCTGTCATGCACAAGAATAACTGCACAAAGACAGGAAAGGTTTAATAATGACTAGCTGTGCTATGAGTACATGATTAAGCATGACTGATGCTCAAGGAGATTACTCAGCGCTGTCTAGGTCATGTGACCAAAACCTGCATGACAGTTTGGGACTGCGAAGCAGGTCACGCTTTGCTACAACCTTCTTGTTCCCTGCCAAAGAAAAGTGACTTTGCTGATGCAGGATGATCTTGGTCGGGTATCTATATACTTAGCTGTTCCCATTCGGTGAGCTGGTGTTGCCCCAGTACTGGCTGCCACATTTAGTAAGGTTATGAGTATGTGAATTTAGGTCAGTTTATGGTGAAAATGAACAGGTTCAGTGTACTTTGGTAGATTCTGGTGCATGTGCCAGCTTTAGGCTCAAACTAGTCTGGCTTCCCAGGAATGTTTGACATAAGGAAGTGGGTTTAGTGTGAATTAGAGGCAGTATGTTTTTACTGCTCCATGATAAGTATAATTTTAGCTTCATGGGAGTATTTCCATTTTGAGCAATATTGGCTCTACCCTAATTCCACTCCTTTTCCCTAACCCACTGTTTTGCAGAGTTAGGTTGCCCTTTTCTTTTATTAGGACCTATGATTGGGCATTAAATTCCTTCTGTACAACATTTTGGAAGGAAACATTACAACTTCAGCTCCATTATATGCATTCAACTGCTGTAACCAGTACAAAAACAAACAAATCAATACCAGCTGCCAGACTAGTACTGAGTGCGTCCCAGATGAGTAGGTAAAAATAGCCCTACCACACAAATCTAAAACATTAATATGCCACTTAAAACTTTAAAATAAAGATCAACAAAGTTTTTATGAAGGAACATTTTTGCATGAACATATTTATCTTTGGACTTTCATATTTCATTGACAATTTTGTGCCTAATCTGGCACATTTTTTATGTCATAATGTTATTTTTGTACAAGTAAGAGATCAAAATATACATTCCCCTGTGTGGTCCAAGTAATCTGTGCTGTGATGAGGCTTTCTGACCAGCACCACAAGTGCAAAATAAGGGAAACATTTAAGATTTTTCTTTCATGCTTATGTATATTACAGACCCATAAAACTTAAAGGACAGGCAGAAAAACAAATTAAAAGCATCATGTTATATGACTCTGAACACATATTATATTGTACAGTATATGAGATAATGTGCAATTCCATAAAGGAATCGCCTCCTTCCACGGTCGCTTTTCTGTTTTCCTCAAGCCATAAGTACAGCATCTATTCTCAAAAATAATCAACCATATGTTTCTGTAATTACACAGTAAGAAGGGCTCCTCAGTAATCTCCAGATTTGGCCCCATAAATCCTTTCAGCGACAACGGCCTTGAGGTCAACGTGTGGAGAACCTCAAGCTATTTTTAGTCGATTCTTAATCAAATAAACAAATCTTGAAGAGTTAAGAATGAGGTGGCCTCATGGAGGGACTTTTGATTTATATGTGGTAAGTGCACCCTCTTGTGGAAAAATAACATGATTCACAGAGATGATGTGGCCTCTAAATAAATAAAAAATGTTGAGAAACACAGATAAAACCTGATAAGTAATGTTTGCATTTGCAATTTCAGGAAAGTTTGACCATCTTTCATAACTAAGGAGTGATAAGGGTTGTTTTTTATGTGGATTCAGGAAATCACTGACCTGTATTTACCCGTCCTAACTTGCACACCCTTCATCCCACATTGTTGGGCGCCTCCAACATCATTTACAAGATCATCCCCGATCATCAGTACCTACAAATGAGAACAAAGAAAAAGAATATTAGTTTATCAGCCTGCACTGCGACAGTACTACCCCATTAGTTGCACTGTGCTGTATCAATGTGTTATTTTCTATCTGTATTTAAAACAAAACTAAACAAACAAAAGCAAAAGCCACTGCTCTTGTAAATCTTCTGTCTTTCTTCTTTTCTTTCTTCAGTAACAAGTGGTCATCTTCCCTTCCACTTGTGTTTCTTTAATAACTTTTTATCCAACTGTTTATATTACACAAAAACAGTTTTAGAGATTTGCAGGTGTCTGGGATTGCAAAAATAGGGAGTTTTGGGACATAACAAGCTGACTGTAGGTCTGTTATGAACAAATGTTACTAACCAGGGAGATCTAAATGTCCTTTTTTTCATATCAATGCAGCAGGCACATAAAGCAGGGATGAGATCAGGTTGGAGGTTTTGAAGCATCAGCAGTATTAAGAAAATGAGACGTACTGTGACAAAGACACCTGATTAGAGAATGTATTGCCATGTTTTTTCTAAAAGGAATGAAATAAATAATAACAGTCTTCAATTGAAGGTTTTGGGAGAGTGACTCAACAAACAGGGAAACTTCCAATAAAAAAAAAAACCAAAAAACAAACAAACAAACAAACAAATAATTCCCGAGTTAGTGAATGCTCTGAAGAGGGTAGCACATTTAATCTGTGGATATCTCCGTCCATATCTCAGTGAACATGAGGAAATCTACAGAACAGGGTGAGGCTTAGACTGAGATGAACCTTTTATTTTCTTTTTTTTTTTGAGTGCAAACTGCCAGGTTAAAAAACAGACAGGCTTAGATACTGCTGGGATGGCGTTTATTCCTAAACTTAGGACACACTGAGATGGCCAGACACAGACGTCAAACACCTGTTGAATGAAAACAAAGTCTTTGCTTTAGATCTCTTTAAACATATAATGCTGAAAACTAAGCAGCATGTTTAGAATAAATGATTAGCTCAAAGAACTACAGTATGTGTCTGGTAATACAATCTAGTTAATACTGTTCAAGAAGGCTTTCAGACCTAAAAGCAGCACTAGGTTTTACTGGGCCTATTTGGGTAACTATTCTCCTTATTTCCAAAGAACAATGACCATGAGGTTTAAATCCTACAGATCTGTTGCCATGCTTTAAAGCCACCACACAAAATGTCTGGATCCTGTGGTATTAGTATATAGAGCCAACAGGTTCGTTTTAGAGCGGCTCAATTAAGGGGGAAAAAAATCCTAAGTATGATTATTTGTGGTCAATATTGATATCACAATTATTTAACATAATTACTTAATGTGCTGAGGCAGGACATTGGCCCAGGGAATAAGTCAGTCAAGAAACTGCCTGTTTAGCTGTGAATATCCAGTTTTTGCTTCAGTGATAAATGGCCAGCTCCTCTAGTTAATTGGTTAACCCTGAAGATTAACCCTGCAGCTTCAGCCCAGAAGGTGTCACCTCGCCTCCACCACCCGACCATGGTTTGGAGGCAGAAGCAGGAAAGTTTAACAGCTATTCTTGGCAGATATTTTATACACTTAAGGAACAAATAGACCAGACGGAAAAAAATAGGAAAAATAACTGGTTTTGTTGTAGGTGAACGCTCCTGTGGGTGTGATGTTTAGTTCACCTGGCATAGCAGGCGCCACATAAAGAGGCTACAGCCTCTGGATGCGGCCAGCCCAGGTTCAATCTACCATCTATACACACTACAGCCCACAGAATGTTATAAAACAAAACAAACTACATCAAATACACTTATGTGGTGCACAAAATCATATATTTCATGTTCATTTTACAGTTTCCCTATAGGAGTAATTAACTGACCTACTAGTCGCCTCTGTATACTATATGTACTGTATGTGTTTTTATACAGCACTTTTCACACAAAAAAGCATCACAAATGCTTTACATAATAAAAACATTTTTGGAAAGAAAAAAAAAAAACAAGCCTTCACAAACCCAAATGTATAACCTATAACCTAATAAATAATGATAAACCCAGGACTGTCCTCCTGTCAGGCATCCTGTGTCTGCTTTGTGACTGGGGAGGGACCTGCAGCTGCACTGCTGCTCACTAAGAAGTAAAGATGATGCTGCTTTCACACCACTCTCCACAAGTTTCCAATAACACCCGAAAAAGTCACTAGATTTGTCGCTAGTCCTAATTTTTGAAAGACAGTTGCCAGAGGGGACTGAAGACTTGCTAAATATGACAACAAAGTTGGAAACAGTGTCCGCAGCACTGGCAGAGTTCCACTTCCGGGATTTGCTCGGATTTGCTTTCAGAAGCAGCAGAAGTGCATTTGTCATCCAGAACACATGGAAAAATAGCAGAATGATTTTTTTTGTCGATATTACTGTTTTTGTGATAGTTTGGAGCCAAAATTGAAATCAAAATTCAATATATTGCACAGTCCTAGTCCATATCTGCAGTATATGGCATCACTCATGGTTCTCTGCTTAACTTACATGCATCTTGGGCAGTAAAAGAATAAATATTTCAATTCTAAACACTTCCCTTGACTTTGATGGAAACTCTGTATTGAAGGAAAATGTGTGAAAGAGAATTAATAAAAATCCATGCTGGGCTGTTTATATTAGATAAGAATCTAGAAACGAGGAAAAAGAAAACTATTAAAACTCAACCCTGGACTCCCTGCACACATGGAAAAAAAAGAAGAGTGATCTACCCTAAACATAAACTTTTTAAACTGCTCCTCTTTGGGAGAGGACCAAAACCTCATGCTACATGTTTTTATTCCATTTGCAGATGGGCTCATAGTGCCCCACAGAGACAAAACATTATTTATCAATATTTTTAAAAGACGTATTTATTAACATATCTATCCAAGAAAAACAGGAGATCCCACACGATGAAGATGAGTGTTATTTTATTTAGCTTAGACCAAAAAACTGAGAACTAAACATGTCCTAACTTGTGCTGTTTACATTTAGTGTGTTTCTTTTTTACCTCATGTGGTTGAAGCCCCATGTCATTGAGAACACTCTGGAAGAATGTTGGAGATGGCTTTCCAATTACTTCAGCCTTCACATCACAAGCATACTGGAGGAAACAAATAGTTTACTTTAACCATTAGTTTGTATATAACTGGTGTTATTGATTCTTAATAATTCAGTGTATATTATACACCTAACATACCTCAAGAGCCTTCATATAAACCCCAACGTCTAATTTCAAACCATCTGTCTCCTTGTAGTATCTCCTAAGAAGAGAGGAATAACATAAACATTTCTTGTTCTGTAAAAAAAATAATTCAGATTGCCTACTTAATGAGTTACTTGGAATAAGTAATACTCATACCCTTGGCCCAGAGAGAATAACACTGGCTTCTCCAGTCCTACGAGGACCCTAAATGCTTCATTTAAGTTCTGGTAAGAAAAGTTTTCAGCTGCATCTCCGATGATCACACAGTTTGGGTTGGTCTTGTCAACACCATCAAATTCTGGGAGAAGTCCTGCAGAAGAGTAATTTAACACTCATTAAATCGGACAGCTCCACTTTTAAGTGTATAAGCGGTTTGTCACAGATTTTGCTGATTTTTTTTATGTGCTACACTTAAACAGAAGGTTTGAAGATCCCAACAAATGTTTGATTGGTTTAATGTACCTTTAAGGAGTATTTAGTGGATTTATGACAAATGCTCTAAGAAAAAAATGGTGGAAGAGAGAGGCATTACCATCATGCACCAGCAGGTGAGGCTGTAAACCTCTTTCTTTAAGGACCGCTATGGCTGCAGGAGCAGGAGGGAAAACTTCAGGTACTAAAATGTCAAAGCCCAGTCTTTGAAGTTTGCCTACAAACTTCTCTCTGGTTGCCTGCGTCTCATTGGTGCAAAAACGCAGGTGCAGGTCAGAAGCTTTGAGCCTGGAAATAAGTGAGGACGTCAGATTGAACTTCAGTAGCACATAAACACGAACAGTTCTTACACTTGTTACATAAACTGTTAAAACTACTGTTCACATACATACACGAAGTAACAGTTATCATTCATGCATTGATAAAAGACTGCACAAAAGCATGCACCTTGCTCCAGATCAGCCCTGCAAAACCTAAATAAAAAAATCCTCAAACGTTGCGATCATTCACTCACTTTTTCACAGCTTCGATCGATCCAGGAATCGCAACTCCGTCACCCTCCCCGCTGTCATACAAAACTCCACACAAGTCCAAAATTACACCCCTCAAACTGGTTGCACAGCTCGGCCAGTTCATGTCAGCCATTGCGAAGTCCAAAGCGCATGCGCATTATAAAATACAGCTGACAGCCTGCGAATGGAGCCAGGAAATTTTAATATGGGAATCAGTTTGGAAGACAGACAGAGGGAGAGAGAGAGAGAGAGAGAGAGAGAGAGAGAGAGAGAGAGAGAGAGAGAGATGGCGAGAAGTAAAATCTATGATGAATAATAAATAAATAAACTTTCATTATTAGTTTACATATTTGATATATGTTCATATAGTCACGCTTCCCTTTTATCAAAATTTTAATGTTATTTGTCTGATTTTAAATATTCCCCCTTTTTGTTTTCCACATTAGATTAGATTAGATTATTCGTGCCTCTTTTTTTTTTTTGGTTGGATTCTTTTTCATCATTTTTTTTCATTTTTGAACCCTTCCAATTCAACTTTAGTGTAGTTATGTAATATTTGTAAAAACTTAATCATTTACTTGCTCGCTTTATCTCAATAGATCAACAACTGTTTGTTTTTGATAAGGGCTCCTGGAACGATTTTGATCTTTGGAAAGTATTGCAACTAGAGGCGTGTTCTATGACGCAAGCACGTACGACAGCACCCCGAGACGCCAGACAGTCAAATAATCCCCATCGGATCAACACGCATCAAATTACAGACCGGGATAAGCATCAGCCGAAAGGACATTTACCACTCTCCATTTCTCTCTGGTACCGTTTGAATAATCTAAATTTGTTTCGGGTTTTCCTTTGAAAAGTTAAAATTGACAATATAGCGAGGTTAACGAAAATATAGACTGCATGATGTTAGCTAGCTGATGTTAGCTATCTAGTTAGCGATCCGGCTATTACTGATAGACGATGCGCATGTGTATGGTTACATTGTACTCTGGGCGACAAGAATAATGCATTTTTTTATACCGACTGGCGGGTGTAGGTCCTATTTAATTTTTCACTTGCATTTTTCAGTTTATTATTTTACATAAGCTTCTAGTTATGTTCTGAGATATTATGTGACATAATAGCAGGTGACATTGATGAGCAGCACAGTTCTATCAACTGTTTGAAACCCATACTGTAGGTCTTAATTTAGCCTCTGGCTGTAATGACGGTGGGTGTGTAGTGGAGGCAGCTCCTCAATAGCCTATCATCTCTCAAGGACTGAGGGAGTTACTGGCAAAGGTTCATTCTCCTCATATGGTTTGGCATGTTTACCTCAAGTATTTCCTAACTGTACAGGTTACTCATTACACTGACTATATTTGGCTTCAATTTACCAGGTGTATTTAAAAAATTATAATTTTGGCAATGATACCACCTTAAGATGAAAATAAGTCTTTTTCATTCAGAATATTGTAATAGCTGATAAACAGGTACCATAATTCATCCCTGGATCACCTCAGAGTAAGGACAACTTTATTGTTTATCTAAATGTCAAACACACTGATATGAGATCCTCTCAAAACCAGTATATAATCTGTTTTTAAAAAAGCGCCAAAAAACTATGTTTTTATTTGTAATTACTCATGAATATAAATTTGATGATCAAGGAAGCCTAGTTGATGTTACAGCTTTGTGTAGACTGTGTCCAAATGGAAAAGACTGGAAACATCACAGTTGAGAGTTGCCATGCTGCTGTTGGGTTATCTTTTGTTAACGCATATCCAGTGATGGTCTTTTCTTCCATTGTGTTCAGCGTGAAAGAAAAGCCTGGTTCAGCAGACCTGTAAAGCCGATACGGTCTGTGGAATCTCAGGCGGCAGTTTAAATGTTTATTAGACTCAACCTCTGAAGAAAAACCTCTTAATAAAATATGACATTTGGCTGCTTGATTCCCAGAATACAGATATACTTTTCAAACATGTTTCTGTAACTTTATATCATGCTACTGCACTCTTTGTTTAAATACTTCGTGTGTTGCACCTAGTATCGTCCTCTTATTAAATTTTTAAAGAGCTTCAAATCAACCCATCTCACCATTCATAAAGTGATTTTGCTATGTATATGAAAAAGAAATCTCAGAGTCCCTCAGAAGTAAAGCTAAAGAGGTGCCTCTTACTCTGTTTGAGATTGAATGCACAGATAGTTCAGTGATTAGAAAATAAAATTTCTCAAACTAAATTGGTAAAAAAAAAAAAAAAAGGTCAACTTTATCCTTAAAAATAAATAATATTGTGAAAAGATTTTATATGCGTATATGTTGTTGTTGTCTACTCTTGGACGGGTTGTACTGGAAAAAAAACTTTGTTGCACCTCTTGCAATGATAATAAAGTTTCATTCATTTTGTAAAATCTTTCTGCCAAAATTAAAGGACTTTCAAGTTGAATGACCGATCTTTGAATATTCACGCGGTAACATTAAAAAAAGTCACGATTTTTTAAGTGGAAACCACTGAATATGCTCAATGATGTTGCTAAAATACACTGACACTGAATTTGTTGCTGCACCCACAAATGGAAGTTAAAAAAAAAAAAAAAACACCAAGATGTCATTGTCTTCTTTGTGCTTCAACAAACTTATGATAAACTTGGCTGAAGTGAAACTCTTACCAGGGAACTAATTTTGTCCCTGGAACTCATTGTTTGTTTTTAGCTGCAAACACTTCAAAATCCAGCATCCATGATGATAGGCAGGTGGATGACTACTTTTGGGTTCTTGTAAAGTTATGAAGGCACCCTTGATGTCATATTCTGGTTTTGGAGCAACATTTTCCTGCCATGTGGATAATGTTTTGTCCAAAGTGGCCTTGCATCTTTAATGAATGCCAAACCACATTCTGCAGTTATAAAAAAAAAAAAAAAAAAGACGTCTTTCAAAAAATGCTCCTTGCATTAAATTGAAAATGAACATGCTGCTGTTATTTTTCCAAAAAGCAATAAAAATTTCTCAGTTGAGAAATTGTTGCAGTTTTGTTTTTTCAGGTAGAGCCGAATTATAAAGCTTTGTCAAGGCACAACACATGGACAGAAACTCAAAATATTTTCTTTTGTATTAATTAATTAATTGATGCATTTTGTTTAATTTGCAGTTCCAATATCATCCCATTTTTTAAAAATGTGGTTGTATACACAAATGAAAAACTCTGACTTAGCTTAGACTTGGAGCAATTTTATAGTAAAAAAAAGCTTCTTTTGAATGATATAAATTTGTTATTAAAAAAAAGTAAAATTAGGTGGGTTTCCCATGTACTTAGGCTGAAAAGAAGAGTTTAATGAAGGTTTTTTTTTTTTTTATGACATTTGACACTAATGACACTTGACTTTTTTTGTTTGCACTCAACTATGCAGACGTAGCATACAACGTACAACATGAAGGGAATTTTTCAACTCAGCCGCAGCCTTAGCCGTGCTGCACCTATTTTCCATCGGAGCCTCCACTCTGGTACGCGTCCCGCCTCCACGGCTGCTTCCAAACTGAGGTCAGAGCGCCTGCTTACTTCAGAGGAAATCTACTCCCGAGAGGAAAAATATGGAGCACACAACTATCATCCCCTCCCTGTGGCCTTAGAGCGAGGAGAGGGTGAGTTCTGGTATATTGCTGTTAATAACCATCACATGCTTAAACTGTTAAATCAGCAGCACTTTACATGAGCTTTGTTTTCTTTCTAACTCCAGGCATCTATGTGTGGGATGTTGACGGCAACCGGTATTATGACTTCCTCAGTGCTTACAGTGCAGTAAACCAGGGACACTGCCACCCAAAGATCATCGCTGCACTCCATGCGCAGGCGTCTAAACTCACCCTGACTTCCAGAGCATTCTACAATGATGTGCTGGGAGCCTACGAGGAGTTCATCACCAACATGTTTGGCTATGACAAAGTTTTACCCATGAATACAGGTAATACCTGATGCTGACCATGTGAAATGTCTCTGGAGGTTGACATGAGTAGATTTGGAGACACTTCTCTTTTTCTTCTGTTAAATATTAGGAGTTGAAGGTGGAGAGACCGCCTGCAAGCTTGCACGAAAGTGGGCTTACAGTGTGAAGGGGGTTCCCAAAAATAAGGCCAAAATCATCTTTGCAAGTAAGTAATCATGCATTGTTGACAAGCTACAACCTATTTGTCCAAACATAACTTTAAGTTGTTTCCTAAAACAAAACATTTAGTTAGGCCAAGTTTTAACATTTGCATAATACAACAAATTTGTGCTTAATTTGTTGAAGCATGAACTGAAGACCTGGTTAGCTCATGTTCTTCCTTTCTCTTTTACTTAGATGGAAACTTCTGGGGCCGCACCATGGCAGCCATCTCCAGCTCCACTGACCCCAGCAGTTATGAGGGTTTTGGTCCCTACATGCCCGGTTTCGAACTCGTCCCATTTAACGACATTCCTGCACTGGAGGTACAGCTATTGTCCAATCTAGAGAGGTTATTTATATTTCAATCACTACCAAACCCATATTCATCTGCTTACATAGATTAGATGGAGGGATCATATCTCATATGCAGGGTTTATTGTTAGCTATACTGTTAACAGGAGTAATGAATGGATGAGCAAATGAAATAGAAGATGTTTATTCATTTAGTCTTTTTTCTTCCCTCTTTGGGGATCTTTAGAAAGCGCTTCAAGATCAAAATGTTGCAGCCTTCATGGTGGAGCCCATTCAGGGGGAAGCTGGTGTGATGGTGCCTGATCTGGGCTACCTGACTAAAGTCAGAGAACTTTGCACAAAATATAATGTAAGTATTAACAGAAATACGGCAGTATAGATCAAATATTTGAGTGATTCTGCTATTTTCAGCACAGAACAAATACACCAATGCCAACTTTGTGAAACTGGCAGTTCTTAATGTTTTTCAAAGTATTTTAGACGCAGGAGGCACCTAATAGTTTTATCTGGAATGGGAACATAAATTGCAGCATAAGGTTGCAAAAAACACTTGTGGAAAATTAGTTGCATTTATAGGAAAGTGTGAAAGTCTGTTTTTATCACTCATTTGTTTTTATTTTGTGTCCAAGCTGCCAGACACAATTTTCCAGCAGTCTTGGAAGAATAGTTCTACAGGCTCTCTGAAGGTCTTTCAGAGTTTTTCTTTGGTTGATTTTTCCACTTATTTTCAGTCTAGTCCCCTTACCCAACAGTTTTTAAAGGGGTATGGGTTTATTTTTTGTTTGTTAAGCCACTTAAAACTGACCTATGAATCCTTCATGCATAAAAAATGCACTAAACACATGGGATGAAACAGTTGTCTACAAATACAACTAAACAAAGAACAAACCTTAAATGGTATCTAATGGCACTTTGTTTAGTAGTACTGTAGCTACAAAAAAACTCCATATGATAACAGCCATGAAACTCAGATGATTCCCAAAGTGACTGACATTTTGGTACATTGGCTAATAAAGATAGTCATACCAAATATTGATTTTTAGTTTGATTAGAGCTGCACCAACTCTGTTTTTACCTTTTTATATGCTGTATTTATACAGCACTGAGAATCATTATGGATATGTGATTTGCAAAAATCCCTGCGCATTTTTAAAAGCTTTGTGGAATAAAACTTCAGCTCTGCATAGGAAAGTTAAACACTGGTAACCTTCCAGTACTTCAAGCTGATCAGGTTTCAGTTGTTGCATAACGTTCTTACCTTTTGTGGGATTGTTAACATTGCTGGTGGGAAGTGTGACAGCTGCTTTTGTTGCAGCAGTACCACAGTCTTTACCAAGCTAACAAAATGACTAATAATGTTAGCTTGCCACTCCCAACTCAACACAGTTGGCCAAAGTGCTTTACACAAACATAAGAGCAATTAAATAATGAAACCATTGCAGCTGCAATATTACTGTTAAAATAGAAGGATGTGTAGTTGTGTTAAAACACAAAACTTCACATGTATGTTGACAAACAAATGATAGAAACTTAATCTTTTTAGTTAGTTTTTAAAATCTTGTAATTTCTTATGAATTTAAAATCTACAATCTTTTAAAAGATGTCAGTTTACATAGAATAAAAGTAGCTTTATGCAGCGTTGCAGAATCTCTGGATGTGTAAAAACTCAGTAAATGGTTTAAGGAATTATATTGGAACATCAGATGATTTTTAACAGAAAGTCCATAAAACCTTTATTCAACTAGTCAGTTTACTCATTTACAGGGAGTTGTTTCTTCTCTGTCTGTCTCAAGTGTACTAAGTGTTCTTTTAGTCCTTTTGGCACTACATAATTACTACTGTTACACCACAATTACTATTAAATATTTGTTTGTTCAGGTGTTGTGGATTGCGGATGAGGTGCAGACGGGGTTGGCTCGGACCGGCCTGCGACTGGCTGTAGACCACGAGGGCGTTCGTCCAGATTTGGTGATTCTGGGCAAAGCTCTCTCTGGGGGAGTTTACCCTGTGAGCATTTACGCTGTCATTCACACGTTTTGCTTGTTTTTAACGAGAAACTGCCCAGCATGTTATCTTTTCTTTAACTGGTCTGTGTTTGTTCCCTTCAGGTGTCTGCAGTGCTGTGTGATGATGAGATTATGCTGACCATCAAGCCCGGGGAACACGGGTCCACATATGGAGGAAACCCTGTGGCCTGTCGTGTTGCTATTGCAGCGCTGGAGGCCAGTGTTAAAGTTTATTCATTCTTATTTGTGCTAGTATTTAGTAAACTGACAACTAACCACTAAGCTAAAAATGCAATAAGGTGCAAATATCATAGCACTTATTCAAATTGTGACATTATACATCCATATTTCCCCACCAGATAATTCCTGTTTTTTTTTTTTTAACCTAAACATCTGTTGTAAGTCACTTTGATAAAATAATTGTTAAATCTTCTTACTAAAAACAATATTAAATCTTACTTTAGGTGATGGAGGAGGAGAAACTCGCAGAAAATGCTCAAAGGATGGGAGAGGTGTTGCGGGCTGAGCTGAACAAACTACCCAAAGACATTGTGACAACAGTCAGAGGGAAAGGCCTCCTCAATGCAATCGTCATCAAAGAGACCAAAGGTAAAGTACCTGATAGTTTCTGAAAGAACAGAGCGATTTTCAGCCTGGTAGATTATGATGTGGTCTGAACATCCCTACTAACAAATACAGAAACACGGCTGTAATGTGACATTTTTTATTCAGACAGTTGAATCAGTAGGTGAAAAGAAAGTGAGCAAATTAAACGATATAATCTCTAAACACACATTTTGATTTGAAAAAAAGATGTGATTTTAATTTTGTTTGTGAAAGACATCTTTATTAATTCATCTTTAAAAGTGACAAACCCAAGCAGCCGTTACGGTTGAACCTGGAACCCACTTTTCTTACTTTAAATCAATCCCCCCTCAGACTACGATGCCTGGAAGGTGTGCTTGCGTCTTCGGGACAGTGGACTGCTGGCCAAGCCCACCCATGGCGACATCATCCGGCTGGCCCCTCCACTCACCATCAAGGAGGACGAGCTGCAGGAATGCATCGATATAATCCAGAGAACCATCATGTCCTTCTAAGTAATCATTATTGCACCAACAAAATCAGCATTAGTGACTTTTTGATGAGCTAAAGTTTGTTAGGAAGTCACTCTAAATATATTTTAGATGTTTGTATTATTCTTTTTTTTTTCTTTGAAAGGCATTTCTGTGAGGAGAATTACTGTAGGAGTACAGTATACAAATGGTGTGTATGTAGTGTGCTTCTATGAGGATACACTGACACTGTTGTTCAGAAAACTTCTGTAAAGAAAGGATGTTTATAGACTGCTGTTGGACAGACTTTTATCTTTTTTGCTTGTAACAACTAGTGTGTTTAAAGAAATCTTCCATTTTAAAAAGGAAAATTAGTTTTACTAATGAGGCATGCATACTATTTAAACTTTATCAGAAACATGCAAATAAACCTCTAGAGGACTGAAGGAAAAGACAATGAAGAAAAGAGTTCAGACTACCACAGTTAGCTAATATGTAAATAATTTACATGTCAAGCTGACTGAAGTATTCAGCTAAGCTGCTGACATGCTGTAAAACCACCTTGTTACATAATACGTTAAACAGTATTATTAAGTTGTGAGAGCTTTAAATTATATATTCTTTGAGATTATTTAAAAAATTGCTTAATTGCACTTAAAGGTTATCACCTCTAATTTATTGTCCAGCTGACCACATAGCACCGGTCTCATACTTCTACAAGAGGTATGCAACAGCTGAATAACGTAGACTTAAAATGCTGTAACGGAACAGACTTTTGGGCCGTAAAGAGAATAATTTCTTATTTTTATTAATAAAACAAAAATCTACACAATGTGTTGAAATGAATGAATGTTTAAAGGGAACATAGTGCTAGTTATGACTAGCTGGTTTTAAGTATTTGCTGTATGTAAGTTTGAATGTAAACAGCTCAAGTTGTTACAAAGACCATTGTTCAAATAAATTATTCCAGTCCCATTTCTTGTCTTTTTTTGTGTGTCTGAAGCAAAATCAAATGTAATATATTATTTCAAGGTGTAGATACAGTGTCTTTCTGGTTTGTTATTTCCTTTTACCTACTCAGTACATCTGCTGTTAAAAGGGTCATGGAATGTGTTCATAATGAAATACACACAATCTTTATACAACGACCCCCTTCATTTCCAGATATGATTGTCTTGTAGTGATAAACTTAGTTTGAAGCTGCAAGAGATGAAACACTAGATGGTGCTGTGCACTCTGAAATGACTCAGTGGGCACCAGAAAGATGTTGCATAAATAAGCATATAAGTGCTATTTAATGCAAAACTGGTGAATTGTGGGTGTAACAGACTTTACTGCATATATAACAAGTTCTCTAAGCAAATCTAAAAATACAACCTTTTAAATAAATGCAACAAGTTAGTCCATATCCGAACCGGCAGTACCATGTGGCTAAATTAGATCGAAATTGCTGTACCTACAAGATGAGCTATATCAAACAGATTGTCTAAACAATCTGATGCTTGCTCCCCAAGTTAAACTACACCTGATTGCTGAATACAGTCTCTGCTTCAAAGATTACATCCACCCCTAAATTACAAACAGAAATAATCCAGATGTGACTCGTGGTGTCAAAGATTTATTCTTTGAAACTACCATTTATCGTCCAGGGTTAGTTCTTTTTTGAAGTGTATGTTTGAAATGTATGTATCCATGCCATATTAAGATATGGATTAACGTGAAGGCTGATTTGCAAATTTAATCTGAAATTCTTTTGTTTACATTTTCTGTTGCAACCGTATGTTCAAATAAAGCTTTCCACACTTCATTGTGGATTGTTTACCAAGGATACATAGATGTACTGGAAACACCCTTGAAAGCATGATGCTGCCACCTTTGTGCTTTTTATTAGAATGACATTGTGCAGGTGATGGATGGTGCCTGCTCTGAAGATTCTGGTCTCAGGAAAGAAGAGATAAATGTTATTTTTGCAGTCAGAGGGTTTTTAAATGTTTTGTAATTATTAACAAAAGGTCCATACAACCTTTGTTAAACTAGTCAATTTACTCATTTATAGGGAGTTGTTTCTTCTCTGTCTGTCTCAAGTGTACTAATTGTCCTTTTGGCACTGCATAATTACTGCTGCACCTGTTTGTCCAGGTGTTGTGGATTGCGGATGAGGTGCAGACGGGGTTGGCTCGGACTGGCCGGCGACTGGCTGTAGACCACGGGGGCGTTCGTCCAGATTTGGTGATTCTGGGCAAAGCTCTCTCTGGGGGAGTTTACCCTGTGAGCATTTACGCTGTCATTCACACGTCTTGCTTGTTTTTACAAGAAACTGCCCAGCATGTTATCTTTTCTTTAACTGGTCTGTGTTTGTTCCCTTCAGGTGTCTGCAGTGCTGTGTGATGATGAGATTATGCTGACCATCAAGCCCGGGGAACACGGGTCCACATATGGAGGAAACCCTGTGGCCTGTCGTGTTGCTATTGCAGCGCTGGAGGCCAGTGTTAAAGTTTATTCATACTTATTTGTGCTAGTATTTAGTAAACTGACAACTAACCACTAAGCTAAAAATGCAATAAGGTGCAAATATCATAGCACATATTCAAATTGTGACATTATACATCCATTTTTATCCACCAGATTTTAATTTTGCCTAAACATCTCTTAAGACACTTTGATAAATTCATTGCTAATTCTTTTAACTTCTTACTTGAAATGTCTGAGGGTATTTGAATGCTACTTTAAAACTTCATAGTGGGCTTTCATGTGCTTTAGCGGGCCAAATTAGCGAGTGCTACAATGATGGTTGTCTGGAAATTTCTCTCATCTCCATACAGAAACTGTAGAGTTATATACTGAATCTCTTAAGCTCTCCCTCAGGTTCTCAGGTTTGTCAGACACCAGCCTTTAGGAAGAGTCCTGGCTGCTCTACATTTAATATATTCAAGCATTAAAAAATGTGGTCGACTTTAGAATATCTGTACTTTCAAATGATCTTGCAGACAGTTTCCTTGACCTCATGGCTTAGCTTATGCTTTGTCAGCTGTAAAATCTTACCTACAGGGTATAGCTTTCCAAATTTTACAGAATCAGTTGAATTTAACATAGAAAGAGTCCAATTAAGGTGTATAGATATCCCAAAGAAAATTCAGAGCAATGGGAGGTGGCAGAACAAAACTGTACAAAGAAAGAGTCTATTTATCATCTTGTTTCTAATACAGCTGCAAGTTACAAGATTTAGAGAGTGCATAGTAAAAAAGAGAAATGGTCTTTACTCTCTAAATGTGCCGCATAAAAGCAACATAATGTGTGCTACAACAAATCAATAAATCCCCACCCCAAATTAGTTTAAAGCTTTGCTGCTTTCATGCAGTACTCTTCATTAAATGCTTTGAATTTAAGCATTTTTGGGAACAGTTATCTGGGAAATGGTTGACTTATCTCATACATGAATGCATTGCTTGACATACTGCTGCTCATTATATTCTCAACTGGAAACTGTCCATCATTCACATTATATTATCTCTCTTGACACGGGGCAGCCATGTCAGCTGCAAATACGCCTGTCTGGGAGTCGAACCTAATACAGCATCTATCTTTTTCTGGAGCTTGTAGCCTTGTGCAAGCTCATTATTTTTCTCAGCAACACACAAAACAAACAGGTAAAGACACAAAACTTATTTTTGTTGTTTCAGTTCTAATCACCAAACTTCTGTTTTTATCATTTACACTGTATGAACAACTATTCGACTATAGTTCAGGGCAAAAGGGACTGCAGCACTACAACTTAGGACCAGTCATATCATATGAAGCAAGGTTCAGAGATGAGCAAGGTCCAGAGTTTGCTTGTGAAATATGAGTGGAATCCTGCTTGGCAGTAGAAATGTGGGTTATCACTAGGTGACACTGAGAAATGAATGACTTTGATCCTACACTCTGCTGAGACCTGAATCCTTCTCCTCTACAGTTGGAAAACATACCGTATTCCACAAATGAGCTCCAGTTTTGGCAGAGGAGTGACAGGCAGTGGGCTCTGTGAGGATATGGAAGCACAGAGGTCCAGGCTCCAGCATGACTTCAGCTGCCTCAGCCAAACCTAAAGATGCTCCTCTAAAGCTTCTTGCTACTTATCCCAGCCACAGACTCAGTGCCAACTGTTGGCTTGGTCTGTTTGAGCATGTGGTGCATGATTTGGTTCAAAGCCTGTTGTGTACTTCATCACACTTCCTCACACCAAGAGGGTCAAGAGATGCTCATTCGGACTAAATGGCTGCTCCTGTTCTGCTATCTCAGCTTTCTGTTCTTCACCTCTTTAGCTCCTCTCTGTTTCTCTCTCTCTCCATCTGACCTTCCTGTAATTCGTTATTTCTGGCTTTAACTCTGTTCTCTCCTTGCTCCTTTGTCTCTAACCTGCCAAGCCTGTCAGATTGTGGTACTTAGCAAGGATGTTTTGAAAGTACACTGCCAGAAATTTAATTCAGGTAAAGTCACAATGAAGGCCACAATAAGTTAAATAGTTCTGTAACCATTAAATGTGAAGAGAGTAAGGTGCCAGCTTGAGAATTATGACTGATGTAGTGTTGGAGTATGATAAGCTATTAATTTTTTTCTTTTTTTTCTTTTGCTTTTCCATCACAGATAAATCACAGAAATATGTGCAGCCTGGCTGCCAGTGTTCAAATTAATGGGCCTTTTGCATTAAGTTTATGACATCCAAGTGGGTTGATAAAATATATGTACATCTTAAAGGGCAAAGGACACGTGACCCCCTAGGAGTGAAATGGACTATGCATTTTTTTCTGCTGTATCACACCTCTTGTAGTACTCACTTAAGGGCATATATATATATTGATCAAGCAAGCACTGCAAGGTTCTCTGAAGGACATGTTCATCCTGCAAACCCGAGGCACATATTGCAAGTGTGACTCTGAGAACAATCTTTATAGTTGTCACATCCTCACCTGATTTATTTCTGGATCATACACAAGTGTAAGGTCCCTACATATCTTTAAAAACCCTAAATAGTTGGAGAGGTCTCACAACAGACCAGATTTTTTCCTCCTATATAGAGTAATGGAACAAAACCCTAACAGCAGCATGAGCCCTTTTGGAACAACATGACTGTATTGATTCACAATGAGAGGAATCTTCTATGTTGTCAGTGAGTGGTTGAACACATAAAAGCCTGTAAACAAAGGTAAAATGTCCTCCTAAGCAACAGTTCTTGAGTCTTGTCTTTAAAAAACTAACGAAAACAGACGTTGGGTGAATTTGGGTTGGGTGAAAAAGGCACTGGAGGTATGTTGTCTCATGGAAAGCTGCCAGGTTCTTCTAACTCACGGAGAGCCCCTTGAACTGTTTGGTCTGAAATTGCTTGATAACTCTTAATAGGACGAAACGGGACCTGACACCAGTGGAGATTTGAAATTATGTAAAATAATTTCCCCCACTTTCATACCTACTGCGCTGCAAGTCTTTTTTTTATTCATCAAAAGTAGGTCACATGTTCTCATATAAATATTAATCAGCTTAAGAAGCAAATGTCAGGAATAACCGATGTATTGGGTTTCTGTGTGCATCTCTGGGCCCTGCAGGCAGTAACTCTAGAGGAGAATGACTTATGTACCTGTTCACTTCTCTGGGCATCCTTCCTTCACTTCCCATTACAGCATAAACATAATTTAATTTCATTATTCACAGCCAGGAACATTGTTGTTGCCGCTTTTGATTGGAAAAACATAATTAGAATCAACAGACTACCACTTGTTGAGCTTTGCCTCAGTGCAAAGACTCACAGCAGAGGTAAGAGGCTGCTAAAGCCAAAGCTTTGAGTTGTAAGCCTGAGGCCAGGTTTGTTCTCTTGACATGGATTTATGGTGTTCATGTTCAAACAACAACAATGTTCATAGAAATGCCTGAATAAAAGTTAATAAACAGTTTATTTAGGAAACGACTGTCCAAATTTTGTTTTTCCAAGGCCATGGTCCTGCAGGTTTTTGGCGTTTCCCTGCTTCAACACAGATTTAAATGAATGAATCATGAACAGGCTTATGCAGAACTTGATAAGCTGTCAAGAGATCCATTTAATAGGAATCTGGTGAATCAGGTGACAGCAACTGGACAACCCTAATCTAAAACATTAGTAGATATTTGCGACATAGGAGTGCAACGATATTTAGTGTTATAAAGTAACCTGGGATTTAAACAGGGATCCAACACAAGCTATTTTAGTTACCTTCTTTGGAACAAAAAATTTGACAGTAACTCCAATGACTATGTTTCAGTTGCTCGAAATTGCATCTTTATACCAACCAGACGGGACCCAGCATCAAATTACACAATTCAACACTGCTGAAGCAGCAAACAAAAATAAATAAATAAAAGCTTGAGAAAAAATAGAGGCACACAACTATACACAGCTATACAAAGGCTTATTTAAACAAAAAATGTCTGCAGTGAGGAAACATCAGGTTTACATTTTGCTGCTGCAAATAACTCTATTGTACACTTCTGCACTGTAGGTGAACCTTATACTGAGGTAAATTAAATGCCTGCAGCACAAATCCGTTAGCGTCTTCAATGGATGGATGCACTCTGCCTGGTACAGATGAAGAACTTTTGGGCAAGCAGATGTCAAGTCATTGCAAAAGTTAAAAGAAAAAGATGGAAACTAAATGTTCAGAGCTGTCTGAGGCCTCAGCTTTACATGACAGAAAATAGTAAACTGTATTAGGGTCTGTTATGATTTTGGTTATGAAAGCCGCTGGTCAAGAATGACAAAACAAAACTGAGATATCTCCCTGCTACATAAATTAAGTCATTCCAGGTACTTTATTAAAAGAACTGTTGGACTTTTCCCTTCATAAAGTTTCTGGATATAACTTTTTACTGTTGTTGTGAGTGGTGATTCTAAACCTGGAGGTTGGGTCCTCCTCCACAGAGGTTGTAATATAATTTAAGGGGGTTACTTGAAGATGGTTGTAAAGAAAAAAAAGATAAAAAAAACACATATTTTAGAATGGGTATGTGTTCATGCATTACATCACCAGTAACAATAATTCAGTTTGTGTTAGAACAGATTTTGTGCCCGCATCTTTGTAATGGATGGATGCAGCATATCTGAGTTGATATGTTGCATTCTAAAATAATTTTAGGTTTAATTTAATTTAATTAATCTTAATCTCTTGAGGAACCTACCTCTGTTGTTTCAGTTAAAATGAGTATTTATACCATTCCAGCAGGTGGTACTCATGATTTACTTGAACCAATCATATTGGTACCACAGAAAAAACAAGCACACGCCTCCAGATGAGGCTATAAAATATGCTTAGTATTTGAAGGACAGCATAAGCCGCAGACAGCGTTACTCCCTGCCACCCTTGTGTCTCGTAAGGTCAACCAAAGTAGCTGTCCACTGACTCAGTCGACAGTGCGGATGATTCAAAAGGACTTTATAATGCAAGACTGACCACAACAGTTGTAGACAAAGCCTCCCTGTTTACAGAGTTTGGAACTGCGAAGAGGGAAGACGAGAGCACACCAGGAAACAGGGGTAGGGAGGAGGGGTGATGTAGGTCTCAGCTTCCAAAGAAAAACAAATGACCAGGGGAAATGGGGACCGTAATGGTGCCCACAGGAATTCAAGTCTCAAGCCTAAAAACATGGAAAGGTCATTGTTCATGTCCTACGAGAGGTTTCAGACAGCTTTTACATAAGAAGACACATTGAGGAAGAGAAGAGAGGTGGGCAGAGGTGAAGGATGAATTAGCTCTGTGCATATGGCGTTTGTTTATTCAGCACTGGGATGGGATGTAGTGGGGTCTGTTTAGCTCAGTGGTAAAAGAAAAAGGTGTTGGTGTGTACGGAGGCAGAGGCAGGAGGACTGTTTCTGGAAGGACTGGCAACCTTAAGTATCACAGAGACACTAGCAGTGACAAGGACACTACAAGCTTGGCCTGGGAAAGCTGCCACAGAAGCTTTCAGTGTCATAAAGGATACATCAGAACTTAAAGTATCTCTGTGGCACTCTGTCTGATGCACACCCACTTCTCTATGAACAGCTGAGCTCTGCAAACATAAACTGTCACTTTTTGACTTTAGCCATTTCTATATCTTTCATCATGGAAGCCATCAAAGGTGCATTAACGTGGTGTGATAATTCACAGTGTAGCTTTTATTAAAGCTAACATGCTGCAACACTGTGTTAAAAAAAGGCTGTCCTTGGCCCAAGGGTGAAGAAGCTCTCCACTTATCATCAGTCCGAGGTGAATCAGTAATGTTGTTCCTGTTCCTTGTCTCAGCAAATTAACTACTAATGAGGGATGTCAAATTTCATTTTAAAAACCTGGTCATCTACATTAAGTACAGTGGGGTAAATGGATGTTTTGGTCAGAACATAAACTGAAGATTGCTGCTCAATTATTTCTACAGCACAGGCTGTAGCCGGAAAAACAAAAGGCTGGTGCAAAATAACCCACAGCACTAAACTGCTTTAAATGTTTTGAAAGATCTTGTTATTTAGGTACTTGTTTTAAACATTTATACACAGAAACTGTACTGCTGTTTGAGAAAGTAAACTTAGCACATAAAGGAAGTATTTGGTGGGTTATATCTTTGTTGTAAGAATGCTTCTTTCTTGTTGGTCAGGCACAGACAGCCTGACCAAGCTGATCCAACAAGTGTCCAGTGGGGTTGAAGTCAGGACTGCAGGCAGATCGATCTATCCCCTTCACTCCCCAATTCTGGAGGTCTATGATGAACCCCATTATGTGAGGGAAGCATTGTCAAAAGCTGTACCCCTGTTGGTGCAGCAATCAGCAGTGTTTTCCCAGTCTTTTCCACATTTTTTGACACCACAATCCCAACTAACTGGTGTAGCAAGGTCCATGCTTACAGGCACTGCTAGTCAGATGCTAATCAAGCATCTGATTGTCAGCAGTTGGGGTACCAGAAGCTCAGAACAAATGTCAATAGCAGACTAAGCTATTTGACATTGGCAGAGAAGATTTGGTGAGATTTTCATGGATGCAAGTAACACACTTAACTCTGCTGCTCATCCCACAGATACATTGTCCTTACAAATATGGATCCATTTAAAAGAGAAATAAAGAGGCTCTCCAAATACAATTCCTTCCTTTTGGTGCTAAGTTATATTTTGAGTTTTTTATTTGAGGCCAGCAACACATCTTCAAAGAGAAAAGTAGTGTAGTTATTGAAATGTAAAAAAAACAAAAACAAAAACAAAACAAAACTCACATTGCATGGTTTTAATTTTTAGGCTTTGATACATGGCAGTAATAAATATTATTGATTAATTAATCATTTTAGAATGGTGCAGCAATAATGGCAGCCTTATTTAGTAGGTCTGGCATTGTTATATCTTTCTTTGTCTTCTTCAAATTTTCCACTCAGCTCATTTAGTTTAAATATTAATTTTTAAAACTTCACTGATTCGGATGCTGTGCTGCCTAGCTGTTAATTCTGGCTCTTTACAATATCTGTGGTTACCATGCCAACATGAAAGGCATTGACATGATGAAGCAGCTGACTGAGCTTTCCAAAACCCAGCTTGTCACAGTTGTGTGTGTGTGTGTGTGTGTGTGTGTGTGTGTGTGTGTGTGCGTGTGTGTGTGTGTGTATGGAGAAGAGGAATCAAATGCAGGCAAAGCTCTAGAGGAAGGCAGGTGGAAGAATAAATGAACTGCTGAGGCAGGTGTCCAAGAAAGAAGGAAAATTCCACAACACGGCAAGCAAACCTGATAGGAAAAAACTAAACATGGAGATACAACCATACCACAGGAGAAACAACGACAAGGGTCTGGCATGGAATAAAGGAAAACCTTGTATAAAATACACTGAGGTAAGTGATGACTAAAGCACTGCAGGTAAGATAATACTGTAGGAAAATTAGTGTGTGTTGGGAGGAAGGTGGGCGGTAAACTATAAAACCAGAAACAGACTCACAACGTTAGGATTTTAAAGCAAGGAGGTTGAAGATTAAACCATTTCTTCCTTGATCATCATGAGGAATGTGAGTTTATTGGCAAATAAAATAAATGATTCTGGAGCACACACAATAACACAGTGTAAATATCAGTTTTATGAAACTGTGCAGGAGCTTTCTGCTTTCTACAGGAAGTTGTGGTTAAGCAGGTTCTACAGGAACTGTGACTTTCTATGTGGCAGTCAGACTAAAGGAGGAGACAAAGGCTGCAGACAAAGTGGTAAAAGTAAAAGAGGAGGGACAGTTGTGCTTGTTAACAAAGGATGGTGCAATCCTAACTGTGTGTTTCATGTGTTGTTATGGTAGTGTAGAGGGTCAAACAGACAAAGGGATAAAAACAGACACCCCTTTTTAAGTCTGTTTTCATTAAGTTTTCTTTCTTATTACTTGTCATGCATATTATTACAGCAATCTCAGTTGCTGTAGCGCTATTCTACATCTAGCCGCTAGGGGGCGCTTATGGCGCTGGTGGCAAAGAGTAACGCGAGGTCTCACAGAAGGAATAAACCTTCCTGTTGGAAACTAACGCCAGCTCAACGTGTGTGTCTCTTCTATTCTTCACCACAGCTTGACACGTTGAGAGGACAAAAACTCTGTTGGCTTCTGACTGTAATATCAGAGGGGCAACAGAAGCTGTACTTATTAAAGATCTTGTGACAGTCCTTCTACTGTCCCAAAATTCTTGTAACCATGTGGCCCACACGTTTGTGAAGATATATTCCGATAACTATATAGCATGATATAGTTTCTCAGTTTTTCAGTATACTGTAGCTCCGCAAACCTACAACAGTGGACTGTTTTGTGAAGGTATTACGAAACTGTTAATAGATAATAGATAATTATATTACTGATACTACTACTCATCATCATGAAGTAATCTTATCCCAGCAGACTACCGTTGTCAGGGGTTAATATCTTCGCTGGCTGTAAAGTAGGCAGTGATGTCTTTGTCTAACAGAAACACAACAGAGAGTGATGTTTTAATTAAAAGTTAGATGTTGTTTTCTCAAAGGTAGTCCCTCTTGACACATGGAAGGTGGGAGTGAGCTCACACACACATACCTATAAACATACACAGATACACACTGGAAATGATTACAAGAGCAGTTGACATGACATCAGATTCTCCCCCTCAGTTTGACAGAACAAGACAAGTATGTGAAATTCCTTACACATTCGAGTGAATGTGTGGGATTTGAATGCTGCTGCCGCAGAAGATGTTGCCAGTTATTGTTCAGCTGGAGCACAATCACATAATTTCTTATTCTCTGTTCCTTTCCTTTATGTATATCAAATCCCTCAGAGGGAAACGTTGATGAATACAATCACACAGGCTGTGGTAAAATTGTGTCATTACAGCTTCCCCATACTTTTAACTTAAAATTCTTGCTCATGCATCTCCAGAATTCAAAGACACTCTGCAGAGCTTTGATCCTTTTTGTGTCCTCCTCAGTCCTGCTGAGGCGACACATTCAGAACTCATGATATGTTTGCAAGACATGACTGTAGGAAATTCTAAAGCATCCCCACTGTTTTGTCCTGCTCTGTGCCTGGAGTTATCAGCACTCTGGCTGTGACTGTCCAGCACAAGCTTTTCTGATGCTACACACTAAAAGAATATCCAGCTTTCTTTGCAGGGGGATTGCAAGGCACCTACTCTATGCCACTCAGATTACTTGACAATGTTTCAATGCTCCAACTTGAGTTTTTATTAGGTTAACCTTAATCTATGATGTGCATGTAACTCTCTTCTTTTTGCAAGCGGATTGTCAAATTGATTGTTGTTGATTAATTTGTTTTTTTTTTCATTTAGAATTATTCCCTATGTTGGAATTTGTAGTAATACTGTTTAAGACTCACTAATTACATACACACCAGCCACTTTATTAGGTACACCTGTCCAGTTGTTTGTGGATACAAACAGCCAATTACAAGACAGCAAATGAGTGCATTTAGGCATGTATACATGGTCAATACAACTTGCTGAAGTTCAAGCTGAGCATCTGAAAGGATAAGAAAGGGGATTTAAGTGACTTTAAGTGACATGGTTGTTGCCAGATAGAATGGTCTTAGTATTCCCAGCACATGGGATTTTCACACATACTTATCTCTATGCTTTACAGAGATTGTTTGAACAAGGGAACTGAACAAGGAAAGATTAGAAAATGTTGCTTGGCTTGATGAGTCTGATAGAGCCAATCAAGCATCTTTGGGTGTGGTGGAACAGGAAATTCTTATCATTGTAAATAACAAAGAAATTGAACATGAGTTTGTAATACTCCAACGGCCTCCACAGTCATCAGATCTCAATCCAATATCATTCCTTGAGGTTGCGGTAGAATGGGGGATTTTCATTATTGATTTGCATCATGAGATAGATGTGACGAAGTTTACTGAGAATGTTTCCAACACCTTGTTGAATCTACGCCATTAAAAATTAAGGCAGTTCTAAAAGCAAACGGTGGCCCAACCTGGCATAATATACTGTACCTACAAAAGTGGCTGGTGAGTCTAAATTCTTTTTATGTTACCTAACATATTTCAGTATGTTTCTGCTAGCTGTGCATTGAATCCATCATTCTAAAAGAACTGACAATTCAATAACCCTCCATTTTCACAGATTCCTCACATCTGTTTGTTTTCTGCTGGAGCTACAGACAAGTACACTATTGACATTTTTACCATGTTATGAAATCTATCAAATTCTTTGTATAATTACTGTAACTGATGCCCATCTCAAGACCTGCGAAAGACTTGTCTGCTGACTAAATACTAGTTATTCAAGAAATTATGTCACTCTGAGGTATCACTCAGATTGTAATGAGACCACCCATGTCAGATGACTGTCAGCCCTCAATGTTTATATAAGCACGTAAAGCACAATTAATCTACAGTTTCTATATTAACAGGCTGAATGTCTACCTGTAATGTTTAAGGTCTCTAAGGTTTCATTTAGCAGTATTTAAACATTTGGTGTTTCTGTGTAAGTCAATAGAAAGTATGATTTGTACACAGCAATCGTTACTATGGTTTCCTTTACATAAGACATCAGGGTTTCTGCAGGATTATCCAAAAAGTTTTTAGTCTTTGGTTTGCGTAATTTAAATGACCATAACCAGGATGTGCAGTCATTTGCTTTAGAAGCTATGTGTCAACCAGATCATTTAGGAACATGTTGAAGAAAAAAAAAAAAAACATGTGATGATGGCTTGATAGTTGTTGCAGAAATATTTTTTCTTTTTTTAAACAGCCCCTATTCCATCTTTCCTGGTCTAAATGGCTATAACCCACAATTGGGAAACAGCTGCAGTGTAATCTAGGAGGCAATTGTCCGTGTCAAAATGACATTGATTGTTTTTCACGTCAACACATTGACATTGTTATTAATTTGGGTTATGTTGGCATTTATCGTGTTTAGTAAGCTGTGTGGGGGTTGTGTACATCTGGCAAAAACATTTTTCATCTGAGGCTTTATTCATCTAAGTTTGAATAATAATGGATTAAAATGGGACTCTTATGACACCCAACATGTTTGTACATTTAATTCATATTTGATTCAGTCCACAGTCACACACTGGTGGCACAATACATTTCTAATAATGTATTTGGCGTTTGTTGTTGACCAGCCTATGTTTACTTTCACCGAGTAGATAAATACATGCACTAACTAATCTGAGGTAAATGAAAATTGTACCCTTTCCAGCTGTATACAAAATTTTTATTCATTTCTTTAATTTAACCTTTAATTATACAGGTAAATCTCATTGAAACATTATGTCTTAATTTCAAGAGCAACCTGTTTTCAAATTTAGGTGATTGTGTGAGTTGGTGGGCTTGTTTTTGTCCTGCAGGAAAGGAAGGAAGGCATATCATGTAACAAAAATCTTTCCTAAGAGCTGTTATTGCAGGAAGGCAATTTGACCAACTTATTGATTTCTTTCTTTTAGTAATTGAGCTTAACCATAAAAACAAGCACTTTACACTCTTTAATGATTGTTGTGCATAGTGTTACCACTCAATATTAGAATGATTCCCAACATTTTTGTCTTTTATCAATTATTTTGACAATTAAAGATAGGAAATTGTGGAATGATTTTACAAATACCACAATTTTCCTTGAAGGAATTTGTTTGTTTACTATTTCATGCAAAGGCAATGAGAAACAAAAAACAAGAGTGGAGAGAAATCAGGACAACCATTTTTGGATCAACCATTTTGTAATTGTCACATGACATAAATGCACACACTGGCCACTTTATTAGGTACATCCATTCAATTGCTTGTTAACACAAACAGCCCATCAGCCGATCACATGGCAGCAGCTGAATACAGTTAGGGCATGCAGATGTGGTCAAGAGAACTTACTGAAGTTAAAAACGAGTATCAGAATAGGAAGACTGGACTGAGTATCTCAGAAACTACCGATCTACTAGGGTTTTCAGACAGCCATCTCTAGGGTTTACAGAGAATGGCCTGAGAGAAAGAAAATATCCTGTGAGCAGCATTTGCCTGGACAAAAATGCCTTATTAATATCAGAGGTCGGAGGATAATTAGCGGACTGGTTGGAGATGATAAAAAGGCAACACAATCTATCACAACCTACCTAATTATTGTTGCTCACCATGTTCATCCCTTTATGACTACAATGTACCCATCTTCTGTTGGTTTTTTTCCATTTATAATGCACCATGTCATAAAGCTCAAATGTTCTCAAACTGTTTTTATTTAACATAATAATGAGTACACTGTACTCCAACGGCCTCCAGAGACACAACTCAATCCAGTGCACCTCTAGGACGGAGTAAAACGGGGGATTTTCATTTTGGATGTGCATGAAATAGATGTGATGCTATCATGTCAATATCCACCACAGTCACCGAGGAATATATCCAACACCTTGTTGAATCTGAGTCACAAAGAATTGAGGCAGTTCTGCAGGCAACTTGGTACTAGCAAGGTGTACCTATTTAAGTGGCTGGTGCCTTTTGTTTGCTTTACAACAGGTAAAGCAAATGCCAATTCAGTGACAGCAAAAACCAAATAAAGCACAATTTCACTACAAAGGTACTTTTTTCTAGCATCTAATCAGCAATAAGACACAGAGAAGGCTGACTGGTGTTCTGTGTCAACTGGCTAGTCACTTCTCTGCACTGTGGTCAGTCTTCTCACACCCAGTTAAACAGGCAGACAAGGAGGCTCCGTAATATTCATAATCTTATCCATCCAAGCGTGTAGAGATGTTGGACTGAGCTGATATTAGTATGCCCCTGGTGTGACTGTGACAGAAGCTGAAGCTCACTCTTGCCTCCTCTCTCACTCTCATTGCCATGAAGAATTTTATGTGACAGATGGTGGAATGAAAAGCGCTGGCGCTCCCCAACAAACATAGATTAACTTGGTAGCTTTCACTATTTTTAGATACCCTATGGAGAAATCACCCATCAATGTAAGCTGGGGAATACTCACCCACACAACTTGTTTGAAGGTGCAAATGTTCTGTGATTTGCAAGAAGCCAAACACAAAATTGGGCCACAAGCTTGACTATAGAAGTCAAATAAAAATTTGTGTTAGACTTCCAGATCCTGTGTTAGTGAGATTGTGAAAGCAGGTTGGAATACTGGTGTGAGGTCTTGGGGTAATCTGAGAGTCTGTGAAGAAATAGGGTTGGGCATTTAGGCTGTTGTAACTGAAAACAACCCTCCCTCCTCACACTCCTTCTTCCGTGACAGATGCTGCATGAGAGCGATGACTGTCAACTGCTGACACAGCTTTGAATCACCAACATATCTTCACTCTGTTTGTAGTTATATTCGATGGAATCATTAACTTACCCTGATACCGTGTTTCCAACAGGGAACAGAAATCGCAGGCGCAGCTCTGGCTCAGGCAGGCAATCTCACTCAGAGGGAAATGGCTTGACACTGGTCGATTTATTTATTTATTTACAATTGAACTATTTTCAAGCCCAGAATTCCTCCATGTGCAGGCACTACCACAATAATTTATAACTCCTTGCAATTGAGTGACAGGTCTCCACAAAAACTTTTGAAGGATTCTTAGATATTTCAAAGAATTTTAAAACAAAAGCAGCAGCTGTATTCATACTGTAGTTTTCAGTCATCTCAATACAGGTGGAGTCTTTGGACTAATTAATTTGGATAAATTAGGTGAAAATGTGGGTCATGAGCCACCCCTAAAATCCCCTAGGTGGCCCCCTCTAAGAATAGATAATCTAGATCAAACATATATCTAGTGTAACTGACCTTTACCTGGGTAAACCTCAGATGCCAAAGTGCAAGTAAATGCAGCATCTTGTCAGTAATAATAATTACATCCAAGTTATTCACATTTTATGAAGAGGTTAATCACTGATGAAGTGATAAAACTGAGAACACTTGTGATTTAGGGCGTCATCAGTGAAATGTGTTTGTGCAGCAGTGATTTAAACCATACAATGCAGGCTCATGCTAAGTAAACAATTTGTTGTGATAATCAGTTCATTATTTCCTAAAATCTAGCACTGTTTTTTTTAAACAAACAAACAAAAAAACAGTCTCATTTACATGTGCCACCCTTGGATCCCTCTTATCAAAAATGTTTCAGACCCGCCCTGGTTATAATCTTTGTTTATATGCAAGTAGGTATTTTTTTCAAAGTTTTTATGGAATATAATTGTCTAAAGTGAAAAATGTCAGGCTCTGCTTTTAAGACAGATGACATTTTCAACATTTAACTGCAGTTGTTGGCGAAACATTTCCCAAATTTTGCAAACACGTATTCCTTGTCAAGCCCATTACCACTAATGGGCTAATTATGCTCAACACACTGGTTATTGTGCAAACAAATTATGATGTTAACGTGAATGTTTATACCATGATACTAGAAATGACTGGTTAAATTAAAATGATGGAATCTCAATTCTATTAGAATTTTTTTCCCCCCAAGTATTGACATAGATGGGGCCAAAGAAAGGACCCCTAAGCCCCAGGTTCCTGGAAAAGATACCTGTGGTGGAAATTCTGCTCAAATAGTCATTTGTGTGTTTTTTTTATTCAGTTTATCCCACAAAATTGATTTATTTGGGTAGTATTGGTCATAAAACGACAATTTCTCAGTTGAGAAACCATCTTTTTCACTGCTGTGTGAGAACCAATCGTTATCCAAGCAGCGCCATGGCTGGGACTGAAGCCGTAGTCAAGTTTTTGTCATGCTGAGCACCACAACTGGGATATTTTAAAAAGGCAGAGCTCATTTTTTGGCACTCCTGAGGCACGACAGCTGAAGGACAAATGGAAGAGCATATTTGAACTGCACACTGACTGTGGAGTGACTGTCAGACTGAGGCAGGACACATTGCATCTGGTTGACAGTTCTGTCTGTTAACTACCACTAAATATAAGCTGAGAAGTAAACAACATTCAAACCAGTTACATTCCTTTTCCGACCTGACACCAGTAATTTACAGAGATTCAGTGTCTGAGAAAGATGAGCAAGTCAAACCAATGACCATTACATTGTCCACAAAAACGTTGACCTTTTTCCAACCGTTTAGTGGTTGAATTTGATTTCAGATCTGCTCTCAGAGACCTCCCAATTTTAGGACTGTTGTTTGCCTTGACAAATTCAAGAATTTGGTTAAGAGCCAAAAGCTAACATCTTTCTTTATAAAAATATGTGAAACATTATATTGTTTTTAGTACCTGAATCAGACTTTTGTCTTTCAACAGCAATGGCAAAAAAAAAAAAAAACAACAACAAAAAAAAAACAATCTTACTATTGTGTCTCATGAAGGTCACTTTCCTGTTAGTGCTCTAAACTGGAACAAATTCCAAGAAGTCAGGGACAAAACAACACAGCATCAAAGTGGTGCTACACTGGAAAGCCTCTCCTTCACATCTCTTCTTGTCCATCCATTAGCAGTGAATTCATGGGTTGCCAAGTTTGGGACTGAACCCTTGATAGATAACAGGTAATGTTATCCACCTTGACATTTTCCCAGTAAAATGTAATCGCGGGAATTTAAGCTACATTTCTTTTGAGACACACACTCTGTTGTTTTTCCTGTTATTTTGTATTGATTTAACACAGACAGGAGCAGTAAAGACCAGGAGAGAGAAGGACGAATGGCTTTCTAAAACATGCTTTCACCATGTTAGATAAGGATTTGTGGTGACAGAACGTAAATGGGGTGTATTTACTGAGGCTTTCCAACTCATGTTTTACAGTGTATATTTAATATAAATACAGTGTATATATAAATTCAGTGAAGGACAGTTTGAGTGGCAGAGACTAGATGGGGAAAATGGCTGAATGAACATCACTGTCAGCCATGAAAAGAGTAGAAATGGACAGGCAACCATGGACAGAGCTCTTGACAATGAAGAAATGAAAACCATCTTTTATATTTGCTCTTAAAAATATTGTAAGTTTTACCACTCGGAGTAAATGTTGGCATGTTTATTGTGCAAACTGTGAATGTCTTTGTGGACTGATTCTTATCTTTTTCTTTTAAACCCAAAATGCAATAGAAATAGAAGAAATACAATTACAAAGCACTTGTCAAGGTCCTTAGAAGGAAAGAAAAAAAAAAATCTGCCAAGCTTGTGTGGGCATTATTAGTCCTACATCCATCCCTGGTGGAGAGAGGGTGGAGGGGTGAACCACAAAGAACCCCAGCCTCTTTGTTAGGATGTGAAAGATGGACAATGCAGCTACTGTGTGCTGAGAGCAGAATCCATGCAGCGACTGGTTCCATAAGACTGCCAAAGCTTGTCACAATTACGCCTTTCTTTTGTTGAGTTCTTTCTTTTTCTACCATTCTGCCCTGCTTCCCCCATTTTCTTTCCTTTTTCCCATTTTCTCCCTCTCTCCATTCTCTCGCCTATTCTGAGCATCACCTTTGAAAGTGATGTTTTCTCTTAGCGCCTTCCCCTCAACTCAGAGTGCTCCAACTTGATGCCCTGCAGTAACTACTCAGGACATCAACAAACAGTCCAATCATCCCACAGTAATTGCCAATCTAGTTTCAAATGTTTATATTTTTGGGTGTTTTTATCGTTACATAGTTTGTCTTCAGTATTGTGTCTTCTATTCCTCCGTCTGCAATTTCACATTTATTTTTTAATTTTGTTTTGAACTAATGGGTTTTGGCTCTGACTCCCAATTCTTATAGCTTTTCAACTTCTAACATAGAAAAAATAAACACTTAAAATCCAAAAAAGAAGCCACATATTTAATGGTTTTTATAAACCTAGCAAAGTACTTTTGTAGCCTTAAACTGACCAAAAATAGCATGGCAATAAATAGTTGCCCCACATAAAACAAGACTTTCAGTTTTCCGAGAGTTATATGTTTCATTCTGCGATCATTTATGAGGGGAATGACAAATTAGCTTAAGTTTTAAAAGCTGTGGTGTGTGTCCTTGATTCATTTTACATAGGCCTTCTTGTCTGCTCTAAAATAATCATTATTAGAATAAACAATACTCTAGATTTGCCATCAGAAGACTTAAAGATCCAGCTTGTTCTCATTTCATTGTTACTTTTTGAGATATGCACAAAGGGTTCTTTTTGGTGACAGTGCAATGATATACCAGCTGTAGCAATATTAGATTCTGTCTACAAACATAGTTGATGTCATTTTGGAGTAGAAACAAAGGACAAAGGACCTGGCAGGGCTGTCTCACAACAATGTAAACATGTGAGATATTTCATTTGTAGCACACACTTAAATTAAAATAGATTCTTTTCTCTTTTAGTTGGACATTTTCCTGCCTCTCTCTTTCTCTCTCTCTTTTTTTCTTTTTTTCAAAGTGACTAACATGTTGATCTGCTGACACCATGAAGATCAGAATATAACTTTGCATCTGTATTTGTAACCCTGCACGCTTTTACAAATTGGCGTTGTGCCAATGCAATCTTCTGCAGATAAAAGACTATGGATAAATACCTCACATAATACAACTCCACTTGATAGAAACTAGACTATCCTTTAGAAACACAGTGTACTTGAGTTGGATTGTAATAGTGGCCTATGGATGCATTTATTTCACACAAAGCAGCGACTCTCCAAGGGGACCTCTGGGTGAGAGAGGAACTGAAACAGTATGTACAAGGTATAAAATGAGGTAGCGGTGCTTGTGCTGTGAGATGTACTTGAAGTGCTAATGAAAAAAAGTGTGCATAAAATTCTTCACATAAATGTAGAAGTAGACAGCTGTGGAATATGACAGCACTTAAAGTGGAGGGGCTATTTTTTATTGAACAAAGCCAGGATGTCCACGGAGGAGACCATGTGATGTTTTTACTTCAAGAATATTTAGGGCGTCCCTTGAGTGTCATATTCAGGAACTCTATAAAATGTAAATAATTTTCCTGAAAAGAAGAACTACTGGAAAGAAGATGGATTTTAAGTTGGTA
Organism: Melanotaenia boesemani; assembly: GCF_017639745.1. NCBI lineage: Eukaryota > Metazoa > Chordata > Actinopteri > Atheriniformes > Melanotaeniidae > Melanotaenia > Melanotaenia boesemani. The sequence goes on from NC_055702.1 coordinate 10,961,808, forward strand.
TATGTGAACGATGGAACACATTTTGTCTATTTATGTCTACAGAAGAAAGAGAGAGATAGCACAAGGAACACACTAGACTAATGACTCCGATGTCTCTCTGCTGCAGTGCAAAAACAGCAAGCTTAATCAATTTTATGAAATGAACGGCACTGTAATTTTCACAATATTGATTTTATGCAGCTGCACTGAACGCAAGTGTTTGTTGTTACAAATAAAAATGATTTAGAGAAAATGGACAAAAATCCCCTCAAAAAAAAAAAGCAGATTTAAACCAGGAATGAAGTCGCTGTCTTCATGGATTTGTTTTGTTATTGCTAAGCTCCATGTGAACAGAGCTCCAGGCAAATATGTTGTTTCTGTGATGGGGACTAAAGCAAGGAATGAATAAGAAACTAAAGAGTAAAAAACAAAAATGTATTATTTAACTACTTTTAGTTGTGTACCTTGCATTTAAACGATTGAGCGTTGAGCACAAGTGAGTGCACGTTTTTCTTTCTCTCTCATGCTGGGAGCATTTCTACTGCCCTTCAGATGCCTCAGGACATGAATATTGCATTTAGCTTGACCCCAAACACAGAGATGATTTGTAAATGCAATCATCATCAGTGGTGAAGTGAACCTTGTCTGCTTGAGTTAAGCAGCTGACTTCCAACAGTGTGTGTGTGTGCTCTTTATGGGTTAGTGATGCAGCAACTTGGTGAACACATTAGTGTTTTTTTATTGGCTACTTACAATGTGCCAGTTTATGTAATCATACCTCCTCTGGTGCTAAACAAAGCAAATGTTTATCATGTTGTGTTTCTGTGTCGTTTTCTCCCTCAGCAGTGTGATGAGGATATCACCTTTTCCTTCACCTCTACATTGTCTCTGTGTCTTCATTGTGAAGCTGATGAGACTGTCAAAGACACAACGTCTGGCCGAGTGATCAGATGAGACAAGGGCAACGACTTACCTCATTCTCACCTGCAGCTGCTGCTGGTGTGTGTGTGTGAGTGTGTTTGTGACTCATATCGGTGTAAATCTGTATAAACCTCAGGTGCTCACCTTCAGCTGTACCCTCAGAATTACTATAAATAGGGCTGACTTGGCTTCAGGCATAGCTAAATTATTTGCAATCTCTTTAAATGCACTCAGTGAGTATTTTAATATTCTGACTTTATTTGTCCGATTTTATTTATTTATTTTATTTATCAGTTGGCTTTCAGCTGCTCAGTCAAGTCAATACTCAACACTTCTCCACCTCAGTGTTTATGTTTTGTTCATTTTTATCTGGTAAAAGATAAATGAATATGACTGATGGTCCAGACAACCCAGTAAACAAAATGATGGCACAGCATTTTTCTAAATACTCGTGGAGGTAGTTGTACCCTTTGGTTCTGTTTATTTGTGATTTCTCTCTCATAAATGTTAACCTGAAAAAAAAAAAAACATATACAGACAGAATCAACATATAGAAAACCCAAGCTTGAGTCAGAATCTGATGTAACTGGTAAATAAAAGTGACGAAGAAAAAAATAAAGACGCAGTTGGTGGAAAAAGTGTCATAAGCTTTCTTTGAATAAACAAGAATAAACAAAGAATTCTTTTCTTAGCTGTGCTGTATATAATGAAAAGACCTCAATTTTTAAATGTGTTAGCCAGAGAGTCTGATTATCACTGAGGAGATTTCCTTTAAGCTGCTGCATATTACTTTTCTTCTATTTTTCATTATTTTTCTTGCCTGTGAAATGCAACTTAATTGTAAAATTTATCAATTTTTAAGATATAGTTTTATTCCTGCTGTAATTTTTCAAAGTACTAATATAATAAGATAGATTTAGATTTGGAGATTATGGGGTTAAGAGTAGACACAACACAACACCTATAAAAAGTATATATTATTTTAATACATATTTCTCCATATGCAGTACGCTATTGGATATCATAATGAGCAAATAGGAAATGTTTCTGTTGGATCATTTTATGAAATCTGCTGTCTTCAGCTTTATGAGAGGTCTTGAAAGGCAAAGTGATAATTCAAAGCTTTTCCTAAGTCTCAAGTGTGTTGTCTAATCTTAACCAATTCTGTTCCCTAAACCAATCCAAAACGTTAAGATTGCTGATATCTTTGGTTTATAGAATTATAAAATTATGCTGAAGTACTGTTCCTCAAGCAATGACATTAAAGAGGAGAGGGAACAGTTTGTTAGAGCACAAAGACTAGCACAGACATTCTAAAAAGATCATTTAGAAAAAGAAAGACCATTTTATACAACACTGCGGTTTATTTTTAAGTGCATAATACTATTTTTGTGCCTTTACAGTGATGGAAATGAATTATTTTATTAGCTGGTATTTTATACTCTTAAATATCTTTGTAATTAAATTTCAATGTTGACCTTAAAAGATAAGCCAAATAAAATATGCAACTTAATCATACCAGATTCTTGATCGGTTCCACATGTGAGATCATTGTTTTATTTAAAATCCAATACAGTGGATCACAGAGCCAAAGCAAAGAAAATATACCGTTGTCCACATCTTTGCCAACAACAGAGTTTGTGTAAAGTAGACCAAGTGAAATGAAAGGTGGAGACGGAGAAGATGGTTAATGTGGAGTGATGGATAAATCATCATGGGTTGTGAGGTGGTAGCCAAACGCATAATGAAGGAGGGACTCTGCAGAAGAAGAGCAGAGCCAGTGCAGTGCATCCTAGGAATGATCAACTCTTGGTAGCTTACTAATGAAATGGAAAACATTTACATGCTCTCACCTTTGGGGAGCTGGGAGGTAAAGACAGATCTCAGTTAATTTCCCCCAACTTCAAAGCAAGAAACACACTGAGAAATAATGACATTTGGGTCAAACCTCCTTGTCGGCTTTAGGTCATTAAGGTGCCACACTAGCTTTCACTGTAAATAGCCCACCAAGGTTGAACGCCTTTCCTAATGAGCGTCTGCACTACTGGCAGCACAGCAGTACATGTTTGATGGCAAACATTAAAATGCATTATTCTGTTCAAGAGAAAGGCAACAAACAACATGCAGAAGAAAAAAATGGTGCAGGACACACAATCAGGCCCTGTTAATGCAAAGTATGAATAAAACATTAGTAGGAGTTTTGCACCATGTCTCTCAGTAGACTTAAAAAAACGCTTCCGAGCACTTAGTGATAATGCAGAGGGAGACTTGATGAACAGCTCATTTTGCACTGCATGTATTCTACTATACATGCAGGCTCCCAGAAGCAGTTAGGCAGGAGGTTGAAAATTTGACTTTGAATATAAAATAATGCAGGATAATATAACTGCACCATCATATTAGCTCAGCTTCCTGTGAATGCTGTGAGTAGAGTTTCCTGGAAGACCCTGAAAACCTATTTCTTCAATAAGATTTTTAATATCAAAGATAAGATATATGAAAGCATGAGGTAATTTCTCATGGGAGATTTCTTGATTTCTGTTTTTGTATATTTTCTTTCATCAAACTGAGATGGGTATGCCTCTGATTTTCATAAAAGTAAAACTCATAAGGTCATCCTATATTATGTCAGTGGATCTTATTTGTGATCTTTGTTGCTTTTGTGATCATAAACAGAAAATGTTGTGGAGAAATATTTAAAGAGGCTTTAAATTTGTTTTAAACAAGGATGGAAAGTACAGATAAATTGCATTTCTTTAAATGGGAAATTGTGATCAAAACACACGAACTACTTTATGCAGTTTAATCTCAACACTTCCTTGCATTGTTTCTTTCTCCCTCCTGTTATGATGGTGTGGATTATGCATGTCAGCTACCATGCATGTGTAATGCAAGCACAGTGGAATAGTTTATCTCTAAGAACTCCTTTCCTAATTGCACAGTTCAGTGAAAGTGTCATGATCCTTTCTGCAATTTTCCTGCAGCTCTGTGAAATCTCTGAGAGGTTTGCTGTTCCACTCAGCTCGGCTTCACCTTGGTGACAGGCCAAGCCGGCGTTTACATCCATGAGAGGCCCCAGGTTTTCATATTACAACATCAGACATTCCTGAAGGCTCGGTGCACAGTGCCCTGACTGTTGAGACTGTTGGGCCGTTGGAAAGTGCCTAAAATAGATTTTGAGGGAGACACTTCTATAATGGTGCCCCTCAGGGGTCCACCAGACTAGGAATATCAAAACTTCATAAACACTGCTCTTGTTGTACTATGAATCTTGGCTGTTGAATATGGATGTGATTGTTTGCATGTTTATCTGAGGCAACTGTGATTACATTCAAAGCATAAACTAAAAAAGCCTTTAAAAGTTTTACTTATTATTTACTACGTAATTACTACCTAAAAATTTCCTGCTCTACCAGTGGATGCAAAAGCTTTTCAGCTTGTAAATATAGGCTTGTAATGAGCCAGAAGTGTGGACCTTTAATGCATCCTTTGTTCCTGCTGTCTTATCTAACAGTTTCTGTTCTAACCTTGTCCAGAGGGAATGCTGCAGCTTTAACGAAAACTGATAGATGAGCTACAGGAAACAATGATGGACAGGCTTCACTATCAAAGGTTTAACCTCTGATAGGCTTGATGCAAGAGGTTCAGAGATGCAAACACAAGAACAGTCAGTCTCCAGAGTCTCCAGCCTGAAATGCACACACACACACATACCTATTACACGCATACAAGATCTGACAACTTCAGTGGCAGTCAGTTATCGTTCTTAATTTTACATGAAACTTTGAGCATTTTATCTTTCAAGTTTTTCAAAGGGAATTCTAAAAACCACGTGGGCTGCACCTTTGACAATACACAAAACAGATACATTTTTAACATTCAGATTTACAGTAAGTTTGACAACTAACCCTGCAGAACGTCTTTTAGAACTTCCCTGAAACACCGCATATCATCACAATTACTTTCCAGGGTGATTCTAAGTAAATGTTTATGACCCTTTCATGGAGCATAATGTACACATTTTGTCCAGACAAAATCTACAAGAAGTTGGAACTTGCCAGCATGTGAGAGATAAAGCCCAGACCAGCCTGTAGCTGCTGTTTAAACATTGAAGGAAAGAAAGGATTGCTGAAAGCTGACATAATTTTGTGGCATCAGCAGATACACTGGTGGTATGAGCCAATAACTGGCATTCCCACCATTGTAAACACAGCAGCATATCAGCACTATGTTTAGATTGAGTTCCATCGAGCCTGTTTGGATTATGTTGCTTCTTTGTTGATATTATGGATATATATTACAGTTGGGTTTTCCACAAGTGGAGAGAAAAATGTAATCAATCTATTCATGCACCAGCGAGTTCTTAACAATCCACTCCAGTTCACTGAGCCCCGTCTAAATAGCAAGTTTCTCCCAGTCTAAGCAATGCATTCACAGCCTTAGTAGGGAGCTAGGGTAGCAAAATACCTGCTTTAGATATTCTGCAATAACCATAAATAATTTGGAATGGAATATGGTTTTTCACCTGCAGGTAACAAAGAGGTGAAAATTCATGTGTCCAAATAAATTGGGTGCAGGAAAATAGGGTGATTTTATTACATGCACAGCGGTCTAGGCTTGTGACCCTTTTGTGTGATGGTGTTAGGGGATTTTTCAGACAGCACCTAATACGCAGCAAGCTGCCAGTTTCTGGAATTCTGGGTTTGTTCAATCTGCTCTTGACAGCAAAGCCATTGCCTTGATTGCCCCCCCCCCATCCCTCCACTCTTTGGACCTGAATAGCTCCTCCAGTGAAGCACCGAGACAGTGATTATGCAGAGCGACGTGTGCTGGGAGAACACCAATTACCCCGATGTGCCTTTTCTTGTTTGCACATTGTTGAGTAGCACATGGGCTGGTGTCCCACGAGTACACAACAGCACACGTCTGAAGAGGCGTTGCTGGTGAAAGCAGAGGGGACTGTTTCTGAAAGGACTCCCTCAAAAAAAAGAAAGAAAACACAATAACGAATGTCACAGGAAAGATCACAAATAAGAATGTGTATAGAATATGTCAAAACCTCTGTGTTGGACAGGAAAAAAAGAAAGAGAAGGAAGCCTTATAGCACTTTAAGATGCCAGAATGAGTGATTGATTATTTATTCATCTTTGATTATTGTATCTAAAATCTAACAGTTATCAATCTGCATGTTTTTAATGTAAACCTTGCAAATTTAAGTGTTTTATCTGCTCTATACAGCTGTTAAAATGTTTTTAGTTTGGAGGATTATAACAGAAGAGCTACTTAGAACGGAAACCCAAAAAGAGCAAATGGTTCATCATGGAAAATAACTTAAACCTAAAATATTTAGGTAAATAATGGTTTGATGAAAGATTATATTGTACATTTTAAAAACAGCATTAACTTAGCATCAGACATTTACACAGACTAGGTCAATGTATGGCTATTTAACTGTACAGACACTTGGAATCCAGACTTTACAGAATCTGGCCTGTACACCTTTCTTTGCACATTTGTTTCAACCCCATGTCACATTTTTAAATTAGCATTTGCAAAGTGCCTGTGGTTTAATGTGACCTGTAATAAATAGATGGCCCTGTGTAAACTTTGTACCAGAACCCTGACCCTTTAGATCCTCTGTGCTGTTAATAGCCTCATTGGCACTGGACTGATGGAGCTGTTCATATTCCCAGTAACACACAGGAAAACAAAAAGGCAAATTCAGGAGGCAACCTGCACCATTTAAACTCAGAACTGATATGCTGTCATTGTTTGCAGCTGTATGCTAAACTGCAGGATAACTGCTTTTTATTGTATGTGTTAAATTGTTTATTGTCCATTTTGAAAGCAACAGCAAGCTACCATGCTTAATATGGTGCTTTGTATAATGATTGCCTGAAGTAATAAGAAGCTGTACTCTTGTTTAAGTCCAATGGCATAACCTTTGACTGACTCATTGTGTTTGTTTAGTTACTAAGATAATCACATTCTTGTTTAGCAAATAGAGATCAAATACTGTATATATAAAAGATTTTCTACAAAAGGTGCAAACTAACGATACCATTCTTTTGAGATCTATAAACATTTATCAGAAAAAGTGATTTGTTGTTTCTTTAGGCCACTGTTTCAATCATGTTAAGATGTCTAGTGGATGAAGCAGTGCCAGTTTTACTTTGGGTTATAAAGCCACAGATATGCCTCTGGGTTTGTTTGTTTCAAGGTTGCGAGAGGAGATAGCAGCTGTAAAGCTCTGCAGTGCTTTCCAAAGGGATCCACTCCATAATACCTCTATCTAACCTCCCAGGCTGAAAAACAATCATGTGCGAGCTGGAGGTCCCCGAGCATCTGCTTCCAGTAATAGGACCTGCCTCTGCCCAGTAGAGATGTGCACGCTGCAACCATGGTGGAGAGCTTTATGAGAGCTTGTTTTGTCAGGCCCAAAACGGCTGAAAGAATCAAACTGAGCGCAAACCTTAGGGTGAGTTAAAGTCGGTAGAGATGTGAAAGAAGATTTATGGTAATTCACCTTACAACAGTAACATTTACAAAATGTGTTAACAATTTTTTTGCATGAAAGCAGCAAATATAAAACTCCAGTTATATGTTCAAATTCTTAACAAATTGTAAATGTGAAAGACAAACATATCCTGTTTATATCATTTTCTTTACCACCATATGAAAGAGTTTGATTCTAAAGACTATATACACCTTAAACAGTTCATTTGTGTTGTGAGAGTATAAGCAATTTTATTCTGCTCCACAAAGACTTTTAGAGTCTCTCGGCTCATTGTTTTAGGTATCCGCCTGCACCTTTATTACTCTGCTTCCAGCTGGGAAACGTTCAGCTGCTGCATGCAAAAGCTCTCAGCAATGACATTATGAAATTATAGTTAACTGAAAACAAGGCTGCTGGACTCAAATTCAGCAGTTTGCTAACATGCTAACATTTTACTTTAGTTTGTGTTGATGTGTACACAAAGATAATTGTGTAGAAGCAGAGTGACTTTGCAGAAGTGTACTGCACATGCTTCACAGAATCACAGTCCTCAGATTAATAAAATTTATATGTATATATATATATATATATATATATATATACATATAAGAAACCTCTCTCTTCAGCTACAGGAAAAGTAAACAATGTGGAATAACTTGATTTTCCTTAAAACAAGTAATTTGTTTTCCTTTTGCCACTTGCAAAAAGATGAGTGCACAAAGATTGTTTTCTGCAATAATAAAACCAAAACAGGAAAAAAACAAAAAAACAAAAAAACAAAACAAAAAAAAAAAAACAAAACAAAACAAAAAAAAAAACAGAGAAATAAAAAACAAAGCAGAAAGAGCTGAAGAAGAAACTGAACCACTGTGAGTACAGAACTAGCCAAAAGCAAGTGGCCTCAGCCTCAGCTGTCTGTCTGGTTAGATAAAGTGCAATACATCGAAATTCCTTTTCAAATGGATTTTTTTTTCTTACAAAAAAATTCCTTCCAGTAACATGGAGGGCTTTCATTTAAATTTTGCCTCAGGAAAAGTGACAGAAGGGCCTGTAACTTGGTGCACTTCAGGAAAGTTTTATTGTTAGTCTTTTTCAACTTATATAGTTTCCTTTTTTTAAAAGAAAGTTACAGTGTGCTGTCAGTCATACTTGTCAGAAAAGAAATGGATTCAGACTTAAGAAAAGAATTGGCCAAAATGAATAGAAATAAAAATAGATGGGAGTAGTGTGGAAAAACATAGTGGAACAAAAAAATACTGGATTTCATTCAGGTGGCAAGGAACAATAACACAAATTAGACATGGAAAAGAGATGGTGCAATGTGCAATGACATGAAAATGACTAGGACAAGAAATCAGATCCTAAAATGTGAAGCAACATTAAAAATGGTTCTACTTTTTGTCATGTAGCTATTTTAAAAAGGGCTGTAGAGTGCAACTTTCAAGAAACACCTCTTAGCAAGGTTAGCCTCCAAAAAGTAGAGCTAATTTCACACAAAACTAAATCCTGAATTTTAATTAGAGTCTTAATGAGAAGGATATATGAAAACAGTGCAAATTAATTTGGGCTGCATCATTAATCAAAGAAATTGCTGTAATTAAGAGCTTGATGTTAGGAGTGAAGCTGATAGATGGTATTTAAAAAAAAACAAAGATATGCAATCTCATGTGTGACATTTAGCTATAAATAGAATATAAAAACACAAGAGAGTATCCACAATTAAGGCTGCATCTTAATTCATGAATATGTATAAGTAGAGGTTAAAACACTATCTGGCTTATAAGCAACTCTGCACAGCAACAGAGATCCTCATGGAAAGTCAGAACTTTCTTTTGGTCCTCTCATTTCACTTCAATTCTGACAGATTCCTTCTGCAAATTATTTAACAGAAATCATTGTGCTAAGTTAGTAAACATGCTTTTAAGTCTCAGATAACATGAACTGTTGTAGATGCGCTTCTAGATGTGCGGGAAACGGCACATATCGACTTAGAGAGATCAGTATCTGTTTCCTTCTTGATTTGACATCCTGTGTGTGATGGTGTCATTCAAACATGCATTCTCACACTGCCACTATGATCATGAGTAGAAATGAGTAGAAATAGCAAAATAGCAATTTTAGAAGAAAGAGACATGCTTACCTCATTCATAAAGAAATATGTTTGTCCTGCTGGTTTGTCTCCTCTTCATATTGCCTCCCAGCAGCTTTGTGCACTTTTCTGTGATTAAGGGTGCAGCTGTGATGGCAGCTGTGGAACACAACACTGACCTTTACTCGGATAAATGAGGAGAGAATTCTGCATAGATGTTGTTAAACACTGACAGCTTAAAAACCTGACATCAGCACTGACTAGAGAGCAGTTTCCAGTCAAATATGGCCTTCGTCTTTCCACATTAAAGAAACATGACCTCAGAGAATGTTCAGAACCACATCCTTGAAATTGCTGTGACCAGCAACAGAGGCCCTCACATGTTTATGTGTGGCCTAAAATATATTTCCATTAACTTGCCATGACTGTCCGAATGCAGCAGAGTTAAAACTCTGATCTCACACTCTGATGTCTTCTTTCAAAAGAAAAAGATGCGATGTGACTATCGTACTGCAATGATTACATGTATCGATGTCATGAGCAGCTACACAACTATAAAAAAAGCTCAATAACCTCCATTAATCTTACTGTTTAATACATCACATCAGTTTCTATATGCTATCATATGCAATATATTTACTTGCTTTACTTTACATGAGTAAATGTGTCATTGTTTTGAAACTGTCTTCTTATAAATAGCTTCTTATTGATGCGTCTCATGCATGTTCCTCATACAAATACCTGTGTTTTTTGTTTCTGTAACAGTAAAGTTGTTGGTAACGTATTTCACTGCAGTTGTCTGGTAGCTGTAATTAAGGCTGATTTTATTTTTCATTATTAAATGTCTACTGTTTTTTTTATTTTTACATTCTAGATAATGTAGCATGATTAATACAAGCATGGAGCTGCAAGTGTACCAAACAACAATCGACAAATCCCAGATTCAAACAGAAAGGGTGGTTTGAAGCAGGAAAGAACTTACTCAGCAAAACCCAACTTTAAAAGGAAGAAGTATGGAAAAACAACCAAGTATAGAAAAGCTTATAGGTGAAATTAGACAATTACTTCTTGACTGTTCAAGGAACAGTTACCCAGAGTTTAGCATATCTTTTCTAATAGCATCTCATAGTGGCAGCAGGCAGTTATAAGAAGTAGATGTGCATTTGTAAGCTGTGTGTAGTACCGGTAAAGTAAAACAAATCATCATCCAAGGATTATGAGAGTTGGTAAAGGCTAAAAACGTGTCAGCAATTAATTAGCCATTAATGTCTGTTTATTAATGCATATGGGAGATCATTGGGGGATGCTATGTGGCAATCATGGGTCTCACACCCTGTTCAGTTGACCCTCAAATCAGTTTGATACCCAGCTCCTCTATGTGTCGCCGTGTAGGAAAACACTGAACCCTATGTAGGCATGTAGAATACCACTGCTACTACATTGTATGCTTGTTCTCAACATTAACCAAATGCAAGCCTCTTCTATGGTCACAACTTTATTGTTTAAATCTTGTGAATCAAATCAAACTTAATTTATAAAGCAGTGTTTTACACAATAAAAACTCATTTTGAATATATATAAAACCTTCATACACTCAAGTATAAGTTAAATAACACACACCTGATCTCTCTTTCTCACACACACATCATCACACTCACACCCACACAGCCCACAACACCCCACCACCTCTTTTTGCACAGACATAAACTCTGACTTCTAGTTTCTGTCTCTCTAACTGAAACATCAATATAAAATGAAAACTGGAGATAAACATCTGAGGATAAACATCTGTCTTGACACTGAGGTGAAGAAATTATATTTTAGAGATCCATCCACACCAGGAGCCGCCTCACCAAGGACTACAGATGGCGTCACCACAGGAACCACCCAGATCACCGCCGGGGCCCATGCTACAGCCAGGGCTGCAGCGCAGGACCACCAACCACCCCAACCAAGGTGATCTCCACAATGACCCACAGATCGAATAGGCATAGCCCCCGAGCAAGGATTCCCAAGAGAAAAACACTGGAGTTAAAAAGTTAAAAAGCAAAAACAAGGTCAAAATAAACCTAAAACAATAAGAACAAATAAGAACCATCAAAATAAACAGAAAATATTAAGTACATAAATAAGTACATGAATAAATAAGTAAAAGACAGATATATAAAATAATAAATAAAAACTGACTAAATAAAATAAATAAATAAATGTAAATAAATAAAATAAAGTTGTAAGCTAAATTAAAAAGATGAATGCCCCCTCATCACGGTTAATGGTGTTCTTGGCTCGCCTCCTGATTTCTATGGTCTCCTTGATCAAGCACTGGATGAGGGGGCATTCATGCTGTCCCAAATATGGGATTCTCTCCTGCAAAGACCATCGGGCGGCAGGAGGCGTGACCAACCGGGCAAAAATCTGTCAGATTGCCAAGCCTGGACACGCCTCTAGGATAACATAAGCTAATAACGACATGTCACGACACACGCTGGATGACGGTTTCTGAAGAACACTGATGTTTCAGTTGAAAAATGTCAAGATAAAATTACAAGTCCTGAAATAAATTCTTAGTCTGATCAAAAGAATTCTTACAAATACAATTGAATAGACTAAATGTACCTAGTCACCCTTTCTGTAGAGTGTGTCCATGTTAGGAATCCAGTCCAGTTTGTTGTTTAGGTATTATAAGAGTCCACTCTCTTAATGTCCATTCCCTGGATGTTCATCTGTGAGGTGACAGCAGACCAGCGTCTGTGAAAATCCACCACCATCTGCTTGCTTTTCTCCACATTGATCAGGAGGTGGTTTTGCTGACACCAGTCCACAAAGTTCTGTCTCAGTGATCAGTTTGACAATCACAGATTCATCTGAGAACTTCTGCAGAACACAGCTGTCCGTGTTGTGTCTAAAGTCTGCAGTGTAGAGGGTGAAGAGAAACGGGGCCAAGACTGTCCCCTGCGGGACATCTACGCTGCAGGTCAGCAGGTCAGACACACAGTCCTCTCTGTCCAAACAGTCCAAACGGTTTGTGAGATAGTTCAGAATCCACTCTGCCAGATGAAGGTTCATCCCAGCCCTCTCCAGTTTGGCTTTCAAGAGCACTGGCTGGATGGTGTTCAAAGTACTGGAGCAATAAAAAAAACATGATTCTCACACTGCTGCTGGTACATACAGTTATAAGACACAGTAAAGGGCACAGTACCAGTTTTAGCTAGCTAAACTGTGATGGTGTAAGCCAGTGGTGTAGTCTACATGATACGCAGGTATACGCCGTATACCCACTAGAAAAGGTCACAAATTTCTGTATAACCACTAAAAATTGCTCCAAGATGCGTATCAACATCTTTTGTGACATAACTTCACTTTCCCGGTCATAAATTAGCCACGAAGCGGGCCCGTTTAGACCATGAGGAATTCCGTCAAAAGTGACGTTGAGCCGCCGCAGAGAGAAAGCAGCTTGGCCATCTGTCCTGATCCTGACCTGCGTCCCTTAACACCTGGTGGCTGGTTGCTAGACAAGCGCGAATTAAAGAGTGGCGGATGAGAGGAAGAAGATGCAGCAGAAAAAGAAGAGGAAGAAGATTTTTGGGGCAGTACGATGGAGAGGGAATGCAGAGAAAAAAACATGAAAAGAAAACAAAGTCAAATCACACTGTTTCAGTGTGTCAGTGAGTGTGTTGCTACTGGTTCTGTTTCCACGGTCGATTCGAGGGACACTGCAGTTACACACTTACGGACGAGGAGGTGAGCCTAACGCTGTCGTCCAACCTGGGCCGCGTTTCAGAAAGTGGGTTTAGTGAAAACTCAGAGTTGGTCAACCCAGAGCTGCGCTTTAAATTCAGTTTGTTTAACCCGCTTAAAGTAAAGTAAAACAAGCCTTCACACACTATATGACAGCAATTTAAGAACACACCCATCATTGTCTCTCTCACAGTCACACAGACATCCACATATATGCACAAACAAAGCCGTCTCCCCTCCCTACATTATACACAAACAAGAACTCCACAGTTTCTGTTTCTTAGTACAAAAATAATAAAAGTAATGAACATCTGGCTTGACGCCACTGTGAGGAAACAATATCTTGGGGAACCGATCACACCAAGAGCCAGCCCACCCATTTCCACAGAGGCCAGCACAGCAACCACCCAGATCAGGGCAGGCCAGAGTCCACATCACAGCTGTAGGACTGCAGCGCAGAACCCCCAGCCACTGGGACAAGGGCGATCACCACGGCAACAACCCCCAGTCCAAGCAGGCAAAGCTCCTGGGGCGAAGGATCTGCATGAGGAAAAGAATGGCTGTTATACATCTTGTGTTGTTTACATTTAGATAACATAACCAGTCTTTCATGATCTCAGTTATGTGTGGATGCAAACTTTAATAATTACTGTGGTGCTCATTAGCAAAGTATACATTTATGAGCAGTTGCTACTTTTGGGAAGGGTGCTAGGGGACAGATGTTACACCAGGACATGATGTATGAGGGTGGAGGGTGGTTGGGGGGGGGTTAGAGTATACCCACTAGAATGTTTTAAAGAACGTTTGAATGGAATTAAACCACTACAGACCATCAGTTAAGAGTGTTTATTTGACTGGGACGCTACAGCCATAATAGTGGAATGAGGTCTCACCCTAAGATTTAGTTCTAACATTAGGAACATCTAAAATTCTGGTACCAGAGGACCTCAGGGTCCGCGAAGGCTCATAATTCAAAAGGAAGTCAGATAAATAAGAAGCTAGAAGGCCATTAAGACATTTATAAACCACTAGAATCAGTCCTGAAACAGGGGGAGCTAATGCAGTGATTTAAAAACTGGTGTAATGTGTTCCCGCCCTCTGGTCCTCATCAGCACATGTGTCGCTGAATTCTGGAGTAATTGTAGGTTAGAAAAACTCTTTTTGGGAAGATCAGAGAGCAGGGCTTTACAATAATCTAATCCACAAGAACTAAAAAACATGCACCAGCAGACTATGTTTTTAAGATAATAAAACATTTCTAATGTGGGAATTAAAATAATCTCAGAGTCAAAAAGAATGTCCCGATTTCTCAAACACAGAAGGTTTAAAATTTTGTAGTTTTGGGAAAAATATTCTCTCTCTTGTCTTCAGGATTGATAATTTAAACCTCGGTTTTGTCCTGATTAAGCTGTATAAAATTCTCTGCCATGAGAGTTCTCTGCTGTACTTGTTAAGGACTCTTGGAGCCACTAAGCCAATGTCTGGTCAATGAACAAGTCTGGAACATCGATAAACATTTGTCTTTCTTGCATTACCAGTGTGTTCAACAACTTTTTTCAGTTAATTCAACATGCTTATCCGGTGTCTCGTCTGCTGGTGAAGGCTCACTCAGATAGGTTGTTAAGTGTAACAAACGAGTGCACAAGACAAGAGCTGGCAGTGATGACAGAAAGCTAACGGCTAATTTAACACATCACACACAATCTTCTCTCATCTCTCCAAACAACATGGCCAAGTGCATGGAAAAGCAAACAGTTTGAAGTTGATTGTGTGGCGAGTTCAGGTGCTATTTTGTTTGCCCAGACACTGGTGTATAATTATCTTATACACTGAACCAACATGTAGAATCAGACCATCTTCTGCATGTGTGGTCAAATAGCAAGTGTTTCCTTGTACACGAGTGGAAAAAGGCACAGAGCAAAGTCGAGTTGATTAGACTCACATGCACAACAAAGAAGCAGAGAAGAGACAAGAAAGTGAGGATAAAAGTTATTTGAGCTGACAACTCATCAAATTACTGCTATTGCAGTAAAAGCTTCCCATTAAGTCTTGGTTGTGTCTAAATTGATGTTTTTTTCTAACAATTCTCCTCAACAAAGCATGTCAGGGCAACTCAAAGTGCTTTACATAAAACATTCAAAGCAATACAACAAGGTGCAAAAGAAATGTTAAAAATAGGAGAATTATAACTAACCAAAAAGAATAAGAGAAATGAAATAAAAACAGAATAAGTTCTGCACATTTCTGCAAACATTTCACCCAGTCTGGCACTACAGTGTTCTTTAACTGGGTCTTCTACTGTTTTGCCATCACATTATATTTTTATTCCCAATTTGAATGAAGTGAACAAAAATCTGGAATTCTTTATCAAAAATTATACTAAAACACAATAGTTTCCTTGGTCGGAAGTCTTAGTTCTGTTTTGACAAACAAAGATTTAAGCCACAGTTAAACCTATAGACCTTGTGCAGTGTGCTTCGGGGACGGTGGCTTGTATTGGAAATAACCGAATCACTCTACTGGACAAATTATCAGCACACTGGAGGACATAACTGCCCATACTGATATATATGTCAAAGCTGCTTGTGATATCACCAAACCAATACATAAACTGAGATGTGCTGTGCATATTATCAAGATGATGATACACCACAAGCTCTGCTTGCTTTGAAAGAAAGAAGAAGAAGAAGAAGAAGAAGAAGGGGAAAACAAACAGCCAATTTAACCACAAAAAGTTCAAAGTCTCATTCAGATTTGAATTTTTCTCATGGCTGTTGCACTTTTTGGCATTGTTATAAATACAAAGATCACCTAGACTCATTATTATATTAAAATCGCATAATTTTGAATGTCTTCTGCTGGGATCCATAGGATACATAAGTTTGGAGTAGCAGATGCTTTCTACTCTTTTTGGATATATTTTGTAGTATCTTTCTATTGTTGTCTATAAAATGTGACTTCTCTTTACACATATTTTATGGCTGTTGTTGTGGTCAGAGGTTAATTTACAGTGTCTTCTGTCCTTCTGCAAACAAAAATGAATTATTGCCCCAGCAGCCTGTGCCAGTATAAGCATCTCAGAAGGATAAATTGCAAAGCAGCGGAAAAAAATCTAAACATACACTAGCCGAAAACAAAGAGAGGAACATCACAGAGGTGGGTCAAGATTCCAGTATAGAGCACAACTTATCAGATTTAACTGAAGTGATATTTGCAGAAGAAAAAGTAACCCACTAAAAAAAAATTGAACTGCTGACAAACAGCTTAAATGTGCATTTGTATGTCAACTGAGTCTTACATAGAAGATGTGAGGCAGTTGTGGGCTGTTTTAGCACTCAGTGAGGGACACACAGCAGAGCCTACTTTGAACTTAATGCCCCAGTTTTTCACTGTCACACACAGTAGGCATCATCTCATTGTTTCCCCATGAAAGCAACTCGGACTGACCATTATCCGACAATAAAGCCTTTGGCTTTACTGTATGGTGGCCAAAACCCCAGGGGATGTGATAAGACGTAGGGTGGATTTGGCTCTCAAAGCTGTAAATCTTTTTTACATGCCCCCCTCTCAGCTCATGTTGGAGGCTGTTGCTGTCTGAGCTAATTGGCTGAAAGGACTCTCCCCGCTCGGGGCTATGAACAGAAAATGAGAAGCAGAAACTGATTGGCTTTGCCCACAGGAGTTTAGACGATGACAGAGGGTTGAAATGGGGGTGGAAAAATGAAAGCATATACATACACATATATCAGGATTTGCTGATTAATATTTTTCAGTAGAATTATTTATTAATGTGCAGCACAAAAATAAATTTAAGTATTGAAGGCTTTTGTGCTTTATAATTGACATTTATCATGAGAGATCAACACTTATTTTAAATGGTATCTGTAATGTAATTCTGGAGCCAAAAGTGTGTTTCTGGAGTTGCTATCAGACAACACCCTGAACAGATCACCAGTCCACCACCGAGCAAGTGTGCATGATTTATGGATGTAAGAAAGGAAGTCAGCATACCCATGCATGCATGGGGAAAGAGTGCAAGAAAAGGTTGTGAACCAGGAGCCTTCTTGCTTCTTGCAACAGTGCTAACCACCTTGAAACAAACAAAAAATAGGAATTTTATTTCTTTACTCAAAAATAAAAAGTAAATTAAAAATGAATATTTACAAAAGATATTTCAGTCAAAAATTATCCAGCTATTCTTCAGTGAAAACCACCTTGTTGTTCTACTAACATGAGGTCTAATCAGTACTGGTCCAAAACCAGATTTATTGCCATGGGGTTCTATGTAACGCTATGTACTCAAAAACATGTTCTAAAGACTATGTTCCTTAATACATACAGGTACATCTAAAAACAATTAGAATATAATGAAAAAGGTAAGTATTTTTGTAACTAATTTTAGAAAGTGAAACCCATATATCATATAGATTCTTGACAGAGTGGAATGTTTCAATGAAAACTCAAAATTCAATGACTCAAAAAATTATATTACATAAGATCAAATAAAAATAATATTTCAAACAGAAATATCAGGCTTCTGAAAAGCATGTTCATTCCCATGTACTTAATACTTGGTTGGGCCTCCTTTTGCTTGTATTACTGCATCAGTGCAGCGTGGCGTGGAGGCAATCAGCTCGTGACACTGCTCAGGTGTAATGGAAACCTATATTGATTTGATAGAGGCCTTTGGGTCATCTGCACTGTTGGGTCTGGCGTCTCCCATCTTCTTAATACCCCACAGATTCTCTATGGGGGTCAGATCAGGGAGGTTTGCTGGCCAACCAAGCACAGTGACACAATGGTCTTTGAAACAGCTTTTGGCACCTTTGGCCGTGTGGGCAGGTGCCAAGTTCTGGAAATTTTGTGGAAAATTAAGGAATGACATGCTCCAAAATTTCCTGATTGGCTGTGTTGACTGTGGACTTCAGAAAACACAGCGGACCAACACCAACAGATGACTTCAAGCAACATGGATTCATATGCCTCTCCAGATTCTGGTACCTTGATTTCTAAATTAAATGCAAAATTTACTTTCATCTGAAAGGAGGTATTTGGCTCACTGAGCAACAGTCCAGTTGTTTTCTCCACAGCCCAGGTAAGATGCCTCCAACAGCGTCTCTGGTTCAGGGGTGGCTTGACATGAGGAATGGGACATTTGTAGCCCATGTCTAGGATTCGTCTGTGTAGTGGCCCTTGATCCACTCCTTGCGAAGCTCCCCCAAATTCTTGAAGGGATTCCTCTCAAGGCTGCAATCATTTTGCTTGTGCATCTTTTCCTACCACACTTTTTCCTTTCACCCAACCTTCTATGAATATGCTTGGATACAGCACTCTGAACAACCAGCTTCTTAAGCCATGATTTGTGGCCTGCCCTCCTTGTGGAGTGAGTCAGTGACTGTCCTTCTGGACGTCTGTCAAGTCAAGAGTCTTACCCATGATTGTGTAGCCTGCAAACTCAGACTGAGACCATTTAAAGGCTCAGGAAACCTCTGCTGGTGTTTTAAGGTAATTAGCAGATTAGGATGTGACACTGACTTTCCAATATGTAATGCATGACTGCGAGGGCCCGGAAATTCCACCACACACAGCAGTTGGAATGTAGAAAAAACAGGCAATGGTCAGAACACAGACAGATGGGGTACTTATCCAAGACGTCAGGCGAAGCTCGGGGTCCAAAAACAAAACATGGGTCAGAATCCAGAAATCCAAGAAACCAGGCAAGAGGTATCCAACAAGGGCAAGGCAAGAGGGGTAATCCAAGGGCAAAAGTAGTAGGCAATCTGAAGACAACGGAATGCTGGATATTAACTTGGCAAAGTGCTGGCAATGATAATCTGGCAGAGAAGGAGAGACTGAATAGGGATTAAGTAGTGCAGAGAAACCAAGCAGCAATCAGGGAAAAACCAGGTGGGCTGAATTAGGCTGGTAGCCTGTCAGAGCAGGAACAAAGGCAGAGGCAGAGTAGCAATTAAGCCCAGGTGATCTGAATCAGCTGATGAGCCCAGGCAGGGCAGAGAACATGACACAATATTGAACTTTTTCCACAATATTCTAATTTTCTGAGACACTGAATTTTGGATTTACATTATCTGTAAGCTATAATTGTCAGAAGTTCAAGAAATAAAAGCTTGAAATATTTCATTCTATGTATCATGGATCTATATAACATTTAGGTTTCAATTTCTAAAATGAGTGACATAAAATATTGACCTTTTTTCATGATATTCTCATTTTTTGAGATGTACCTGCATGGTTTGAAACATACATTTATGTTTCAGGCTCTATCTTTGCCAAGTCAACCATCAACTTGTATGCAATTCTTGTTCATATATGAACAAAATTCCTCTTGTTTTTGCTGCAGAACTCCTCAGCTGCAGCCTAGAAATGGTGGTAATCTTATAGATTTATATGATATGTTTTTGGCCTGATCCAGAATATCAAGATGTGTGAGGATTCTATGATTTTTGGAATATTTAGGACACAGTTTTGGACATTTGTGGTTTATTTTTGCGAATAATTTTAGAACACATATGAATGCTTAATGTGGTTCAAATGCTTAATAATGATCTATTCAAAAATCCATCCATTCATCCATTTTCTATATGGTTTGTTTCAATTTATGGTCTCGGCTATTACAAAATCTGTTTAAAAATATTCAGTACCAAACTAAACTGTGTATTGTACAAAACTGTGAAGATCCATACACTTTTATCAAAGCAGAGTGACATTGATATGAACTTTAAATCAATGCAGGAAGTGTATGCTGGAACCTGTGTTCTGGAAACAGCAGCTTTGAGGTAAATAATGACCTTGAACATGTGCTCATGTCTATTTCAGTCAGCAGACTGCGTGCTGCTGCTGCAACACCTGAATGAGTGTGAAACAGCAAGCCCTCATGATAATGCTCAAGAGAGATGAGATGTGTGTGTTTGTGTTAGAGTATAGGAGTACTCAAGGTGACAGCTACTTCACAAATACAAAAGGCATGAATCTCACCTCTGCATTGCTCACACTCAATCGATGAACGCAGGCACATCATGATGGAACAAGACAAGTCATTTGAGAACTAATCCCCAGTGGCAGCTTTTAATTAGATCTGGGTTTAATTAGGATCCCCAGGTGTGTCACATCTGTCTGACATTGTTTCAGATTCAGTTTAAGCCATGACATCATGTTTGAGAGTGAAACCTTTGCTTTGCTTTGCTTTGATTATTTTGGGCTGGTACTGTATGTAGTTAGTGCTAAAATTAAGTCCATTAACTGATTATATATGTATATATAAAGAATAAAAGGCATGGGGATCTGAGTACCTGTGAGAATTTTTTTCCAGTTGTCATTATTTCGAACATTTTATGACACTGGTTTACTGCAAACCATCAGAGTGAATCAGACTGATTGATACGCCAATGATCGAGTGAATAAGCAACATGAATTGTGATATTACAGAATAGCTCAGATTCATAGCTCAGGTGTATTGTTGATTTGTATCTACATGCATATGCATATTCATGCTTAGAAATAATGAAGGAAAATATCACAAAACCTTCAAGATGCAATTTTGGAGGCCTACAATATCTCTGGCCATAACTGCTGCAAAATGAAGAAGCATTGCTTTAACTGCATGATTGCCAACAGATGATTCATGAATGAAAATATTCACAAGCTTCATCTATAATCTTCATTAACCCTCAGTATGTAGTATTAATCAGGATTTTTAGATTTTTCAGGCAATGATAATATTGACTTTTGTTATTTTCTGATGTCAGTGTCTACTCTCCATTTTCTTGGCCTCTATACACTAATCCACTCATCTCTTTCCCCATATTCCACCAGCTGTGAGTGAAAACAACTCACTGTTAATGGAGGATGTGAAGTCACTCGCTTGGCAGATGAACACAGGTTGGCACCTGGATGGAGCAGCTGTTTCACAATTTGTGACTGACAGATTGCAGTTTGGGATCCTACACAGACAGAAATGCTGCCAGGCAGCCAGCAGCACACTGGATACCAGCCATTCAATTAATCTCCAGCACCATCAGCCTCACAGCCACTCTGTCTCAGATACTACTTCAGCACAGATTTACTCACCTGTAATCCCACACCAAACCAGGAGAGAGGAGTCCAGTTGCACAAAATTCCCCCTTTTCCATTTTTGCAGAAACACAAACATATATCCAAAAGGTTTGATGCTTGACAGGTCTCATAACTTAAGTCTTGCAGGATGTACTTCTACAGTAATTTGATCAAATAATCTATTGCACAGGGGTTGATTTTGGCCGTCTGTGAATAATATGCTGCTTATTCATAATCCAAAATTACGGTCCATGTCTCCTTCAGTGCATTCCAAGCCTGTCAATCTGCTCACCCAAGTAATTTTTTATTTGTTTTGGCATGTTTCACTCAAATACCGCATATGAATGATGAAGTGTGCGTAGATTCTAGCTCGATTTTAACTAAAACACTCAATAGATATGTCACTTAGAGAATTTCTGAAACCACTATTATTTACAATCATTCATTATTGCCTAGACCTAGACTTAAACTTGGTTTCTTTATTTGGTCCAGTTAACTCAATAACATGCATGACTTGGTTATCTTGAGAAGAATATTGCTTTGACTTGAATGTTTTATGATTTTCTTTTCTTTTATGTGCTTCAGCTCTACCTTCTAACTGTAGAAGTGGCAGTGTTTAACAGTCAGCATGTTTACATGACACTAGAAGAAAATGTACTGTTGTGTTAGTCTGACCAAAATCAGACTTTTAGAACGCATGTAAATATGTTAGACTTTTGAAATACTATCAAATAAAAGCTCTCATAACTAAAGACACAGAATCCCAGAAAGTCAAACAACTGTGAAAATATTTAATCTAGACTCTAACAAAACTCTTTATATACATTAAACAGCTGAGATACCAATAAAGATGCTCCCATTCACACATTTATCTGCATCTTTCATCACACAGCCAATTTAAATTGTAGCTGCACAGCAGTCTATTGAGACTCCATATCTACTCATGGTTTGGCTAAACATTTCCATTGTGTCTCTTTTATCTAGTCCTGATTTTATAGGATTTCAAGCTGGAAGAATTGTAAGGGAACACACCCATCAAATCCCGAACAATTTCCAGCTTTGGGCCAACAACGTCTTAATTACAATCACTTGGCAAAAAAAAATAATGCAGGTCTGTAAAACTTGGCAAACCAGAAATGGTGAATAAGGTATTAATAGACAGACTTAGAAGGTGATGACACATTAATCATCAAAGACTTGCCAATATTTAACTCTTTCATGCATAGTGTTCAGTACAGTGGATGCTGATTTAAAGTCTGTTTTCTAAGCGTGGGTGTGGATATTTGCAAATTACCACTTCATTGTTCATTAGTGAGTCATCCAATACACTAAAACTTACTAAAGGATAAATAAATATATTATAAAACCTGATATACACACATTGTAATCACCAAGTTTGCCCCAGTGATAAACAGGACAAGAAAATGGCACAGCTGTGTTTTATAGAATATTTATATTATATAAATATGACAACATATTACTTTATAAATATTATAAACTCAAATAATATTAACAATAATAATAATATGTGCATCAGAGCCAACCCCCTCAAGCTGAAGGTGGACAAAAGGGGACAAATATGTAATTTCTCTTGACATATATACAAAGTCACAAGACACACCGAAAAGTGCTCACACCACAGTAAACAGTGCAGCCTGGGTGAACCTGCAGTTTCAAGTTGTGAGTAAAATTGAGAAATCCTTCTTAGGCATGGAGCATAAACGAGGGATGAAGCTGGTCACATTCTTCAAAGAGGTGCATCACTGAGACTGTTCAGGATGAGACTTCATAAAAGAATGTGTGAATCTTCAGATCTGGTCATGGACCAAATTTGGTCATTTGCCTGTGACCTATTCAATAAAAAAATGACTCAAAATGACTCAAAATGTAACACCAGTTACCAGCCCTCTACAGTGTATTCCAGTAGCAATGGAGAAGAAGGTAAAACGAGCGCTCCAATCAATGCAAGCTGTTGGTGAAGTCAACAGAAGTCAACAGAATAAGTCTTTAACATATTGCCACATGTAAAACAAAACGAAAAAAACAAAAAAACAAAACAAAAAACAAACAAACAAACAAAAAAGACTAAAGATGTTTATATCTGCATAGATTGACAACACCTAAGAAAGCACCAATGAGCCCTCATTACATTATGGCTCATATGCACAGTGGAGAATGTAGCAGCCCTAATGTCAGGAGCTATGTTCATGATGCAAAAAGTTCCTTCTGGCAAGTAAAACTAGATGAAGCTTCATCTCTCCTCACAAAATCCTGAGAATAGCTTGGCATCAACACTGCATCTGAAGTCCTCCAGAGAGCCATGGAACAAATCTTTGCCTGGGGATCCATGTATAATCATGGATGACATTGTTGTTGGTGGTACAGGATACAGGAAGCACAACAGGAAACTAAAAAGTGTGCTGGATCAAGGCAGACGGGTAAAACTCAAACTCAACCCCCTCCAAAAAGTCTACATACTAGAGGAGATGAGCTATAAACACAGGTCTGAAAGCAGATCCAACAAAAACCCAGAAAACAAAGCAGCTCTAAAATGCTTCTTAAGGATGGTTAGTTATCCTGAGTTTGCCAATTTGACAGTGAGCTGTCAGCACCCCTGTATCAGCTGCTGCATAAGGATGTTTTCTGGACATGGATGCAGCATCAACCGGATGCTTTTGAAAAGCTCAAAACATGAATCACAAGCTCACCAGTGCTTAATTTCTATGACTAGTAAAAAACCACTGACTCTGACTTGTGACTCATCCCAGCATAGTTTAGGGGCAGCCTGCTTCCAAGAAAGAAAACCAGTGGGACACGCCTCTCAAACACACTGATTCCAACTGAGACGAGATGCACAATGATAAAGAAAGACTTACTTGCAGGGCTTTTTATTCGCTACCTCTATCACTGGCCAGTAGTAATTGAAAATGACCACCAACTGCCGGTCACTATCCACAACAAGACATTTCACACAGTCCCAATGCTCCTGTAGTGCATGATGTTTAGACTGCAGAAATGTTATAACTGTCTACAAAAAACCTTCTTGGCTGACACCCTTTTCCATTCACCTAGGTGTGATGTCTGTCCCCTGCAGGAGAAAAGCACGAGTGTGACATTATGGCAGTTAAGCTGATATTTTCTGAGTAGCTTTAAGAACATCATGAGCACACAGCTGCAGACAAAGGGCCAGGTCAAAATGCATGTGCAGTATGCCTATTGAAATGAGACCCTTTTGTTGTTTCATTAGTGAAATAATTGTTGGGTTTTCATCATTCAGTGAAACAGGAATCATTCCCAGATCCCTTCAAAGAAAGTACTGGGACATGCTGGCACAGAATCTACAAAAACAATTGCAAAAGAAAGTGTATTTTGGACATCATTATGCAATAATATTGAGGCTACTGTCTAGGAATGTAGTGTCTGCAGCAGTCTAAACTCTCACTAACAAAAGGAACTCATGAAATTATAAGCAGTCCCTGGTCTGCCCTGATCTGTTGTTGCTTTAGACATCTTTGAATGGAACAACTACCAAGATCTTGTGCTTGACTCATACTTGGGGTGGTTTGAAATTGACCCGCTTAGTAGTTTATCATCCCTATCTAGCTAAAATGACCCTTTTCAGTGGCATACCACGAAAGCTGCATTTAAACAACAGCATACATGAGTGAGGCTTTGAATGTCTTTACTAGATCTTTGGACATTGTTTATATGACAAGTTGTTCAACAGCCTCAGTGAGAAGGGCTGTAAAATGTGAAAAAAATGACTGGAGACAACTATGGGAAATGGACCAGATTTCTACTTGAACCTGCTGGATATCTGCAATATGATCTGAGACAAGATCATGGATTTACCTGAACAAAGCTTTTTGTCCAAAGGGACTCAAACGGTCCTGTCTATCTGTAAAGAGCTGTTAAAAATAACAGCAAAAGCAATAGCCAGCATCAAAGCTCAACTCACAGAGAAATGTATGGAAACCACTTGCTCCCATAACATTGAACCAACTGGTTTGACAAAAAGTTCATGACAAAACAGCAGTGGCAAAGAGAAGGTGTGGGGATCCATGATCATTTGTGGAAGAAATTGAAGGAGATGGAAACAACATCACATTCAGTGATAGAGCCACACCCTTCAAAGCACATCACATACCAGTCTTTCCCATTAAATCAAATGGATAAGTGTGTCCACAACTTTGACTGGTAGTGTATAAATGAGCCAGAGGTCCAACAACATACATCTGAGGCACAAACAGACAAAACACAAGTTACTGAAAAAACTAAGAATTGTTAAAAAAAACACCAGCTATGTTGAAAAGATTTCTGTAGTATTACAGAAAGGTGTTTAGACAGAAGAAAAAACTCCACATCTTCCATGCATTACATCAGATTTAGCAGTTTCAAAGCCAAAGTCAAAGTAAATTAGATCGTGCAAAAAAGCATTTGTGAACCTGGATTTGCAAAGAAACAAAAAAGTGATTTATTTGGCTAACTTCTTCATGTACATAAAGTATTCATCTGCCTATGCTTATTGTATGTGCATAAGTGTGTGTGCATACCTCAGTGCTGTTCCTCCTACACATCGATCTCTGATGTTGGTGCTGCTAATGGAAATAAACACAGTTCAACATTCATCTTGACTCTGGGTCAATGAACCTAAAAGAAAGTTCTACAGAAGACGTCGCGTAGCTTTTCTCACACATTACATGGCATCAATGTGTCAGACGTATTTCGGTGAATAATTCGAAGTGCACAGGAGCAAGGACAGTGTTCCAATTACATGGCCACAGTGAGTTGAAACCATTCAACTGTGCATGTAACCACAGCTACTGGTTACAGACTTCTGGGTCCTCTTGGTTCTTTCAGTAATTCTGGCATGGTGAACATTTTCAAGTTTTATCAGAAGTACTTGGAGAAAACAAGAAACCAGATTGTTTTTAAAGATAACTTCACTTATTTCATCATTATCAGACTATTGGCCATTTCAGCAAATATAACAAAATGTTAGTTTTATTCAGTTTACTATGTTCTGCTTTAGAGTGAGACATGATTAGCTCTTCTGTCAGTAATTAAATTCAAACACATTTCATCAGAGTAGTTTTAACAACACAGAAGGTAAAGCTAGTAAGGGTTTTATTCCCCATTTACCACTAACATTCCTTTATGAACAACCTGTTTACAGAGCACCTGCTATCACTTTACCTGACAACTGCTAGCTTCCATAGCTTAATAAGTAAATACAATACCCCTCCAATACTACAATACATTTGTTTTCACAGTCTTTATGACCATATGCTCTTTGAAAAGCTCCTGTGATCATAAACCTCTACAATGAAATAAAATTTCAGTTCCTCATGCTGGTCTTCTTTTTTAATTAAAAGGCTGTGCTTAGGCACTCTGCTGGTTCAGAGAGGCATTCTTCAGTATGTTGACCCATCAGAACCATGTTGATTTCTCTGCAGTTAAATGTAAAGGATAAGGGCGTTATTCTGCTGTTGATGTAATATATGCACAGTGTGAATCTTTTGAGTTAAACCAATTATCTATGTTTGATCTGTGACCAGAACATCGGTGAGGCCTTGTGCCTGTCTAATCAGCTTTAATCACACTTATTTGCATGGAAATTGATATTGATTAGTGGAAAAACCACCACACAGCTCTGTGCTGAAAACCTTTCTCATTTACGCTAAGTTCTGTCCTCCCACTCTGCATCAGTTCTACCAGCACGATAGAAAAGTGAGATTATCAAATCTGCATTTACTATCAGACTGTTTTATATGAAGCAAGGGGAACAAGATCCCCTGAGGTTCACCTGAAACACTGACCACAAGACTTGAAGTGAGCTGAATGAAAAACAACATGTGCAGATTTCACAGCTTTGCACCACTTCAAAATCCTCTGTGTGGTTTCCCATGGTACAAACGTAAACATCACAAAAATACTTCTTTGTGGTGACTGAACCAACAGCAGGTTGGTCGTTTCCTGTCAAACAAGTAAAAAAACACAACAAGCCAAGTTTTGAAAATAATACAGATCTGACTGACAGGTTTTCTTTACTGTGTAGTCATTACACCATCGTAAATCTTTTAGAGTCTGGAGTTTATTTACATGAACATGCCATTTAAAATCTCATTAAATCCACAGAAAATGTAAATAGAGGGAAAGTGGTATTACCTCCAACCCCCTCGGCTCATTTTAGTGTCCCTGTTGGTATTCAGTTTTTCTGTTAATTTTTTTTTCCATTAAAATCCACTGTCTCAGTCCAACAAGGTTTCTTGTGTGCTGTGATTAAAAGAAAATACCTCAGATGTTTGTTGTCCACCAAAACAGTTTGTTCCATTACCATGTTTAAAAAATGCATCCACCTATTTTAAATGCACTTTTAATTGTGATTGTAAATTTGTAAATTGTATTGTAAATTTTAACTTGATAAACTGGTTTCACCAATAAGATAATAATCATATTACCATTCTGCAGATGCCTAGATGTGGAAGGAAGTGGCAATTATAACCATGAAGCACTGTAAACATAGCAAACACTGTTCACACAATGACCCTGAGAGACTGAAGAAAGCTTCTTGGATCTAAAGAAACCTTTTGAATAAATATGAAAATGTCCTCGAGAACCAAGAAAAAGATGTCCAGCTGCCTGTATTCAAACTTTTAATTTGGATGAGTGAAAATCTGCAACACTTTCAAATAATGAAAGCAAAGCACATGAACTAAAACCTCAATAGCCCTGAATTTAATGTGTCCATCATCTTGCATTCCTTAGGCTTTTGTACTGATTACTATCTGCACCATCTGTACTCTGGAAACAGAGATGTACTATTTTATTTTGATATTTTCAGAAAACACATGATTTCAGAAAGAATTCAGTTTAAACCTTGAAAGAGAGTGAGCTCAAGGACAAAGAGTATACTGAGGCTGTTTCTGTTCACTGAAGTCGTGAAGCCTGTTGAACAAGTGGAGAAATACCAAGTCTTTTTATCACTTTACTGTAAAGCTCAGATGATGAATACTTTTAGGCTTAGATGGGATTTTTAAGGTGTTTTAATTAATTTAAAAAGAGGGATAGAATAGTAACGTCCTTCATAATTTTCCAGAGATCGAATCACACCCCAAATCTTCAGCTTTGTTGGACCAAATGTCCACAACCTAAAACTAAACTCTCCAGTTCTGATCAGAAACACAGTAAATCTTGCTTCATTCAAAGAACAGATGATCTTAAAACCCAAACAATAAATTTAACATAACAATACATAAACAAATACATAAATAAAACCATTAAATGTGGTTTTCTAAATATCAGATCTCTCTCGTCTAAGTCTCTGTTAGTCAGTGACATGATTGGTGATCTTCATATTGATTTTTTTTGATCCTACAGAAACTTGGCTGAAGCAGGTGGATAATGTTTGAATTAATGAATCTACTCCACCTAACGATATGAATTTCCATGTTCTTAGAACTACAGGCCGAAGAGGAAGCGTGGCAGCTATCTTTCAATCAGGGGTCAGTCCTAGACCTAAGATTAGTTATAATTCTTTTGAATACCAGACTCTAAGCCTATCTCACCCTAAATGGAAACCAGCCATCTCTGCTAGCAGTAGTCAATCGTCCACCTAGACCAAATTCAGAGTTTCTGACTGATTTTTCAGACCTCTTATTGGCGTTAGTGCTGAATATCTCTAAAGGGTGACTTTTACATTCATGTTGACATAGAAAATGACAACTTAAATATTGCATTGAATTTTACACTAAATTCAACTGGCTTTCCACAAAAAGTCCACAGAAATCACTCTTATAATCACACTCTTGGTCTTGTTCTGACATATGGCATTGATAGTACTAACAGTTTTTTCTCATAACCCCGTTTTGTCTGATAATTTCTTTATGTCTTTTGAGTTTACTTTAATTGACTAGACAATGGCTAAGAGGAAATTTAATTTCAGTAGATGTTTCATTAATGCTGTTACCAAATTTAAGAAGTCAATTTTGTCATTACTGTCTACAATGCTGTGCCAATAGGACAGAGATCATCCATCCATACTTTACTCCGAGACAGGTTGATCAGGTTGTTGACAGAAAGACAGTTTCAAGGTGTACAACACTGGTCAATGTTACTCCTCTAACAAAGAAGATAACCTTTCAGAAGAAGAAGAGTCTGTGGTTTAATTTACTGCTATGAGCTGTGAAACAGACATCAAGGAGATTAGAAAGGAAATGACATTCATCTGGTCAAGAAGAGTCTCACTTGGTATGGAAAGAAAGTTTAATAGTATATAAGAAAGCCCTGTGTAAGACTAGAACAACTTATTTATTAATCACGGACAGAGGGAAACAAGAACAACTCCTGGTTTCTATTCAGCTCTGTAGCCAGGCCAACTAAGAGTCATAGTGCTGTGGAGCCATGCATTCCTTTAAATCTCAGGGGTGATGACTTCATTAGTTTCTTCATGAAAAAAACTGTTTCTGTTAGAGATAAAAATCCCCGATCTCCTTCCCAACATTGAGTGTGTCTCATCTGCAGCATCTCCCAGAATAACAGCTTCATCTAAACCTTTAACTTGTAATTTAGACCTTGTCTCAACTAGACTTTTGGCCGTTTTTCTCTTTATTAACACATCTATATATGTGCCCATCTGAGCAGAAATGATTTGTTTGAGGAGTTTCAGTCAGGATTTAGGACTCATAATAGCACAGAGAAGAAAGTGAAAGTTACCAACGATCTTCTGAAGGCCTCAGACAAAGGGCTCCTGTCTGTTCTTTTCTTGTTAGATGTGCATTTAACACCACTGATCACAACATTCTGTAATGTGAACTGAGCCTCTGTTACAGAGGCTTGAACATGTTATTGGGATTAAAAGAACTGCATTAGACTGGTTTAAATCACATTTATCTGACATGTTTTAGTTTGCATATGTAAATGTTAAGTTTTCCTCGAGCACCAGAGTGAGTGGCGACAAATGGCCGGGCCAAAATGAAGTTCCTCAGGGTTCTGTACTTGGAACAATACTGGTCACATTATAAATGCTTCACTTAAGTAATATCATTAGACAGCATGGTATAAACTTTCATTGCTATGCAGACGATACACAGATATACTTCTCCATGAAGCCTGATAAAACGAGTTTGTTACATTACAAAAATGTCTTAACCTGAAACAACCTGACACAAAGACCTGGATGACTCAGAATTTTCTCCTAAATTCAGACAAGACTGAGGTTGTTGTCTTTGGACCTTAAAAACTCAGGACAAAATTGTCTAGCTATGTAATTAATCTGGATGGCATTAATTTGGCTTCCAGTATTACAGTGAGAAACCTTGGAGTTATTTTTGACCAAGATTTGTCCTTCAGCTCACATATGAAACAAGTTAAAACCACCTTTATCCACCTACATAATATTGCTAAAATTAGGGACAGCCTATCACAGAGTGATGCAGAAAAACTAGTCCATGCTTTTGTTACTTCAAGATTGGACTACTGCAATTCCTTGTTATTAGGCTGTCCTAAATATTCCCTAAAAAGTCTCCAGCTGATCCAAAATGCTGCAGTGAGGATTCTGAAAAGAACTAGCAGGAGAGATCAAGTTTCTTCAGTTTTATCTTCCCTTCATTGACTCCCTGCTAAATCTAGGATAGGATAGGATAGGCTAAATCTAGAATTTATCTATCTGTCACAGGATAGAATTTATTCTATCCTAGGGTTAGGAATAAATTCTCCTCACATGTAAAGTTCTCCATAACCAAGCTCCATTTGGATATCCTAGTTTCATTTGTTGTGTTTGTTCTTAAAAAAATAACTGAAACAAATCTTTAGTTACTTAAATAATGAAAGATTAATTTTATTTTTCAATTAAAGATACCAATTTAAAGGACTCTTGAGATGCACATCTCCATGAAAGTCAATACTGTATCTTGAAAACCAGTTATGGCTTCTTGTAGTTTGTAGAAAAACATGAAAGAAGAAAAGAGCCAAGCACGATCCATAATTCAATAGCTATGTTTACATGGACAAATATTTCATCTATCCAATTAAAATCAAACTGATCACTAATACCAGCTGATATTTTTAAAATTCTGTGTTTACATGATGATGATAAAAATTCTGACATGCACCATGGATAATTCAGAAGAATATGATGAAGAATATTTATTTTTTATTTCAAGCCTTTTCACTGTCGAGAGGCTCCAAAATCCTTAACTCTTTCAGTTTCCAACAAAAGCATTGAATCCGTCACAGTCCACTTCTGTTTTGACTAGAAAAGATTATAAGTCATCTTTTCTAGTTTTCTGTGAAACTCATTATGCCATCTAACCCTCACCCCATGTGGTTCTGACATGCACAGAAACAACATACACCACAGAAACCATCAGAATGAGTTTGTACATGGTTATTCTGCTGATCTGATCTCGAAAATGTCAAACCCACCCCTCTCTCTGTCGGATTGAAAATTCTCCTTGGCTGATGGATGAGCTGAGGTGTTTACATAATGTATTTTATTCTAATGTTATATTCAATTGGATCAAAAGGGCTCCATGTATATGCAGCCAATGAGATTGAAATCATAATGCCAGTTTTTATGTGTGATCTTGGTGAAAACAGACCTGAAAACTTCTAATATGGTGAAGTAAATCATTTGTTTAGCTTTCTCACCAATCAGCTAATTATTAGAACACATCTGTATTCTTTATTTTATCTGTGTGCATCCGTTTTAATGTATCCTTCATGCTGAGTTACAAACACTTCCTAGGGGTTGGGAATGTATGTGTTTCTAGCAACTGTATGTTTGTATTGTTAGAGAAAACTGGTTTTGACCCTGCCTGATAAACTGATGTATGGTATCCTGTCCAGTGCTCCAGAAACCGGCTGCATGGACTTTCTCCAGAGACCTTTCCGAGAAAAAAAACAAAAAACAAAAAAAAACAGGCCTTTTCTACAGGAAACATTAGCAGAACCCCCATAAATCAAATGTGTTTTTCAAGGAGGAAATCCCTCTGTTTCTCCTCCAATGATTCCTTTAGCTCAGCTTAGTCAAAATGCTATGTGGTTTATTGATTCCATTGAGACTTGCAAGAAAAATACTCAATCTTTCTATTCATTTACTGTCAGAAAAAGGGCAGCAACCAAAACACAGCAAGGTATGATGAAGACAATGGAGGGTGGCAGATTCAATCGAAAGTTCCAGTTTGCTGAAGTGCTGAGGTAGCTCTGTTCACTTCTGTTCAGTCAAATATCTTCCAGAGATTAAAGCAGATTAACACAGACAAAGGTGTTTTCCCTTTTAATATGAGCCGAGGGCGCATATCAGCTTAGTTATCAGAGAAACCCCCTGAAACTGAGGTATTAACATTGATTGGAGGTTACAACTTAAGCCTACCCTGCCTCCCCATCAGGGGATTTTCCTCAATTTATTAACATGGTGTTTATTGATTTTAAACCAGAATTGAAAAAAGAAATAAGTCCCTTCAAGTTATCTGTAATATCACATTTCTTTGATGAGGTTCTAACATTTTAGGACTGATATGGCTAAAAATAGTTAACTATGGTCACAAAAATCCATACACTCATATAATGCAATGTGAGAGATGTTCAGAAATGGCTCTTGTAAGAGTATAACTAAACATATTCCAGGACAAAATATCAACAGTGTCATAAATGTAGGATAATTATCTTGATGCTAATACTTTGTCCACTAACTGACCAATAAAAAACATGTTAAACAAACAAAAACTAAAGGTCTATGTGGCTGTGGTATATTGCATTTGAGTCAACCTTGGATCTCCCAGACAGCAGTTGAACAAATATATTCATGTATATTCTATAAATATTCCACATGTATTCATATATCTGTGGCTCCGTTTCTTTTTTCAACTCTGGTTACAAAACATAATACAATTTAAAAAATACAGTAATAGTGAAAAAAAAACAAAAACTTAATGGCAAAATCGAAAAAAATCGGATCATAACAAAACCATTATTCTATCCATAAACATTTTATTAATTACCTTTGTTGATCTCACACACACACACACATACAAACACACACGCACACACAACATGGAATGAAATAGATGAGTCAGTCAGGCCTGAAAGGACTGCACGGCAGCAGCTGCCTGAGCTCCAGGAAACTGAAACCAGACTTAACAAACATTTTTGCACAGACTACAAAATACAAACAGTTCATCCAGTTTTTTATGACCAAAAATACTGCAAGCATACTATATAACAACAAGTGTGAATCACATAGGCCTGGGTTCAGCATTAACTTTTACCTTGAAAGACCCCACATGTGCATGTGCAATACTGTAACTTCTAATCTTGGTAGATTGTCTTGCTGAGCTCTTTGAAATATTATAAACTTTTCCTTTTAAGCCCTCAGACTGGTGAAAGAACCACATAAATTACATTATAATGTCTTGTGTTTTATTTGTTAGATAAAAAAAATGCTACTGTAAATGTTTTATTATGTCATTGACTTGAATTGAGGAGTTAAACAACAGTACCCCACTACTGCATCTAATATTACTTTGTTTAAACAATGGTGCCACAGAAAACTGCTGCACTATGTGATTTCCTGGCTACCAAAGGAGGTAATAAATGAAAGTTGCAGTATTGAAAAATATCCAGGAATGCAGTGACCACTTCAACAATACTGATAAAAATTAGTTGAGCTTAGTGAGGCATTTTTATAGAACATAATAACGGGAAATGTGATGATGATGAGTGATAAAACAGGAAACTGAAAGACACAAAGTATGAGTTTAGAGTTTTCTGGAACTGGCTCAAAGGTGAAACTAGTATCATCCATAGTCTCAAAGGCCCAGTTTGTCCTTTACACTTGAAATAATACAAAACAAACCCTCATTACACAGTTTTCTTACATGGCGACAATAATGAAAAAGACCAGAACCTTGTTGTGTCCGTTTCCTCTTTCCTTACTTCTGCTGGGCTTTCATAGAAAGTAAAGCTGGCTGTTGTGAAGAGGCTTAACTGACCCCAGATTTGGGGCAAACTGCAGCCAGAGTCACATACCCATTTGCTTCAGATGAGAGGCAACCTGTCCTTATCCAACTTCAATTATATGATCTTTTTAGTCAATTAGATATATTATTCAGAAATAAGATGGAGTACACGGACAGAAAACTCATATTGCAAAGAGATTAAATCCCTGAAAACCTATTATCTCCCTTGGGTTAGTTCATTGAAATAAATAAAAGTTTTTGCTTTTGGCAATAATAGCTGTTGTAGACTTGAGGAACTAATATCTGAAAAACTCCAGACACATCACAGTGATGATGATCACTGACTGGAAAGCATGAACACAAATGGGAGACAACATATTTCCCAGCTGAGCATTTTCCTAAATGAAACTTGCAGACAGAATTGCGGCCACATGCTGTCCAGTCAGCAGTCTAACTTTGATTTGTGAAACTCTGAATCATCCAGATGCATCAAGATGAATCATGTACCACATCTTAGTTGGACCTCATCATTGCAAAAATTAGGGTGAGATGAAACAGAAAAAGAGAGGGAGAGAGAGAGAGAGGGGAAACATTATCTTCAACCTGTGATATTCCTATAGAGACCTGAAAAATAGCTGATTATTTAAGGTGTTTCTAAACTGCATGAGTGAAGGCTTACAGAAATGTAAAATCAGTTCATAGCAAGTTTAAGAAGGTCAGTTCAACCAAATAAAAAGAAAACCTTTTTTTTTATTTGCCAGCAGCGTTTTCTGGCCATCTGTCTTTGAGATTTGAGCTTACAAAAATACAATAAGCATTATTCCTCCTACTGTGGTTGCTATAATTTTTTAAATAAAGAACAGCTATTGCTGGCAACAAATCCAATTTAAAGGCCAAAACAATCAGTCTGTTACAAAACCAGTCAGCGTGTTTCACTGTCACAGGCCCCATGTCCACTGTTTTATAGAGAGGACCTAAATCTTCAAAAATAGGTCACAAATATGTTATTGTTTTGCCTAACCGCTTTTTATTTATGGAGAATATACTTCAGTTAATAGTAATTTGTCATGACCTGCAGCTAAGTTTTGTCCAACTGGGAATGCTGTGGCTTCGCTGTATCCACAACTACCGGTCCACTGAAACCATGAACAGATGACTGAATATTAGGCAAAGGCCCTGGGGCCCAGTGAGGAAAAAGGACTCTTGATCCTGTCCATGAAAGGTAAAGAAATTATAGAAACAAAAATAAAATGAAAAAAAAAAAAAATATGTAAAATGCTACCTCACTACAAAATGACTGAAAGACACAAAACAACAGCTGGGCACATAGAACAAGTGTTACTCTATCTGCACTGTGTCTGTTTTGTTTATCTGGATGACTCATGATGTGGTGATGATTAACCATTAACCCACTTTTAGATGTGCATCTTTTCCATTAATCCAAATTACCAGTACTTTCCACCTTTTTCCAAAATGTTTGGGACAGTAAAATGTTGTGACTGTTGAATCAAATCCATTGCCCTTTGCAGCTGCTTGTCTTTGTGATTGGCAAAATGTATAAGGCAAACAGTTGAAATTTTGCTAATATGGAAATATGAATTAGACACGGTCTATTGACTAGGTTGGCACAAATAAACAAACCGATATGATGCTGTCAGAATGTAGCTGTATTGGCTTGGCTACATGTGGCTGCAGGCTAATAAACAGATAATAATATTAACGACTAAATGAAAACAGAATGTCAGAGAATAAACTAACCAAACCAGTAGCACTGACCACATGTAAGAAGAAAAAATAGGAAGAGTTCCTCTGCATTTCTAAAATGGAAATTAAGAACCTTGTAATAAATTATTGAATGGTGCTGCACTGGGTATGTTCCCACTCTACAAGGGGAAACAGCTGATTAAATGAGAAGCAAATCTCTTAAACTCAGAAATGAACCATAAAATGTCTATTTCCAATTATTTAAAACAAGCACAAATAATTTCTTTATATAACTATTGACCTTTTAAATGATAAATCAAAATCAAATACCAAAATCTGCATAAAAACAATGGTAGAAACATGACCCTGAGTCAGTGCCCAAGAGCCCAATTTAATGAGCCATCTCAAATCAGTATAAAAAATTTAATCAATAAATAAACCACCATAAATGAATTTGACATTAATTTGATTTCAGACATAACAAACCCAAGACATTTAAGTGTTTTTTTTTTTCTTGAAAACTTCATGTCATTTGTTGATAGAGATCCATCCAGACCTGCAACACATTCCCATAAAGGGCCTTTTCACAACATTTGAAAGATACTCTGGCACTGAGGATACTAAACAGTTAAATGTTTAGTTAGTTTCATTTCTACATTTTCCTGTAAACCTGTGCTTCAGTTTGCAGAACTGCTGGATGATCATAACATTTTCTGTCTCAGAATTCTCCACATATTCTCCATTGATCGACAGGTCAGGACTGCAGGTAGGTCAGTCCAGTGTGTGTGTGTGTACCCTCTTCTTCCTCTGTCATTTCTGTATAACGTGCCCAGAATGTGAGCTTTGCTCATGGCACTGATACACAATACCACCAAAGAGCCTGGCTTTTGGACTTGTTGCTGATAACAATCTGGATGCTCCTTTTAAATTTTGGTCCAGAGCACACAACATCCATGGTTCTTGAATACTTGTTAGTCTGACCACACTAAATGTCCACTGTATGATGATTCCTCCTAGGTTTTGACCCAGGTTATGGACAATATTAACATGAGACTTCTTTTCTTGCACATTAAAGTGTGATTGTAGTGCCTGACAAAGGTTTCCCACAAAAATTGTTCACCCATGTGGGTCTATCAACTATTTATGAATGACAGATCCTAACTGCAACCCCTCCAGTCGCCCTGACATTGAGATTCTCTTCATAGTATTATGTAGCATGGACAGAGAAATATGTAAATCCCTTCTGATCTTTCTTTGAGAAATGTTGCTTGAAAGTTTTCAGTAATTTTATTCATGTATTTGTTGTCAAACAGAAGATTCTCAGCATATTTTCTCCTAAACCATTCAGCCTTTTGTGGCTTTTGCACCAAATCAAGGTTATAATCACCCAATGACATCATCTGTTTAAAATAATTTTATTTTCTTCTTTGAAACCTTGTTATTAGCCATAAATTGAATTGACCAAGACAGTCTCATGACAAAACATATAAGTGCACACAATTAAGGCTTAAAAATGGATGAATGAGATTTTCTTATCAGATGCCGTTACATCATAATAATGATCAATGTGTTGACTTGTAAAGACATTGTGGTGATAAAGCTGAATCTCCCCACAACAGTCAGCATGGCTGAGTTCCAACAATCACTGTAAAGGGAGAAGGAGAGATTGATGGATGGCATGAATACAAGGACAATCACGCAAGAAATTGGTAGTTTGAGACTGTACTGCACAACGTTTTCCACTATTCTTTCACTTCATTTCCTTTCCCCCCGCAATGTATTAGTTTTCCGTTTTGTCCTCACTGTGGAATGATTGGAGTAAGAACTATATGGTTAGCCATAGATACTGAAAAATGTAGTAATAAAAATTCACATTGTTGCTGTTTCAACATGGATGTTGGTTCCCATGAAGTGATACTGATGCTGCTCTGATGTAAAATAGCAAGTTATTCATTGCCATCCATCATTTTTGTGTTTTGGTGGAACCAAAGAATGGCTCAATTTCCAGTCAAACCCCATAAAGACATGCACCACCGGTGGTCAGCGGTTCACAGATATACAATATTTAACAGTGTTTAGGGATGCTTTTAAGACGGCATAACAACTTTGTTGTTTATGCGTTAAAAAATAATTCTGCATTAATTCCAGAGATTTATCTCTTTGCAATAATGCGTTAATTTTGACAGCACTAGTTTTTTCACACTGGTATCAGGTTCTGCAGCATTGAAACACTTTTATGAATAACAAGTACAAGTATGCACACATAGTATCAGATGAATACTCGATACCGGTATCGGAATCTGTGCATCTCTTGTTGTTATAAAACCTATTAGGGCTGTCAAAATGAATGTGTTAATGTCAAAACATTAATATGTGAAATTAAGGCATTTATTTTGTTTGATGCATTAAATTGCTAAATTGTTACTCATGCTATATTAAAATCCAAATTTGGCATTGTCTCTGCAAGAGATTTTGGAGATGTGGGTACCTCGTCACAGCAGTGAACCAAATCCACCAAAAAGTAATTTAGACATTGTTTTTCTTGGCCCCTCCAACCCTCCCCCCGTAAATTTCTTTCCGATATAAGTAAGACCAGGGAGGACCTGAGTGCAAGTGCAAAAAAATAAAAAATAAAAAATAAATAAATAAATAAAATAATAATAATAATAATAATAATAATAATAATAATAATAATAATAATAATAATAATAAAAAATAAAATAAAATAAAATAAAAAATTGTGCATTTGTTAAAGAAAACGTGTTTAGTTTTTACTGTTTTATTAGGATCCCAATTAGCTGCCCATTTAATGGCCACTACTCTTCCTGGGGTCCCACCAAAGAATTGTTAGTGTTATGTTTCTGAAGTTGATGAGATAATGAGACAAACAGGTCTGAGATGGATAACTGAGCGATTCAATTCAAATACTTTTAGTCAAATGAAAATATAACTAATTTGCGGTTATATTATAGCCTTAATTATGAAGTAAATATTGAAATTCTTGAAGGCTGTCTTTATTGTTATTTTCTCATGAATGTCCCCAACACGGCAGCTGGCTCCAGCACTGTCGCCCCCCAACTCAGTTGTAGAACCGTGTCTAAAGGTGTCTAAATTTGATTTGTTAAAAAAAATACTCTCCCAGTATTTCGGCGGATTTGATTATCTCGTATTGTAGTCGTTGCTAAGCGGGGGACCTCTGCTCCCTCCCTCGTGCGCCCAGCTCACCCCTTACCCTCACCGCCCCACCAGTAAAGACGGAGACACAGAGAGACAGCCACCGTTCATATCGGCGAGCTTCAGACATTCACACGGCAGACAACTGCAACTTGCTCTTATGCGATCTCCGGCGGAAGAAATAAGGAATAGGTAATAATAATTACACCGGCTTACAAATGCTATTAACCGCGTGAGCGGTGACCGGAATGGAAATACACGAGCCGGCAATGAAAAGTTGTTTGATCCGGGTGATCGTGTGAGCGCACGAAAGTCATGGTAGGTTTAATTCAACACTTGTTGTCCTTGCCTTAATTCTATTCCTCGTGTGTGTGTGTGTGTGTGTGTGTGTGTATGTTTTTTTTTTTTTTCAAATCTGCTGTTGTCTCCGCCGTGTGGGTGAAGTTCATGCCCTCGGGTTTATAGCTGCATGTCTGTGGATGGAGCGGGCGCAGAGATGGAAAAGTTTTTGGCTGATTTGACTGTATGTGTGTGTGTTTTCCCTGTATAGCTTACAACCGGAGACATCACTAATATAACGAACTCCTTTCAGCGAAGAGGCGCCCGCTGCCCATATAGAGAATGAATGGGTCACTATGCATTCTAGACTCATTTTTACTATAAGTGGGCGAAAGAGCGACGGTCCTTAACAGCATTAAAAAACGTGGGAGAAAATCCTTAAACATAACTACAGAGAAATTCTAATCACGTGTCAGAAACTTAATAATATGGCTTCTTTTCTGAACTATTCTGACAAAGGTCTGTTCTATTTGCGAGATGTAGCTCCCACTCATGAGATGGATTTTCAGCCGTGAGAGCCAAAACAAAAGGATTTTGTGCTGACCAATGAGAGAACGGGAAGCCTCAGGAGGGACGGAGTGGTCCTCTGTTGTCTTTGTCCAATCAAAGACACCCCAACAGAACACAGACCATAGCTGTGAAGCAAGCAGGGGGTGACTGATTGCCGTTTTTTCTGTTGGATTTCTTGGTTTAATGTGAAATTGCAAATGCATCCTATAATACTCTGGTCATTCCATGTCATGAGGATCTAAGCTTGAAACAGTAAAGCTTTTCCATCAGGTTTAGCTACATTTAAATGCAACTTGAAGATTTAAACATCTACATTTTACAGTATGAAGTCATGTGAGGGTCTAATAAATGTCTCCAGGGTCCATCATTTCACTTTAAACATTTTTTCTCCTTTTCACGTTTAAGTTCTTTAAGTTTATTTCCACACTAAACTGAAAAAGGAGTTTGAACCTGTTTGGTGCCAGCATGGATGCTTCTTGCCATTAAATTTACCTAAATGGTTTAAAACATAGTTTGAAAGGAAGACAGCCGATGAGAGAAAGGGAAGCCGCAGTAGGGACAGAGAGGTCCTCTGTTATCTTTGTCAATGACAACAGAGGACCAGTGGGATGACAATGCAGAAGAGATGTGGAAAAAGTTGAGCGATGCAAAAGCACATAGTAATTTCACTGGAAATTAACAGTGGCAACTTTACCAGAAGAGTATTTTTTTCCACTCTTACTACAGTAATAGCAGCTTATTACAATAAAGTCACGATAACGGTGACAGTTAGTGTGTATATATATATATATATATATATATATACACACTAAGTTTTCACACACTGAGATTTTCTCTTCAATTCTAAAATTAACTGATAACCAGTAGAGAGATGATAAAGCCAGAGAGTTCATGTGTTCTCTTCTGCTGGTTCCAGTGTCCTCTATTTGATTTAAACCTACAATATGTGTCCTGTACTTAAGCAATGCTATGACATGCCACAGATACAACCATTAATAACCACCACCAGTCAATCATACCAGTTTTTTTCTGCAAAGTTTATATGGGGGTTGGATTATCATCAGATGAAACTTAGTAAGAGGACGTGTGCAGCTTAATACGGACACACAATGCATGCTCACACTCACACCTACAGCCAGTTGTGAATCACTGGTCAACCTGTCTGAAAACGCATGCAAGCACAAGCAGCTCCAACAGTTTTACAAAGACAAAACAGTTCAGTCTTTGAAAGAAGATTTACTCATTTTTTATACAAAAATGTCTTAAATGTTCTGATCCCAGCTTCTCAAATTTAAGGATTTGTTGCATTTCTCTTATTATGGGTGCCAGTGCGTTATCACACATATTACTATTGTTTTTTCCGCTTCTGTCACAAAACTTTGGCGTGTATCTCCTCCCACAGTTTAGACTCTACACCCACAAAAGTTATATTACGTGTCTTGATCAGGAATGGTGTGCTATGACTTTTTCCCTCTACAAAAGTCTTTTTTCAAGGTTTACGTTATTCGCTAAAAGCTGATTTTTTTTCCCATTGAAAATGAATAGGGTTTGTTTGAGATGAGCCAAAACCCAGGTCACTTTGGATCCCTACAACTCTGCCATACTTCCACATAGAGACATCAAACTTTAAATGGGTCACAAAAAAAAAAAAAAAAAAAAAAAAATTGGACTGTCTCAAAAGGACATTTTCATATCTTTTACAGTTTTCACATAATCAAAGGTCACATTTTAGGAAAAATCCCAAAAATCTCTCTCCAATCTAGCGCGCACCATAGACTGTATATAAAAGATGGACGGAGGCTCCGTGTCATCACCTGTAGGTTTCTGAAGAGCAAAAGTGAAGCTCGTTGGGTGGTTCCTATTATCGCCATCTTGGGAGTGTCACGCCTGTCGTCGTTCCCAGAAAATACAAAAATGGGCTGAGAGGGGGGCTGTGAGTGTGGGGGTGGATGATTGATGTCTATTAAATTTCGAGCTGCCTGTAGCTAAGAGCTAACTGAGCCAACTCGGATCTAACTTGAGCTAACTGGCTAATGAAGGTAGGTGGGCTAAAGCTAAGGTGCACTCTTAGCCAGCTGAACACCACGTTTGTGCTACACTCTCCCTTCTTGCTGCGGATATTGGTACATGTCAAAAGGACACGCCCCTAATTATGCCAAATCAAGAATAAATAACATCCAAATGGATGAGTTAGAAAAAAAAAAAAAAAACACCCCCTCACAGTTGTCATGAAGGTAAACCTGAGCTATTAATCCTAAAATGTTTGTTGTACCGCACTTGAAACGTGTTTATTTCTGCTGTGAAGTTGGCCTTTTTAATATGGGAGTCTATGGGGATTTGCTCTATTTTGGAGCGAGCCCCTAGTGGATGAGGGGTGAACTGCATTTTTTTGCACTTCTGCATAGGCTTC
This sequence comes from Melanotaenia boesemani, assembly GCF_017639745.1. Lineage (NCBI taxonomy): Eukaryota > Metazoa > Chordata > Actinopteri > Atheriniformes > Melanotaeniidae > Melanotaenia > Melanotaenia boesemani. Next base: position 11,004,200 of record NC_055702.1, read on the forward strand.
ACATTTCACCGCCAGATGTTGCTGCTTGGCGCGCACTCCAATTTTTATTTAGAAAAATCACTCAAACAAATGTGTCTTATGGCCAGAGTTTTTGCTCTACATAGACAAATTATCAAAATGGAGCAAATTAAGTTGGCGTCAGAAAAGACCCCCTCTCATTTTTAGCTGGGATGTACAGACTTTGAGCTACAGAGCTCCAAGCGTCAAAGTCGACTTTTTCCTTCCGTTGAGACCTATTCTCTGTTTCTTAGACTTTCACTCAAATCTCATGTGTTTTTAACTCGCCACCGTTTAAATTCTGTTTGCATTAGAGTAAAATTACAACCCTGTGTTCCTCAGACCCCCCGGTACGCACGGTGAAAGAATTATTTTGAGATCTTACGGTTTTCTCTTAGCGAAGGAGTTCAGAGTGTTGATCAGAGTGAGGGCACCAGTTCTCATTCTTTCTCTGGGTCTAAAGCCCCTTTGCGACTGTAGGTGTAATGCGTGACTGAGGACCCGGAAATTCAACCACACACAGCAGTTGGGATGTAGAAAAAACAGATTTATTCAGCAAAGGGTCAGGAGAAACCAAGCAGCAACCAGGGAAAACCAGGTGGGCTGAATTAGGCTGGTAGCCTGTCAGAGCAGGAACAGAGGCAGAGGCAGAGTAGCAATTAAGCCCAGGTGATCTAAATCAGCTGATGAGCCCAGGCAGGGCAGAGAACATGACATGAGGTTAGAACGTTTTGCAGTTTCTATAACCTTTTCAGGAACCAGGCCGTTTTTTCGTGCATTTAGACATATAGGAACTAGAGGTAAAAGCCCTCAGTTCCTATAACCATTTTAGTTCCTACTCCGAGGCAGGGTCTTTTTGAGGTTCCATAGGAACCCTCATGACGTGACTGGTAGCTACGTCCCCTGCCAGATTTCCGATTCTTGTGGCCCTGCCATATTTTAAAAAAACACAGTTGCAGCTACGGACGACAACAAAAGAGCATGCGTTAAATGGACTGACGAGGAGGTCAAAATTTTCTTCTGACCGTCTACGCCATAGAGGATATTCAGAAAAGTTTGAAGGCTCGCAGCGGTATATAAAAATATTCGGGATGATCCGTTCTCAGTTAGAGAACACGGGGATTTATCACAACACAAAGCAGCGCACGTAGACAAGACTACAAATTAATTAAAGACCACAAGAACCGGAGTGGGACAAACCAAAAACCCAGTAAATTCAACACCTTGGACCACCGACCTGCCTACTCAAGCAACGCCGCAGCAAAGGACTCCATTTTATTCATAAAGGTTTATCCATTCAGCAACTATCAGAGCAACCACCATCAGCCAGCACCAGCCAGCTGCCAGCACCCTCTGCCACCATAGACCTGGTAAATAAAAACCATCCTATTGCACTGTACATGCATCTTGTTGAGTGTCACTATATTACATTTCAAAATATTTTATTATAGTTGCTGTGTGTTAAGTATCTGTCTGCACCCTCCATATGTTTTTTCCATGAAATAGAAAAAGGGCTGACATTCTTCTGGCTACTGTGCAGGACAAGCTGTTAGATGCTGAACAACAGAGGCAAAGCGATCCACACTCAACATCCTGCAGGTCTTTCAGGAAACGGCACAAAGGAGGCAGAAGACGGGCAGAGCTGGCTGAAGATATCTGTGATGGAGGGTCTCTGAGTTAATAGTTATTTTTCCACTGCTGTATTCACTATAAAAAATAAATTACTTTGTAAAGAGTCAGAAGTATTCAGTTTTGTCAGTTATGGTTTGGCCAAATCTTTAAAATATTAGCTAATAAATATATTAAGTAGTTATTAACCAATAATAGCTATGAAATATTAAATAATCCATGTTCGCTACATTTTAAGTCTTATCCTGGGGTGTGTGTATGCTACATGACAGCTTATCAAATTACACACCTGTAAACTTCTCACCACCCCTTTCTACATTTTAACCTTCATTTACTGCTAATTTTGTGTGACTATGTCCTCATAATTCTTCTAAACCATAAGTCAGTCACAAAGAACCCCTAAAGTGACAGATTTAATCATTTAGTCAGATTTATTCATTGACTGTTGAAATGACTAGTCAACCAATCGGATTATGCATCTCATAATTATTAAATGGATCTTATTTCACTTTCAGCTTTGAAATCTTGCATGAGGTTGTTATGTAAGTTCCTCCTCTTTAAATGTTCGAGCATTGCAGACGTACTTCCGTGGTACGCAAGGTCCGCTTTACAAATCTCACATGTATTTAATCGCAGATGGTTGCGTCACATTGGTCCCCCTACCCCCCCAACTCGTGCGAATGCAACATGAAACAGTTCCGCTAGGGAATGGCAGTTCATAGAACTGCGACAGTTCTTAGAACTGCTTTCTTAGAAACTCTGACCGAATGCGCCTTATGTGTCTGTAGGTGTTTCCCGATTTAGGGTCTGCACACTTGTAATGTGACAATTTGTTATTCACTGTCAAGTTACACTGTAAATCTGCCACTTCCTTTTTTAAAGACAGGCAGTGTTGATGAACTTTCCGGGTATTCAACAGCTTGAACTTGTAGCTTCTTTTCTAACTCTTTCACTAAACCCTCATGTTTACGCTCCTGGTGTTTGAGCTCTCTCTGCATTTCTTTCGTCTTAATTTCCTCACAGCATAACATGTCCTCGGTCTTCATCTTCTCTAAGATGACAGATTCTAATCTTTCTTGTAGGATAGAATTAGAGCTTTCCAAAGAGGAAATCGTTTGGCAGAGGCGTTCATTGTCTTTATCTGGTGGTCATCCTTACCTACTTGAAACCTTCTCAGATATGTATTGGTCACATCAAGTTCTTCTTCCAAAACTTTATCTTTCTTTCTCAGGATGTCCGACAATGTGTTCACTGTCAAGTTACATTGTAAATCTTTCACTTCCTTTTTTAAAGACCGGTTTTCTGGCAGAACTGCCTGGTGGTCCAGACAACCAGTTTTCCAGTTATACATCAATTTTACACAGTATATGGAAATTTGTTTCTGTTGCACTCCATATTTTTCCCTTATGATACTCAATCCAAAATTTTCGACTAATAAAACATCCGCCAGTCAGAGCGGGCCCTTAATGCCTCCAGATGTGTTCCCTTTTGCCACCGAGTTCATTGGGGAGAGACATAAGCCTTGACAAGCTAACATTTACTTTATTGGACAAAGAACAAAAACCTACAAGGCTGATAAGTTTTTATTATGCTGTTTTGGTTGTGATGATAGTTTAAAGAAAGACACTCGTGTGAGGGTGAAGTGTCACAGACTCCAGTGGGGAATAATTAAGTGTTTCTAGTTTGTATTATTTATTGTGGCATTAAGAAAGCATGTGACCATAAGATTTTGAGTAAAGTGATTGTGTCAGCTGATCTGTTAGAGAAGTAGAGGAAAAGTTTCTTGTGTGCTTATTGATTAAAAAAAAAGTCTTATTTTCTCTCAGGGAGAATATATTTATTCAATGCTTCCTAACAGTAATCTCACAGTTCACATGGTTACATTTCCAGGTGAACACATCACAAATGAGGTTACACGGCAGCTGTCACTCTGAGTGAAATTTAAAATATGATCAAGTGGATTCGAGCCATTATTTCCTGCCACATATTTCATAATGATATTTACATGGCGCAGTTAGACATATGCACTCTGTGTCATGTTGGTGTGTGCAGCTTTCTGCAAGTTGATGTAGTCTGTGTGGGAAGCTGACAAGCTGTAGGCATTCGAAATGTAGTGGGGATTCTCCTGCTTGTTGCAATATATTATTATACAAAGAGTGGGATGGATTATTAGAATGATTTAGGCTGGGCGTAATGTGTGTGGCCTCCAGCAGGCACACTCTTGTTTTGTTTTTGCTCATTTCATCTCTTCCACTGCAGATTTCTGTGGAATGACTGAAACACTTTGATGAATTGTTCTGTCCAACAGAAGTCGAGCTGCAGTGCTTCTGGCTGATGGATCTTGATTTAGATGTAGTGTTAACTGCTCTCCGTTGTGGGCTGATGAAGTATTCATTCACAAAATAACACAGAGTTATGAATGAATAATGTTAATGTCATAACTCTTCCGTTGGTTTTGCAAAACAGTCAGACTTTGATTGTGTGTGTGTATGTGATCAGAGCAGGAATTGAAGCTGTTACGATGACCTTACTGACAACTTTTTTATGTCAGGAACAAGTGTGCAAATGGTTCCTTCAACAACAGACCAGCTGTTGGCCCTTAATTACTCCAACAGACAAAGAAAGAATGTCTTTGTTATTGAAATACTTGTCAGAGATTTCTCATGGGAAGGTCATTCGAGGGAAAAAGCAGAGGGAAACAACGGAGATTGGTTTTTAAATGGCCTTTTTAAGATGACTCCATTATGAAAGCTGGGAAGCTTTTGGCAGCAAACATATGAGGAGCTCTTCAGATTCATAGATTTGAGCTCAATAGACACTGCCATTAATAAAATGCTCATTTGTGTTGTAGCAAATTCAGGACTGAACGCAGTTGAAATAAACTGTTTTGTCGTTTTGTTTTGGGAAAACCATGTACTTTACACTTTGTGCAATGCTGCAGCTTGAATGAGCTGAGACACTTCGGTCTAAATGAAAAGTTTCCTGTGAATCATTCTGCCATCCTGCATCCAACGTCACATAAATTTGATATAGTGATGCTTTTTTTAATGCTCACTTTCATTTTCATATGGAAAGTGCTACAAATCTCGACACAGACGGCTGTGTCGTGTACTGATTTATAAAAATCAAGTTTAAATTAGAGTCAGTAGTAAACACTATACAGCATGGTCTGACTTGCTGCCAGCTACCTTTTGCCCTACATATTCATGTCTTTTGTGAGAGCACTGGTTTGTCTGGGACATTTTCCACTGTTTGGAGCAGCTGAAGCTCGCTGTCTTGTTCTCAAACGCTTTGAGCAGTTCTACATTCCTGCCCCGCTCTGATAACCCGACACCTTTTTATTTTTCCTCCCTTATACGCATCCTTCTTCAGCCAGAAGCATCACTTTGTATTTTCTCAAATGAAGCATCTGACCTTACTGTTAGGGGTCTTTTTATTTTAGTCATTGCTGCAGGAGTTCTTCTGTGTTTTATTTACACTGGCAAGATGGCGCCAGTGTACGCGGCCTGCCGTCTGTCATTTGCAAGTTTGTTTAAGTTTTTAGTACTTTTACTGACAATCTGTCAATATAGCGACTACTGGTGTATGATTGACAGTCTCTCCTGGCCATACGTTTTTCAGACATAAATTTGGTGGATTTTAATTATGATGATCAGAAAAATTTACCCCTTCTTCTATCTGCGATTCCCGCTTACCTATGCCGTGCCCTGATGCCACCTCAAAGGAGGAAACGCCACGCGCAACGGTATGGCAAAAATGGTGTTTCCCACATTATAACTAGTTTATTATGACTAATCAGTGTGTGTTTCTTACATGTAACCTACATATGTGAACCCTGCCCCTGTTTAAGAAAGACTGAAAATCTATTTTGCCAGATCAGCCTTTAATACGTGATAGGGGTGTCAGTTGAGAAAGTTGTGATATTTATAATTGTTAAGTGTGCTATGTTTTTCTTCCTGTTTTTATCTCTGTCCAGCACTTTTATTGACTAGAATTGTATAAATAAAACTTGATTGATTGACTGAAATACTAGCCATTAAATATGGGGAGCCATATAAACCATTTAAAACATGTAACCAGTACTTCCACCTTTATTATTTTCCCTTGTTGTTATTTTGGACCAACCAAAACGTGACAATGAAAGAAAAACCAAAAGAAAAAGAAAAAAAACAACATAAACAAAACAAAACAAAAACATAATTTCTGGATCATTTGAGTGGAAGATTTTGCTGTGTTTTTTAACCGGTTACGTGCTAAAGTTACATATGTGAACCGCTGCCAAAAAACACTGTGGACAGAAAAATGTTAGACTTCTTAAATGAGCTAAAGAAGCGAATAAAGAATGTTTTACCCAGTGGTGTAGCTCCAAATATTACTAAAGTACATCTCTCAAATACTTTATAGTCTTATAAAAGAACAACAATCAAAGCTACATCGATTCTAGATGTGAAATGTCTCAAACAACGACACAATTTCGCTTGCTTAGTTGTGCGCGTTCACGCGATGGGCATGCAAATCTCGGCAGACATGCAGTTGTCGGCATGACACCTGTTGGTTTTCATCACTATTCTTCACAGATCATGTGTTTCCTGAGAGTCATGACACGGATAAACTTAGCTCTTGGTTTCATTCCACCTGTCAGACAAAATTTAGATGTTGTGGCTCCTCTTAAACCCAGGCTCCCTAAAACTAAAGCTGAGCCGTGGTTGGATGAAACAAGTCGCGCCGTCAGACACCAGTGCCGAAAAGCTGAACGAAAATGGAAGAAGGATAAACTCCAGGTGGGCTTCCAGATTTTAAAGGACTGCTGGCATCATTATCAAAAAACTGTGAGAGATGTAAGAAGAAAATATCTGTCTGATATTATGTCAAATCGCCATAAGCCTCGTGTTTTATTCAAAACAATAGATTGTGCTCTCAATGTTCCTCAATGTGTTGGTATTAATCCCTCAATTGAGGCATGTGAAAACTTTTTACATTTCTTTGTAGATAAGGTGACCTCTGTTAGGGCTCAGATACCATCCTCTGTCTTTGACCCATCAGTCTGTGTTCCCTGTTCTGCTGTTTTTCACCAGTTTGAATCTCGTTGTCTTTTCTTTGTGAGATTGTTGGTCATCTAAAGCCTACAGGTTCCCCTACAGATGCTCTCCCACCACAACTATTCAAAGAGATTATTTCCACTTTAGGACCATCGGTTCTTGCTGTTATTAAAAACAATCTGTCCTCTGGTCTGGTTCCTAAGAATATAAGCATGCTATAGTCCAACCTCTGCTCAAAAAACCCAACCTGGATCCCACCATTCTGTGTAATTTCCGACCAATTTCCAAACTACCTTTAATTTCTAAAATCCTAGAGAGGATTGTTTATACACAGATAAGAGTTTTTAGAGGTAAATAATGTTTTCAGGTTTTTCAGTCTGGTTTTAAACCTCTTCATAACACTGAGTCAGCTCTACTGAGTGACCTGGTGACCATGCAATCTTGGTTTTATTGGATTTAACAGCAGCCTTTGACACGGTGGATCACAACATTTTAATGACTCATCTGGAGGATTGTGTTGGCATTCATGGTACTGCCCTGGAATGGTCCTACCTGTCTGAGAGGACATTCTCTGTTAAATTGGACCATTTCCAGTCATCCCCTGCTCCTCTATCATGTGGTGTCCCCCAGGGGTCCATTCTTGGGTCTTTGCTCTTTTCATTATACCTTCTACCCCTCGGGTCAGTTATTAGGAAGCACAATTGTGCTTTCCATCTGTATGCTGATGATAGTCAGGTCTATGTCCCTCTTAAACACAAGGGCGCTTATTCCTTAGAAAAACTCTTAATCTGTCTCAATGAAGTCAAAGCCTGGATGGCCTTAAATTTTCTTCATTTTAATGAAAAGAAGACAGAAGTTATGGTTTTTAGTCCTGGTGCCAGTGGATCCTCTCCTGTTGACTTGGGTCCTTTGGAACAGTATTATAAATCTGATGTGACAAACTTGGGAGTAAAACTGAACAGTGATTTTAACCAGGCAGATCAGTGCAGTGGTGAAAGCTAGCTTTTTCCAGCTGAGGCAACTGACAAAGGCCAAACACATTCTTTCAAAGCAGGATTTTGAAACAGTAATTCGTGCTTTCATAACAACACGGCTGGACTACTGCAATGCCGTATACTTTGGCGTCTCCCAGAAATCTCTGTCCCGTCTGCAGCTGGTGCAAAATGCAGCAGCACGTCTGTTAACTGGAACACGAAGGAGAGAACACATTTATCCTGTTTTAGCCACACTGCACTGGTTGCCTGTTCTTTTTAGAATTCATTTTAAAATTCTTTTATTTGTTTTTAAGACTTTAAATGACCTTGCCCCCCACTACCTCTCTGAGCTGCTTCAAATGTACTCCCCCTCCCGGTCCCTTTGGTCAGCGGATCAGCTGCCCCTGGAGGTGCCGAGGACGCGGAAGAAGCTCAGAGGGGACAGGGCTTTTTCTGTGGCGGGACCAGAGCTGTGGAACTCTCTGCCACTGCAGGTCAGACAGGCTTCATCACTGTTCAGTTTTAAATCCCTTCTAAAGACCCACCTCTTTTCATTGGCGTTTCACCCAGTATGAGTTTGCTTTTATTGCTTGTATTGTTTTTATTTTGTATTGATTTAATTGTTTTAATGATTTTTAATGATTTTATTGTCTTGCCCTTTAATTTAACATTTTGCTGTTTTTACTATATTATGTTCAGCACTTTGTTCAGTAGCTGCTGTCGTAAAGTGCTTTATAAATAAAGTTGGCTTGGCTTGGCTTAGAGTAAAGAATGTATCTGTGGCCGCTCATCGGGGCACACTGGCTGTCCCTTGACCCCTAAACCAAATGTACACCTTTCCTAATATGGTTTTCTAATTAGCCTAAGTTGGTCAGCTTTGGCTACACTGTGCCAGGCGAAGCTGCAGAGTCATGTGTTTCCACAGTAGCCTCACAGTTGGACCTATGGTGTCTCCTCTTCTTAGCTGTGATTTGATCTTTTTGTAGTCAGTTCCTTTATAGTTCCTTTTGTCCTCGGTTAACTTTTTTTTTTTTTTTTTTTTGTGAAGACCTTCAGCTAAAGTGGGACTGTGTAAGGTTATTGCTATGGGGGCAATTATACTTGCTTTCCCAGTTCTGCTGTGGTTGGAAGACGCAGTCCATTAATGCCCAGTAGATCAGCATCTACAGGAAAGATACATACCTGCAAACATCAAATAACAAAATTAGAGAGCCTTGTGCGCATCCTCATATGAGGACATTTATATCACATGGACTGCACTATGCAATACCATGCAATATATATCATTGGGCTGCCTTTAGCTGTGATCATGCTCGTCGATAGGGGATGACAAACGGGTCTGTTGTCCTTATTCAAGGTTTTACGTGGACCGGTCTTTCACAACATCATTCAAGATTTTTTTTCTGACTACATTTTGTAGAAGATGATGGTTTTCCCACTATCCTTCCAGTTCTCAATAAAACGTTAATTCTTAACCCAATTTTAGTAGTTTCAGCAATTTCCTTAGAATGATTCTTTGCTTGATGCATGCCAATGTTTTACCCTTCTAAAACAGACTAACATATTTTCCACGACCACAGGATGTGTCTTCCCGATATGGTTGTTTAACAAATGAGAAGCTACTCACTGTATGAGTTAAATAACTTGTTGCCAGCCAAAACATAATCATTCATGCTGTAATTATTCAAAGGGAGGCTCTCTGTGTATTAGTTTTGGCATATTCTGCTCTTTTTGCTCAGCAGCTCTGTTTAAATATTGGCGAACAGAAACAGCCACTGTGGAGGGCTTTCTTACAGACTGCTCACGTCTTCCAGTGCAGGTCATCTGGGTATATAATTTTACTTTGCTCTATGTTGTTGTGGAAAAACACTTGCACTGACCCCACACAGCTTGATTGCTCAAAGGTATTCAAGGCATGGCTCAATGTGGCTAACCGCACCACAATGGAAAACCCTCTACAGACTTTTTTTTTCCTGAAACCGGCTTCCATAAACTCTACTTAAAGCCACAGAGCAAAAATTAATTGCTTGGTGTCTGTATCTGGGCAGGCTTTGAAAATCAATCTCACTTGAGTCAAATGGCCTCTGTAATCCTTTGATTGGAGATTATTGGTCTGTGTTTGAAATACTTAAAACATCTTACACATAATTTGTCAAAATTTCAGGGTATTGATAAAGAGAAACATTCTATCATTACCAGTTAATCTACATTCCAGGCTTCATCCATGGTTAAGAGCAGTGGTTATAAGAATGAGACTGCAAGTACAAGCAGCTGAAATGAGTTTCTTCCAAATGGTGGCTGGGTTCACCCGGAGGGATCGAATGAAGACCTCAGAAAACAAACCTCAATGACGATAGATAATCAGAGTGGAGTCATGCTCCTCTACAAAAATAGGAGCCAGTTGAGGTCATTTGGGAACCTGGTCAGGATGTTTTGTTAATGCCTCCAGGTATTTTGGACACTGGAAGGAGAATGGAGGGAGGGAATGAGGGAGGTGGGCAGAAAGATGGAAGCAGTTGTGTCTTGGATGAATGGCTATAACATTGATGAACGGTAGTGATCAGCACTACTAATGTCAGATAGCCTTTTTTGTGGTACATTCTCAAACATGAGCTTTAAAAAGTTTAGCAAAATTTTAAAAGTTTAAATAAAAAAGAAAAAAATGTAAATAAATGGCTCCATCCACCACACCTTTGCCTCCTACCAGCTGATTTAATTGCCTGGCCAATCATCAACATTACTGCCACACTCTGGGGAAACATAAACCAGCTGCAACTGTTTTCACAGACAATCTGCCCTTGGCTTGCTGAACTTTGGAGATTCTGACTGTGGGCTTTGAGTGGTGGTGTTGGTATTGTAGGATTAGGGTTTTTGTTTTTTGTTTTCCAACAGTGTTAAAACTGGCTTTTGTGTTCCACATTTGGCTGACTGACAGTGTTTTATTTTTCTTTATCTTCAGTTTGGTAAAACTTAAAGCCCTTTTGGCTTCTCCTTTTGTTGTATTATGTTAGATTATTGTTAAAAGTAGAATGTGTTGGGCTAGTTTAGGTTTGTAGTTGTGTATGGTATTTTTTTTTCTTCTCTTGGTTAAACTTTAGAAATAGGAGCTGCTTCGCCTTTTGTTAAAATATTGTAGATTAGTAGGTCAGTTTTTCGTTTACCCTTTTGGTTATTCTCAGTTTTGCTTTTCACTTGCTCGTTTTGAGTTAAATTTAGAAATTGGCTGTTGTGTTTTTGGTTTAAGCAGCTTCGCTACCCCAACACGAAATTCACCACCTTTTTTTTTTTTTTTTTTTTTGTATTGTTCCTCATTTCCACTTGCCATAATAAACTCTATTAACTTCCACTTTTACATCCGTCAACAGTCCTCTTTTCTTGTTACGCCTCTCAATATCCCTGGGTCGGGTCGTAACAAACACTGTCACATTGCTGCACATCTATTTAAAAGTTTAATCTTAAGTTCTTCACATAACATGTCATTTTTAGCGGCATCCGTGACACCAGGTACATTTCTACTGCATTCATTGTCATAATCACACTATTTTTGTGAGCTATGTTGACAGCAGCCGCCAGTTTTGGACTGAATGTTTTGTACTGGAGACAGTATCCAGCTGCATTCTGGGTCTCCTGAAGTGTAGCAGTTAGACTTTGAAAGTAATGGTGCATGCCGGGCAACCAGTGATGGATGGATCCTCCAATGAAGTTGTGTTATGTATTCCTGATGAGAGTGGTGGCTCACTGGCGAGGATTTATGTGGCTGTGGATGAGCAACCACTCCAGAAGATGTTGTCTGTATGAAGTTGCGGTCCAAGGCTGTTTGTCATTGTGATTGATGAGCTTCCTGTGATTAAACTACCACACTGACAGACATTCATCTGCTTTAACAAGTGACTTACTTGCATGCATGTTTTTTTCTCTTACATCACTGGCTCCAGTGCGTAGTGGGTGGCAACATACATGCTTCATTCACCTTCTGCAAGTGTGTTTTCAGACAATAAAAATGTCCTATTTCTGTGTGATTTGTGCATTTAAAACCACTCTGGAAAGAAAAGTATTTTTATGCCAAATGAAGCAATAAGTACAACGGGAAATGTAAGAACACAACATGAAAATAACTGGGCACATGTGTAAACTAACATGCTAGTGAAAGCATGCTAGTTTTTGTGTGTGCATTTCTCATGGGGTTTTTGAAGGAGAAAATGTGTACAGTCTTCTTGCCAGGCTTATGTTTGAGGTGTTTGTCCACCACCAAAGTTAAGGGGCCATTGATTGTATTAATGATGCGTGCAAAGCTAAACTGGCTTTTTCCCCCTCATCTGTAGGTGGTGAATGAGCTGAGCTTCCTTTTTTTTGTTGCTTGATTTATGGGACTGATTGTTGTGGAATAATATGTTAGAAATATGGACTCAAATCACATGACTTGGACTCAAGTCAGTAATAAATTGAATTACTTTAGACTTGAGCTAGACCTGATCGTTAATAGCAGCGATTCAATGATTTACTTTAAGTTGAACCTTTTGAAAACACTTAAAAGGCTAAAGATGAATAAATATACACTGTGTGCAGAATTATTAGGCAAATGAGTATTTTGACCACATCATCCTCTTTATGCATGTTGTCCTACTCCAACCGGTACAGGCTTGAAAGCCTACTACCAATTAAGCATATCAGGTGATGTGCATCTCTGTAATGAGAAGGGGTGTGGTCTAATGACATCAACACCCTATATCAGGTGTGCATAATTATTAGGCAACTTCCATTCCTTTGGCAAAATGGGTCAGAAGAGAGATTTGACAGACTCTGAAAAGTCAAAAATAGTGAGATGTCTTGCAGAGGGATGCAGCACTCTTAAAATTGCCAAGCTTTTGAGGCTTGATCATCGAACAATCAAGCGTTTTATTCAAAACAGTCAACAGGGTCGCAAGAAGCGTGTTGAAAAAACAAGGTGCAAAATAACTGCCCATGAACTGAGGAAAATCAAGCGTGAAGCTGCCAAGATGCCATTGGCCACTAGTTTTGCCATATTTCAGAGCTGCAACATCACTGGAGTGCTAAGAAGCACAAGGTGTGCAATACTCAGGGACATGGCCAAGGTAAGGAAGGCTGAAAAACGACCACCACTGAACAAGACACACAAGATAAAACGTCAAGACTGGACCAAGAAATATCATAAGACTAATTTTTCTAAGGTTTTATGGACTGATGAAATGAGAGTGAGTCTTGATGGGCCAGATGGATGGGCCCGTGGCTGGATCAGTACAGCGCAGAGAGCTCCACTCCGACTCAGACACCAGCAAGGTGGAGGTGGGGAACTGGTATGGGCTGGTATCATCAAAGATGAGCTTGTGGGACCTTTTCGGGTTGAGGATGGAGTCAAGCTCAAATCCCAGTCCTACTGCCAGTTTCTGGAAGACACCTTCTTCAAGCAGTGGTACAGGAAGAAGTCAGCATCGTTCAAGAAAAACATGATTTTCATGCAGGACAATGCTCCATCACACGCATCCAAGTACTCCACTGCGTGGCTGGCCAGAAAAGGTCTAAAAGAAGAAAAAATAATGACATGGCCTCCTTGTTCACCTGATCTTAACCCCATAGAGAACCTGTGGTCCCTCATCAAATGTGAGATCTACAGGGAGGGAAAACAGTACACCTCTCTGAACAGTGTCTGGGAGGCTGTGGTTGCTGCTGCACGCAATGTTGATTGTGAACAGATCAAGACACTGACAGAATCTATGGATGGCAGGCTTTTGAGTGTCCTCGCAAAGAAAGGTGGTTATATTGGTCACTGATTTGTTTTTGTTTTGTTTTTGAATGCCAGAAATGTATATTTGTACATTTTGAGTTGTTATATTGGTTTCCCTGGTGAAAATAAATAAGTGAAATGGGTATATGTTTGGTTTTTGTTAAGTTGCCTAATAATTATGCACAGTAATAGTCACCTGTACACACAGATATCCTCCTAAGATACTAAAACTAAAAAAGCCCCATTCCAACTTCCAAAAATATTCAGCTTTGATATTTATGAGTCTTTTGTGTTCATTGCGAACATAGTTGTTGTTCTATAATAAAATTAATCCTCAAAAATTCAACTTGCCTAATAATTCTGCACACCCTGTACAAGAAAACCTTAGTGTAAGATAAGGATTATTTTGTTCTAATGGCTGAAAGTTAATAAAATGCTGCTTTGAAAGGATGATGTGATGATTTAATTTACATTGCCAACTTTATACTCAGCAAATGAGCACATAAATCTCCACAGTTGTCTTGTGTATCACCATCCAGTCAAGCTGCAGGACATAACTGTAGTTCCAAAAAAGCTTTTACGCTTTTTATAAAATCTAACATATCATTATTTTGTTTCATTTCATTTGAATTTGGTAAACAGCGCACTATAACTTACTTAGCACATAAAACTTTTCTCCCCGGAGTTTGCATTCTGTTGACTACTCACCATCAATTCTCTTCACAACCAGTTACTGAGTCATTTCTGTTAGTGGAATCAGTAAAATGATAGATTATAAACCTGGCAAATGAAAGGCAAGAAGAGAACAGGCAGTTTATCCTACATGATAACATCAGTGAGGTTGTGCAGACAGAATTCCATGATCAGATTGTTTCAGTCACATGTTTTTGGCTTGTTCAGTTCACTTTATTTGTTCTTAGTATATACAAATTTCTGCATTTTGCTGTCAGTGAATTTTGTGTGTATGATTGTGTTACTATTGTGAAAGAGACAAAACTGAAATAAAGGGAAGAGGGAACCCAAATGAGTCTCAAACATGGTGCTGAAGTGAAAATAGGGATGAACATTTAATTATTGTGTTTTATATTAAACTTTGCCACTCTATCATGGATGCTTTCATGTGGCACATAGAGTCCCTTTGGGTAGCAGGGGAAAATGCTATTAGTGGTTGTGTTTGTATGTGGTGCTCCGGATGTATCACCCAGATGTCACTGTAATGGGGCCTCATTCAGACCTGTGGAGACCCTAAACAATAGAGCCCCAGAAATATGTCTTCATTTTTTCATTTTCCAGTTAGTTCTGGCTTCTCCTTTTAAATAAGCTGGGATTTAGTAACCCAGCCATTACCCGCTTTCTTTCTTTTTTTTTTTTTTTATGACCTACAAACCACTGAGATTTTCCTTCACCCAATAGACCGCTTATCTGGTTCATTGCTGACCTGTTCAATTCTGCTTTGTCTGTCTCCCCCGTAATTCTGCTGAACCCGCAGTTATTAGAAGAACCAAAAGCAGCAATCATGGGGCTTATTCAGCCCAAACATGAGGCTGTGTCTTAACATGCATGTGCCACTTGGATGCACGTCTGGCTGAGGTCAGAGGTCAACATCCAGTTCCGTTTACCAGCCAGCTCTGAAATGCCCTGCTGAGGTGTCAGACACACCTGCAGGGTTGTTTACATTTTCAAGGATATCTGGAAGTGAGGAGACACACTCTGGTATGGAAGAGGTCACAAGGAATTTGTTCAAATGTTATTTTCATCGCTGAAGCTATCATTTCGTGGGATTATCCCTGCCAAGTTAATTTGAAGCCAGAGTTTTATATCTGTGCAGACAGCTGCTACCAATATGAACCGTTGGCGTAGCGGAGAAATTGTTACGCTCTGCAAGATGGATTATCTGTTGTAGCACATCTCTCACCTTGCCTTCATTTATCAGGATGCAGCAAAGCAGGTAGAATGTTTCCTTTTGTGCTATAATCTAGTCCTTAGAGGAAGCAGAACAGGACAGATTAGTTTATGTGATTTATCTGACACTCAAATTAAAGCATAAATAATCTTTCGGCTAAAGGTGGGACATTTTAGCAACCTTAAAAATTGGAGATACCTCAGTATAATTCCTTCTTGTTGAAAGGAAACCCATTTATGCTCGTCTTAAATTTAGAGCAATAACCTGCCTGCTTGTCTGTTAAACCTGGGGAATTTGTCCCTGCCTTCATTAGGAGTCATGTGTACTGTATAATGTAGCACAGAGAAGAAAAAGCCCAGCATCTTATTAGTTGAACATCCACAGGCCAAGCTAATATTATGGATCTGCTGGGATGCCCTTGAGTAGCCTCCCTAAAACTTGTTTTGCATCAGACCTGCTCCCAAGCGTTGGTGTAGTAAGCCAATTCACACATTTTCTTGTCAGTCATGGGCCAACACTCAGTCCTTGCACATTTCCCTAACTGGCAGGAAGCTCAGCACAGTTAGAGATGAGTGTTGACTAGGTTTAAAACTCCATTGCACAGGATTACTGCATGTCACCTGTATAGCCTTAAGAAATCAGGGAATTAGAGACGAAAGTGGAAGCTGCTCTGAAAATATCACAGCCTGCGGTCCTTCTCATCATCGCACTGTCACAGGTGGAAAAGTGTAGTCTTTAATAAAGGACTCCAGCTCACTGAGTTGAGATTGTCCCTTGCTGGGCATTATGAAGCTGCAAGTTGTGTTTGCAGAAAAAAGAATTCTGAATGTCCTTATGTTGACTTGCACCTGAATCCCCCCAACAGCAGTGTCTTGGTTTTTAGGAGATACACAGATTTCTCTTCAGCTTTAGTCTGATAAGTTTAGTAGAAGAAGGCAGAGACAGAGCCCACCCTGATAGAAAGATTCATTTAAACCTCTTCTGATTAAAAAATTTTGTTTATAATTTTCTTTTTCAGCTCATCTTATGTAAAGAAACCATTGCAATCGGTTTCTGTATATTAAGCAAAGCTGGAGCTGAAAAAACATGTAACCATATAATACTGACACCTTTATGCAGATGGTGTGCAGGGATCCCAGCCAATCATAAGATCATGACATGTTGTCGCAGATGTTGCATGCTATTTTGTGCTTTTTCCTTCCTCCTGTGTCATTTCAATCAGAGCAACAACTAGGCGTATTTTTTTACCCTAACCTTTACATCAGTGGGGTATTTCAATCAGGCATATTCCCCGATTTGTGGCCATTGTTGCCAAGATAAGCATGGCAAGCCTGTGTTGTTAAATTAACTAAAGTGATATTATCTGATGACTTAGCCTCTGGGAGCAATAGTCAGGTTTCAGGGCTTCTGGTGTAGCTATGATTGTTTTTTTTTTTTTTGTTTTTTTTTAAATTTTATTTTATTTTCTAAATGCTGGGAAGTTAGGTAAGGCTCATAAAAGTATAATCATTTTTAAATTAATGCTGAAGGTCTGGAGATTTTATGTCAGTTAATCTACATCCACAGATTGTTCTTACATGCCACCAAAGCCAACACAAGTGCGACCAGTTGACACAATTCAGACTACAATGAAAACCAGTTAGTTTTCTATTGCTGATATCTTCCATCCTCCCTCAGAATGAGAACATTTATGTGTAAATGTCTAACTATAAATCCTGTTCTGGATGAAAGATTAGTAATTGTACCAGATTTAGCCTTGCTATGAAGACTATCATCCTCATAGCTGCTATTATGGTTTAAAATAATTGATTAGTAAAAAAAAAATCCTATAAATGTATAAACTTCACATTTGAAGTTAAGAATGGCTGATCACAAAGCTAGCATTTAACAGATGTAGGATTGTTAGCCAACAGTAATTTTTCAACCAAGAAAGAAAAAAAGTTTATCTTCAGTAAAAACATTTTAATCACTGTTGATGCCTTTGGTTGGAACAGACTGTCGGAGCTCTTTGTTTTGAATTCTTTGGCCTAGACTCTCATGACTGTTCGACTGACTGTTTACCAGAATAGGTGATATATTTAGTTACATACAGCTGTGCCATACATTTATTTTAGCTGTGGTTGACCGAGCTAAGGCTTTGAGTCATTCCAGTGTACAGAACACTGTTTACAGATGTGCTCCGAGACTGCTTAAACCATCAATGGACAACTAATTCTGAGTGGGAAAAATCCTCTACAATTGTAATATTGGTTTACAGTTAAACATAGTCTTGAAGTGCTACCCACAACATCTGGCTTCTTTTGTATACAAGTGTTTTTCCTTTCTCTTTGTATTCCAAATATCTGGTTTTGGCCAAATTGGATGAGAGTAATTTACAATGCTGTGGGGATTCGGAGGCATTCCACTGGAAATGGTAACCATTCCCAGTGGATTAATTATCAGCTCTTTTTGCTGCTTTTGCTGCTTTTGTTATCAAAAAGGAAACAAAATAGTAGATTTAATATAAGTCCACATATAAAGATCCTGTCTGTCATTCCAGGTATGTTTTCAGAGCTATTATTTTCATGTTTATCTCTGTCAACAATATTATGCAAACAACCTGGCTGAATTTCATGAAACTTGACAACAAGCAAGAACTTGAGCACAGGAAGTATTATTATAGCCTGGCTGAAGAACTGCAAAAAAAAAAAAAAAAAAAAAAAGAAAGATAGAAAAAAGAGAAAGCAAAAATATATTTATTAATAAAAACATAAAATGTGAACAAGCCAGTAATGTAAGCTTTGAGGGAATAAATGAGAGTGTATGAAGTGCACAGAACAACAAAACATGCTGAGCTTGCCAATACAGGGGTGGTCATCTGGCCCAACCCAGGATACACCTAACTACAGGCAGGTGGAGGTCTTAAACAAAAAGACTCTAGTCTTTTACAAATCCATCCATCCATCCATCCATCCATCCATCCATCCATCCATCCATCCATCCATCCATCCATCCATCCATCCTATTACAGCTTTGATTATATATTAACATTGTGTTGTATTTTTGCCCTACAATTTAATTACAATTTCCTCTGCATGTCAGACTTCTAAAACTTTTTCATGTCTTTTATTTCAACCTACATCACCAATTATCACAGGGAGGACAATTAATTCATTTAACAAAAAAAGGATATGAATCAGTGTCTAGGATGACATTATCTGACCACAGACGGAAAAATTATCAAGGAGAAACAGTACGGTCACTGTAAAAGCACTGTAAAACCAACAAAAACAATCTATCTATCTATCTATCTATCTATCTATCTATCTATCTATCTATCTATCTATCTATCTATCTATCTATCTATCTATCTATCTATCTATCTATCTCTCTCTCTCTCTCTCTCTCTCTCTCTCTCTCTCTCTCTCTCTCTCTATATATATATATATATATATATATATATATATATATATATATATATATATATATGTGTGTACATGTATAAGCTACATCATTCACACAAAAAAAAACCTTGATTGCATATTGTGTTGAAGATGCGGCTCTACAAGTAAAATCACAATTGTTCATGTGAAGTTTGACAAAAAGCAGACTCCCATCACTTTTCCTTTTGTCATTTTTCAGTTAGTCATTGGTGTACACAATGTGTTCATTGTAGAGACCAATGACATATGATGCCTCACACAACACACCCTTTATCACAATTAATAATTTAAATGGCAGGCATTGTTTTTTCTGCACTTTTTAATGACACAATCATAAGCACTTATCCACCTCATGGGGGATATTTTGCCGTGGGAGGCTACCAGTGAAATTAAGTCAATGAATAAAAGATAAGATGAAGAAAAATGCTGATCTGGGACTTCATCTGAGGTCCAAGCTGAGCAGCAGTTATGAATGCAGGGCAGAGGCCATGTTACTCACTAGCCTCCTCTTGGAGTGAGACCATCCAGGGGGCTGTGTTGATAATTTGACCCCTCAGCTCTTTGGTAAGGTCGAGGGCAACTACTCTGGTCTCTTGGGGAAGGATTTACTTTGTTCTCCTACATGACTACCTGGAAATTAGATGTGATCTTGTGTGTGATTTGGATGCAAGTGATGGATGGTTTTCTCTGGGTAATATGACAAATGAATTCCCTCTCAAGCAGTGGCTGCTCATCTTTTTTAATTCTTTTTTTGCTTTTGTTATGGTTGTGATTAATAGGGGCTCCTGACCCGTGGGGGACTGGCGAAGGAAGTGACATATTTACAAGGTCACACAGCCCCTTCTCACTGTTTAATCGAGGTCTCTGTGGTACATCCTAGACTTGTAGTCCAAAGTAATCCTATTTCCAGATGCTATCTTGAATTCATGAGTTAATGTATTAATTTCATGCTTCTGTGCTTGCCCTGGTTCTCACTTCATTTACAGTTACCAGTGATGTCTTTTCCCATTGAATTAAATTATTTACATAAATATTTCATATTTAAAGCTCACATTTAATTTTTATCACATTAATTGTGAACATTTGTTTTCGTGATCAAGATACATTTTTAATTAATAAATATCAATGTTTAGTTCTTAAGCACTTTTTCATAAAAACAAAACAAAACAAAAAAAAAAACAAACAAAAAAAAAAAGAACCTCCACCTTATCTGGCTCCTCACGATGTGGAGATGCAGTGGTTCTTCTCTGAGCCCATTCTTGGATGACAGAGCTTCTCACCCTGTCTCTAAAAGAGAACCCAGCCACACTGCGGAGGAAACTCATTTCAGCTGCTTGTATTCGTGATCTCAACCATTAACAACACCTTGTGACCACAGGTGAGGGTAGAAATGTAGATCAACTCAGGAACTCAGCTCCTTCTTCACCACAACAGACCTATGCAGAGTCTGGATCATTGTAGATGCCGTACAGATCCATCTGACTCTGCGTACTCATCGAAGACGCGTTGGTAGGATTGAAGAGGTCTTTGAAGTATTCCTTCCATCGACCCAGTTGAGGTCAGAAGCACCCCTTCCCCACTGTACAGTGCTGATGGTGCACTGATTCCCCCTCGAGAGTCCCACAGGTCAAAAAGACCAGACAGGACTCCTTCTGCTTGATGGCAACCCCCACAAACAAGTTTGGGGATTACCACTCTGAAGTGCATTGACGACCTTACAGCAACAGTTCCGGTTGGCCTCTTCAACAATAGATATATATACAATACCAAATATTTAGTTACAGAAAATGGTTTTAATAGTGCAAAACTATTTTTTGTGTGTTTACAGGCATTTATGAGCTTCATTTTTATTCTCTTTAGTTTCAGTGACTAAAAGCAGACTGAGACTTTAGTAAACGTCTTTAGCTTTAGGTTTAGTGGAAGTCACATTACCGGTATACTCTTACCCAAAAAATAACTTTTGATATTATTTGGTTCTTGCATAAAAATTAATTCAGACTGTCTTTCTTTACACAAGTGGTTCCTAGGAAATGCGTGCATGCAAATCTGGGCATTTTTATCTCAACTGCTGCTGTTATTTTTTAGTTGCTTAAGACCACAATAAACCTGGATAAAGCCATGATTAATGCAAACTAAATCAGAGAAATAAGTGAAAGGCAGTGGCTTTTGCTTGTTTGGAGGCCTGACTAGGACTATGATTGCTCATGAAAAACCCATTTTCTTATACTTGTATTCATTGTAATAAAGATAATATCAAGTATTGCAGTAAATGGAAAACAACCAGTCATCAGCGTAAAACGTAGTATGAAATTTGACTAGATCAGTAGATTATTGTACTTGCTCCTCCTCTATAATTTAGAGTTAAAAGAGCCTGCTTAAAGGACTGGCTGATTTACCTTCATTGTATGAGGTGAGTTAAATTAAATGAAACAAGTTAATTTATCCCAGAGAGAGTAATGAATTTAAATATGATCAGTTCTAAAAAGATGGGTGAATAAGTTTAATTAACTGAAACTATTTTACAGGAAATTTTCTGTCATTTATACATTTGTCCTTTTTGGTGCATGAAGTAAAATATATTCAGCATTTATAATAAATGAAGGCAGTGTCAGATTTATTGGCAGCCATTTATTATCATCTTTCTTCAACCAGTCATGAGCCAGTTCCAATACCACATACCAGACTGAGTTTCATCCCACCTGCAGGGGCCTTGTGCTGAACTTTAATCATTGTCCACACACACACACACACACACACACACACACACACACACACACACACACACACACACACACACACACACACACACACACACACACACACACACACACACACGTACATACAGTGTTCTGTGTGTTGTTAGTGGATGCAAACCAAAATTCACTTCCTGTAACTTAAACATATTAAAGAGGTTGTGTCGTCCAGTAAGGATGGCCACATGACTTCTCAAAAGCAAACTCAGACTGAAAGTATATTGTCTGTAAAATTAGTACAGCTAATGGGTTTTTCCATAGAAAAAGCTATTATGGGAGACAGCCTGAGCCTGGAGGCAGTATGGACATTGTGCTTACAGCCTGAAGTGAGTCTTTAGCTGTCTGTTCTGTTCTTTATTACTGCTTATTTGCTTTGGCGCATCTGTAAGTGGTCCTAAATGGGAAATTGCTTGTTTTGTTGAGAAGATAGTCCCCAAAAAAACATCAGGCAGTTGAAACTGTGTTCTGAGAACTGGTCTTAAGTACATCAATGCAGCTGCCTGCAAGGACTTCCGGGACAGAGTACTGTCCTGTTGTTAGGGTCTCTCAAGCATGTTCCTCTCTGTCTTTTCCATAAGATTTTTCTTATATTTAATTTTCCTCTGTGCCTTGAACAATAAGCTTTTTGGCTTTTCTACTTATTCTACAGCATTTGTTTCTTTGTTGCCTGCAATGTTCTCCTCTCTTCTTTTCCATCATCCTAATCTTTTGTTTAACACATGGTCAAAAATTAGGCATCCAGTGATTAACTTGTTTTTAAGCTTTTAACAATCTTCCTTTGATTTTTCATGGTAATATGGATCAGGCTTGCTGGAGCTGATCCACTCATTCTACACAAAACCTCGCAGTTCCAGCCTCATTGTAGACTCTAATCTGCCTGTTGCTCTGGCAGATAAGTGAAGTTTAAGCTGTCATGCAATATAAACAGCCCTGAATAATAATTATTAATAAAATTATGGTGCTGTTGAGTAAACACACATATTGTATTCTAAGGCATACTGACTCGCAGAGCCTCTTTCCTAACCTTTAAAGGAAAATTTGAAGGAAAGATGCTCCCTTCCCTTTAAGGAAAATCTAAGCAGTAACTTATGATATCCCTTGAAAATTAGTATGTGTAATGCCCAATAGACAACCTTTTTATCTTCCCTTGCAATTAAATATGAAGACGGCACAGGTGTGATTTGTGAGGTTGTTTGCAAAATAGCTTTGATTTCTAAACTTTGCTTTCAGTCAGCCGGGCCCATCAGCAGGCTGTGTAATTAATTTTCTCCTTAGAGAGCTGAGGAGGTAAGACAGTGCTCTCCATTGCACAGACTGCTTATCCAGTCAGGTATAAAGATAATTCTCTGCTCTGGCTTCAGGAATAAATGATTAAAGGACTTTTGGTTTGTTCTCGTCATCCCAGAAATTCATTGAAAGCAAAACAATATTTACGTGTTTCATCTGAATTCTTTCTATTTTTCCTTTCTGTTTTCTTTTTTTATTTTCTCTTGCAATTCTGTTCACATAATCAGTTTGGCACATGTACATTGCGGGGGCCGGGGCTGGGGGGGGGGGGGGGGGGGGGGGGGGGGGGCAGCAGATGGCAGACTCTAAACGAATCTGCCTGATTGCCTGTTTCACTCATCTTTCCCTGAATGGCAGGGCAGAGAGTATGGAAAGGCATTCCTCTGATGAGTTATTAAGGCTGTAGCCAATCCCATTTGTGGCGCACAGGGAGGGAGCAATCAAAACAGCATTCAGGCCATTACTAGTGACGCTATTTGAAGTTAATCACAATCATTACAAATTTGAGTTATCTGTGTGGTTAATGTGATCGATCTTTGAAGCCAGAATATAGCCCTTTTAGAAATATAAATAGAAACATTTTCTATCAGTTCTTAATATATTTAATAATTAAAAAAAATTGTATGTAAACATTTACATTACATTAAAAATGAGACAGTTTGTGATGAAAACATAGTTTTAGGTTTTTCACAGACACAAAGTCATGTAAAGAGCAGTTTTACAGCATAAAATACAGGAATTAAAAGCATTCATTCTCTGTACTGCTTAGTCCATTACGGGTCGCAGGTAAGCTGGAGCCTGTCCCAGCATTTTAGCAGTTGAGAGGCAGGGTACACCCTGGACAGGTTGCAGGGCCAAAACAGATAGAGACAAACAACCATTCACACAGACACACACTCCTAGGGAGAGTTTAGAATGACCAATTAACCTAACATGCATGTCTTTGGACTGTGGGAGGAAGTCGAAGAACCCATAGAGAACCCATGTGTACACGGGGAGAACATGCAAACTCCACACAGAAAGGCTATCTCTCCCCAGCCAAGGCTCGAACCAGCGAGTCTTCTTGCTGTGAGGCTGCGGTGCTAACCACGACACTACTGTGCAACCAAAAGTTGCTTTTAAAAGGAATTAAAAGCAATAAAAATATAATATCAAATTCAAATAAGTAGATAAACAGCACATCTGGTGCACATAAGCTTGATATTTTGAAAAAACCTTTGAGTGAATCATGAGATATTTCTATCTAACTTTCAAATATTGAACTTTCACAACAAGCTCTGAAATTTGTCAAATTAGGCCTTCAGTGTAGAGGACAATTTCTTAAAATCAACAGTATAATGTCAAACTTTCCAATGTGTAAAATGGCTATACCACAAGGTTCTATTTTAGGCCCATTGTTCTTTTGTTCACACATGACATTTACACATTGCACACATTAATGGGAAAGTGTGTCCAAACTTTTGACTGGTGCTGTATGTATAACTGAGTTGCTAAATAGTTGTAAAGATCTTTTCATTTATGTTTTAGCAAAGACTCAACATCAGGCTGCAGAGTTGCTCAGCAGGCAAATGATTTTTGTTTTGCAGTGACTTAAGAATGATTTTGTGCATTTGAGCTGTACATGAACTGTTTCCGTGTGCTTTACAATCAGATATAAAGTGTGTGATGATTTTACAGTCAGAATTGTTCCACAGAAAATGAAAAAATGTAAGAGTTCAAATGGCTTATATAAGGTCAGTATCAAAAACCATCAACATTTATCTCAACTGTTTCCATTTGATAAGATCCTGTTTGCCTATAAAGGCTGCTCATATGCATGCAATGATTCTATCACACCTCTTGTATTGTGCAACAGTTTAGGGTGATGCAAGTGAGTCAGCTCCTGTAATATATTCTAAGAAATCTAATTAATTAAAGTTTGATAAATCCATAAGGTTTTAATTTCTAAAACTGGCCCTACTCCAGAAGTCATTCTGGAAATTAGTCATAGCTAGAAGTCCTACATCAGGGGTGCCCATGTTCGATCTTCGATATCTATCATCCTGCAACTTTTAGATGCAACCCTTCTCCAACACACTTGAATCAGATGTCATCTGCATGTGATTCAGCTCTGCAGAGGCCTGGTAATGAGCCAGTCATTTGATTCAGATGTGTTGGAAAAGGGTTGCATCTAAAAGTTGCAGGATGGGAGCTCTTGAGGACTGGACTTGGGCACCCCTGTCCTACATACATGGACTCTGCATTTTTTTTTTTAAATGAATAGTCCCTGTCAAATTTTAAATGAAACAAATCATTCATTCAGTTTAAGATACATACATTTAAAAGCATCTCTAGATCTAAATTTAAAACTACTGAACTGAACAAAGATTAATAAAATACAAACTTTTTTCTTACAGGTTGCAGGTACAGGTAGTTAAAATGCCTGTTGTTGATTCATCATCATCCTTTCAGAAATTGATCCATGTTTTGCTAGCAGTGCAAAAACTATGAGTTTTATTTAGCCTTGCTGTTTTTCAGTGAAACCCACTGTTTAAACTCTGGTCGTAATCTCCCATCTTACAATGACCAATTATTGAAACTGCATCATTCACCCTCCTTTGTTCTTCTTATTAAGATTTTGTGGCTTATTAAAGTGAAGACTAGAGATTGATTTTTAGCTCCAGTGTTGAAACAGTTATACAAGTCGTGTTTCCATTCTGTCTCTAGGAGCAGTGCTTTAGAGGACACTGCTATGAATTGTGTTAAAGGGTATGAACAAACAACTAGGAGGACTAGTTGTTCTCTTACTCATCTTGGGATAAAAAACTGACTTTGTAGTTTGTTAGGGCAAATGACTATGTAAAACAGGATTGTAATAAATAGAGTAGTTATAACTGTGCTGGAAACAAAAACTTTAAGGTAGGAGTCCTGGCTCTGTGCAAGAAAGAGCCCCAGGAATTATTTTTTCTGGCTACATTGCAGATATTTGTCCATGTTGTACAGATAAAATATGAGTTTAATTAATTAAAATATGTTTGCATCGCGAAGGATTGTTTTAAAAAAAGTCAAAACAACCATAAGTCAGAAGTAGTAATACTACAGAAATGAACATACAAACATCATTCTTAATGCAGAAATTGTTCAAATCTACAGTTTTACGATAATGTAGCACATAATGTACTTGAGGTTTGTCAGCTGGAAAAGGTGCCTGATGCAACCATGTGTTCTCTTTGCCCACTTCCCTCTGGACATATTTCTGTTGGAGTTAAGCTATTTCATCAGGTTTGATGGGCAAGAGCAGCATATTTGCTTTATGAATAGAGCAGATCTGTCAAGCTGCCAGTCCCCTGCTGCTACAGTTAGCAGACTGATTGATTTAGATGTGACTTCCCTTGAGGATGACATTCTCTCATCAATGGCACAGTTCCCTTTCTTCCTCTTACCGTCCTCCCTCCATCTTTCCAGTCTATTTTTACTTGCCTCTCTCCCTGTCTTTCCATATTTTACCCTCATGTCCCCTCTTTACCTCCCTCTCACGCAGCCGTGAGCAGAACCATCAACACCATTGACTCAGGCGTTTTTGAAGGACGTTGACAGTCGATAAGTGCTGAAGGCATGACGATTACAAAGGGGTGCAAACGCTCATCAATAGTAGACAGTATAATGCTGAAAATGCCATCCTATCTTTAGAGCTTTGATTGCATCATTTCAATCTTTTTGATGGCATGTCAGGGCTGCAGTCATTCCATGAGTTGTTGGAATAAATGAAATATTAAGTTATATGATGCAGGCCATATCATTAAAGAAAGAACTAATTCAGCATTAAATGCTAAAAGCTAAATTATTAATGTATAATAGCAGTTTTAGCTCAAAACTACAATGATTATTTTTGTCTTGAAAGTGAAGCTGCTGGGAAACAAAAATCCTCAGAGCTTGAAGTCAGTCTATTCAGAGTAGAAACTGTTATGTCTCCACCTGTCTCCTAGAACGACTGTTGCTGTAGGTTGAAGTTGACGGCCTGGCAGGGGGTTAATGACACTGCTTGAACAGGGAGGCAGGAAACCTTCAGCCTTCTTCTCATCAGCTCTGCCGCAAGCTCTACAAATACAAAGTCGTGATAAAAGTTGTGGGCGATGGGTGGTGGTGGGGGGCAGGAGACAACATCAGCAGCTGTGAGGAAAGAGCGATGACTCAGTTTCACGCTTCCCTTTTTTTATGATATATGCAAGCAGAAGCAGGTTGCAGGTGTATCAGACATTATGACTGTATCAATGCAGTTTTAAATGTGAAGGCCTCATTTCTGTTGGCTTTTGTTACTAGACTTTATTATATTCTCAACCAGTCATGTTGGCTCACCTTTAGACACAAAAGAAGCCTCAAGGATAAAACTGACGCATACTACTGGTGGAGCACTATCATTAAAGAGACCCAATTCTTTGTTCCTTTTAGACATTGGCCCTCCTTTTTATCTGTGGGTGACTGTTCATACTAGAGAGAAATACTATTTTCTGATAATATGATCCCTCCTGCTGGTCAGTCCAAGTATTTCTGATATCGGTATCCCTCCCCAGGAGAGTCAGACATGCAGCCTCACTGCACTCAGTCTGAATGCAATCCCTATCCTTATCTCTCCTGCATATTGTGATTCAAATGCTGGGTGCTGCTTTTGGAAATGGGAAATGGGTGCAGAAACCTGCATCACATGATTTTTGATGATCGCCTTGTCATGAAAGAAAGAAGAAATTATAAAAGAAGATGAAAGAAGAAATTATCATCAACACTAGAGCATAAAGTGATGATATTAAGAGTCTTTCAGTGTCCTATAACTTTCTGTTTAGTATATTATCATAGCCTATTACTGAAATTTCACACAGGTTTAAATGGAAAGTGTAGGTGGTAAAGAAAGTGATTTCAGTGCTGAGAGTGGCTCACGTTTCTGCCTAAAAAGTTTTAGCTTTGCAGCCACACATAAAAACAGCAAGAAAATATTAGAGATTGTCATCTCTCCTAGTTAACTTTCCTTTTCCTTTTAGTCAACAGGTATCAGCAGATGAGGTGGGCTGATCTTCACAAACCATCATGGATATCAACTACTGGGCATTCATTTATCCCAAAATGCAGTGCCTGGATGGGTCTGGCTTCATAACACCTTCTTGTGTCTGAGCTGTGATACTTTGGGCTCACAGGCTGCAAACAGCATGACACAAATGGACTACAAGTACAGCCTGCTGGGCTCCACTGTGGACGACTACCGGAAGAGGCCATTGCTCTTGCAGGTGGACAACACGCCTATGAACTTGTTTGCAGTTCTGGAGGTGAAACGGGAGCTGCCGAAGCACTGGAACACCCTAGGCTGTTTCCGAAAGATGCGTCTATGTGGCTTCCTGTTCATTGTGACTGTCATGTTCCTCATCATGGCTTCGTACATTTTGACAGGGGACAAAAAAGGCCTCCTCCTCACCCCGTCACCTTACCACTTCAGCAGCCTGGTCAGCCCGGGACCTTTAACCTTCAACCTCTCTTCAGTGAAAGATTATGCACATATCAAAGCGGTAGTGAAGTCCATTGCATCAAAAGTGGAGTTTAGAAGCAGGCGACGTCTTCCAGAGCATGAAGCACTGGTTAAGAGTGAGCCACATGTGAGTAAAATCAAACAATATTTTATATCTGTCAAATGTTCTGTATCAGTCAAAGATGAAAAAATTTGGTGACACAATCATTTTTAAAAAGACAAACCTACACACACACACACAAAAAAAAACTAAATAAAATGCCTCAAATCACATCAGAAACTGAACAAACCTTCTTATTTTTCTAGAAGTGATCTAAAGTCTTCAGCACATAGTTCCTGAATCTCCTTCAGTGTTTATCTCACCTCAAAGTCTGGTTCAATTCATTGATATCTCAAGTTATAATGGCTTGAGGCTATTTACAACAAAGCTCATTTCCTATTGCACAAGTTCATGAATAAAAGAGTGTAGCTGCAGGACAATCAATGCATGGGTGTGTGGACTTGGTATTATTTGTCCTTAATGTAGCTGTGTCTGACATCATAGGGAGCCTTTCACATAACTTTTTCCATTTTGGCATTTGATCAATAAAGAAAATTTGGAATACTCCACCTGGGTCCATTTATATTTATGTACACTTACAATAGAAAGACTGAAGTTAAGGTCATGTTTAGATGTTTTATTGTATTCTCACTTGCTCAAGGCTGTTTATTTATTAATTTTTTACACAGACACTAAATTTTTTTCTTCAGAGTTTCTTTATTCAACCTGTTTTTTTTCTTTTTAATTCTAATAAATGTCCAATGTCCACTGCAGATAAAAAAAAAAAAAAACATTATTTTGAGTTTCAGGATTAAAAGATATTTTTCCTGTCATTCAGAAAATGAACTTCAAAGACTAAATGCATAATTGAATCTACCAGGAAATATAAAAATGTGTTTACTCTAATACATTTGCCAAAAAATGGGTCAGATTTGGCAGGAAATCAGATTTTGGCCCAGGATCAGGAAATCTTGAACTAATAGGTGATTCAGTTACTTTCGGTAAGGCCCAGTTTTGTACTTCTTTTTTTCTTTCTCTATTTCTTCCCATCTCTACTACGTTATTTAAATGACAGAAAATAAAACAGGCAGCAATGGTTGGAAAACAGAGGTAATAGGAAAACTTTCCTCATAACACTCCAGCGTGCTACAGGCGACCTGTCCAGGGTTTACCCTGCCTCCTGGGACAGGGTCCAGTCCTGGCTGGATGACGGACTTGCAATAGCTACATTTTCCTTTTTTTGGTTCTTCTTCAGTGGAGCTATCTTGTTACAGATTATTTTTCCACTCCTGTTGCCATGAGACAATATGGACACTTGCATCTTGATGTTATTGCCGTTTGCCATTATTAACCAGGGCGAAGGTTCTCAGGTGGGTGGTGCTAAACCCATTTAAGAAAATGCTTGTTCAAATCCTGCCCAACACTTTTTTTGTTCTTTTACCTTTTCACTTCCAGGATTACTTTTTTTTTAAACTTTGCTTTTCCCTGCTAATGGATATGTTTTAAAGTGTGGAATATTAAACCACTACACATCTCACATGTAGACAAACATTTCCAGTTATTAAGTTTTGCTGAAACGGAAAAACCTTGGCTGATGTTTTTGTGGACTATAACCTTCAGATATGCAATAAATATTAATATCTATATTTACTAGATATAAAAATGTGCCTAAAATATGGATTTTAACCATTCTTCCAAAGCTGTCAACAATCTCAAATGAAAACATTTATATCCGCATGTTCCCTTAGTTTTTACTGCCTGCCCTTTTACAGACTACATTTATCTTTTGCATTAAATCCTGCATGCAAAATAAGATTGATCTTGTTTCACAAACTTCTTACTTTAATGTGCATTTGAAGCTACTCATTTTTCCCCCCACTGTGCAGCCTCATTAGTAATAATTTGCAGTATACAATAAGCTTTGTCTGAAATATTTTTTAAAGTAATTAGACTGAAGAGCCTGACACAGCTTGTTTTCTCTACCATTACAGATGTTTTCTGCTATTCCTTCCAAATTCCTTCCAAACATCAAGAACCCCTGCTGGTATGAGGAATACACTGGAAACATCTCCTCGGACCCATACAGGGCGAATTTGTACGGACGCTATTCGCGGCGCTTTCGGATAGTTTTTCAACACTTGAGGACCACCTTCCATGAACATTTGTTTCATCGCAACAAGAAACTTTACCGCATGCGGTGCCTGCCTTATTTTTATATTATTGGCCAACCTAAATGTGGCACAACAGACCTGTATGACAGACTGAGGCTCCACCCAGATGTCAAGTTCACCACTTTCAAAGAACCACACTGGTGGACCCGCAAGAGGTTTGGTGAGTGAAGAACACTTCCGCTTCATGTGGCAGAGATTTCAAGCTGTTCATGTACAACTCATCACCTTGGCAGAAACATATGTCAGGGGTTTAAGGAGCACATTCACTGATTGCTTCATGCGCTTAATTGGATGTGTCTCCTAGACCTTTACTGCTATCTTACTGGTATAACGTATAGTAATTAAATTCCTAAATTTCTCAACATTTCAGTTGTTATTTGGGGAGAAAGTCATTTGTATATTGAGTGTATTTTTCTTCCTCTATTTCCTCTCCAATTTTTTTTTTTCTAAATATAAAAATTAAGTCCTGAATTTGACATGTATTATGTTATTTTGACACACACAGCTCAGCATCCAGCTGTAAATCCAGTGCAATGCACTCAGAAATGAATAGTTAAATCCCATCTTGTGCTGTGCATAAGAATAAACTTATTTAGTTTATATTCAAGCTGGGAGTGGTTAGGCTGACATTTACAGCTCTAATGCTGTATTTACAATCTTAATTGCCTCCTCCATTACCATTTTGAATGCTAATTGCCTCTCTCCTCTTGCCTGGAGCTTTTACACCATCATTAGCTTCTAGCCACTCCAACTTATCTATCTTTTTACCTACATTGTAAAGCTCATGTGGTTATGCTGCTCATTAAAAGCAGAGCCAGAACATGCAGAGGAATCTAGAATAACTCTACTGTCATCTGTGACATAGATTTGTTACTGTGGTGGAAACCACTAGAAAAGAAGATGTGGAAAGTAGTGTCTGAAGCCTCCACATACTTTGAACCCACACGTGTGGGGGAACTGTTGCTTGTACCACTTTAGCACTTGTTGCACTCATTTCTTGTGACATCTCTCTCTACCATGTTTCTTCTGTCAGCATTTACTTGTTGCTTATTGTGCAGCTTTCTAGTGACTCACACTTTGTGAATCTTTGGATTTCATACTTTTTAAAAGGGTTATTGTCCAATCATTCATTATTTTATAAAAAAAACCTGCAAATTATTTAATTTGTTGATGGAGCTGCTACATATTCTATAAACCTTTAAATGCATATAGGGGGTTGCTTACTGGAAATATTTGCTAATTCAGCTGGTTGAGACGTTAATATTATTTAATATTATTTATTTAAAAAATTGGCATGTTCCTTTTCAGCAGTTTTAGACACAAAGAGCTCACTGCAAAAACAATTTTGGCTTGGCATTTAATGAGTTTGAACAGGTGGCAAACAAGTCATTCACTCAAACAATGAGAGAAACGCTGCATGTTGAGCAGTAAGAGCCGCTTCATAGCAGACATCTGGTCGGATGGCAGTTCTGTCATTTAATAGTGTGGCTGCCATCTTGGTTTTTACTGCGTAAGCATCTGTGATGTTAAAAGAACCACCACACCACCACAGATGGGACTTAAAGCCATGCAGGAACTGTTACTGATACATTAGTCCACCCTTTTAAACAACACTCACTCAGCTTGAACATGTGCATTGCTTTTTTTTTTTTTTTTTTTTTTTTTTTTTTAAACTTTACAGCTAATTGAAATGATTCTAAGTAGGTCACAATTTTCTTTTTTCTTTTTGTGAGTGGCCCCCCCCCCCCCCCCCCGCCCCCCCCCCCCCCCCCCCCCCCCCCCCCCCCCCCCCCCCCCCCCCCCCCCCCCCCCCCCCCCCCCCCCCCCAAATAAAAAAACAAACCATCTCTTTCAATTTTTTTTATTTTTATTTTAGGTTTGTTACTATTTCTAATTTACACAGTCATTAAGATTCATGAATAATGGAGAATCTTCAGCAGCTCTGGGGACAGGAATCAGCGAGTCCGTGTGTGTGGGCTGCACTTGAGAGAGAGAGAGAAAAAAAAAAGGCAAAGACAAAAAGGAAAGCTGTAAGAAACTGTTCTGCCACTTATCTGATGACTCTGTTTAGAGTGAGCTCTGATTTTGAACAAAGATTAGATAATTGCATGATGCTGAATTGGCTATCAAAGCTATGACTCTTTTTTTTCCTTAAAAATGACATTCACGCTTTAACATCAGTATAGTACGAGGACTCAGTTACCAAGGAGAGTTCCCACAGTAGATCTAAATTATCCGTCTGGTTAGGAAATAGTTTTTTTTTTTTTGCTATCCGTCTAAAAAATATTTAATAATTTTAATAAATTAGATGATATTTCAGTGTAATTTGTGCAAGGGGTGCTACCTACAAGTATAGGCTGTATCCTTTAAAAAAATAATCAGAATTCTCCTCACAGATATCAAAAGAGGCTTGAAAGTAGCAGCCAAAGCAATCCCTTTGAAGTTCATCCAATTGCTGACTCTGCCTCTAATCCCTCTGAGACTCACAAAATTTAATAGGTGGATTGATCAGTCTGCATGCAGTACTTTTTTCAATGTGTTTTGTCTGAGTTGATAATTATTTGTGGATAATTTATTTGCCTGCCTCGTGCTTATTTCAGTAAAATGTGATGGTGCGTGCAGCTGTATTTAAGGAGTGTAATCTCTTCTCCATTATTGTCCCTCTTCATTCCTTCTTCTTTTTTATTTGCCATTGCTTCCTATTTATACTTTTCCAGTCCTGTGCTTTGAGATGTTCAATGGCAATCAGCACTTTTGTCTTTAGACTTCCTTTGAGAGCACTCTGACTTCAAATGGCCTTGTTTTGTATTTATTTATTTCATTCCCCACAAGGTTCATTTCAGCAGAGGCATTGAAAAGGTGATTTGATGTGATGAGTGCCTCATAACTAGATGAGCAGGCTGAGTGTTAAGGAGATGTATCTGCTGTGTACAGTTGCCATCAAAAGACCAAGCAGATTCGGAAACTGTGTGATGCTTAATTCATATCAAAAAGCGAAGGAATGGAAAAAAAACTGAGAAAAAACCCTGAAGGAAGGCAAACCAGAGCCATCACAACTTCTAAAAGTGTGACTGTTTGAGATTAATAATGATGCAGGCTGGTGGTTTGGAGACTTTACCAGAGTTTTCTAATCATGTTTGCTTCTAACACGGGAAGGTATTTTACTGGGACACCATCAAAGCATCATTCGAAGTAAGAGACGCCTGAGTTACCTCATTATCCTTATGCTGCATGGATCCTCCTTTACCAAGCCATCCACATTTGCCTAGTAAATTCTAATTATTCTGTGCACTGCTACAGCTCAGATGGAAAACACATTTGCTAGCCCTACTTTTAAACATTAACTTGACAAAAACAGAAAAAAAAATCTGCTCAATTTGGATTAGATCTGAACTTGGATTTTATAAGGTCAAGCTGTAGTCAGGACAACAGTGAAACCCTAATGGCCTCATTTAGCGTGATCACAGGCAAAAACAGATGGATGGAGGGGCTAGGCAGGAATGAAAACAAGCTTAATGAATGCACACCCATCTTTGGCTTTGAAGTCCCACTCAAAACAATGTCCACTATAGCAGTTTATCAGTCTTAAAAAGATGCAGCAAATAAAAACATACCTTAAGATACAAGTCTGACTTTCTACATTTGCTGTCTTTTATTTTTGTCAGGCATCATTCGTCTTAGTGAGGGCTTCCATGATCGATATCCAGTGGAAGACTACCTGGACTTGTTTGATCAGGCTGCTTACCAAATCCAGGGCAACCTCACAGTAAATGCCAGTGGATCTCCCAGTCACCCTAACATCATTATAGGTAAGTAACACAATTATAAATAAAAATCTCAGAGAATTAATACTAAAGTAGCAGTAGACTTCTTGCTATCAGTGGTACTCCTTTTTGTCCCATTTATGCTGCTTTGCCTGCTCGTCATGGATTTATTACAATGCACTCCACCCTCCTTGTTACATACACCATGGAGAGTGTCTTACAAACAAACAAACTGATGTCTACAACATTGCTGAGTTGGTGTATTGAGCATCTATTGTGTAACCTACAGATGTACTAGATATTGCAGCATAATGCATCATGAAGATGACACAAAACAAATGGAAAAAAAGGAAACATGCCAATTTCAAGGAAACATTTTTTTCCCTATTACCAATGAATCTGAGTCAAAGAATGCAATCACAATCACTATGTAGGAAGATAATTTAAATTCAGTGTCTTGAATAAAGTTCAAGTCGTTAAAATGAACTTTCACCCAGCCCTTGGCCTAAAACAATCACTCCAACCTTGGCATCAAATATCAGCTGTAAGAGTTATGATGAGTTACATCTCAGATACTCTGCTTTTTCCTCTGTGCAAGCAAAATACAGCTGCAGTTCAAACTCTGCAAACCTCCAAAGGGGTTGCATGCTATGACAGGAAGTTCTCTATTAGCAATCAAATATTTCAGTGAAATGAACAATCTGTTGCACTATCACAATCTTAATGACTTGTTAGTGAGCTGATAAGAAGAGCTATGATTAACTTCTTGTAAAATGCTGTCTGACATCTTGCTAATCAGCTCTCCAGGCAGTTTTAGTTGTGCAAACATTTCCTGTTCTGCATAATCTCTAGCTTACTGGTGTCAGAGCATCACATCATGCCAGAGCAGCTTCTGCCCCTCCTCCCTCCCTTGAATCATGTTTGTTACTCAGGTCATGTATAAGTGCTATGATACGTGACCTGGTAGTATTCTGAACCACATCAAATTGCAGCAAGTAGTGTTTTGGCTCTGGATTAGCTGACCTTTGCCCAAAACGTCCTTGTACTTGTAATCTTGTCACCAAAATTACAAAGTTACTGTTAACACAGCAGGTAGTGAAGCTGAAGCACAGGGTTGCTCTGTACCAGCCACTTTCATTTCAGCCAGGATGGGTCATTTTTGAGCGAGTTGGTGACTCAGCCCAACAGAGAGGCTCTAAGAGCTTAATAATACTGGACTTCCTTCTGCCTCACATAGCCACTTCACTGAAGTGCTGAATAAAGGAATCATTGTTTTTTCTGTCAGGATAGCAATAATATCCGCAGCGGGGTGGAGAAGCCATGTAAACCTCCTTCCTCTATCAGCATATCCTGTTTCCAGCCTCTCTGCTTCTATCTGTTTCTGTCCTTTCGCATCGTCCAAGCACTATCTCAAAGAAACTGCTCAGCTGCAAAGAAAAACTGATTTAAGTTCTTAACAATAGTCTTTTCACACTAGACTGAGTTTGTGTATTGAGCACAGCTTAGCATGTGGCCCTGCTTTGTTTCTTTCTTTAAATAAGTAATCCATGTAATGTCCGGGGGTGGGGGTGGGGGGGGGGGGGGGG
This sequence comes from Melanotaenia boesemani, assembly GCF_017639745.1. NCBI lineage: Eukaryota > Metazoa > Chordata > Actinopteri > Atheriniformes > Melanotaeniidae > Melanotaenia > Melanotaenia boesemani. The sequence goes on from NC_055702.1 coordinate 11,039,999, forward strand.
GGGGGGGGGGGCAGTAAGGGGGTGGTATGCTAAAAACCTCACTCAGTATTCACACCATGCCCTGGGAGAACCCAGCAAGGTGCAGGCCTGTGGCCAGGATCTCGGCCTCTGATTCTCTTCAACCGCTTGCCAAGTCCGAGCCGCCGTGGAGCACCAGTGGCACGCCGGCCTGGCTCCTCCATTTTTATGTTGCTCTGTTTAAACCCTCTCCCTGAGGAGCAAAGTCAACCCCTTTAATGGACACGGAGACCTTTAAATAGACTGGATCACAGTGTGCATCATTTCAGGCATAACAGCATTAGCAGCGATCCTGTTTCACTTCCACCGTTGTCATTACGGAAAATAGGTCCCGGCTATCATTCTTTCTCTGAGGAAGAGAGGAAGATAAGGCTTGTGTTGTGCTCCCGCCTAATACATCACGGCCTCACTTCACTGATAAGAGGATAATGAAGGCACAGACAGCCTAATGAATCCTGAATATCATTTCATAGCATTGCCTGATAAAGTTTCTGGGCTAAAGCTGTTTGAGAAATGATGCTTTCTGACTTTTTATGAGCTCTGTTTGGACCACAGGCCTTCTAGAGCTTTTCTTCACAGCTAGAGATGCAATTATTGTTGCTTTTTTGTTGGTGCACTTGCTGTGGAGTCTCTCATTAAATTGACCTGTTACATGGATGTCAGGAATTTGCTGTCTGTTAGTTGCGGCCTCCCTTTAGCAGCAACTGTATGAGGAAGGTGAAACAAAGCTGATTATCTTAATTTTTTTACAGACGCAGAATAAATTAAATTGGTCAGTTTATACTGGTTATTCTGAAAAATGAGTTTGAGTGAAAACATTCCTGTGTGGGAGTTAAATCTAATCAGGGTTGTTAATGTGTACATTTTAATCATTCTCAACTGCACCTCAAGCCAAGTTTTTACAGCAGAAGTAAATAATCATAAATTCCACATTCAGTTTAGTTATTCTGGCTTCATCAGGGAATATAAATCATGCTTAGTTATGTTTGAGAAATGATGTTGGTTTTGTTTCCCAGGGAGGAAGGGCTAAACCACTCTGTGGCTTTGAAAATATACAAAAAAACATAAACAGGAGTCACAGATATAATCAGCTGCAATGAAAGCAGTCAAAACGTCTTTGTACATGTGCTTTGCTTTGACTCTGCATCTGAGTTATTTTAAGACTCTGATGGTCTCTGTGCTTGTTTTCATTTCAACCACTGTGGGTGTATCTTTTAGGCGAAGCCAGCGCATCCACCATGTGGGACAACAACGCCTGGGTGTATTTCTATGACAACACCACAGAAGGGGAGCCGCCTTTCCTTATCCAAGACTTCATCCATGCCCTGCAGCCTGATGCACGCTTCATTGTTATGCTCAGAGACCCTGTAGAAAGGTGGGAGAAATCTCCGCTTCGCTGCCCTCAATTATGTATCTGCTCCAGAGTGCCAGTAATGATACACTGCTGAAACTCTATCACAGCTGTTTACCCTGCTGCTACAGACAGATGCTTTTCTGGTTTACAGGGGAAAAAAAGCCATGTTGTCATGCAAGATGAGTTGAATTTTACTCAGACTTGTAGTCACATAAGATTCATGATGATGATGCTTCTGTTAGAGATGTAGAGAGCTCACTATAGAACACATGATAGGTTTACTTATATTTATCCAATATTTATTTTTACTTGAAAGAACATCAGAGCATCCTCTCTAAACTTCTGTGCAACCTTTTTCAAAAACTATTCAAATGGAAATAAATTACATGCTCAATTAGATGAACTGTGTCATTTTTATTATGTTAAACTTGTTTACAACCTGGGCCCATCCTCTATTCAAATCCTTTGTAACATTCCTAACTGAATAGTGCTTGAGCTTTTACACAGCTTCATCTCTTACATTTATTTTGCTTAGAGGCTTAACTGGTATGAGGGAACATCACAGACAAAAAAACAAACAAAACAAACTACAATATGTTAATTCTAAGTACACAAAGGGCTGTTATGTTTGATTTATTTTAATTATTTTTTAAAAAATGCTTGGATTAAGACACCAGCCATATTTGTCTTTCTTCACTTTTTCCTTTTTTTAATCGAGTGGCTGCATAATGAGCTGCTTTTTCAGATACACTTTGTAGCAATAGGATAATTTTCTGCTATTAATACACAGTAACACCTTGTTTACTGTCAACCGCTGTGATCTGTGCCTGTGTCGCTGCAGGTAGCTTTAATGCATAAAGACAACAGTGGGTTTATAATCATTACCATCAACAGAATTAAAAGTTTAGTCTCCCAGAAAGACCAAGAGAAACTCATCCATGCATTCATCTCCAGTAGGCTGGATTACTGTAATGGTCTTTTAACAGGACTTCCTAAAAAGAGCATTAAACATCTGCAGCTCATCCAAAATGCTGCTGCTAGAGTTTTAACCAGGACTAAGAGATCTGAACACATCACACCAGTTTTGACATCTTTACACTGACTTCCAGTCAGTCACAGAATAGATTTTAAAACCCTTCTGATTGTTTACAAATCCCAGAACGGTTTAGGCCCAGAGTACTTCTGTGATATGTTAAGAGAATATAAACCTAGCAGAGCTCTTAGATCCAAAGACTCTGGTCAGCAAGTCCAAACCAAAGTCCAGACTAAACATGGAGAAGCAGCATTTAGCTGTTTTGCTGCAAACAAGTGGAACAAACTGCCAGTGGAGATTAAACTTTCACCAAATGTAGACATTTTTAAATCCAGGTTAAAAACATTTTTTTTCCCGTATGCCTATGCATTAAAATCTGCATGTTAACTTTTTTTTTTAACTTATCTTGCTTTTAAAAATTTTAATGTAATTTATTATTTTATTGTGATTATGTGTTGATGCTTTTTACTATTTCTGAATATCTGTAATGCCTTTGTTTTATGTAAAGCACTTTGAATTGTCCTGTACATGAAATGTGCTATACAAATAAACTGCCTTGCCTTGCATTGTCTCTAGATTAGATCTTTAAAAACCTGAAACAATATGCTGTATTTTAATTGACCTTCATTTATTTTTCATTTTCATTTAATTTACCTCCACTGTCTTACAGGCTCTACTCTGACTACCTGTACTTTGGTATTGCCAACAAGTCTGCAGAGGATTTCCACGAGAAGGTGTCAGAGTCGCTGCAGCAGTTTGAGGGGTGCCTTATGGAGTACTCAATGCGTTCCTGTGTATACAATACTACTGTCAACAACGCCATGCCAGTGAGTGGTCCCACCCTCCTGCTTTTGTCTCACAGTCCTGCTTGAAAGCAGCATTTAGCGAGTAGTTTAATAGCTGGTGGGAAGGGAGACGTAGGAAAGGAGTGAAAAAAGCAGATGGAGTGAAATCCACGCTTCATTAGCACATGCTAAAGCTTGCAGGACAGACTTTACTGAAAAGGATTGGCACCACTTATGAGCAGTCAAACGTTTCAAGCATCTCTGTGCACAACAAAACCTAGCAGTGCTATGAACTTCCGTCTCACTCACAGGCCAAGTCTTAGTGTCAGGCAGTGCAGGGCCCCGGTGTTAGGCTCTTGGCCAGCTTTACCCACAGTACCCTCAGCCAGCGGTATGAGAAAGGGAGAAGGAAAGCAGCCAGTCCTCTTTTGGCTCCATGTATAAACGGCCTTGTGTTCAGAGGTCCTGCTCTCCAACTGCCTCTGACAAGCGTTGTGGCCCTGTGGGAACATGCTTGCTCTCTGCAGCTGGCCTAAATGTCCATCCATGAATATCGGAGTTATTAGTCCATGCTGAAAAGCATTACAGCTGTTCTTACAGTAGTCTCACATTCCTGTATCTACTTGATAAAGATTTTGAGCTCAGATTAGAGACTGAAGATAAAAAGGAGAAATAAATAAAAGAATGAGAGCATAATAATCCCTTGCTGTTGTACCAAGCTTACTTTGCAAGTAAAAAAAGAAATTAAGAAAGATTGAAATTACTTATTTAGGTTGTAATCATCTTCAAAAATATCTTTTCAGTTTTTATAAAGAGGCAAAACTACATAAATTATTTCGTTTATCCTAGTTGCTGTGCAAAGAGCTATGACTTTTGTTGTTGAGTTTCAACCTCAGAAAAGAATAAACATGCTTGTTTGGTCAACAATTGTCTATTAAACACTTCAAAATCCAAAGATAATTCACTTTACTCCTATATGAAAGACAAAACAGCAGAGTGAAGCACCATCTCATTTTAGGATGATAAAATTGTCATTTTTGCTTTTAAAATTGGAAGTAGCAGACCACAGTAAGTGACATAAAGTCAAGCCATGAAGTCACGTGTTTCACTTGCAGGAGGTGATGCAGGTTTCTGGCTCCATGTGTAATTCCATGTTTCTCAGATCCCTTAACTACTCAACATAATGAACACACACATTACCTGCACATGTTTGTATGCCCACACAGTGTCTAGCATTACCAAGCTGAATTCATGAGGAAGATGAAAGAAAACAGATGAAAATGCCTCCTTTTTTTTTTTTTTTTAAGTTATGCAAGCACCACTATGTCCGTCTGCAAAGGAGGAGGTTTCTGGGACAGAACTTGGTTATCTCACATTGGTTTCTTTGTTTTGTGCCCACAGGTGAGATTGCAAGTTGGCCTGTACATTGTCTACTTAATGGACTGGCTGACTGTCTTCAGCAGAGAACAGATTCTAGTTCTAAGGCTGGAAGACCATGCTTCCAACAGGAAATACACTATGCACAAAGTCTTTGATTTTCTTAGCCTGGGTAAGTAAATGTGATAATTCCCTTTGGGGACTTTGATCAGTGCAATACAAACAGCTCACTAAAAACACGTTAAGGATTTAAAATGTTTCAATGGATGTGATTACTAGTTGCAGGATGGCAATTGCCTGGTATCGCCGATAAGTCTATACAGAATACTGGTCCATACTTTTTTTTGGGGGGGGGGGGCATACCTGTCTTTCATGATGTTGACTTTTTTGTTAATTTAAAAGATTTGCAAACTGAACTGCATAACACACCCTGTTTGTAGTTTAGTCTTTCATTCACATAACACATACTGGGTTTGACATTCTGCAAGCCAAGAATGAGCAGTTGTCTAGCACTCATTTATAATGACCAGCATATATTAATATATAAACCGTATATATATTCATGTGTGTTTAACAATATATTCTGCATACCTGTCTTATCTGACTCCCAAGGAAAATAATATTAAGCATGAGGAGGACTCGTTACCACATTCCCTCTTCTCTTTTCTGTGACATTGCGGTGTAACTTGCAGTGTACACTGCAATATAGTTTAGCTCCATATGCACGAACAGCACATGTATTTCTTTAGCAAAGTGTGTTGACTCTGAAGTGTTTCAGTAATGTACAACCTAGAAGCTTAGAACAAACAAACATCACCAGAGAAGGGTATTTTCTTATAGAGCAGACTGTGTTTTATGAGTTGCTTTTCTATAATTTGAATAATTGTCTTTAAGCATCTTCTTAACTTCTCAAAGAGGTGCCAAGAGAATCTTTATTCCTTTCAGAGTATTGTCTTGCAGTTGTTTGGTGAAATCTCATGTGTGACAGAGGTGTCTGTGTGTTTTTTTACAGGACCACTGACAAAAGAAATAGAGTCAGGAATTACAAGAAATCCGGCCTCAAACACCAGGAGACCAGCTGACAAAAACCTGGGACCCATGCTGCCCATCACTAAAGAGATCCTACGGGACTTTTACATGCCATTTAATGAGAAACTTGCAAAAGTGCTGCGGAATGACTCGTTCCTCTGGGAGAGCGGCTCAAAACTCTGAACTGCCTGTTTTTTTTTTTTTTTTTTTTTTTTTTTTTTTACAGTAAATAAAAAAATTTAAGGGAAAAACAACCCCTTTTTTTGGGTTTCATCTTTCTCAAGTGCCCATTAAAGAATAATGATTTTTTTTTCTTCTAATTTAAATTATTTTTAAGTTATAAAAGCAGAAATGAATCAAAGATAGAAAATAGCACAAGCAAGTGTGTTTTTGTTGTGAGTCAGTGTGAGAGAAAAGGAATGAGTGAATATAAGAGATGCTGGCAGGTATTGATTGTTGTTTTCTTGTGATTAGATGTACAAAAATAAATAGTACATTTCAAGATATAAGTCTTGTGTTATCTCTTTCACTTAATCTGAGTTAGAAAGGATATCCTATCCCAACACAACTGAAATGAGACACAGAACAGCTTTTTGCACTTTTATCTGCAGTATATCAAATAGCTAAACATTTTAAGCTTTTCTCATAATTCCCAGCCTTGTTAGTGGTATAGAAAATGAAAGTGGTCAAATCTATTGTTAAAGCAAAATAGATATGCGAGACAACACCCCCCTCTACTGGACAACACATGGAACTGCACCCATATAATTAACCTCAACAAATAAAAACTGATTAGTCAATGATTTTAGCAGTTGGCTAAAATTAAAGACATAAAAGAGAAAGTGACCCTTTATTTTTCTTATTTATTATGACAAACTTCAGATAACACCGTTATAATAGTTTAATTAAAAGTAGAGGCAATAAAAAAAGGCAATTTGTTCAAAATTGTGTATCAGTTTACTGAGAGGCAACTATCCAAATACTCCAAACATGTTTTCATACTCATTTTCTCCTTAAAAGTGAGAGCTATGTGCAAAGAAAGGCCAACAAGGAATACATAAGCCTTCTTTTGTGTGTTTTAGTCCTCACTCGAATCATCCAAATTAAGAAAGCATGATATTTGGAGAAGGCTTCTGGTTCCAACCTCAGCTAAGGCCTTTCTGTGTGGAGTGTGTATGGACTCTTTCCTACACACTGACCCTCTTCAACAACCCAAAAACATGTGTCATGTTAATTGGTGTTTCTAAATTCCCGCTGAAGATTAAGTGAGTAGATATTTATCTCTTTGTAGAGGTATGGACACGTTGAAGCCTGAGCATATCCATTCTCTACACCAGAGGGCGCCAGTACCTAATATAACACAGCTGAAATTTGAATTTTTAAACATAATATACAAGGAATAGCCACATCACAATGACAACAATGATTTAGATCTGGAAACAAGATTAATTTTCAAATAGTGGCGGAAAAAAAATCAGATGTTATTATTATAGATGTTATATTATTATCCCAATTTTCCCTGAGGACTCTCCAAAGGGATTGATAAAGTATTCCTATTCTATTCATGGCTTGGCTTTCTTCCTTGGCAACTCATTATCTTTACATATCATTTACATCCAGACAAATCTCCTTTATTACGCTAAAATATGATACAGAACTTGTTGAACTGACGGAGATCCAGATCTTTTTGTTGCTGTTTTCAAGAACAGATGTTGCTTTTTTTTGCTCACAAAGTACCTGCAGTGTTTTCTTTTCACTTATATTACAACAATTTGACTGAAAAATGAGTGAATCCTTTAAAAGATTTTTTTTTTTTTAAAGCTGGATGGTTCATCTGTCTGACTGAAGAGGTTCTGCTTCAATGAAAGCCTCCATTTACAAATATTATCAAAGCTTCTTTCATTCTGGTCTGTACTGTATCAGGATACAATGACAGTAAAATTGGCAACTGATACCTCTGGAAAAACCCAAGAGACTATTTGAGATCTCTTTATTTCACTTTTTTTATTACTTATGTGATTAATTTTGGTTTTAGTGATACAAATATGACAGAAAATAGAAATAACTGGCACTGGCAAGCCTCACAATTCATCACCTCTTGTGAGACTGATTTAAAATGGCATCAAGGAGTTAATGTCTGGCGTATCATCCCTAACCTCTGCATTTCCCTCAAGGATGCATTAAATTCAACCCAACAGAGACCAGTAAGATGCAGGATGACAACCCTCAGCCCAGGGGAAGTAAGCCTGCAGATGTTGGTATGAAATGCTGGAGGATTAGCAGCAAGAGCGGTATGGAGGGAAATTCTTCATTCAGCAGACAGCAGATGACCATCAGCACATATAAGTGAGCCCAAGGTTGTGAATTAATGCAATTAAATGGAGCAGCAGCGTTAACCACAGAGGAGCAGTTTAGGAAAATGTAATTATGATAACAAAGTGTAGGCTACAACTCAACTTAAGCTTAACTAAATCTCCTCTTTTATGCTAATTATTCTCTAACATTCTAACACAAATTGTTGGTACAAAAAAAAGGAAAAAAGTGTTAAAAACAATGTGGTTTTACAAAAGACATGACATTGAATTCTTCTGTATGAAAATGCTAAATAAAGTTTGATTAATCATGTTACAGAGTTGTATGCAATTATTTTTATGAGTCACTACATTGATCATAAGAATGTGTTTTAATATTAAAACAAAAAAAAAGTTTTTTGTCTTTATATGCATTGGACAAATACATTCAGTGTTAAGTTATGAGGATTAGAAATGGATTTATAGATATGATTTTAGATGCTGATCCCACAGTTTAAGTGTAAAAACGCTGGGCTGAAATTAGAAATTATGGTCTGTTCATATAAAAAAATGTCCTCAGATCAAGTGGGAATGCAACATGGCATCTAAACAAGCTAAAGCAATACGTCAACACACATACTCGATATTTATCCACATTCATGATATTATATGTAACAGAAAACTAGATCCTTTTCTCCTCACCCCTAAAGCAATAAATCCTTTGTAAACAGTGTTGCCATAGTGACAGGACAGCAAGAATTAACAATTGTAAGTTGGTTTCCAGTTTAAACTGCATTGTGGTGAAAATACTGTAGACAACTAATGCAGCTGTCACTGCCAAACACATCTGTTTCATCCTCAAATGCCCTGGAGCTATTTGGACTGTTATAAAGCCCAGCTTATGAAATTTTATGTCAACAGAGTTGTAATTTATGAACGTTGCTATTGATAAATAATTTGTGGCTAATTGATTTAATGCTGTTAGTTTTAAATCATTTAAGTAGGCCCCAAAAACAGTTTAGGCGAAAGGAACAAATTAGGTGCAGTTGTCTATTTCTCAAATACTTCAACACATGGAAAGGCTGATTATCAAACCAGTGACCTCCAGACCAGTACATGCCAACTCTACCAACTTAGCTACATCAAATTCCATTCAACGTGCAAATTAAATTAATTTAGCATAATCAAAATATCCAAGATGAGCTGTTCATAGATTTCCTATGTAGAGCTCATAATATGACTCCATCTAAAGCTGCTGCACAACAATGATGCATATGAGATGATTTTGCCTTCATATGGGTTTTTAAAGCCAAATGGAAAATGATGCTTTTGTAGTAATAGGAGTACTTGCTCAAAATGCTTTTATTCTAATTTCTGTGGAAATAAAAAGGCATGAAAATGCCATTACCCCGAAGCTATTATTATAAAGCATTACAGTAATGATATCACCATGAACAAAGTCTTCCAACCAAAATGAGTCTGTCTCATTATTTGAGAAATATATATATATATATTGAAATAGAATAGTTTAAGCATTTACAATTAGCCAATCAAATTATCCTCATAAAAATGTGCTGATAAATTTCCACTCTGTAAATGTTAGTAGAACTGTTTCATGTCTTTTTGTGAAAATTTGCTTCTACCTGTTTATTATGTGCTCAAAGTGTTATAACATCAACTTTAACATTGGTGACTTTCAATTTTATTTAATTGTTTATTACAAAGTAATCTGGCTTGTGTGTTTTTACATGATTTTATCATGTGATCAAAATCATGATTACATGTAATTCTGTACATGATGCTATATATATATATATATATATATATATATATCTTACTAGACTTCAACAATCAGTTAAATATGATTCAGAATTATTCTGCAAGTGGTGCCTTGAAAAAAAAAAAAAAGAGCACACTTACATTATGTTCTTTTTTTCCCCCTTTGGGTCAGTGGATTGCTATGAGGAAATACCTGCTGCTATCCAGTTTCCTGAACAGCAAATGTGGGAAAAGACTGGCTACTTTATGTCTGTTCTTATAAATAGATCTTGTTAAAGAGGAAAAAGTTACTAATTTTTTCTGAGGAAAAAAACATAGTACTAAAAACATGCTTAAATATGAACTGAACTTAAAAATGAGCCTTTGTGCAGCCATTGGTTAGACTTTGGAAACAACAGCCAGAACAAAATTAATATCACTCTTTTATTAATCCACTGTTTGATCCACTGTTATAGATCATGGATCAAGAGTTGGTGGACCACGGTCTGAGCATTGCAGGCAGGTCAAAAGGGCTGAGAAGGAAAGGTATTCCTTCTCAACCCTAGGAAAGTTTGATTTGAGCCCTTTAATGGGATTTGCTGACAAAAAGAAGTTAAAAAAAATGCAACTCTATCCTTTGGGGGCTGTCAGCGCCATCATCCCATGGAGCCCACTCACTTGAAAGAGAATCCATCTAGACTTCTGTAGCATGACAACTGAGCCTGTCAGTCTGTGTAAAAACGTAGGCAAGGCGTTTCCGATCACGTTTGTGGGTTTTCAACAGGATGTTGAAGGTGGTTGGGAGACAATTTTCTTTCCAGGTCCATTTATCCTTGGTCACCTTAAGCTTTGAAGTGGAGCTTTAGCAGAGATGGTGGACTCTTCTTTGCTTTCTCATCACTTTTCTAAAGTTGATTTTTACTTTTAAACCTTTAACCAACACAGTCAATGTAGAAAATTCAGCAACGATCACCAATAAATTAAGTAAAAAAACAATAAAAACGTATTTGGATAAGTAACAAGTGTCAATTACATGAGATTTTGAGTGAAAATTGCAACAAGGCAGTTATGTTTGTCCTTTGTTATAATCCTAAAAGAAGATGAGGTTATTAAACAGAAGAGTCCTTCAAGTCCTGTTCTGTTCTTTGTCCTAATATTTGTTGGATGGACTGAGCCGAAAACATCTGTTTGTGATATACAGAGCTATGCTATGCTGTTTTTATCTGTTTTGGACACATGCTGTAGAAAAAGAAATGGTCCCTGGTAAAACCTGCTATCACTGTCTTGTGTATTTCTACACAGTCCACTAAGCGCAGTTAAGAGGTTATACAGTTTGTATGTCTTAGTTTCACTGTAGAGTCATGCATTTTTATTTTTTCTGTTAGTTGTGATGGTCCTTTTTCCAGTCATCTCTCATTTCTTAACAGTGGAGAAAGTTGCAATACCAGATGTTTTTTGTTTTGTTTTTGTCCTCTCAGGCCTCTTATGTCCTTGCAGTCGTGTCACTGTTTAACAAAGTTCAATGCATCCAGGGTCATTGCTCTGCATTAGCTCCCACCTCAGACTCTAGCCAACATTTCAGAACAGGGACAGAATTCTAATGTGGCTACATCTGTGGCTGGGCGGACCATCTCCTCCAAGCAGTAAACCTGCAGATGTCCTTTCACAGTGTCCATATAGGACATAGCTTTATTTCTTCACTGCCAGTAACCTTAATTCTGTTTCTTTATCGAATCCTTAATGGTGTGCCGAGGAAAACTGTGCTGTTTAAGAGCTTTGTCACCTTTTTTTTTTTATTATGTAATTAATGTGTAAACAAGGTCTTTCATGAAGAGTTTTAATTTCCTGAGACAACATGGGGCTAGTACAGTAAAAGCTTTTACAACAAGGAAACAGCTTGGCAACACACCAAGGCTGGAATTTCCCTAATTTTGTTTACATATTTTGCCATGCCCATATGCCAATTCCTTCTTCTATCAAAATAATCTTGTCATTCAAATTCAAAGCTGTTCGTTGATAAGAACATCTAGCATGTTTGATCCCACCCAGATGGAGCCCATCTCAATTGTGGCTGAGTGTGTGTTTAGAATTAGAAACACAGGTGTCCAGGAAGAGAGCATTTAAAGGGAGGAAGCTGAGGGCGGTGGTGCTGAAACTCCCTGGGATGCAGGCCATCTTGTTGTCAAACCAAAATGTATTACAAATACTGTAGGTAAAGTGAATTTTCACTAGCGGTCACACAGGCGATGATCTTTTGTCTGGTACACAATAAATATTAATATATTTTCCATAACTGAAAAGAGCATGGGTTAGATCCTAGAGAGGTTAAATTTCACTTGAATGATTGGTGGGGTGAATACGACTTTTCCCCAACCAGTGGCCATAAATGCCAATGGCTGAGAGAAATTGCATGTGAAGGATAAAAATGCCCTGATTTTGATAGATGCATTGTAAGAAGAATGTATTTTTGCAGTAATTATCACTCCTTTCTAACCTTGCCCAGTAGATGTTACAGCCCAAAGCCAATCAGGAGATGATTAAGTTTCTTCGTGGCATGTTGATTTTACATGTAACCATGGCAATCTGTAAAAATAGCATAAATGAAGGTGACATGTGCATTGAAAAAAGCATGGATTTTAGCTGAAACCATGTCTGTTTTCTAACTTTACCATAGAATTGTTTTTGTCTAAACCTAATCAGGCGAGGACCAAAATGTTTTAGTAAAGATTTGTCATGTTACTCACAGAATGCAGACTGGTTTCAATCTCTTGTCTTACAAGGCCTAAGATTGAATACGCTGTACTCAGCAACATATACTGTTGTATGAGTTTATACTGTGCATGTGTGAATGATAAATACATTAGAAATAATTTTGAACAGCCTACATAGGATTAAAAGATGATATATGAATGCACGTTTGTGTATGGAGTCATATGTAATAGTTTCTGCAGGGATCCTACAATAAAGTTGTCACTGGACAGGGTCACTGCCGAAAGAAGAAAACCATAAAAGCAAGGAAGAGTTGGAAGAGTAAAAAACAGATGCCCAAAGAACATTTTCTCCCAGTTGGCAAATTATTGTGCTTATTGTAGAGTTTTTATTCACATTCCACTATGAAACAGTTTTTTTGTTTTTTTTTAAATATAATAAAAGTAACTTTTGTAGATTTATGACCTACGGTCAGTGCTTTTATCTTTTAAAATAGCTGAGTTAAGAGAGTTAATGGCATTGGAAGACAGCAGAAACAAGGTGTGAACAACACTGACACACACTATTATCACCTTTTAAGTTGACATGGAGACCCTGTTAGCAAAGTGTAGCGCAATTACACATTCAGCAGATCTAAGTACTGGCTGTGCCATCTGATGAACTTAAGTAATAGTCACTGTTCATTTATAGGCCTATCTCTGTTTTGTACAGCACTAGGTCTGCCAAGTTAATATTTTAAAAGCTTAACTATGTTTATCAGCTCATTTTTAACTTTGTACTTCAGAGCTGGGAAAATAATTATTTCCCTTCTAGAAACAACTAGCCTGAAGCATCTGAACATAATTGCTTTTAGGGCACTGAGAAAATGGGCAGGTAGGTAAATCAAACTTGTAAATATATATGAACTAAGGACAGAAAGACTACCTAAGACCCCTAGATGAACTGCTTGTTAGGCACCTTAGGTTGTCGTCTTTGTGGTAATACTGGCCATTTCCAGATACACAACCAAATTTCATGCCAAACTCCCTGTAAACATGCATTGGAAATAAAACCCAACATGACTTTTCATGTATTTCAGTATGTAGTAATTTGTGGCAAAACTTTGACTAGTCTTTAAGGATGCTACCTTATTGTTGAGTTGGAAAATTGTTATACTGAACAACTGGTAACAAATAGTGTCTAGATTTTAATAATAATTTCCAAAAATCTAACCCCTTTACATGTGTGTTACATTTATATTACAACTCCAGCAATTAGCTGGGAGCTTTGTCACCTCACATCTTATGCCAGAAAAGTGATGAGAATATCTCTTTCATGGCAGTTGTTCCCTGCATTTTTACTTGCATACTGCATATATTGCTGAATATATGGTCAGTCAAAGTGCAAAAGCATGTCCTTTTATAATGTGAACCATTTATATGTACCTCTGGCATGAAGATCCCATTTACCCCCTGTGATATTTGGCATTGCATTTAGCTCCTCAGAACGGAAACCCCTGCTTCAAGTTAAGGTGTCACCACTGACAGTTTTAATATAAGCATCCACTGGAAACACATGTTAAGTACAGGTTTAAAAGGTAGATGCATCAAGCTATGCATTTGACCCTTATGAGTAAAACCTATAAAACTCCTTTGGTCTCCAAACGCTGAGTTTTTGACCTTTTAAAGCAGATTCAAATTTTTTCATCATAGTTCAGAAAATGCTATAAGACTTAATATTTTTGGTTTCCATTTGCATGAAAAAAGTGTGGAAAACATCAACTACAAGATCAACTACTTGATGAAATCTGATGAAACTCATGAATAACCATTTTGCTGGACTTAATTTTTGGTTGTGTGGGGTGGCCAGAGAAATGGTCAAATTTATATGGGTGGTAGCCATGACCACCCTTGCTCATCCCTTGACTCTTTCCCTGCAACCTCCTCATGACTATACTTTGTGGCATGGAGAAGGGGAGAGCATTAAAAAACCATAAAAATACCGTTATTCTGATGCAATCCTACTACCTTAATCAAGTTTCATACTGGCTTTACTGACTATAATAACAGCACTTGAAATATCTTAAAACATCTTGACTGGTGAAACAGACTGAACTCCAAGAAGGAAACCATGAAAACATAAACTGATATAGACCTCAAGTCTCAATGTGTACTACTCTGTGTGTGTGTTGGTCTAGCGAATTGACTATCGCCACATTTCACACAGTTTCCATGGACACAAGAGAAATTGTGCCAGGATCCAACACCCGTTTGTTACCTATTTCTCATGTTCACAGCTCAATTGAACCATTTTAGAAGTACATACACATGAAGCCACACAGAAATAAATCACATAGTTTAAAAACATAAAAAGCTGGAGTTTTTGGTGGATGAAATATAACACACTGAAATGTCTTTTAAAGCCCTAATTATACTAGAGGAACAGTGACTCTACTGTACTTATTCTTTGCATACAATTTGGGCTAATAAAGAAGCACTGCTAAATAAGTTAGAGGTGAATAGAGATTTAAATAGCATGTTTTGTTTTCATACTTGTCTTGCTCTGAACTATCACTCTATAGGCCAGTTTGCAATAATTTTGCAGAAATTTGTCCTTTCTTTGTATATAAATAAAGACAAAGTCGAGCAAAGCAGGCCTATTTGTCCTCAATGAACTCTTAATATAAATTTTCATTTGAATTTTTGTCCACCATCCGGCTACACGCGTTCTAAAGTTTCTGCTTAATAGATAAACACAAGATGCATTTGCATGGGTTTTTGTATGTGTATGTGTGCACGCTGTGTGCTGTTACACATTAATCAGATTCTCTCCTCCTGCAAAAACAATTTAAGGGCTGTGTGGGCTCATTACCAACTTTTATTCATTTGATGTTGTGACTGAAGCAGAGTGAGACACTTCTCTGTTTCCCAATATTTGGGACAATAATCTCTGCATGTTGTTTATCATGGAAAACATTGCTGCCTTGCTTTTCCTCCTGAACAATACAGTATTGTTGTGCATTATTCTTTACACCCCCAGATTATTGAAGTTACTTCCACCTATAAGTTACAAGATAAGAAAGCAGCAGCAGGGAGGTATTTGCCACTGAGCCACTAAATTGTTACTCCAGGCACTGTCATTCAATTAATGAGAATTCAGACAGGGATTTTTCTCTATAAAATATTATGCAGGGAGGAAGGAGGCATCACTCTTCAAGTTAGGTGTTCATCACTTAGAAAGACAGGTATTGTCAAAACATCCTTCGCTCAGGCTGCTTTTATTAGAACCCCAAAAGCAGCTGTTTAACGTGCCTTGTTCGGACTATGACAGGTGTTTTACTATGGTTATCTGGCTTTTCCAGGCAGCAAAATTAGAAGCTCATCCCATGCTTTGATACATGTCAGCAGTTGCTAACTTTTTCTAAACTCACTTATTCTGTGAAAACCATGTTTCAAGTGGCACATAGCATTTAAATAAAGACAGAGTGGGGGAAAAATTAGTTCCATAAGCTGGGTAGGTGGCCATGCCTCTTTGCAAGAGCCTATCCTAGATGCTTTGAGGTTAGAGAAGGAGGACAGTCTGGAAAGTTTGCCAGTTCATCACAGGGCCAACACAGAGACAAATGAAACAAGCAACTTTGTACACTCATATGCACTATAGGGTCAATTTAGAATAATCATTTTCATCTGCTGTGCATGTTTTTGGATTGTAGAAGGAAGCCAGAGACAGGGGGAGGGCATGCACCGTAGCTGGTTGATGCATCTTGATTAGTTTTGCTGACTGAGACCAAAACTGAGACAGGACCAAGGTGGACTTATATTAATTGTGTGACTTCTGAATGGAAACGATTGCACCAGGGCTTTTTTTAAGGGCTAAATAGCAAAGGGGGTTATTGATATGAAAGAACCAGTTTTAACTTTTTGTACTTTTTATTATATTTTTTATAATTCCTCTATACTGTAGAGCTGTCCACAAGGCATCATGGCCACGGTGTGTCTGTGCATTTGACATCTTAAACTGCTGAGTTGGGGCTGCAGGGGAAAATGTGTAATGTCTCAGAGTCCTTCTGCTTACGGTAAAATCTCACAGTCCTTTGTGGCTGCCTTCTTCTTATTCCTCCTTCTGTTTCTTCATTCTCTCAGACAGTTCAGGATGGGTGTAGTCTAGATGAGGAGTGGGCGAATTGCAAGTGCCTGCCTTGTTGGCAAAGGATTGCGCCAGCAGAACACAGAGCCTGCCAGCCTTGAGCTGTCCACCCACTCCGGTTCCTGTTCCTCAGTGATTAGCCTGCAGTGTCAGCCCCCTTTTGCCTCTATGCAGCTGCTCTGTCATGGGTGTAAGTTGGATTTCCATGCAACCTTTCCTGACTTGTCTGTATGCTCTGTCCACCTGCTTCAGTTACATGTAATGAACCAATGCATTTAATGGGTAGCATCCGTGCAGGCAACTAGGTTTGTTAAGGGATTATTATATTTGTCTTGGTTTGTCTTGCCTGACGTTGATGAAATGTCAGGAACTGCGCTTTTAAGTTGTGCAAGGACTCACTGGATCCCCCACTCCAGATGATTAAATCTTTCATGCCCAAGGCTTGACATTTCTTCCCTTAGCAGTAACTCCACATTCTTTTTAAATACCAGAAATAACACAGAGGGAGACTTGTAATTAAACTTTAGTCAGTGGCATCTTCAAGTTTTGACTCAAAGAAAATGTTTTGAATATTGGTTTAATCAGGAATGTGTGAGTTTAAAGCTTGCTTTTGGCTTTGTTTCTGTCTTCTATGCAGAATAAGGCTGCTGCATTCCCATATGCCTGTATGAAAGAGGGAAAGGAAAAAAAAAGAAAGGAAAAGCTTTATGAGGAACAGACACTGCTGATGTGATGAGCAGTGACATACAGGGCAACGCTCCATCTCTGTGTTGGAACATGCCTGGTTGCTCCACGGACAGTTTGTTTGGTTAAATTTCAGCTGCTTGTTAATGTGCAAATTACTGTAGAATCCTCAAATGTATTGACTGTACAGGAACATTCTCAGAAAACAAGGCAGCCTGAGTCGGAGCAACAAGTTCAGCACAGGATTTTATTTAGTATTTGTTACACCCAATAAATGTGCTTTGATAAATATATGACCATCCAACATGACATTTTATTTAACCTTAAAAGGGATGTGACTGCTACGGCTGGTTGCAAATGCATATTTTATCCCACTTTAGATTTTTAACATACTACTCCATTGACAGGATACTTCCTTCTGCCTTTCTTTTAAAGAAATGAGATGCAAGATCTATTTAAGCGTCCAAGTTGCTTGCCCTCTATGAAGGAGGAGATCTTCATCTGGTGAAAGCAGCTTTCATCCCAGACAAAGTGGGAGGAGATGAAGATTAAAGCAGATCCTGAATGTGTCACTTGATGATTCTATTACTCATTCACCTCTACCAGACCAATGAAATGAATGTGTAATGTGTCAGCTGCCTGGGTGGATTAGATTTTTAAGAGAAAAGAATAAAGAAAAGATTTTAGTTTGAGTCACCTGTCTCTCTTTCTCCTTCCTCCTTCCTCTCTGCTCCCTCATCTCCTGCTCTCTTTATTTCTCTCTCCCTTGCTGCATTTTTCCCAGACTGAAGCGTCCATGGACCCTCTGGCTCCACTGCTTCCGTCAGTAACTTGGAGTGCTTTAAGAACTTTGTGAACTCTTTGTCTTGGAGTGGGAAGGGAGAGGAAGGCGAGCAGTTGATGGGACACAGCCCAGCAGCAGCAGCAGGCTCCTCTGGAGACGGCATCGGCACTTTTAGCTGGAGATAATCCTCCCCCAGGCCATGACAAGGCAGTGCCTCACCCTTATGACCCCCCTGGCTGTACTGGGACTCCTTCTGTGGTTTGCAGACCTGAGCCTTGGCTCTGTAGGAGAGGATGAGGATTACTACATACAGGAGCTGCTGACAAGAGAACAGTACAATCAGGTTCAAGTGTTGGAGAAACCAATTTCCTCGATAGCTCATCGGGATGAACGTCCAAGACAAAACCCGACAGCAAAAATGCCCAAAAGAAAGGCAGAAAGCAACAAGAAGACAGATAAAACCGCAGCTGAAACAAAATCAGGTAAAGGCATGGTTATTTTCTCAGAAAATAGGCAGGTAGATAGAGGATAAACAATTGTATATTTTAAAGCAGGTGTTTGAGGGCTATCTTCAATATAAATAGCATGATTGCATGACTAAAGAAGAATGCTAATGCTTTTAACAATACAACAAACATTACACTTAAAATTAAAACTTGCTAGTATAACATATTGTATCAGTGGAAGTGAAAAATGGAAGGATTTCCTACAAAATGATGATGGATGAAAGCTGCAAAGACACATCTAAATTAACTCCCCATCCTGATGGATATATGCAAAAAAATGACCTTCTGAGGAGTCCTCCATCTCACATTACAGCATGCACAGACCAGAGTAATGTTTCTGCTTGGATTCTGCACTACAGGAAGATTAAAAGCTTCTTGCTCTGCAAACGTGAGAAAGAGGTGCTGGAGCACATGTGAAATTCATGCAGTGCTGTCCCACTGTGGTCCATGTGGGAATATGCAGCACAGATCTCTTCTTCTCTATAGGAGTCTCAGCTTAGGCAGTGGCAGGTTTGTGGGTATGTTTGAAATACAGTTGGATGATTGGAGAACAGTAGGGGGTGTGAGGGTTTCTGCTGTTTGGTGGCAGATTGAGCAGCTGTGTAGACAGTGACCTCATGTTTCAGGCATCTGGCTTCACATGTTTCTGCAGGCTGAATGCAGGTAGGACTATAGAAGGAGGATAATGGCAGTTAAGATTACAGATGTCAAAGCTTTTTGTCCCCAAATAAGTTTTAAGATAGAATTTGCCTTGGTGCTTCTGAGCAGTTTAGCATCCTTCAGCTTATAATTTCAGTTATGCAGGACACATTTTTTTTTCTTTTACTGATCTCATCAAGTTAAGGATAAATCAGGCATCTGTTTTAAAAAAAATGTGACAGATTTAGAAATAGCTGACAAATTATGGTAGACAGGGAGAGAAAATAGTGGCTGATATAACTGGGCATCCTGATTCTCTGATTTGATATGCTCAACCCCTCCCCTCATATCCACTCTTCCCCTTTGAATGCAAGTGGATGAGGAAAGGGGAGTTGAGGTAACAGCTTTTAAATAAAATTCAACATCTTTACCATTCTTATTAGAGCTTTCATTTCAAGCAAACCTCATAAAAAAAAATCTTAATTGTTTTATATTTTCTTACTGCCTTGTTGTATTATATCTACCAGAAGAGTATTCAACTATTAATTTATTAATATTCGTTCAACATCATGTGACATAACCCTTTTATACATTTACTTTACAAATAAAGTTGTGCCAAGGATGTACCATTGGTTTTCTTTCCTCCACCAGGCCTCCACAGTCTTTGCTTCTCCAGGTGCATTTTTGGAATTGAGACATCCTTTGTTTTTCTTAAATTGAGAGCAGTTTCTGAGTCCTGGTTAAGATGATGGAGGGGCGAAGAGATAGGGGTACAAAAGAGCTTACAAGCTAGAAGTATTTTTAGTAGGTTGCTTGAGTAACTTATTGGTTTAAATAACCAACCTCTTGCAAGTATGGTGGCAAATTGTACACATTCTAGCTTCTAATGACCAAAAAAATATTGTGTAAAAAGCACTGGGAATCTGT
This sequence comes from Melanotaenia boesemani, assembly GCF_017639745.1. NCBI lineage: Eukaryota > Metazoa > Chordata > Actinopteri > Atheriniformes > Melanotaeniidae > Melanotaenia > Melanotaenia boesemani. The sequence continues at coordinate 11,060,018 of NC_055702.1, forward strand.
TTTCTGGAGTAACACCTTATATTTTGAGGGATTGAGCTCCTGTCCCAACAGTTTTTTAGACTTTTTTCTGGCATTGTTTTTAAAATTAGCATGCATTATTTAACAAAAAAACAAAAAAAACAAAAAACAACCAAACAAACAAACTAACAAAACCAAAACACATTCATATATATTTTATGGATTTTACAAGTGCAGCAAACTAAAACATCACTGCAACCACAAAGATATGTGGTTGTGGCATATACTGTATTCCTGTTTTATCTTGAGGCCAATGATTTGATTTTCTCAAAGATTTTCCGGCATAGAATGATAATAGAGACATTTTTCAATAAATGCAGGGAGGCATTAGTATTTCTTCTGATCTTACAAAGGAAAAAAGTATGTTCACTGCAACCATAATGTGGAACAACTATGCACAGACAGTGTGAATGCAGATATGGCGGAAAATGTAGAAGGAACTAAAAGAGAAACCTTTATATGTCTCTCTAAAACAATGATTCATACATGGTAAAATATTCATGCATTTACTGCTTAGAGGGTTTGACATAAATAGAATATTATTAACATTTACTTAGGTTTGTTTGGATCACCTTCGCATCCTCATGTGGTGTCTGTTTTGCACCAATATATCATTGACCATATGTCGGCATGGTCTAAATCCATTATGCTGAACCACATCTGCAGAGAGGTTTGAAGGATTTAACCTGTCCTCATAATAAGACAAAGATAAAGACTTTCAGATGTGAGAGAAGTTGTTGTCATGTAGGGCCTTTCTTGACTTTAGACTTTGTCTAATACAAAGCACAAGCCTCGCTCCTATCTTTAATCCCTGGAATGTGACTATCCTCCTTCATATACAGAAAGTTGTCATGATTGATTTGAGCCTAGAGGGAATCATTTCATACATGATATCTAAATAAATTAAAGATTTTTAACCAGAATTTAACTAAATTAATCAGGTCGAAAAAAAAAAACAAAAGTTGGGACCACCTCTTTTTTTAACAGCGTTTGACTAGATGAGATCGACTGAGTCAGTAATTTTGAATGCTTCTGTGTCAGCCTAGTAATATTGTATATTTAAAATTCTTTTCTTGACCAAATGTCATTTCCACACTTAGGGAAAGCACCCAACAAAAAGGCAGAGAAAAGCAAGAAGAGCATGGTTAAGAATTCTAACATCATCTCTGAAGGAGACAGACAATACAGCTTGATAAAAGAAGGTGAGTGAAAAACCGAGATCTCTCACTTGGGAACTTAATGATCTAATAAAAATGAATCTTTCCTCCAATGTGCATGGATCCTTTCTCCAACTCCACAGAAGCTGTTAAGATGGGAAAAAAGACACAAACTCTCTCAGAGATGACAAATATTTTGGAAAGGGCAGGAGTGTTCAGAAAGCATATTTTCCCTCAGAGGAAAGGTTTGGCATTACAAGATGATACTTGCAAAAGTCTGTGAGGCATTGTGTTAGGTTTCCATGGATCACAGTATATTTATTTAACTAAAGCCAGGATGCCTCAGTAGCTTTTCTTGCACGTCAAATGTTGATTAAACATTCTTTACTGAGCGTGCAAAGTGAATGTAGTTTGACCTGAGACTGTCTCTCTTCAGAATGAACAGACATTAACCAAATCAAACTTAAAAAAATACTTTAAAAGAGAGATCTTACGGAGCTGCGTTTCATATTGCTGAGAATTGAGAAATGGTTATGATGACCAGCAATAAATTAACATTTTTATGTTTGAGCAACTGTAAGGAACCTCTATAAAACAGGGTGAATGGCTGCCATCTTTAATTTGGTGTTGGGTAATAAGATCAAAAAGTTAAATAAACTTGTGGGTTGGAAAATAGAGGAGTGCTCAGTGGCATGCCTGGATCAAGTGACACTCACTGGCAAGAGGTGGCTCAGACAGACAAAGCCATGTTTTCTTGACTAAAACTCTCACTCAACATTGATCTGTTTTCTGATTTTGTTTTACTGGATATTGGTAGCAGCTGATGTATAAGGTCTTTAAAACAGTAAAGACACATATTCCCTATAAATCAAGAGCTTCATTGGTAAAGTTTTACGATCGTTCCGGCTCCAAACTCATTCAAGGCTTTTCTCGAAGGTCTAGCAGATTTGACTGGCTGCCACGTGCACATATCAAAACAATAGGAAGTTCATTAAATGGATGCGTGGGGTGGGGGGGACAACGGCTGTAAAACCAATAGGGATTTGGAATCAGCAGATGTCTCAACATAATGACCATCAGATGTAACAGAAATTTGTTGAAACTAGTTGTTTTTCAAATATCCCACATATGCTCTGCAAAGTTGCAGAGATGTTAATCAAGTGTAGAGTCTCGCACTCTGAGCAGTGAAATTCTTTTTCTTTTAATGCAATTCTGCTCAAAACACACCGACCAAAGGACATTCATTGCCACTTCATTTTCAAGAAGTGCATTCAGCTGTCATAATAATGTAGAGATGACTTTGATTTCAAACCAAATAAAAGTGAAATTAATTTTATTGTTCAATATTTTCTGATATGTGAACTTAACTGTCTAATCTGTGTTAAATATATCAGCAGCAGATTGTTTGCAAATCAGGAAAAAATAATGTCTTATTCTGAAATACCAGCTGAATGCACGGTTCCTAGATAACATGATGCACAGCCCACAGTTTCTTTTCTATTGTGGTTGTAAAGCTTCTTTTGTAGAATAAGAAACAAATATATTTTTTTATTTAATTTTATTTGATCAGCTGATATCAAAAGTAGTAAAAAAAAACGTTGACTCTTTGATTTGGGTTGCTGCTAACAGATGAAAATATGGTTTGAGATGTCATTTTATTATGTTTAGTGATTAAGGTCTAAATTCACTGACTTGATTTGTGAATTATTGATAATCTGTCAGTTTGTCCTTGGACATTACAAATCTGATTCTGCTGTCTTAGATCATGAAATGTATCAGTGAAAGGATGCTGCTTGTTATAAACAATAGGAGCTGAGCCTGAACAGAAAATGCTGCAGAGCCGGGTTATCACCCAACATTAAAACCACCATCATCACACAAAAAATACAGATTTTAGTCCCAAGTCATTAAGCTGACATTACAGTGTATCATTTGGCAAAAAATACCCCCGCCCCACCCCACCACACACACACACACACACACACACAGACACACACACCTACCCCCGGTGCGCATCACTAAGCATGATTTTTATCCTCATGATCAGAGGTTTAAATTAGGACAATGAAGCTGATGCACCAGTTCTTAAAATGTGATCTTAAATATTAGCAGGGATGCTAAGGGATGTAACTGGAAACTATTCTATGTCTGTGGTGTTCTTGTCAACCTCTTTGTCATTTTGTGCATCATTTTGGCTCTCAGGTTCATTTTGGTCATTTTGTTTCTCTTTGTGGTAATCAACCTTTCCTTTAAGTTTAATTCATTGTGAGTTTCATTCTGCCTGTCTTCTATCTTTATTTGGCTTTCTGTCATATTGCTTTGTTGTCATTTTCATCACTGCCATTTTATATTTTAATTTTCAGGGTTGTTTAGAATCTCTTTTGAGAATAGATATATGTTTTCTAGATAAGACAATGAGACCTTTGACTCTATGACCTGACCTGGGCCTTATGGTTTTATTTGACAATCTGATCTCTGCTTTGTTTTATTTATGGTTTACACAGTGCTGCTTTTATTTACTTCCCTGTGCTCAGAAATTTGCCATGTGTTAGATTAAAAGCTGCAAAACTTTTGTTTTGAATTTTTCACTACGTAAACATCACAAAAGGAATAAATCCTGCTTGTTAAGTATTTCAATACTGAAAAAGAATTTGTGATCTGCAGAGCCTGACTAAATTTTGACTCCAGAACTGCAATGACATGGCAATTGGCCTAGAGAGCATCATACAAGGACACAACTGTCTGTTTTTTATCAGTTCTATAGCACATTATTGTTGAATCCATATGCTGTGCTCTTGTGAGGGTCCTCTTGGATTGCATGCAGATGGTGATAATGATTTAAGGCTTTGCAACATGGCAGGCACCCATCTGTTCTCTCCTCCTAACTTTGATCCATTGATCCATTGGGCTGCTGAAACGGTATCATATATTCTGTAACAGTTAAAAAACTTGTGGACTCAGAGTAGCAGTCTAATATGATTGTACATGTGGGCATAAATCAAATCAAATCAAACTTTATTTTATTAGGGGTCATAAGTTCAGCAACACATGTTTTGTTGACATATAAGCTTACTGTTAATACAACTTTAACTGGGCTCACCAGTGACTTTTCAACTTTTTCCATCAGTTTTAAAGGAGAAGGCACTTTTGTCTTAAATTATATTTACTATATGCTCCACACATACATTATCTTTATTGTTTGTGCATTTTGAATGCTTATCTTTTTGCAGCTGCAACTTCTCCTTAAATCAAAGTATCATGCAGATAAAGCTGTAATACAATGCCTTTCTTCTTTATGGAGCACAAATGTACCTCAAAACCTATGGAAAAGCAAATCCACATCCAATGTATTTTTTAAGAAATTTGATTTTATCTTCTTTGTAGCTTTTACACCTCTGGGTATTCATTTGTGAAGGTGATCCTGGCTTTGTGACAGGGCCATGTGCTGCATATGGTGCATGTACAAACAGACTGGTGCCCAATCGGAAATTCTTCCTCTGATGTTCCATTGCTGTGGTCCAGCTTGATCTAACCGAAAGAGCCTTTGAGCAGTGGAGATTTCAGATGTCAGGTTTGATTTGCCCATTTAGCTCTTAATGGATGACATTCACCGTAGTGTAAAAAGATGAGAGAAACTTACACAAAGAGCCCCTTTCAGCTCAGTTTCTGCAATCACTTAAATACGGGCATTTGTTCAAACAAAATGCAAATCCATTCAGCATGAAAAAAACAAACAAAACAAAACAAAAACATATCTTAGAGATCTGCAGCTTTTCTTTTTTAAAGACTATGTTTAGCAAGCGTCCCCCCCCACCCCAATAAACATCGTGTCTTGAATGCAGCTGAAACTTTTGCAACCATTCATTCTAACGGCTGCTAATCATTAATACTACCAATAAATATATAATGGAAATAATAGCATGCAAGGCTAGTCAATATAACAGATTTGGGCTGTTAATTATCTACACCATCATCTCTTGTCACTTAGACATAAAATTAAATTCTGATTAAAAGTTGTTAATAACAAATAACTTCAACTACGTCAAGTTGTGTTTGAACATCTGACAGTTTGACGCAGTAAAGAATCAGTTTATTATATTTGCAGTAAAAACCAAAGCTGCCAAAGGAATTATAGCCTATGTTTATATTGAAACAAGTAGAACGCGTGCATTTCTACATGACTAAACTTGTAGCTGTACAACATATCAACAGGCCTTATTCCCTTTCTCCAGCACTCATCACAACCCCATGGAGTTACACAGACAGCTGTCACTGTGTCCATCTCAGGTATCTGTAGGTCATTATGGAGAGAATTGAAAGAATGGGTTTAAGTTTATTTATGCACAAGAAATCAGTTTTGGGTCTTGAGAGACAAGCAATGTTCAATCAAGGCTATATACAATTTTTCTTTGGTAGATAGATGCTAATAAATCAATGTGGTGGAGTGGGGGTATAAATAAAGGAATGAAGGAACAAGACAGTACCTCTTGGAATCTGGACACTGATAGCGGATGAACAGAAGTAAAAGGTACAGATTTCTGCAAGACTTCTCAGGGTTTACAGAGTCAGAGATGAGCATGAAGTGGACTGCAAAAATCCATCTGGAGGGACAAGAATAGAGCAGAAAATAAATTTAAATTTGAGCTACAGTCTGAAAAGAAACAAGCAGAAAGATCATTTCTTACCATTGGTGATTTAAGAATTGGTGAGTGAGGTGAGTTTGACAGCATGAAAAAATGAGAGTGATGAAGTATAGATAGAGGAAAAACTTAAAGAATGAGCACAGACATAAAGGAACAAATACTCCCTATGGATCTTATGCATATGCTCTATTTTCATAGGTATTTATTCATTCTTTACTAATCATAGGACCAGTTGTGCTCTGATCAGCCATGGTATTAAAACCACTGAAATGTAAAGTGACGCTATTATTATTGTTGTTGCACCTGTGAAGAGGTTGAATACATTATGCAGGAAGTGAACAGAAAAGTGTTGAAATTGAGGTACTGTAGGATATATGGAATAAACCCACTAATTTATTTTTTTTTAATTCCTTTTTCCCAAGTTTAAACCTTCTCTGATGTGCATCACAATATTGGACTACTGGTATCAAGCAGCACAAATTATGTAAAAATGTGAAGATGCCACTAACATGCCTTTAGCAGTAGCATTCATTTTAGGATCGGTGCTTCCTAGCATGTGCAAAAATCTTCTGTATTGCATGTATCTCATGCTGCCCCCTGTATTAAGGTAGCTCTTTGTCAAGAAGAAGCTAAACATGGAGCTCTGTACCAGCCGATATGTGTTAGTCTCTTTGACTAGGGAGGAGATAGCAGCAGGAAACAAGAAAAGAAGATATAGCAGATGCAGTTTGATGATGCACCAGGCAATGTGGCATCGAGAAACCCAAGGAGCTTAGATTTATGGGGATGACACTCTGACACTAAACATTGTAGCAGACTACATACAATCCTTCATGAAAACAGTATTCCCTTCTAGCAGTGACCATCTGTAGCATGATAATCCATCCTGCCACAAGACAAAACTTCAAGGTGTTAGCTTGCACATTTCCAGGATTCCAAGTTCAATGATGCATCAGTAAGGTGAGATGGAAAAAGAAGTTCCATGTAGACTCCATAATGTATATTGCAAAACCTGCTGCAAAAAATTAATAAAATGCAAAACAAAGTTTACGTGTGCAGTTTATCAGGCAGGGTGGCTCCAGTTTGCATTGTGATTGTTATAGAATCCATCATTTTGGGGCATCACCGCATACTGGAATAAAAGTCAAGATATAAAAAATTTGGGCTTTTACCTTTTTAAAAAATGGACCTCTTTCCCAGGCTGCAATTCTAAAATGAATTCATCTACAGACTGTGGTTGCCAAGCTGGTAACTGTGACTGGACTGGCATCCAATTCAATAAATGTATAATAATAAAACAGATGTTGAGGATTTTGTGATAAAATCATTTCTTAAACTTGTCTTATTTTTTTTAAGCCTGTGGACATCTCAGATACAAAGATTTTCATCATGTATGAAGTCCATTATTAAACTAAAAAAACTTTTTATTAAACTAAGAAAAAAAGTTTTATTGTGATGCACTATTTATTTAGCCACATTTAGCCATAAGCAGAAAATGGAGCTTGCCTGACACTTGATGCGATTTCTTATCATCTTCCTTTCTGGAGAATTGAAATGTAAATATTTAATAATGAATTCAGGTTGTGGTTTGATGGCTTTGATAAAGGTGCTTTGCAAAACTACACAAAGCATGCATTCACAGTTTACAGTCATTAATCACCACTAATGCATGACACATTTTGAAATGAAATTCATAGTTCAAACATCAAAGGCTTCGTCACATATTAACAATCTGATTAAGCAAATTTTCTTCCTCTTGGCTTAATTTTGAGGTTTGATGTTTTCAAAAATGGAGCTCCAGCATTACATTGAGTAAGTCGTGACACTGGATGCACAAAAACTTTACTGTTAACTTTAATTTTAAATTAGCTTACAGGAGAGCTGTCATCTAAAAGAGTATAGAAGGCAGTTGCTTTGTGCTTGCTTTACACATAACAGGACATAATAAACAAGAAAAAAAAATGCTAAACAAAAAAAGCTATTGTTGAGTCAAGCTATTAGCAAATGCATGCTCAGGAGTTATTGTATATAATGTGCACAGAGCAACTCTTCTGGAATGATGCAACTCATGATACATAATAATACCATCACCGGGCAATTTGTCTTTCTCCTTACTCAGAATGCCCTCCCATGGGATTGGAGACATTAAAGATTGATGACTTCCAGCTTCACGCTTCGTCTACGAAACGCTATGGCCTTGGTGCACACAGAGGTCGCCTTAACATTCAGGTAAGACAGGAATGTAAAGTGCTGGCGTAGCTTGGCCAAGCTCACAGGATATGTCAAGGCTTGCATTACACCCTAGGCTCTCTCACCTTTCCTTAGAAGATTAAATGTTTTCTAAAGTCTTTTTTCCCCACAAAGCAGCAATACAAAAGAAATATGATTGGGAAATCACTATCCTTAAATTTCAGAACCAATTTAAGTTCCTATTTAAGCATCTTGAAAAGATGTCAGATGACACTGGCTTTTTAATTCTCAGTTTGGGGGACATTATCTCGTTTCAGCTTACCACATTCAGTATTTCAATATTCCAATGCTAACTAAAAAACAAAAGTAATGGTGTTGCCATCAAATCAGGGACATGTTACCAGACCTAATAAAAAAGGTGGGTATCTGGGAGAAGAGGTATTTCCTGTTAGTGCAGGCTGAGCTTTGAGGGTGTTATTCTGCAGAAAGTTTGCACCAAACCTCATCTTCTCCGAGCCGAGCTGCTCCAGTCCAACTGCAAAGTTAATGAAACACGCAAACACATGCTCTTAATTCAGTCAAGACACACCAAGCAAAAGAACAAAGGATATATTGTCTGGTGTGTGAACCCATGTGTGTGCAATTGTAGGGTTCATAGGAGGACAGAGATTGTGTCAGGAGATATACATAGTGACCAGATGCTGAAAGGATCTGTTGGTTCTGGTCTGTTTCCAGTGACTTTGGTTTATTTACACTTTTGTAGCAGCGACAGTTAATTTCTGGAATCTTGATATAAAAAAATATCAGGAAAAAACATGAACTAATATTTTAGAGAGTTTCCAGATAGATATTAAGCTATAAATTTTTAATGACTGCGACATTAATTGCATACAGAATCTACACAATGTTCTCAACAATGATAAAGCAAAACCAGGAAATAGAATTGGTTTAGCTCAAAGACAGAAATATAACAATGCTTTAAGAACTTAATTGGTGCCAACTTTGTCTTAATTCAAATCATTGGACACAATGAAGATGAGAGGCACTTGTATTTTCAAGGTCTAATAGTTGATGGTTTGCGGTAATTTAAAAAGCAAGACATGATGATGAGAGAATTTTTTAGACCTGTGAAAAATGATTCTTTCAAGAAGCTGATCTGAGGACAGATTTCTACAGCATCCAAAGTTTCATAAAGCCCAGTATCTAAATCACTATCTCAACAAAAAGGAGGCAATCAAAAAGCACAGATGTGGTTTGTAAAATACTGTTAAAGTCCTGCAGTGACCCGGCCATAGTCTAGACCTGAACCCAGATCAGCATCTCTACAGAAATCTGAAAATAGCTGTACAGTGGTGGCCCTCATTAAACCAGTTTAAAATAAAGGGTTAAGCAGAACCAGTTTGCAAATCTCTCCCATCGCTGAACACACACATGCCATAATTTTAAAACAGCAAAATGTTAATTTGATAATTGCCTCCTACCCATTTTAGGAAACCAGTTTAAATTTACGTAGTCACCTTTAACCCATCTCTTAGATGTCAATGTGTAATGAAGAGCTGGTGTTTACATCTTTAAACACTTAGTTGTTCCATGTTTAAAGGGCTAATGCACTTCAAGCAGACTTGACATGTATGATAAAGAGGTTATCTGCACTCAGCATGTGCAGTATAGCCCAGTGTCCTTTTCTTTTCATTTCTTCATCCACCACTGTACCTTATTTTACAATCCCATACTTTTGTTGTTCATTTTTTAACTGGAAATTTATTTGTAAATTGTATATTGTAAATTGTAGTATTTTTCTTTTTCTTTTCTTTTCTTTTTCTTTTCAGTTTTTGACCTGAATATTTGTAAGATCTGCTCTGTATTTGGTATTTTTCAATCACACAGTTTTATTTTATTCTGATCCTCTTTCTTTTTCCTTAATGCTGCTGTAACACTACAATTCCCCATTCTGGGATCAATGAAGTGCATCTGATTCTGATTCTGATGTTATAGTGTTTGAATTTGGATGATTAAGATAACCAGTGAAGCCTGCCAGCTTGCCAGATCATGTTCTTATCAAGTATTAAGTACAATAAGCTGTGTATAGAAAAGCGTAATAATTAAATCTAGCAGCTGAAAAAAAGGAAAAGGATTAATAAATGTGTCACATGGACCTTAAAGAACAGTGTTTTCAAGACTGTTTTACAGAAGTGAACTGTTTTACAACCCAGCTACTTTTTTCTTAGTTCATTTTCACTTTTTAAGGACCAAGATTCAATTTAGTTTTCACAAACTTGTGTCTATCTACACTTGACATGCAGTTCTCTCATGTCAGAAGTCAGATTAATCTATCTTTGCCAATTCTTGTATAGGCAGCACATTTTAGAACATCATGACAGTTCAGTCATACTTAGTTTCACATTTTTCACCATCTCCATTGCCAGCACTGTAAAAGACTTTAATTAAAACCACTTTACCATACATAGACTGCATGAGTGGTTTGACATTCTGCTTCAAATGACTGTTTGGCCTGCAGGCTGGCCTTTATGAAGATGACCTGTACGATGGAGCCTGGTGTGCAGGGAGAGATGACCCACTGCAGTGGCTTGAGGTGGATGCCAGAAGGCTAACAAAGTTCACCGGGGTCATCACACAAGGCAGGAGCTCCCTCTGGTCGTGAGTAGGATGCCTGCAGGCATGCACAGTAGTTGCAGATGATTGCACAGTAAGGATGAGGATTTTCTCATCCAAGATAATGCTGAATGATTTTGTGCCAAGTGTGTTACCTTTTAGAGATGTGACGTTCGTGAACGAATCGATTCTTTTGAACGACTCTTTTAAATGAACGATGGGAACCGATTCACAGCTGTGAGCCATTCATTTGTGAGCCATTCTTTTTATATAGAAATTTTTGACACTCCCTTCATCAAATCAAATCAAACTTTATTTATAAAGCGTTTTCATGACATAGGCAACACAAAGCTCTTTACACGATTAAAAACATTGATGCATATCTCAGTTCATATCTCATTGTTCAATTAAACAAGCCTTTACAAACACTCAATAAAATCTTTCACACAGTCACACGCACACATGTATACACACACATGCCAAGCCCAACCCCCCCCCCCCCCCCCTCCACCTATAAAAGACTGAATGAATAAATAAATTAATAAATAAGTAAATAAGAAGTAATACAGTTGAGTCAAATGAAAATAAAATAAATAAAATTTGTGACATCATAGAAGTCTGACGTCCAACACGGTCCATTCATGTGAAGCATCTATGGGCAGAGAATATTGTTCGGAAACAAATGCTGTGAGTTCCATCCAAAATATTTACTAGAATTTACACTGACTGCTCAAGTTTATCCCTTTTTATCTATATTTTTCCCATAATTTTTTAATCTTGTATAGTGGATTTTACAGTATATAGGTACATATTTTGTCATTCGTATGTATTGTGAAATTTTGTAAGATATTGTGAGAACGAGCCAGTTTTTTGAATGGCTCTTTGAAAGTAACGGCTCCTCAAGATCCGGCTCCCTCCAAAGAGCCATAAATCCCATCTTTATTACCTTTTTAAGGGCTGGCTTAATATAATTGGATGTTTTACTCAGCAAATTTAGGGTTTTTTTTTTTACTTTGTTTATTTGCTGTGTAACTATAGTCTGGAAAATAATGTAAAATAAGATGAAATATGAAGAAGAAAATGTGCGTAATATATTTTTCATGCTGAAATCTGAAATCACCAGCTGAATTCATCCAGAGGCTGACATCATGCCATTTGTCTGAAAATAAGAGTCTACAGCCATGCTAGTGGGTCTGTGAAGCTGGCACTGTCGTCAAAACAAACTTTTCCGTGCAAGGAGCCACATCATTAACATCCCTAATTCAAACCCAAGCACAGCAAACTGCCAAATATCTAATTACATACATGGCACAAGTTTCAAAATAACTTCGAGACAAGCACCACTGGAAACAGACAGACAGTGGGAAGTGCTCCAGAAACCAAAGTGATTCTTGGATTTTCCTTTTAATCCATGGGGAAAATTGGACCTCACAAATATAAACAAGAAAAGCTTTTCAAACTTTCTCAGATGGTGCTGAACCTTCACTTGGCATTTGCCCTTTTCACAAGTCTTTTCTGATCTTCTGACTGTAGGATTAAGGATTTATGGATTTGATTGATTTGAGTACCTCCTCATTCTTTCATATCTCTTAAAAGGTCAGTACATTATTAAAATAACACTGGATTTTACAGCACTGAAAACTATGAGAGGAGGATAACAACGGATACAACAAGTAGATCAAATTTACATTCTCAACAGATTATAATGAACTTAGTTGCATTTTAGTAACTGCTTTACTACCAACATTTGTAGTCTGTAAATATTGCACATACATAATATTAAATTCCTATGACATCTATGTAATTTATTGAATAATACCATCTTCCACTGATTCACCTTAACAATATATTATGTGTGTATGATGTGTTTGTTGTCCATGTTGAGCTGAGCAGCTGCAGCATGATCACCTGTGTGTTTAAACAACACTACTTTACTGCTTGCATAACCACTTACTTAGCAATGATTTGGTAATGGCCATACATACACAGAAACTATATAATCAAAAAGAGGCTTTCAGATATACCACCCTCATTGAGTTTGAGCAGAAACAAGCCTGCTGGAGGTCATTTTGTAGGGTTTTGGCAGTGCTCCTCCTGCTTCTCCTTGCACAAAGGAGCAGATAGCAGTCCTGCCCCTGGGTTTTTGTCCTCCTACGGCCCCCCCGTAACATCTCCTAGTATACCGGCCTGTCTCCTGGTCTCTCCTCCATGCTCTCAACACTGTGCTGACAGACACAGCAAACCTTCTTGCCACAGTGCACATTGATGTGCCATCCTGGAAGAGCTGCACTACCTGAGCAACTTCTGTGGGTTCCAGACACCGCCTCATGTTGCCTCTAGGGCCAAAAATTATCCTGAAAGGATGAAGACAGAGAAATGGTCTTAACACTACCTGCAGGACCATTCCTTTATTGGGGTTGTCTTCCTAATTGCCTCTAATTTCCATCTATTATCTGTTCCATTTGTACAACAGGAGGTGAAATTCTCAATGTTACCTCCTAACTGGACAGATTGATATCCCAGAAGTGTGACTGACTTTGAGTTACATGGTTATGATAATGTGTTCCCCTTTTTTGAGCTGTGTAGTTCAATGTGATCAGTAATAAAATTCTTATTTGAGAAATTAACTAGTAACAAAATATCATTTTTTGTACTGCTTAGTCCAATTCAGTGTCACGGGGACGCTGGAACCAATCCCAGAAACTAGCAGGCAAGCGAGGCAGGGTACACTCTGGACAGGTCGCCAGTCCATCGCAGGGCAAAGACAGAGACAAACAACCACCTTTGACCACACTCCTATGGAGAATTTAGAGTAACGAATTAACCTAACATGCATGTTTTTGGATGGTGGGAATAAGTTGGAGTACCTAGAGAGAACATGCAAACTCCACACAGATAGACCACTTCCTCCCCCCAGCCAAGGCTCGAACCAGCGACATTAATTGCAAAACCTATGTCCAACGATATTGCTGCAAGGAAATAATTGAAATACTAATTAGTAAGTTGTTGGACTTAGGACTAAAGCATACAGTACTTTAGCATTAATGCAGCAGCTATACTGGATTTAGGCAGATAAAGACGGATTATGATGTTCACATTCTTTAGTTTTGAATTTTCAAAGACAAAATCTCTTTTGGGGTGAGCAGAGTGAGCAGAGTTCTGGCTTTTTTCTTCCTGAATAACAAACGTTCTTTAGTCAAAAAGACTCTCATGTACTAGGTTTAACTTTCAGTTTTGGCTAAGTTTAATTTGGATTTAGAGTCTGCTGTTCTGGTGGGCAAATAGGGGTTGTCTAAGGTCACACATTACACCTTTAAAATATATTCTATCTAATCATGCATGTAGATTATTATTTGCTGACTATACTAGTCTCATCTAATGATGAATACATTTTTAAATAAACAAATTAAATCAATAAAGTTTGGCCCTCATAGCTCAATAGTCATTAGTTTGTCACAGATTTGGGAAGGAATTTACTGAATATACATCCTCAAGGATAATTTGTGCCTTAGTAAATGTTGAAAAGAGGAATATATGTGTGTTTTTTTATGTAAAATGTCCTTTACTCTGACTGCACCTTAATCCATTCAGTCCAGTGCAGCTGTTAACAAGACCAGATTATACATTTCAAATGACCAGGCAAAGATTGCTCTGTGCCACACAGAGGTTATGTTTTCAACTGGATTTGACTGCATTTACAAATCAGATATACTTTATAAATTATGTATGAGCTGTAAGCTGGGATTGATATTTGAAGTTTTGTTTTTTACCTGGTAAAAGAAAAGTCAAATTTTGGCAACACTTGTTTATTTAATTAAATGCACAGTAAAGGACATGGACTAGTATTTCATATTTAAAGGTCCCATATTATGCAAAATTCACTTTTTAATGGTTTTGGAACAGTCATACTGGTCCCCCCGCATGTGTAGGAGACCCGTAAGTGTGAAACTCTTTCAGGCGCTCTCTCTCCCCCCTGCTCCACCTCTAGGGAAGTAAGCGCTGAAATGAGCTTGTTTGAAAGCGTGAACGTTATGACGTCATAAGGGACAATAACCACTCCCCACAGAGCGATGGACCCGTCTACCGGCTCTCAAAGCCCGCCCTCTAAAAATCACCTAGCGCCCAGTGTTTTTCCCTCTTCGGCAACCCTCGTTAGCGGACATGGCTAAGCGACAGAAGCACTGTTCTGTTTGTGGCTGCATAAATGAACACGAAAACGTTTTTTTACTTCCATCCACTGAACCCACGAGGACTGAGTGGATTAATTTTATTTTTGGAGGAAATGTACATGCATGTCTGTGGCCAGCATTTCAAAGAGGACTGTTTCCACAACATGGGGGCATGGAAAGCAGGCTTCGCCAACCGTTTGAAGCTGAAGCCAGGTTCAATACCAACTGTCCGTGACACAGCTGGAGAGGTAAGAGCTGGCAGTTATTTTATCGTTTCGGCCTTATTAGTCTGATAGCTTGAAAATATATTAACCTGTCAATCACCTCATGACGGGCGATGCGATGGGCGGAGCCAACAGCTGAGCTGCTCCACCAGGGTTCCGCCCACCATAAACGGCACATTTCTGAAGCTGCTAAAAAGAGGGAGGTGAAGAGAAGCCGCTGCACTCAAACTGAGGGTTGATTTGTCCATACCATGGCGGAAATATTTCATTTAGATATTAATGAATGGTCTCAGATTGGGAATAAAGTGTATAATATGGGACCTTTAAAGTTGCTCCTCTGCTCCATAAAAGCTGCTACAACTGCCTCCTCTTACTTCGCTAAAATGACTTTGCTTTGCAACAACATACAAAAACGTTCAGCTTTTATGCTTCTAAATTGGAAAGGGAGGCACAGATGTCTGGAAACTGCTGCATAGTTTGAGAGAAAGGGAGAGGCTCTTTAATAGGCTGCATTTGTGATTTGCCCTTAAGGCTAGCACTATCTGAAGGTGCAGAAGACACAGATGCCTGAGACAGAATTTCTCTGCAATTAGTTCTGTAGGGCATGTAAGTGTCTGCAGTGCCAACTCAGGGGCTCCTGTCTGTAACAGCACTTTAATTAGTAGAACTGGGAATTCTTACCAGGCCGGACCAGCGCAGCACCAATGTCTTTATCCAGAAGCATGGGAATCACTGCCAACGTATGTATACAGCACACTGTGGATAGAGCTCTGGCTGGCATGATGGGACATTAAGTCATCAGTGGCTTCTTATGCTCTGTAAAAAACTGAGAAGTTGAATGAACTTAAAAAAGTACAGCATCCAGCTACAAAGCTTGAGTAAACTGAACTTAGGAGTTTTAGTGTTGTGTGAATCTAAGTTAAGGGGGAAGCTCGAAGTAGAATCTTAGATTAAACAAAGTTAGGATCAGTTGTACCTATGTATTTAAAGCGATGGCAATATGTATGTTTAAATATATATATTAAATATATGATATATATATATGAAAAAGGTAAGTCAACTTATGTTCAAAAGTTGCTTCAGCTTAATATTGTTAGTAAATCTGAATAGCCAAACGGTCATTCATGCTCACTCACTCAACATGCAATCTCCACACAGGATGGTAAAGGTTTGAAACTTCTTGCTGTAAGGCAGCAGTGTTAACCACCACTGTGCAGCCCATCATCCGTATTAAAAAACTCAAATCCGCCTTGATAAATCATTTAATTTATTAAGAACAATTAAACATCTCATTGCAACATAATTGCAGGCTGTTTCCATGCCCAAATCAATTTTATTAGCTAACAAACTATTCATTAGGGCTTGAATCCTCACTGGGCACAGGTGCAGGTGCATGGACACCTTTTAAACTACCTCAGAAGTGTATTTCAAGTCCTTTGGATAGTTCAGGTTTAGAGCATAATAAGGCAAACCTGTACCAAGCAGGGTATTTGATTTCTTTGATACAGACTTCCTAGGGGCCTCACAGCAAGAAGGTTCTTGGATTCGATTACTATTTAGACTTACTCACGCAATTGAGTTGAGGCAACTTGTGAACATAAATTGGCAGAACTTTTTCCAGAGATATACTTAACAACCTGAGTTGTTTCAGTTTGAGCATACCTGAATATCTATCTTTAACAATTTAACAAATTCACTTCGTTAAATTTAAGATTCTACGTGGATTTGCTCTCTTAACACTAGAACTCCTTTGTTGAATTTACTCAGAACAGCTTGGCAGCTGGTTGCTTTACTTTTTTTTTAAGTTAACTCAGCTTTTTTGACATTTTTTTACAGTGTGGACATACATATAAAGGTCATTCTGCTGATTGTGTTACGTCTCTGAAATACACCACAAAGCATTTTCTTCTTTCCCTGTTTACGGTAACTTTTATGTAGTATATTAACCTCAGGTTGACTTGTGAAATTTAAGACCTTAACTTTTTTTGTAATCAGAAGCATCAAATCTGCATTTTTTTTTAAAAAAAAAAAGCTTCAGTATTGTTGCCATATTGACTTTCACAATGTTGATATATTTAATGTTCAGATTATTGATTTATCTAGCCTTTAGTAATACATAACTTGCAGTCAACACTCATCATGGCAGATTTCAGTTGGGCAATTTATCCTTCTACCCTCATACTCAAGTTGGATTAAAAAAAAAGTTTCTGGATGATGATGATGATGATGATAAAGTATTAGATTGCTTTTAAAAGTGGGCATAGTGTAATGTAACAAGAAGTTATGCAAATTAGATATTCATTGTGATGGACTGAACCAAAAGAATGATTTTCTGTAAGAAAATAAAAGGAGACAAAGACTAGATCATTAAGACATAACATGTTTTAGCAGAGAAATTGCACAGAATTTACAAATACTTAAGATTATTAAATATTTTTATAAAGTGAAAAGAAGTAATCTTGCATTGAATAGTCTCTTAGAATTGAGTTGTTTAATTGCTTACAATATGAAAGTTATATAACATTTATATAACAGGAGAAAAGAGTTTAGGACTGAAAAACCACTTAAGATGACTACAGAAATATACATTCTGGCGCGGAGCAAGGCTGCAGTATTCATGCAGTTTTTTGAAAAGAAACAATTATGTTTACAATGTTCTGCTATCCATATGCACTAAATCATATGAAATATAATATAAATTCATGCTCTCCAATTGTACTGTTTCTAAATGGGTTTTTTCACACTAAGAGAATTTAATTGTGCCTGAACTGAGCAACGTCTTCACAGTCTCCTTGGTGCTCAATATGCATTGAATTCTGGCTGACAATATATTGCTCTTTTCCCCTGATCCCCTCATTTGCTTGTAATGTTTACAGGAGCGATTGGGTGACCTTGTACAAGGTTATGGTTAGCAATGACAGTCACACTTGGATAACACTTCAGAATGGCTCAAAAGACATGGTGAGTAACAATCATGACATATCCAACTAATCCTCTGACATCCAGTTTCTCTGCAATGAACAGGCAATTATTATCACACTAACACTTTAAAACCTTAATTTCTCTCTGTTAACTAGCTACATGCAGAGTATTGTTGTGTGTATCCCTGCTTGACTGGAAACAAATAGAAAAATGAATGCTTGCTTGAGAGTAATTACAGAGGGAGATTTAGATGCCTGCTTATTTCCAGACTTAATGAGCTGTGAGGCTATAGTAAATACTGATGATACTCAAGCAGATGGGAACTCATTTTGGCTCACTGTCAGAGCTTAGCTTGTTTTCTGCTTTCTGCTTTAACTGTAAAGTGATCACTAATGCCTTCTGGTGTAAATCTTGCCATTGATGAGACAATATGTCAGATTATATTTTTAAAGAGAATCTTAATTGTTGCTCCGTACTCTGGTTTACATGTCAGTTAATGAAGTTTTGTGAAACTGTTCTCTCCTGTGGCTGGTGATGCTGTCTGTGTGGGTGATTATAACCTTAGTTTAGTCAGTCTCTGCTACAGGCTTGCCTCTCACCCACTCACTCACCTTTTGTGCCAAATGCCAAACTATCCTATTGGTCTTTCAAAATGCCAGAAAGGTGCAGAGAAGATCCCCAGCTGTGGGTGTTGAAATTTACAATGAACTCCTAAGGGTATCATAGTTTAATAATGTTGTACAGGTGCACATCTGTTAAATATTTATCCTTATCAGATGCAGGTTCCAACATGAAATATGTGTATATACTTTTTTTCTTTACAAAAGTTTATTTAGTTCCTTTGTTAGTTTTAAGGGTCCTTTTGTTACATCTGGTGAATAATTTATAATTAGCATTCCAGGGCCACATTTGCTCATTTCACAGATATTTAATCAAGGTGTTGATCTTCTCTTTCTTCTCCTCACTATTCATTCACCATGTGTTTGCCTCAGTAGATATTCAGAGCTAACAGAGAAAAAGAGATTCCAGTTCGCAACATCTTCCCTGCCCCTGTGGTCGCCCGGTACATTCGAGTTAATCCTCGCTCCTGGTTTCACGGTGGCAGCATCTGCATGAGAGTAGAGATCCTTGGTTGTCCAATGCCAGGTGACGGGTTTGTATGAACAAAGCAGAAACATGAATAGATCCTATCAAACACACATTAGCAGTGTGCTGTTGCTGTAGGTCTTATGTGCTAAGGCTTGGCACAGATTAAAGCTTGGCCCAACAAGGTCTATAGAGATTATACTCAGAAACTGGGACACTATTTCCAGGAAGCTGCTCGGGTATTAATGTGTAATTGTTGAATGCCAAGAGTACAATTTATAAATCAAGTTGAAGTTATTTTGTGTTGAAGATGTTGAGGAAGCAAATATGTCAAAGCCTTGGCAAGATAAAATAAACAAGAGGCTTTCTATGGCGTTATTTACGGTTTTGAAAGCCCTTTCTTTGCAAACCATTTCATATAAATGGAACTAATCCACTTGATTAAATTTGTGAATATCAGTAACTGTGTCTAATCTGATTCCAGATCCAAATAATTATTACCACAGACGCAATGAAGTCACAACAACTGATGACTTGGACTTCAGGCATCACAGCTACAAGGAAATGAGGCAGGTGGGTCACAGTGGACAGACAACAGACATTATACTCTTCTTATTATTTCTCTTTCAGCAGAAAGAGGCCATAATCCAGAGGGATAAACATTGTAAGGAGCTGTTAGCCGATGCCAGTCAGGTTGCTTCCTCTGTAAAAGCAAAGAATGCAGAACAAATGAACTGAGGGCTTCTAGCAGCATGAAAATGCATAAAGCATCTTCTGGGTTGTGTCATTACTTATTCATATAGTTGTCATGAGCAGAAGCCTGTTTGTGCTGAGAAGGAGGACAGCTGTATTTGTCACCACAGACGCTTTGCCTCAGTGGCTGTAACGTTAGAAGCGCTGTGAATTGTAATCTTCTGTAATGCAGCATCTCTCTGTGCCAAACGGTGGACCCGAGCTTCAAAATACCACAGTCATAATGAGACATTGTTAAATTAATGATGCCTTTCTAGTGTGACAGCCTGAATTGTTACATCAAAGTGAATTAATGGCCTGGTCTTTTTTTTTTTTTTTTTTTGGAGGCTAATGTGTGTCACACAGGGCACCCATTCTCAAAAGGATTTCACAAAGGAAGGAAAGACTATTTTTAAAGCTCCTTTAACAGAGCTTTTTCACCCTTGACATTTGCCTTCTCACTGTGAGCACCTGGTACCCTATCTCCCCTTTGGTTTTAATAGTCCTGTGAGAGAAATCTCGGGTCGGGGCAGTCCATTGTAGCTCCTCAAAAAACATGTATGTCCCCCATGAGACAAAAAACTGTAGTCTGAAAGCAGCATCATTGGAGCATACAGTAGATGGACGACAGAAAGAGGAAAATACTAAACTGATGTCATCCTCCTGTAACACTGCAGTCAATAAGCTCCATAAATTACAGTTTTTAGCTGACCTTTTAAAGTAATTGAAAACATAATCTCTCTAATTCAGGTTTAAAAAGTGTCTTTAAGAAAAAATAATGACTCTTCTATAGTTAAGAAGTGAAGATTCTAATAAGACAGAATGTCTTGCATTGATTATGGGAAATTCTACAATCCAGGTATATATTTATCAGGGGAATGCTGTGCTTTATTAAACTGAGTGCAGAACTTTCACCCCTGTCTTGTAATCCTTTATTTCATCAGCAAAACCTGACATTGATTTAATGATTTTCTAGGATAGACAAGTCAAGATTTAGGACGGAACTAATTAAAACCCCATCACACCTGCCTGGTTAATGAGTAGCTGGAAAAGCAGATAAACATGTTTCTGTTGGTTTTACAGTTGATTCATTCACAGTTAGTATTTTTCCTGCTTCACTACTTCTTTGTGTCTCCACTTGTGCCTATACGGTTAAATGATAATTGTTACTACTTTTAATCAGGGCCTCTAAGCCTGTCTTCAGAATTGCCTTGACTACCTCTCCACGGCAACCCTCACATGCTAGACTGTAATTAAATGAGATCTGTGGGTGCAGCTCGGGTGATAGGGTCTTTAAAAGGTCCTTTTTCACTGTTTTGAAGTTGCAAATAGCCATTATTAAAAGAAGCAATGAGATCCTTGGAAGCTGATAACTAGAAAATGTGCAGAAATAAAACTTCGTTATTAGATGACAACTAGATCAAAATACCACCAGCCTGTCATCTGGTGTTGATTCAAATACTGCTAAACTCTGATTGGTGCATTTAGTAGGTGTGCACCATCACTCCCTGGTGAGAGCCCACCCTCCTTTAAACTAAAGGAGCACTGAGAGAGGAAAAATAAGAAAAGGAAAGAATATTTAATTAGCTCAACCTAAAACAATTACAGCAGTAAAGTGCAACACACAGAACAAAGAAGCCACTATTTTAATCAAAAAACCATCACTTACGTCTTTCATCATTAGCAGTAAAGATTTTCAAGGTATCTAAATAAATGTGTTCATTTATTTTACTAAGTAAAGGGGAAAAGTGAGGAGAAGTTAACTAATGATCAGAGTGTAGCTCACATTAAATTTAGTTACTATTAATTTATGCTTATTTATTTATTTTTTCACAGCTTATGAAGGTGGTTAATGAAATGTGCCCCAACATCACCCGGATCTATAACATAGGAAAGTCTCACAGTGGCCTCAAACTCTATGCTATAGAGATCACTGACAACCCAGGAGAACATGAAGTGGGTGAGTAGTTATTGCAATAATGTGGTTTAATGCAACAGAACATAAGTCTAAATAGTAACAACATCATATATAACACCATGTTCTCACCTTTGTTCTAATGTTTGCATAATTAATTCCAATCTCTTGTCCTGATTCCTCCCTTCATGTGATCCGGTTGACCAGGTGAACCAGAGTTTCGTTATACTGCAGGTTCCCATGGCAACGAAGTGCTGGGACGGGAGCTGCTCCTGCTGCTGATGCAGTTCATGTGCCTGGAGTATCTATCTGGCAACCAGCGGATACGTCACCTGGTGGAAGAGACCAGAATCCATCTACTGCCATCTGTCAACCCTGATGGGTACGAGAAAGCCTTTGAAGTGGTAGGTCTGCAAGACAGCTATTAGTGACCTCATTTCATGAGGTGGTCTGTTGTGAAAACAGCACCATATCTGCTTAACTGGCAGGTCTTTTGTAAAAAAGGCATATGGTGCAGGTGCATGCTATTAAATTAGTTTTAATGGTCTGATAGAAAAGATGAAATGAACAATGACTGCACGTGGGCTGTGTGTTCTGCAATTTATCACTCTGAAACACATGTTGAGGCTTAGATTGGTTGCTTGCCAAGATGAAAGGCCCTGTTTTAAAATTGCATGATAGAGACAAGTCAGAGTGCTCAAGAGTAGGTCCTTGTCCTTCACATATCGCACAGTCCTCTAGATGTTATTTAGCAACATGATAAGCGAGTGCAAGCCAAGTCTGTATCTTCTAACTTAGAAATTAACTTAACATTAATAGTAAAGACAGTCTGTTCAGCTGTGTTTCAGCTCTGGAATAACAACAGCAAAGCCATTTTTAGCTAATAAAATCTATGGTTTTATCATGCCTGTCAGAATACTGTGAGGATTTACAGCTATGATGTAATATTCCCTTGAAAGAAATGACTTTACAAAATATAAATGGGTCAGCTGTAGTCATGCTAATCAGACATAGCTTTAGGCTAGGGTTTTTATCCTCTGGCAGCACATTGCCTTTAAGGTTGATAATGAAGCCACAGTTCTTTAAACTATATCAGAAAAGAAACAAATCAAAACTAGCAAGTTAATGGTAGTTTATTGCTTGTAAGTTTATTCTTTTCTTTTTTCTTTTTCCCAGAAAAAGCAGCTTTCTAATATTGGTTCAACTTTTTCTTCCCGCTGTTACGGTGTGTGTGGAATGTGGACCAAATGCAGGCTGACAAGAGGCGGGAGGCTGACTGGGGCAGGAAAACAATAGTTTTAATAACAGACCAAAACAACTTACAGAGAACATTGGGGGAGATACAATGGGGAAACATGACAATGATCTGACAAAGATCTAAAAGTAATGCACAAGGGAAATATGCTACAAAATAAAACAGAAAATCAGACAGGATAGGCAAAGAAAACCTATGACAGCAAAACAATAGCAACTAAACCAAAAACCCCAGAGACCATGACACCCAGTTTGAATATCTTCCTTAGTAGAACATATTTCTTCCTCTGGTACCTGCCACAGATATATATGCAAAGCCTTTTCAGGGTTAAAAACAATACCATGCACTTCCTTTCTGAACTATTTGCACGGCTCCACCAACAATGTGCACACTCGTGAAAAAAATATACTTTTCTGTGACTTTACAAAATCCTATGTTACTCTTTAACACAGGGTTCAGAGCTCAGTGGCTGGTCTCTGGGTCGTTGGACCAATGACGGAATAGACATTCACCACAACTTCCCTGATCTCAACTCCATTCTGTGGGAGGCTGAATCCAAGAAGTGGATTCCTCGCAAAATGTTCAACCATCATGTGCCCATCCCAGAATGGTACCAGTCAAAGAATGCCTCAGTAAGTCTGCTAGATAAACTGTTGTGTTGCATATTTAACTGGAAATTTCATAATCTTTACAGGGAAAACCATACTCAGAACTTGATTTCTTCTAAATTTTCTACTGTCACTGCTGGACACAGCAATTATCAACACCAACTTTATATGAACATTATTGCAACAGGGGTCAAAACACAATGTTCAAGCAAAAGAAGAGTATTTACAGCTGCAAACTCAAACAAATAGTACATTATTATGCAAATGGACTATTTGGATGCCAGGTAGTGCAACATTCACAAACATTAATAAATTTTTTCCAGCTGTGTTAATAAATGTTTACAGGGAATATTAAAAAGAATTGTTACCGGACATTTTTTTAACTTCACGTCCACGTTGTGGCTCGGTTTTTATGTGTTTTCCCTTTATGTAAGTAGACCAGATGGTGCACTAGCTCACAAAGTTTTTCTCAATCATCATAATCCTGCCCTCAACCCAATATATAAGCATTTCTTACTTTTAGAACAGCAAAGTTAATGTTTGTCAAATCTGGTGCTTTGATTAAAAACAGCTATTGCACATGTCCTGCTAGCTTGTTTTTTTTTTCTTCTTCTTCTTCTTTATTATTAATATTTTTTAATTCTGTCTTCCATGTGCTGCATCTTTAAAAACAAGATTGCCATTTAGTTTTCTGTGAGTTTACCTTTAGGTGACAAAGTGTGGTATTGTTGTTCTTGTCCTGCACCCCCTCCAGAGTAACAAACAAATCTCACAGTGAAGACCATCAAGCATTTGAAAAGGGTAAAGCAGTCACGAGGACACATCAGCGCTGTCTATTTTGGGAGAGGCGAATGTGTTTGCTATGTATGACGAAGAGGCAGTGAGCCAAAATACACCCAGCATTCTATTAAAAGCTCATCCTCACGAGTGTTTTGACGTTAGTGAGAGCCACGGGTGAGTCATACTGAGCCTCAAGAATAGCTGCTGCAACTGTATTGCTGGGATTCCCATCTGTGCTCACAAAGCAGTGAAACCTACCCTTGTTCGCCCTACTGACTGATCCAACAAGGCTTAGAGAAAAGAGAGCTGGTTTAAATACACAATTGCCAGCAGTGAGGGGCAATTCCTGATTGTAATATGCATGAACAAGCAGCTAGATTACAGCTAATTTTAAAACTTCATTCCTCAGAATAAAGGTTTTATTTTTTAGATAATTTAGCATTATTTCAGTAGCCTTATCACTCCCTTCATGAGATCAGATTGCATAGAGTTTTGTTTGTAGCATGTGGGGAGTTAATTGAGCATTCAATGTGGTGAGATGATTGCATTAATTTCATTATCCACTCTTCTCGTGTACCCCTGCTGTAGGTTGCCTTGGAGACACGAGCTTTAATAGCATGGATGGAGAAAATGCCCTTTGTGTTGGGCGGTAACCTCCAGGGAGGGGAGCTGGTGGTGACCTTCCCGTACGACAGAACTCGCTCCCTGGGGGTGACCAGGGAGCAAACTCCCACCCCAGATGACCACGTCTTCCGCTGGTTGGCCTTCTCCTACGCGTCCACCCACCGCCTGATGACTGATGCCAACCGACGGGTCTGTCACACAGAGGACTTTGCCAAGGAGGATGGCACCATCAACGGAGCGTCCTGGCACACTGCAGCAGGCAGTAGGAATTATCTGCTCAGCTCAAAGCTTTTGTGTTGTTGCCTTGTTTGGCACATACGAAAGCATCTGGATATGCAGTACTGGGCCTTTCTTTGAAAGCTTCTAGATTTTAGCCTGAAGCATCATGTAAGCTGTTAAGCCCAAACAAAGAAAGGCAAAAGTTCCAGACCCTCAAATCCATAAATGTCTTAATAATCACAGTTCTGGCCAATACGTGGACAAAATTCTGACCCTCCTGTCAAAGCGTGCAAACAGATGTGTGTGTCTTTCTTGGCAGGTATGAATGATTTCAGCTATTTGCACACCAACTGCTTTGAGCTGTCGATGTATGTGGGTTGCGACAAATTCCCTCATGAGAGCGAGCTGCCTGAGGAGTGGGAGAACAATCGCGAGTCTCTTCTTGTTTTTATGGAGCAGGTACAAAGGCAAAAACGCCCCCCCGCAACTCACACATGGTGTGCACAGGCAAAAAAATAATATAAAAAAAATGGTTTCTTATTCAAGTCTAAGGAATTTGTTTTCACATTTAATTTCTTTCTGATATTCCTTTTAGTTAAGTAGATAATTAAAAGTAATTATGAATAGAACCCCCTGACCAGTATTTAATGGATGCTATGGTAAAATGAATATTAGTATTCTCTGAACTTTGCTTTAAATGCCTATAGAAAACGGAATATAGGGGCATTTCCTTCAAAAGTCTGCTCCCCAGGAAACATAAAGGATGATTAATTAATGAATATTTCCATATCAGATGATTACATCATGTAAGGACTTCAAAGATCTCTTCAATTTAGCATAATAACGTTGCACACACATCAGTGCAAACAAAACTTAGTGATGAAACCAGTTCCTTACATTTATTTTCTCTAGAGTTATGGTCTTCAGACAATCTAGGCCCCTTCCGTGACAAAGCCTTTACTCAAACATTGATGCTACATTTACACAACATCCTATCTATAAAGCACATAGCCTTATGCATTATACATCATACTGGCACATCATGCAATATAGATTGCATTAAATTTAATTAGACAGTTTGTGTTAAAAAAGTTAACTTGAATCATGTTTTCCATGTGCAGGTGCATCGTGGGATCAAAGGTGTAGTTCGGGATCTGCAAGGTCGTGGAATAGCTAACGCCATGATTTCTGTAGAGGGCATCAGTCATGATATACGCACAGGTACACTGTCTTTTAACTTTGGTTAATGTTGGTTATTTTAAGCTTCCAACTAGTAAAAAGTAAAAATAAACGCCTCAAAATGTTCTGATTGCATTGATGTGAGCAGATGGTTGTACGTGCTGCCTTTCAGTGGAATTTTAAGTGTTTAAGCTGAGATTTTGCAGTTGAAGCAAGAGAAGATACCTCGTGGCGCTCTGATTCAGCTATCTCCACATTTCAGCTTATACCTCAGGAATAAGTCTCTCCTGCAGCAAAAGTATTTCAGAAGATGGAATAAAAGGCATAAACAAGAGCAGTTTATGTGATTTAGTTGTGCCACAGGTTGGAGTCTGATCCTGCTCTGAATTTAACCATTGATTGTGAGTCCTAAAGGCAATTTCTGCTGATGCCTAAAAAAAATACATCATTTAAAGCCAAAGTAGTTTCTTACTTAGAGCGTGAAATCAAATGTCTAAAAAGGACTTTAGGCATTATTATTCCTGGAACTGAGAATAAGTCGCTGCTTCCTTTCAGAAGCTTTTCTTTTCTCAGATGCAGTCAGGAAAGTTTTTTAGGCTGCTCATTTAAAAAATTATGACGTTTCAGCTGCTTTGAATTTGCTTTTTGAACCTTTAGGAGCAGACTTTAGCAAAGCATTTTTTCTTCCATCACCGAGAAGACAGGGCAGACAGCCTTACTGTTGCTGATGGATTCTGAAAAAAGTTTTTTCAAAGTGAAAGTTCACTTGTAATTAGCATTTCAGGAGACAGTTAGATTCCATCATGCCTTATAATTGTAGCTAGTCTAAGCATGGATGTCAGTGTAGATTTGCAGGCAAATCTGCTTTAAAATATTTGTCTCAAGTTTGTTTCACGATGACTGGAAGGAAGTAGCAGAAACAAACTTATCTATTCCAGTTGGATAGAGACAGCATTAAGCATAGATTCATGTAGAAAATCCAACATGCCAAAGCAAAGCTATTTTTAACACCAGTTCAATTCTTAAAAAAAAAAAAAAAAAAAAAAAAAAAACACACACACACACACACACAAGATACAAGAAGCATTTACTGTATATTGGAGTCCAGTTAAAACCTTAAATTTTTGCCCTGCTTTCTATGCTGATTCAGATATTGAGAAGTGTTGCATTTTAAAGAACAAAATACGTGTAACTGTTGCATTTATGCTTCTTATTCTTTAAACTGTGCAAACATGCTCTTTGTAAACACACACACACACACACACAAATGGGAAAAGAAAACACATTTAAAAATTTAGCAAAATAAAATGCATTTTCCAAATAAATCACATACATAAAATAACTAAAACAAAGAAATGGTACACTTTTTAGATAACTGCCAGACCTGGTAACTAAGATACATTTTTTTCAGATAACTATTAGATGACTATCTGCTAACTGTAAGATAACTTTATTCTGATGTTGCAGTAACTTGCACGTACTCACCGCTATATAAGTCACCTGGTCCTTTGTTCTGAGTATTTTGCAGCATGTGAAGATAGCAAAGAAAGATTTTTATGTATTTGTTATTAAAATGTGAAATGCAAAGAGTAACTACTCAGTAGAAAATGTTAAACTAAACAGTATGTTCTCGGTATGACGCTCCACTGTACTGAAAAATAAGTGCAAAAAATAAGTTCTATTTATGTAATGATTAGCTCTTACGAAGTCCATAGCTGTTATTAAAGTAATTCAGAAGTAGGCCCCTAAAAGGTCAACAGGTGGATCGGTGCGGCGTCTGCAGTGATGCGGACTCTGCATCAGTCTGTCATGGTGAAGAAGGAGCTGAGCCAAAAGGCAAAGCTCTCGATTTACCCATCGATCTACATTCCCACCCTCACCTATGGCCATGAGCTGTGGGTAGTGACCGAAAGAACAAGATTGCGAATACAAGCGGCCGAAATGAGTTTTCTCTGCAGGGTGGCCAGGCTCTCCCTTAGAGATAGAGTGAGAAGCTCGGTGATCCGGGAGGGGCTCAGAGTAGAGTTGCTGCTCCTCCACATCGAGAGGAGCCAGATGAGGTGGCTCGGGCATCTGGTTAGGATGCCTCCTGGACGCCTCCCTTTTGAGGTGTTCCTGACACGTCCCACTGGAAGGAGGCCCCGGGGAAGACCCAGGACACGCTGGACAGACTACATCTCTCGGCTGGTCTGGGAACGCCTCGGGATCCCTTTGGATGAGCTGGTGAATGTGGCCGGGGAGAGGGAAGTCTGGGTTTCCCTGCTTAGGCAGCTGCCCCGGCGACCCGACTCCGGACAAGCGGCAGAAAATGGATGATGGATGGATGGCCCCTAAAAGGTCTCTTCTAGTCATCATATAATTATCTGAAAGAATTTTACCAGTATTATATAGTTATCTGGTAGTTATCTTAAAAAAACAGCACTTTATTGTAGTGTTACCAACAAAAAAGAAAAAAAAAAAAAATTACTAAACCAAATTCAGCATGTCAGTATAAACTGGATAAATACAACAAAACAATTTCCCACACAAAACACCACACCCCACCACAAACAACTAACTGGTTTACAAAATTAACTAACCCCTAAAGAATTATCTAACCCTTCAGACTTGTTGTTTTTACCATTTCAAAGAAGGGCAACTGCACTGAAACAAAATTCCTAAATATTTACTTGCTTGTGTTTGCTTTCCTTTTCAGCCACTGATGGTGATTATTGGCGCTTGCTTAATCCCGGGGAGTACAGAGTAACAGTCAGAGCTGAAGGATACAGCCTCAGCAGTAAGAAGTGCGAGGTGGGCTACTTGATGGGTGCCACCAGGTGTGATTTCACCATCGGCCGGACCAACTTGTCCCGAATCAGAGAAATCATGGAAAAATTCAACAAGCAGCCCATCAAATTACCCGTGAGGCAGCTTCAAGCGCGCAGGTCCATACAAACCCGTCTGGGAACATAATGATCACATGAGAGAGCCAGTGGAAGAATAAAAAGTAAACATCTACTCTGATCAGTCTGGGTTGAAGGCCAAGCCTACGTTTGGACCTGTGTCAGATTCCTCCAGAGGGCTGTCAGTGGAATTAATGTTTGGAGACTGAAAACATGGATTAATTTAAATGAATGTTTTATTTGATTTTTGATTGATTTTCTTTGAGTTCATACCCAGGAATATGCTCCCTCTCTGTTCATTGTTCATTGTTGACATATCAAATTTTCTTCATAGCCATGCTAAACATTAAAAGTATTTTGTCTACTCAAAGGCCAAGTTTGTCCATGTCTAGAAGAAATATTAAAATATGTGTCCCCACTCCATGTCAGACTGACTAAATGCTGTTAATGCAGATTATTATCACAACCCAGATATTTTCATAAAAAAAACTGAAACATAAATTAAAGATGACAAATTGTTGCAGCACTTAAGAAACTACAATAAATGTCATTAAGCACATACCTATCAGTTGTGTAACAAAATTATATAAACCACAACAAAAGCTCTATTGCCTGCACTTGTATAATTTTCAGTCCTAAAAATGACTTGTGACCCCTTGTGTGTCATTGATTTTTTTTTTTCCATATTTTGCTTTTAGTTTTTCAATAAATACTTGCACAAACATACGTTCTTTAACTGATTATGTATATTGATTTAACTCATGGTAAGTACCACAGACACCAAAGAGTCATACTCTATTTGTATCACACCTTTCACAGTTATTACTGCAGCTTAAATAGTCTTTTTACAGTATATACTCTCAGAGTGACTGAAATTGTTTCTGTCTACTTTGAAAATACTCTGTATTTGTTAAAAATTATAGATAAAGCACTAAGATTTTGGGACAGTTCCTCTTAGTTTAACTGACAGGCCCATCTATGTGGAACGCAAAAATATTAGAAATATAAATTGGCATACATCAAGTTTACAGTTCATATTACATGGAGTATATGTGATATACTTCAGGGCCAAATACAAATTCACATGAGTTTATCATTCTGAAATCATTCAGCATTTCAAATATAGAAAATAAAACCACTAAAACGAAATTATTTGGCAAAGTAACTTTATTTATACAGTACATTTCATTAACTCAATGTGCTGAACATAAAAGACCAAATTAAAAAAGCAGCATATAATGCACCCATAAATATAAACAATATCAAAAACAACAACAAAACCAAAAAAAAAATTTAATAGCCCTACAGCTGTTAGGGTACTACTTGTTTGAAATGTGTGGATGGATTTCTCAAACTCAGTTTAGGATATAAAGTTTGCTAACTCTTGATAGATGTTTTGTTTTTGTTTGTTTATTTTTAAATAGGCAGTCCTAATGATGTCGGTAATGTGATCATCAAAACAGATCAGATCCAAAATAATGCCAAGGCTTCTGACTTATCACTGTATTTTAGAGATGGTAAAGACAGGTATGAACAAACTTTCTGTCTTTAATAATTTGGACAAAAACAAGAATTTCAGTCTCCTCTGTATTCTTCTTTTTTAATATTCAGCATTTAATATAATTGATACAGTTTAGCCTTTACTGAACAGAAATCAGATGAAAATGTGATGTAGAAAAGTGTGTCACCAACATGGGAATATTAAACTATATTATGATTCTATAGAATTGTACCAAAATATTAAAGATAAGTGAGATTTTTTTTCCAGTTGAAATAACATAAATTAGTAAAATATGAAAATTCCTGTCACTTTGGCTAATGAAAACCAATTAAGACCCTGACCTTAAACCAACCAACTAAACCAACAAACAAAATAAATATGTTAATTACATGCCTGTTAAATAGCTATTACAAAGTATAAGAGCTTTGTGCAATAAGAAATTTAAAGAAAGCCCTAAAAGAAAAAAGAGCAAAATGGCTAGCACATCTCAAATTTCAGGTACAAATTTACAAGCATTTAATGTATTTATTCAACTCACATCAAAGTACAAATACATGTGTAAGCACAGAGCCTTCATCAGAGCATCTTTAGTCCTAGTGATGAAGGCTCTGTGCCTTCATTTAATGTATGAGACCCTTAGGAGCAGCTCTAAAACCTCAATAAAAATACAAGGACAGTAAAGAAAGTAAAGAACAAAAATAAACTTAACATTTTAAAAAAGAGCAATATTTCTGAATGCACTGCACAACAGATAAAAAAGATCCATAAATCAAAAACTAAACAAAAAAAACACAACATTTCACATAACAATGCACTGCACAAAACTAAAAAGTCCAAAAACTGAATCATGGTTAAAAGAAAACAAAAACAAAAAAAATAACAATGTATGAAGCTGCTGCAACAAGAAGCAGTTTACTATGGATGCTGTAGGTCATTTGTATAATTAATGTTAAAATTACATCTGATCTTACATTCACTGTTGCTTGATTGAGCACCCTTGATGAAAAGCAAACACAGTTACATTCCCATAACTCAGCTGTAATAACGGTGGTTAATTTTAAGCATCAACTCATTTAGTTTCTACAGTAGTGAGATTGTATCTTGGGAGTGTCAGGGTAGAGTCTAATTATCGGAGCTCTGCCAGGGCTTTTACAGATCACTGGTTTATTCTGACAACACTAGCCTTCCTTCCCTCTGGCCAACATGTAATTAGAGGAAAACCTTAGCTTCTAATCCCATCCTCCAAAGGTTACTGAATGGAGTCTCACACACCTGTCATGTCTCAGAGCACTGAACAGAATAGGAACTGTCAGTTTGTTAATATTATGATTCTTTCTGCAGCTCGACACCATCATCAGAACCTTGTTGTGAAACAGGAGAAGTACATAATAAGTCACAGCGATGGTCTGGTGTTGCGTATGGAAGTCTAGCTTGTTTCAAACTGCTGAACAAAAATCACAGAGCATCTATAAAACACCACGTTTTAGCCAATAAAAATGACAAGTTGTTTCAGTTCTTATCATTTAAAGGACAGAAGAAATGTTCAAGAACACCAATTAAAACATTTTTTTTAAATGAAAAATTAATCAGTCACAAACTGAGTGAATAAGTTTATGTTGACCCAGCCCATGTATATTAAGGCTAAACAACCCAAACTGCTTTATTGCTGAAAGACAGCTATTTGTTTGTGTGGAAATCATATATACATTCTTTTTTTAAAAAGATGTTCATCCAACAAGTTTTTATTTTGTTTGATTTTTGTTTTTTGTTTTTTGAGCGTAAGTCAGTGTTGATCATGAGTCATATCTCTGTTATTAGTCTTGAGTTAGCACCAATCAGAGGAGTGTTTTCTATTATCTGGACAGTGTGTGAAACATAGCCAGTTTGAGGGAACATAGGAGGATATATTCTCCATTTAGTTGACTTGAGTTCACTGGCAATTAACACGCTAACAGGCTCTGAGGTATGCCAAACAAATCAGTCATGCCCTCAAAACATATTTCTCTTTGAAAGGGTAAATTTAGCTGCTGACATCATAATGATTTGTGAGCCAAATTCAATGTTGATTCTTTTCAAATGGAGGTTGATTAATTTTTTGGGCTCAGCCATTGGTGCCCTATAGTAGTACTGCTTACTAGGGTACTTCATACGTGGTGGTGTGCAATTTAGAGAGGGGTATGGCTGCAGAGCCCTACTGTGGAGTCAGTTCTGGCGGCAATTTATGCAATCTACTAAAAAGGCAAGCATGTCAATGCAAAAGCGGAAGGAAAAGCTAAATCAGCAGAGATTCTCATTTGTAATAAGAGATTGTAAAACAAAATGCCATCCAGACTGGGTGGCTATGAAAGGGATCATGTAGTTTGCAGTGTAGCTGGTGTCCTGCAGCTCTGATTTTGTGCAGATGTGTTGAAAGACACAGGCTTCCTCAGAAGTCGGTTAAGCCTTTAATGTTTTAGTGCACCAGCATTGACATCACAGGAGAGAGCTGCCATGGAGTGCTAGTGGAGTAAATCTTAACCTCCCTCCTTTTAAGCTTCAGAGTCAAATTGGATTCTTTACAAAGACATCAAAGGGGCAAAGAACTTTCATCAAAGTGCAAAAAACCTTTTTTAATACTGAGTTCATATTAGTATTTTAATTTAAACTCAGAAAGAAAATTACTGTCATGTAACATGGGTTGCTTATTTTTTCCTTTTGCCCATACCTTGTATTTGAGCCAAAACCCCTTTTCATATACAAGAGAGGAAATCTGCACATGTAAAGATGAAACTAAGTCTGAAGGAGCAATAAAAATTTAGAGTAAGATAATTAAACAAGTTGTAAAGAAGAAATTGGAGTGAATAGCAGAATTATGAGCTACTGTGTCTGTAAACACCACAGTGTACAGATCATATTCTGTAAGAAACTTGACTTAAAAAATAGTAAACTTGTTCAATTAGTTGACTGATTTTGGATTATTAGAATACTTCAATTTTATAAATATATATATATATATATATATATATATATATATATATATATATATATACATGTATATATATGAGCTATACATGTGTGTGTGTGTGTGTGTGTGGGTGTGTGTGTGTGTGTCACAATGTCACATTCACCCTATCAAAAATATAATTAAACTTAGTCTGATTTTTATCTATGTTGCTTGACCAAGTCTAGAAATCCGGCCCAAAGTGAGAGGGTTGAGGGTTTATAAAGAGACACCATAAGAAACATTCCTTTGTTTTTCTGTTCAAGGTGTCCACTTTTCACTTTGAGTTGTGGTATATTAGTCACTCAGGGAGGTCTGTTGACCGAGTGGGTTGAATCCAGCTATGATTAAGCTGTGTGTCATGGTCAGCACCACCCACTTGAAGATAATCATTGGCTCCTGGCGTGGTAATCAGTGTACAGAACCTATGCCATTTACAGCCAAGGCTGTTTCACTCAGCTGCTGATGTTGTTTCATTACCACCTGCGTTGTTGTGGGAACAGAAAAATTGCCTCCCTCTATCTCAGACTGATTGCAGGTGGACACAGTGTGAATAGCAGTAGATACATAAAAGTCATATTATCGTCCTATTTCTGCTGTTTCTGCCTTTCGTACGGCTTTCTTAAAATCGTCAGTGCCTGTTTAGATCTGAGTTAAGACTCATGCAATGGATGTACTCCATCTAAACAGTTCAGTGGTGTAGTAAAAGGGCCAAAAATAAGATTATTAGCCCTTAGCAGACGCTATATAGCAGGCTATATAGTCTATTTTAGTAACCTACTGGATCAGACACTCCCTCAGTTTTGCGTTTGCATTTCTTGGCTGGCAGTCATTACAGGTACTGCTTTGATTACTAGCATGTCAAAACCAACCAGATTAGCACCAGTGTTAGCACTCCTTTTTAATCTAGCTGCAAATTGTGGGATATGTTGTCACCACCTACTGTGCATCAAGCTAACACAGAGCCAAGACAATGAATGATTCAATGACTAGCAGGACAAATGAGTAGTCCCTCTCATTGGCCACTGCCAGCTGCTCTGTTACCTGAGAGTTTTTTTTTTTGTTGTTGAATCATAGGCTGGCTTAACAGGTGCATGTTCTCCTGACATATATATAGTCTCTGTTGATGCCTCATTAGTCACATTTTTGGAAATTTTATGGTCATGAGTTTCTAATTAATCACTGTCTAATGGTAAAGTGGAAATTATTTGTCACTGAATTTCAGGAGCAAGCCAAAAGCTATACTGGACTGTTATGCTACTGGAAGTTATTTTAAAAAAGATATAACATTGTAGATTAACGACATGAAATATAAACAGTGCACTTATATTTGAGAAAATGCTCCTTTCATTGTATGAATTATTTCACAATTTATTTCTATCATTGCCTTCACACAGCAATAACTTTGCTTGTAGCAGACAGCATGAAACATGGATATAGTCAGTGACTAAAAGGGCATGTGGGACAATTTTCATTTACTTTGATTTATTTTTTCTCACTTGAACTTAACAAAGAATAGTACGGAAACATGGGGTTGTCACCCAAATAAAAAAAAACCCTATCACTTCATAATGTGATAGTTTTATTGTATAAATGTGAAACATATCACGTTATAACATAAGTTAAGTTTTTTTGCAAGAACATGAATCAAAGTAGTCTGTACTGTATGCAGATGATGTTGTGACCTATATTGGAGCAAAATACATTTTATGGAAAATATTCTCATCAAGCAGAACCACTTCAGTTATTTTTTTTTATTATTTTTTTTGTTAATTATTAATTGTTCTACTTTGGTTTTTTGTTGTACACACAGAAATGTGGGACAGTTATGACCAACCATCATAACCGTATGTCACCAGCCTGCACTCAGTGACACGGTGCGTGCATGTAATGCCATAGAGTGTGTGCGCTGCTTTTAGTTAATAACATGCAATAGCATGTTTTCACAATAAAGTTATGACATTATAACTTGATAAGATCACAAATTTTCTTTTATTTGGGTGACAGCGCCACGCTTCCATAGAATAACAACTACAGCCATGTCCATCAACTGTGACCTACAAAACATCCCTAATATCAAAATACAGACAGGAAACATTAGATATTAAATATTTCCCCCAGATTATCAGATTTAACAAAACTAAACTATGTTCAGCTACTAAAAACAATAGAAGATGATCTCTTACGGTGGAGGCGCTTACCCATCTCACTAATGGGGAGAGTTGCCACCATTAAGATGATGATTCTACCTAAAGTTAATTATTTATTTTCAATGATACCCACTAAACCCTCCACCAGTTGGTTTAAATCTCTGGACTCTTTCATATCCAAGTTTCTTTGGAAAAACAAGCCGTCACGTATCAGCCTTAAAACCTTACAGCAGACTAAAGATAGAGGAGGACTGGACCTACCAAACTTTAATCACTACTTTATAGCTAACAGGCTGCAGTACATCTCCAAGTGGCTCAAACCCAGTTATCTGGATGAGCCGTGGCTAGATGTGGAGCAGGCTTTGTGTGAGGACTTAGTCATCTCTGACCTGCCGTTCATCAGCTCAACTATTAAACCATATAAGTGCTTTAAAAGCCTTAACATCCGTTTTTCCTTAATGGCTTGGTGGGAATTCTGTAAGATAACCAGATCTTCCCTCTTTCCATGTAGACTTACACCCATCTGGAACAACCCTGACATCCTGCAGAACAAAAAGATGATAAACTTCACTCAATGGAAGACTAAAGGAATACAACAGTTAGGACAGATAATAGAAAATGGAAACTTTGTATCTTTCAACACAATTGTCTCACAGTATGGAATCAACAGCAATAAATTCTTAGAGTACCACCAACTAAAATCAATTATATGTAAGAAGTATACCCCTGTACAGTTAGACTTGCAGCTTCCTGTCAGAATAGCAGAATTCCTGAATCATAATACTCCAAAATTATTATCAAAAATATATAGATTACTTGCAAAGCTAGAAGACAGGATATCTCTCCCAACTTCAAAATGGGAAGATGATTTATCTAATAACTTTGATCAGAAAAGATGGTCACAAATATGTTTAAACACGTTTAAAATGACTCAGAATTCAAATATACAACTAATACAATTCAAAATTCTCCATAGAACTCATTATACAGGACACAGGATGTTCAGGATGGGCCTTTCACCATCAGATATCTGCCCACACTGCTCTGAGAACACCTCTGATAGCTACATCCATGCGCTGTGGTCCTGCACACCTGTCCAAAGGTTCTGGATTAAGGTGTGTGAAGATCTCTCAAAATGGTTTAAAACTAGTTTTCCTGCAAACCCCACACTTTGCCTACTGGGCGACCTGGGTGACACCAACATAGGAATAAACTCCATAAACTTGGTTCTCGCAGTCTTATGCATCGCAAAGAAAACTATTCTTGTGAACTGGAAAGATAAGAACAATTTGTCTATCCAGCAGTTTAGAAATCTCCTGTTAGATCACATCAGCATTGAGACAATGTCTGCCTCCTCCAGGAACCAGTCAGTTGACTTTCATTCCCTCTGGTCCCCTGTGACTGGTTACATCACTTAATGTAGGTGGAGGATTGCGGCTTCGCTGGGATAGGGGCGGATGTGGGTGGGGGGTCCCTGGTGACTTCAGGTCTCCGGTTGTCTCCTGGGTGGGGATCTAGGCTGCTCCTCTGCTGGGTCGGCTGGGGGTTCCGGTCTGGGCGGGCGGCATTGGGTGGGCCCCGGGGTGGGGCTGCCTCGTGGCGGTGGGGGGTGGCTGCCGGGGTGCCTGGGTCGGTGTCCGTCGGCCCCTGGCCGGGTGGCCGGTCGGGCCCGGGGTGGGCCGGGTGGGGGCCCCGGGCTCTGGGGCGTCGGGTCTCCCCCCGCTCCTGGGGGTGGAGGGTCTGCCGCTGCTGGGGGGGGCTGGGCCCGTCCGGATGTGCCGTGCCGGGGGTTGGTCCGTGCCCTGGTGCTTGGTCGCAGCCCCGGAACCTGGGTGGGGGTGTGTTTGTGTGTGGGTGTGTGTGTGTGTGTGTCTGTGGGTATGCTGGTGTGTGGGTGCGTGTAGAGGGACGTGTGTCCTGTATGTGTGTGTGGGTGTGTATGAAGGTCTGGGTGTGTGCGTGTATGTGTGTGTGTGAGTAGTGTGCGGGTGTGTGTGTGGAGGTCTATGTGGGATGTGGGTGTGTGTGAAGGTATGTATATATGAGTGTGTGCACGTGGAGGTCGAGGTGTGTGTGGAGGAGTGAAGGAGTGGGTGGAGGCGTGAGTATGTATGGAAGTGCTTGTGTGTATATGCAGGTATGTATGT
Source organism: Melanotaenia boesemani (assembly GCF_017639745.1). Taxonomy (NCBI): domain Eukaryota; kingdom Metazoa; phylum Chordata; class Actinopteri; order Atheriniformes; family Melanotaeniidae; genus Melanotaenia; species Melanotaenia boesemani. The sequence goes on from NC_055702.1 coordinate 11,098,012, forward strand.
GAGTGTGTGTGTAGTGGTGTATGTGTATGGAGGGGTATGAGAGTGTGTGTGTATGTGGGCACCGGTGTGTGTGTTTATAGGTATGTGCGTGACGTGTGTGTGTGGAGGTATGTGCACGTATTGAGGTGTTGGTATATAGAGGTGTGTGAGAGTGTGTGTGAGTGGCTGGGGAGAAAAAAAAAAAAAAAAAAAAAAAAAAAGAGTGTGTGCGTTTGCAGGGGGTTAGGACGTGTCCTCTGGGGGGCGCCCTGGCTGGGTGTTGGGGGCGGGGGCCTGGGGTTCCCTTCCTTCGCCTCGCCCCCCTCCCACTCAGAAAGAGGAAAGTGGCCCCTTGGGCTGGTGGCTGGCCCCTGGGGGGGTTCGTGGCGTGCCTGGGTTGGGGTGCCTGCTCTGGGCCTGTGACGCCCTTCGGGGCCGGCGGGGGACGGGGGCGCCCTAAGCCACTGGTGGGTCGTCTTCCAGGGGGGAGGCTTACCCCCCTCTGGACCTACATCTCCTGACCCCTCCCCTCCCCACTCTTCACTACATACACAGGTAGGGCCGTGGGGGGTGTGCTTGTTGCGCTGGGCGGGGCAGGGGGGTCATCATAGTGGCCCCGTTGCTTCGCCGAGCGGCAGCATGCCTCCCAGCTTTTAATTCCACTTAGTCACTGAGCACAAATAACATTTGCAACATACAAACACGTTTTGGGGGGTGGAACATGCGAGGTCAGGTGGGTGGGACTGCTCAGGTGGCCCCACCCCCTCCTCAATGCAGTTACTGCCCCCCAATTTTAACCCTCTTTTTTTTTAATTGCAAACAGCACATAATATATTCCCTCACTAGTGGGGGAGGGAGGGGGGATGGGGTCTTCAAGCGCCCCTGTCTCCATGGATGGCCCGGGGGCGGGGCGGGCCGGGTGGCCTGTCGCGTTGGCCCGGGGCGTGGGCGGGCTGTCCCGGGGGTTTGGCTGCTGGCCCTGGGGGGAAGGTGCTGTGTTGGGGGTGGGGAGTGGGGGACTGGGGCGGGGTGGGGGGGGTGGGGGCCTGGCTCGTGTCTCCTCGCCTCCTGGCTGGGGCTGTCCCCCCGCGGCGTGGGGTGGCGGGAGGATGGTGGTGGGGGGATGGTGTTAGTGTGTGTGTGTGTGTATGTGTGGGGGGGGGGGGGGGGGGGGGGTGGTGTATGGGTGGGAGAGTGGTGTGTGTGTGGGGGGATGGGTGGTGGAGGGATGGTGTGTGTGTGTGTGTGGGAGGGTGGGGTGTGTGGAGGTGGATGTGTGGTGTGTGGGAGGGGGGGTGGTGTGGGTGTGGGAGGATGAATGGTGGAGGGATGATGTATGTGGGGGAGGATGGGGTATGTGTGGGAGAATGTATGGTGCAGGGATGGGGAGTGTGTGGGAGGATGGATGGTGAAAGAATGGTGTGTGTGCAGGAGGATGGATGGTGTATGGGAGGGAGGATGGTGTGTGTGTGGGGGAGTGGTGTATGTTTGGGAGAGTGGGTGATGGAGGGGTGGTGTGTGTGTGTGTGGGAGGATGGGGTACGTGAAGGTGGATGTTTGGTGTAGGAGAGGGAGGACGGTGTATGTGTAGGAGAATGATGTATGTGTGGGAGGATGGGTAGTGGAAGGATGGTGTGTGTGTGTGTGTGTGGGAGGTGTGAAGGTGGAGGATGGTGTATGTGTGGGAGGATGAGTGGTGGAGGGATGATGTGTGTGTGGGAGGATGGGGTAGGTGTGGGAGAGTGTATGGTGGAAGGATGGTGAGTGTGTGGGAGGATGGATGGTGGAAGGATGGTGTGTGTGTGGAAGGATGGATGGTGGAAGGATGGTGTGTGTGTGTGGGAGGACGGAGTATGTGAGGGTTGGATGGTGTATGTGTGGGAGGATGAATGGAGGAGTGGAAGGAGAGTGTGTGTGTTTGTGTGTGTTGGTCTGGGGGGGGGGGCAGGACTGGTTCTCGGGGTGTGCGGCTGGGCGCTGGGGTGTGGGGCTGGCCTCTGGCGGTGGCCGTCTGGGCGGGCCGGGTCCCCACGGGTGGCGTGCTGGCCCTTGGCCTGTGGGGGTGGGGGGTGTCCCTGCGCTCCTGGACCCGGGCCCTCTGCCCCGTCTGTCCCGGGCGGCCGGTGCCCGGGGGGGTCGGGGACTGCTGGCCTCGGCCTGCCGGGGCCGGTGCCCCGTGTCCGCGGGGCGGCTCCTGCTGGGGTCTCCTGCTGCTGCCTTCCTGGGCGGGCGAGTGGTCGTCTCTGTGGACCGGTCGGGATCTGTAGCCTACGGGGGGGCTGGTGGCCTGGGTCTCGGGACCGCTGGCCTGACTCTGGCCTCTGTTCAAGTGAGGTGGCATCTGCATGATCACTCTGCATGGTCACTCCTCCCTGAACGTCTCCACACAGTCTTTGCGTCGCCGTGTGGCCGAGTTCTCCAGCATATCCACACAGGTTTCTCTGCGCGTGTTCTTGAATACAGCAGTTTCACTATCTATTATCATATTTTTTTTCTTTTTTTTTATTACTTCTGTTCTTATTATTATTATTATTACTCTTACTCTTATTATTATTACTACTACTATTATTATTATTACTATTATTGTGATTATTATTATTGTTACTATTATCAACTAGTTGTGTAATGACCTACTGGTCAGGATGATCTTAGCTATATATGTTGCAAGTAGTATGGATTACATGGTTTTCTGTATAATGTTTTAAGTCCCCACCCGCACTCCCCACACCCTTTCTGTCCCTCTCTCTCCCCTCCCTCTTCTCTCTACTTTCTTTTCTATCTCTCTCTCTCTCTGTCCCCTCCGGTCGAGTCCAGCATTAAGAGTCTGATTTAATAAAGTTTTTCATGTCATCAAGAGGGACTTTATACATGTAGTATAAATCCCTGCTTGATAGAGTAAAATTGCCCAGCACCAGACAGCAGCCAGACAATCATTCTGTTTGCAACGATGCTGGACAAGACAGGTTAAAAAAAAAAAAAAAAAAGAAAAAAAAAAAAGAATAACAACAACAACAATGCATAAGAATATTCAGGTAATTTGAATAAATAGGCAGAAAATAGATTTTATGTCTCTGATTGGATAAAACTTTGCTTTGTAATTCATATTTTTATGATGTTATAAAAAATATAAACACATTAACACTAGAGAGTTTTATAAATATGTAATGGTGACAGAAACTTTGTACAGAGGTGTTTACAATTCACTACAAAACTACATTGTTTTTTAGAATATAGGGAAGTCAGCGTGTGTGGCTGCTTCCTCCTGAAAGTTTATGCTTTTGAAAGCAAACATCAATAAGAATTGTGGACTCTTTCACAACCAGACTAGTTAAATACACCATTTAGTTTAATCATTCTGGTCAAAATTTAAACAGTCATCTTCATTTTCACCAACATAACAACAATAGTCACCACTGAAATCAAGATTGCTCTTAACATACACAAACATGACTTCCCTGTAATCACATTACCCTCACCAGTTTATCTTCACCATCTTTACCAGTAGCTTCAAGTCAAGTTTAATAAATTAGTAAGTACATAACAAAACTCTTGACACAGTCAAGGCAATTATTAACAAACATAATGAGGTATCTCACACTCACCTCACTTGTTACCTATGTGTAACACTTAAAACCTAATTCGTATTTGAAGCAGCACATAATGTAGAACTCAAACACATAGAATGTTGTCATAAATTACAAGTACATATATCAAAAGAGTCAAAAATACTTAGTCATGTCAATCTTTCATCATATATAACATCATATTTAGCTTGTTTCTCATCGGTGACAACAGTCATCATGTATGTGAAAAACGTCATGTGCATCATTGGGAACTTGCCATGGAACTCAATAGTACACAGAAATACAGCGGCAGATATAATGAACAGCAGTTAATAAGGCAATGAATGATTCTACCTACACAGTATTATTCCTATTACTGGTATGCAGTTATGAATGAATAATTTAAGGCATCAGTTGTTTTAGAGTGTCATAAATTATTTTTTTAATTACATTAACAGATTTCAACTTACTTATTTTATGTATTTAGAAATTTAATGAATCTAGAGGAATCACTTTGGCACTGTTCCTTCTATTGATTTAATATATTATATTTAGTCAATAAAAATGCCACAAATTCCAGTATGTCCACTGATAACCTCACATTAACTAATTAACTTCAGAAATATATTATTCTGTTTTCTCTACAAAGGTGTGAAACACCTCTATGCACAGCATGTCAATTCTAAAGCAAGTGCAGCCCAGTCAAACCCTCTTGTAAAGCTGCCTGTCTTCTGAAACAGAAAAAAAAAAAAAAAACAAACGAACAAAAAAAGAAAAAAAAAACTGAACGGGTTGATCAAGAGGGCTCTTGGACTTATTAAATTGCTAATAAGCTACAACAGGCTACTGCAGAAGCAAAGGGAAATAGATGGACAGAATTAACAGTGTATTTACCATGAAAGTAAAAAAAATTTAAAAAAGAAAAGAAAATTACCATACTCATATTATCAAAGACACACAAGGTGGCCTAAAATCCTGGTTAAAAACACTGTAAAGGCCTTTTTTTAATGTAATAGTTAAACTTCACAACAAACAGTGGGTAAAGATTTTAGTTATACATTTCTTGTAATGTAAACAGCTCTGAAAGCAAATAATTAATATTTAATAATTAATAATTTTGTCTTAAAATAGAGATGATTAGAAAGAAAGAAAGAAAGAAAGAAAGAAAGAAAGAAAGAAAGAAAGAAAGAAAGAAAGAAAGAAAGAAAGAAAGAAATTTGCCAGTTCTTGGTTGAAACACCTTGCAATGAAAGTAATTTTATCAAAATAAATAATAATAATAAAAATAATAATATTAATAAGAAAAAACAACCAAAAAGGATGCAAACAAATATAAAAATACCAAAATTAAAAACTCCAGCTTGTCAAACTTTTGTCTTTTGTAATCCCAAATCCAATAACTTTTTATTTTTCATGAAAGGTTATAGTTTAACTAAATAACTTAAAAATAGATAACAATCAAGAAATATTTTTAAATTATCGGATAATGCAAATAATCTGTTAAACTGTAATTATTGAATCACGACATGGCTTCAGTTTGTTTGAGGAATGTCACTGATGGTAATCTGTTAATCTGTCTATTTGTTTGCTAGCAAGCAAGATTATGCAAAACCTTTCCAGCAAATATCAGAAACCATTATAGAAAGATGACGAATTAGATTTGGTTGAAGTTAATAAATGATTGTAAAGCTCTAAACTTTTTTTTCTATTAAATTTACTAAATAAGATATTGGCCTTCATGGGGTAATCATAAAGTATCATTTTAGTTGTTGATTTCCTTAGAATGAAGCTGCTTCCACTACAATATAAATGATGTAAAATGAAAAAATTATCTTAAGGTTTTCTTCTCTGTGTTCCCTTTGTGATGATCCATCGTCGGGGAAGGTCTTAAAGTTACGCGTTTGTTCAGAGGTCATACAAAAACTTTTAAATATCTAGCATGTGTTTAGCTGTTTGTTAAGTACATTTTAGCATAAAAACTGTGAACATGCTATTTTGCTTAATTTGATGCAGGTAATTAAATGCATACAATGTGGCTAAAAACAGTCAATATTGATCAGTCACATGGCAAAGCATCAAATAAAACAAAAATAAATGTAATTTGCTTTTTGCTCTAAAGCACAGATAACAGAATTTAAATAAAACTTCAGACCTTTAATGTGGTTTTTAGAGTTTGAACAGAAATGAAAAGGGATTTGAACCTTTCACTGTGCTTTTTAGAGTCCTCAAGTCTAAATGTTGTGATTGGCTGGTGTTCACATACCCTTTGTTTCAAGGTTGCTTTTAAAGAACATGCTAAACACAGCAAAATAACACCACCACAATCTTCTAGTAGGTCTTCAGACATATTTAAGTGGGATTAACCAGGAAGTTTTATTTAGGAGTATGCTGCTTGCCTTAAATGAAAGAAAAAACAGGAAGAGGCAGAAACCCATGTATTCAAAGATCAAGTTGTTTTTATGTAACTCCCCTGCAAAACCAACTTCAATCAAGCAATAGTAAGGAAATATTTGTAATATAGCAGGGTGTCTATATAAATTGTTGCAGCCTGTAAATAACAGCTAGTTATTTTGCAAACCTGCTAACTTCTGAAGAATGTGATGATTAAGGGTTGTGTTTTGAGGGCACAAGAAACCCAACTGATCTAGTGCAGCTATAACTTCGGCTATAAGAATAATCTTACTCTTATATTAGCTTTTTAAAATTTATCAGCATTCTAACAATGACTGACACATAAAGCGAAAAATCTTGGTGTGGACTAAAAGAAATGCATAACTGTGCCATTTCCCTCTGGATAAAACAATACAATGTACAAAAAGAATAAAATTATAAGATGAAATTGCTTAATTCTGAGTGTTTTAACCTATTTATCTGGAAAAATCTGTGCCAGGTTCTATATGTTTTCTCTAAAAACAGAACTGAGGAAATTGGTCGTGTAACATGTCAAGTTTTGGTTTGGTTAGTTTTCAGTGCTACATAAAGAAATAATGTGTCCATTACTCACTTGCAAACACTTTGCACATATTCCCACTATATTAAAAGATTAGGCAATTATATATCAAAACAAAATACAGCAAAAATCAATATATATGAAACTATACAGACTGAAATCTACCATAGCTAAAATAATGAGGCTATGAGTCAGCCATTCTTCCTATGTGAGCACATCCGTCTCTTCAGGTAGATGTGAAATCTGCTGTTTATTGTCCTCACAGCAAGTTCACTGCACTGATCTGCTGCTCTGGGCACTCAGTATAGAGACATGGTGGTACTGCTGTGCAGAGATTTGCCCTTGTCTAAAGTGACTTATGTTTTTTTGCCCATTTTTGACATGTCAGACTAAATATAAGCAGACGTGAACAAGCACAACCAATATTTGTCCTCTTTTTCATCAACAATAAATCAGGTTCATGTTTCCCAGGCAGCTGCCAGGTCGAACCCCCAGGCTGTATCCCATCAGTCCGCTTCCCCTCTGTCACTCTGCTGTCGGTATGCTGTTGCCCTGATACTCAGGCCCACGCCCTGATGCATTCAAGGAGCTACGCTTCAGCAGCCTGTTGATGATGTCTGTGCATGTCTTCTTGTACTGGTGTCGCAGCAGGGAGTACACAAAGGGGTCGCAAGCTGCCTTGCTATAAGCTAAGCACTTGGAGACAATTCCCCAGTGAGGGTTAATAGGCACTGCTGGAAATAACTCCACGATCCTGTGGGCGAGCATAAAGAGAGGGTGGTGTGAGAGTGAGAGGTGAAAAGGCAAGTCAACATGCTGGAAGTAATATACAAGCCCTGAGCTTACCATGCAGTAACAGAAATACATTTCCAAGAGACTATTGCACATACAATCTCACAGAGTGATTCTTTACTCATGCAAATTTTTTAACTGTGTGAAGAATTTTCCCCTTAAATACATTTTTAAATGTTTTCAGTTCCTCACATGACTCCACTTTGGAAAAAAAATATCCTTTATTTGCCTGAAAGGAGACACAAATTATCTTAAGTCAATTTTCTCAAATTTCTCCATATTGCTAATCCTTACAGATGAGTAAATAATAATTATAATAATATTAATAATAATATTAACTTAGATAATTTACTGAACAGTAAAAAATTGAGCCTGAGTTATTGAGAGCTGTGAAAAGTTAAGCAATATTTAATATTTTCATGGACAGTAAGCATGTATTTATGCGGAAAAATTTTGTAAATCTTAATAACTTGGTTAATCTTGACCAAAAAAAGGGAGAAAGATTTATTCATTTATTTATTTTAACCAAAGAACATCTCTATTTAAATGATGTGTCTGAAATCTTATATTTTAAATATAAAATTGACATTTTCTTTTTGGTGTCATCTTTATGGGCCCAGTTTCTGACAGATTTGATTATTGAATTTGGACCCTTCCTCCTGTCGAATGATGCATAATTTATTTAAAAAATACTCGAATAGTTCTGATATTTGGAATTTACCCAATATTTTTGGACTAAGTTGATTAGTTAAAATAATTTTAATAACTTAAATTAAATTACAGGCTCACAAATGTCACTTCAGTTTATGTTTTTTTACACTGTTATTTACCAGGGATCATCAAAGGTGTGTAAAAATCACTGATCCTCTGTTGAACTCTGTATGGTTACTCTGTACACAACTTTGTCAGCACATTAGCACTGACCTTATGAACCAGTTGATTTTACTGACGTTTGCTCCCCTTACTTGAGTGAAACGGTGAACAGGAGGTTAACTCAGCTGCCACATCTCACAGCAGGGATTCTACTTTACACACCATGACCCTGACATCATGTGAGCATCAGGCAGTGGAGGAGCTTTCAGCACAATATATTCAGATTTTAATTATTACACTGCCATGTGCAGAATGAAAGCATGTGCAGCCTTGTTGTTGCCATTCATTTCTGGCAGTTTACTGATAGCACAGCAATTTGTCTTGTTGTCTGAGCAGATGAAAAGCTCAATGTCAAAGCCTCCCACAATTTAATATGTATGCCAACCTCGTTTCAAAACCTCAGAGTCTTTCCATTCTCATGTTAGTCAGCACACTCCACCACCATCAAAACATTTGGGGACTAAACTTTTGGAACACCAGTTTTTTTTCAACCCTTCGTTTGGAGTCCAAAGACTTATAAAGTTAATGTCAAAGTGCACTAAAGCTGTTCTGGATGCAAATTATGACTAAAGATTTTTTATACTGGGCTTCCCTTTCATTTATCGCTCATCAAGAACTTCTGACCTGCAAGGGTAAATTCTTTTAATGGTCAGAGACTAAATTATTGTCCATTTCATCCTTGAAATGGAAATTTGTCTTTGGCTCTGGAATATCTATTCAATACACACATAATGACTTAAACATGGATAAAAAGATCAATAAAAATCAGGGAAAACATTAAATAAATAAACAAAAACAGAGAAGCAACACATCCCACTGAGTTAAGAAACATACATAAAACCTACATAAAGTATAAGTGCCAAAAGACACATGCATGTCTGTGCATTGCGGCAGATCCTGTAAAAAAACCTAAAAAAGTTCATTATTCAGGACGGCCACTGCTGATGGAATAAAGGCCATTTTGTAGCCCTTTTTCTTGGCCAGTGGAACCACCAGTCTGCATCCTGATGGCAGCAGATGAAATGCAGAATGTGGAGGATGGGTGGGGTCTTGATAAATCTGGACAGCTTTTGTGGTTAGTGTTTGTTGATGTAGCTCTTGTTTATGTCCAGTGATCTTACTGGCCTGATTAATGATTCACATCAGTTTCTTCTTTTGTTTAACTGAAAGGTTTCCAAACCAGGAGATAAAATAACATGTTAAAACACTCTCAATTAATGATTTGTAAACCACGGTCAGAGTGCAATGGCTGCTGTTAAAGCTCCTCAGCTTCCTGAGAAGAGTAAGGTGCTGTCTCTATTTTTTGTGGAGATAGCTGACATTTTCCTGGAAGGACAACTGATCATCTATTATTGTTCTAAGATATTTGAAATAACTAACTTGCTCCACATTCTGGCCCTTCATGCTGACTGGCATCAAGGTGAGCATGGACCCTGTACCCCCCTTCTCTTCTACTGCCTCTCAAACACACCTTCTTGGTAAGCAACATTCAGGTCTAAGAAGCTGATGTCAAACCATGAGGCCAACATGCAAATGAACTGGCAATAGAAGATGCTGTTGGTACCCTGCAGACAGGCCACTAAATACATATACATATACATATATATATATATACATATATATACACATATATATATATATATATATATATATATATATATCACACATACAGACATGGACAAAATCATCGGTACCCTTCGGTTAAAGAAAGAAAAACTTACAATGGTCACAGAAATAACTTGAATCTGACAAAAGTAGTAAATAAAAATTATATGAAATTTAACCGACGCAAGTTAGACATTGCTTTTCAACCATGCTTCAACAGAATTATTTTAAAAACATAAACTCATGAATCAGGCCTGGACAAATGGTACCATTAACTTAATATTTTGTTGTACAACCTTTTGAGGCAATCACTGCAATCAAACGATTCCTGTACCTCTCAATGAGACTTCTGCACCTCTCAGCAGGTATTTTGGCCCACTCCTCATAAGCAAACTGCTCCAGTTGTCTGAGGTTTGAAAGGTGCTTTTTCCAGACCGCATGTTTCAGCTCCTTCCAAAGATGCTCAATAGGATTTTGGTCAGGGCTCATATAAAGCCACTTTAGAATAGTCCAATGTTTTCCTCTTAGCCATTCTTGGGTGTTTTTAGCTGTGTTTTGGGTCATTGTCCTGTTGCAAGACCCATGACCTGCACCTGAGACCAAGCACTGACACTGGCCAGCACATTTCTCTCTAGAATCCCTTGATAGTCTTGAGATTTCATTGTACCTGCACAGATTCAAGACACTCTGTGCCAGATGCAGCAAAGCAGCCCCACAACATAACTGAGCCTCCTCCATGTTTCACAGTAAGGACGGTGTTCTTTTCTTCATATGCTTCATTTTTCCGTCTGTAAACATAGAGCTGATGGGCCTTGGCAAAAAGTTCCATTTTTGTCTCATTTGTCCATCAGACATTCTCCTAGAAGCTTTGTGGCTTGTCAACATGTAGTTTGGCAAATTCCAATCTGGCTTTTTTATGATTTGTTTTCAACAATGGTGTCCTCCTTGGTCGTCTCCCATTAAGTCCACTTTGGCTCAAACAACGACGGATGGTGCGATCTGACACTGATGTTCCTAGAGCTTTAATCCCTTTAGAAGTTTTTCTGGGCTCTTTTGTTACCGTTTGTATTATCTGTCTCTTTGATTTGTCATCAATTTTCCTCCTGCGGCTAAGTCCAGGGAGGTTGGCTACAGTTCCATGGATGTGAATAATATGTGCAACTGTAGTCAGAGGAACATCAAGCTGCTAGGAGATGGTCTTATAGCCTTTACCTTTAACATACTTGTCTATAATGTTCTTTCTAATCTCCTGAGACAACTCATTCCTTTGCTTCCTCTGGTCCATATCACGAAACACCACAGTGACTACCTGTAGCCCTGTATATAGGCCCACAGACTGATTACAAGACTGTAGACACCTGTGATGCTAATTAGTGGACACACCTTGGATAAACATGTCCCTTTGGTCACATTATTTTCAGTCTTTTCTAGGGGTACCATCATTTTTGTCCACATTTGTATATATATATATATATATATATATATATATATATATATATATATAGATAGATAGATAGATAGATAGATAGATAGATAGATAGATAGATAGATAGATAGATAGATAGATAGATAGATACGTCAAACTCAAAAATCAAAAAATGAGAAATTTGCACAAAACATTTAATTTTATTTCAGTAATTCAACTAATAAAGGTAAACTCATACAGTATATTATATGAGCTCATTACATGCATAGTGAGATATTTCAAGCATTTATTTGTTATAACTTTGATGATTATGGCTTACTGCTTATGAAAACCCAAAAGTCTAAATCTTAGAAAATTAGAATCATGTGAAAAGGTTTAATGTTGTAGCCTCTAAGTGCCATACTCTAACCAGCTAATTAATCTAGAACACCAGCAAAGGACTCCTGGGCATTTAAATGGTCTCTCAGTCTGTTTCAGTAGAATTCACAATCATGGGGACGGTTGCTGACCTGACAGTTGTGCAGAAAACCATCATTGACACCCTCCACAAGGAGGAAAAGCCTCAAAAGGTAATTGCAGAAGAAGTTGGATGCTCTCAAAGTGCTGCATCAAAGCACATCAATAAAAAGTTGAGTGGAAGGGAAAAGTGTGGAAGAAAAAGGTGGAACAACCAGCAGGGATGATCACAGCCTGGAGAGGATCGTCAGGAAAAGGTCATTCAAAAATGTGGGGAAGCTTCACAAGGAGCGGACTGAGTCTGGAGTTAGTGTTTCCTGGACATGGACTTCAAATGTCGTATTCCTCTTGTCAAGATGCTTCTGAACAAAACATGTCAGAAGCGTCTTACCTGGACTAAAGAAAAAATGAGTTGGTCTGTTGAGCAGTGGTCCAAAGTGCTCTTTTCTGATGAGGGCAATTTTTGCATCTCATTTGGAAATCAAGGCCCCAGAGTCTGGAGGAAGAATGGAGAGGAAACAATCCTAGACACCTAAAGTGCAGCGTGAAGTTTCCACAGTCTGTGTTGATTTGGGAGCCATGTCATCTGCTGGTGTTGGTCCACTGGGCTTTATTAAGTCCAGAGTCAACGCAGCCGTCTACCAGGAGATTTTAGAGCATGTCACGCTTCCTTCAGCAGAAAAGCTTTTTGGTGATGCGGACTTTACTTTCCAGCAGGACTTGACACCTGCCCACACTGCCAAAAGAACCAAAACCTGGTTTTAATGACTAGTGTGTTTGATTGGCTAGCAAACTCTCCTGACCTGACCCCCATAGAAAATCTATGGGGCATTGGCAAGAGAAAGATGAGACACATGAGACTGAGCAATGCAGAAGAGTTGAAGGCTGCTATTGAAGCATCCTGGTCTTTCATTACACCCCAGCAGGGCCACAGGCTGATAACATCTGCGTTCATATGCATGACTATACTCTGCAGATGAACATTTCTGTATTCAAAGCCCCTTTTCATTGATTTCATGTAATATTCAAATTTTCTGAGATTTAGATTTTTGGGTTTTCATGAGCAGTAAGCCATAATCTTACTCTGATACTCTGAGTATCTGAGTATCAAAATAAGTAATATTATGAGTAACCTCTGATAAATTATTATCAGAGTATCAAACTCTGATAATAATTTATCAGAGTTTCTTCATCAATTTTGGCTATTTTACTTCATTCATCACATCAGGTCATTTTATGACAAAAATTTTCACCATGGAGACGGTTGGTGAGATGATGATATATGAATTCTGAATAATGATCTAGAACATGTTAGAAATTATTTAGAAAAACATATAAAAGTACATGCTGCATTTACTGACCATTGGACATCCGACGTTTACCCAGGGGAAGGCCAGTAAACACTAAATATGTGTATGCATTGGCTCTTTCTGTCAATACAATACAATAAAAATGAGCAAATTTCAGGCACAGTCTCGAATGGTGATTAATCATGATATCATGATATATATATACATATATATATATATATATATATATATATATATATATATATATATATATATATATCTTGTGTATAGGAATGTGTTTTTTCAGGTGATTCTCTTTACTTTTGCACTGTGGGCTGGAAAGAAATGTCTTTTCCAGTTCTTGTGTATGTACTCACATCCTACAGAATTTGACAATAAATAGCTTGAATATTTTGACGATACACTTTACTGATGTTATAATCTACACTCAATACCCGTGAGTATCTGACAGTTTAAAAGTAATTGATTTATTAGATTATTCTTTTCTGGCAAACACAATAAAAACAGCAACAACAGCAACATCTCATTAAAAATGGTATCCATTAAAGTCGATGATCTCCAGAACAGAAACTATTTAAAAAAATATTTTCTCATTGAAAGTGGAAGACAAGAAGTTGGATTTAAAATATTTCATTGCAATGAGTGTGGACTCATGCACTTTATTATTCTTCATTTTTATTTTTCTCATGTTCTTTATGTGACTTCTCACATGTTAACATAGACATCCATTATATCTCACTTACTGCAGACCTCTTTTGACATCCACTCTTTGAGCAGGGACTGATGCAGGTGAATTTTAGCAAACTGTGATGCACCCAGCGAACTTGAGGAGAAAAGTGCTAATGCAGCAGCAGCAACAGCAGAGCAGAGGCATATTACTTATCACAAGGTCAGCCAATCTCATTCCAACTCTGGCTAGTTGAGAGGAAGCAGACAAGAAGTGGAAGTGGAAGGGGGTGGAGGAGTGGGGGGTTTGGATCAGCGGGTGTGCCAGCTTGAACAGTCTGGGGGTCACCAAAGAGCTGGGCATGCCACAGTGTGTGTGCCATGTGATTTCCCTTCTCCTACCCTGTCTCTCCCAACACTCACCTTGTGATCACATAAGGAGCAAAGCAGAGCATGAAGGTGCCGATGAAGGTACTGATCTTCCTTGTTGCTCTCTGTCTTCGTCGCTTTTGCTCTTCCAGGCAACGCTGGCGAACACTGAAAGAAATAACAGTTTAATCCATTATAATAAGTGGGGCACATAATTAAAAAGTAGTGCGCATTTCTATTGTCAGGAGCTTAAATGTCATATATGAGGAGTCTGCTGGGGCAGAGTTAAAGGAAATCAAGTGTTTTTGTTTGTTTTGTTTTCTAATGACTGTTATATAATAGACTGTGATGGTCCCAGCTTTAAGAATTTAAAGAGCAATATCATTTACTGATGATGTCGTGGGAACCTGAATGCAACATAACTGTGATGCTATGATGGCATATTGTTTGATGTAATAATTTATTAAGTGGAGATCATCAGTGTGATGATTACAGACAGAATTAAGAATACCTGTAAAAGCCATGTAACAGGGCTTGTTCTTACTAATCTTAACAGACACAGACTAACACACACACACACACACATACAAAGACTATAAACTCAATTTTCCCATAGCCTACCACAAAAAGTAATTCAGAGACTCCTGACATTTATTTGGATTTAATTTTACCTACTTTCTGAATGCTGATTATAAAATTATAATGTCTCAGCATTACTTGATCAGTTTTTCCTGACACAAACAGAGGTCATTTCAGGTTTTAGAGCTGATTTGAGCAGTTTGTTCTTTTATCACGTTCTTCGCGCTAAATGATGTTCTCAAAATTGTTCAAAATGTAAATCTCCATAGCAAAGTCGAAAGACACACATGCACACAAACAGAAAAACACACACACATTAACTTTAATAAGCTCACCTGGGGTGTATATCCACTAGCAGCACCAACGTTTGCATTGTAATAACGTCGATCCTCTTACAATGAAACCTTGCCACTTTAAGAACTTTGAGGTATGTGAAACATAATACTATAAAAGACAAAAGAAAGGTGAAAGAGTGAAAAAAGACGGTAAAGATAACGAACTGGGTCCAACTGCTCGCCCTGGAGTTGGATAGAGTGCAGGACGCGTACAGCCGGTGGTATCCAACCCAAGAAAGGCAGGTGGCTACCGTGGAAAAGGACATGGAGTGCACCCACGTGTACCCAAGCACAAAGGCTGCGTCTTTGTGGCGCATTTTGGAGTGGTATCTCAGGGGGAACACTACCGCGATCCACCTGTCGATGCTCAGAGCGGCCATGCTCAGCATCGAGTTGGTGGACAGGAAGGTCTCGAGGAAACCCACGATCTGGCAGAATCCGTCTCCCCCCGGCTGAGCCTTACTGACAAGTCCCACTAAAGTCAGCGGCATGTTGGACACCGTCAGCAACAAGTTGCAAAAGGTGAGATTGAGGTTGAAGAGACCGGGGACCTGCTTGCGGATCTCCGGATTGTACAAAAAGCAGATCAGCACCAGGACGTTGGACAGCAACGACACTATAATGATCACAACCACCAACACAGAAAGAATTACATCCGCAGTGTCCATCCTGTGGGCTTACTTCTCCCCACTTTTTGTGCGCATATCCAGTCTTGTTTTGCAGCTACAAAACTGCATTGGTCAGCCACAACCGTGTCCGTGCATCCCTAATTCTCTCCACCGGTGGAGATTCTCTTTTCCCACCACTACATTTTCTCTGTGCAGCAACGATTATCAGGATTCATTCATTATGTGGATTCATAAGGACGAGGTTCCCCTTTCTCCTCTAAACTACAGCAAATGAGCTCTCTCGCCAAAAGCTGCTCTGTTCTGGCACTGCGTCTTGCAGAGGGGTTTTGTCGTCCTGTGATGCGCTCTCGAGGCATAACCCCTCCGCGCAGTGTGTGGGCTACTCTTGTCTGTGTTATATATTAAACACTATACAAATATCTCATTTTTCTTGATAATGAGATTTTATAAGACAAAAGAAACTTGTATTTATTATCATATCAATCTAAACTGCCCTTATACGCAGCAGGAAAGGACACATGTTTTGCATGTCATTTGTTTCATGTGGGATACGCAGAAGTTCGTGCACACAGAATGTTACCATCATTTTTTTTCCGTTTCTTATTCATGCATCCTTATAGTACAGTATCTTGTCAAAGCTGCATGGGACTAAAGAACACAGACAGGAAGAAGAAACTGTCACAAACAGCCTGTTAAAAGTGATGTATCCATGATGTTACAAATCATTATAATGCAGAAAAATTCCAAACAAAGAAAAACTTTTCAAGTTAATTTATTTGCTCATTTTAACAAACCAATAGGCAGAAGAAATTCAAGTTTTGGTAGTTGATTCTGGTCTAATGTAATTAAACCACCAGTCCAAATTTATATCCCCTCTTCATTCTTTGTCTGCCTCATCAGATTGATAGGGAGTAGCATCTTCCGCTCCCCTGTAAGCTGGATAACGCCCCCACACTCTGCTGCCCCTATGGACTTTAGTGTTGAGACTTTTCCCTCTGAACCATGGGACTCATCAGTGTGCATGAGCCACCGAAGGTACTGGAGCAGGGTGAGGTGGTGGTTGTGGCTGTGATGAGAGGACAGGGGCAGTATAGTATGTGGGAGGAAGGAGTTCTTGTTGCTGCAACACATACACATCAAATTTGCTGTTGACATATGAAACCATGCAGGCCACTATGTCCTTGCCCTTTTCTGCTGGGCAGCAAAATATGAACAGAAACAGGAAAAAAACAACAAGGTGAGATTTCCCTTGAAAATGAGGCCCATTAAAATATTTTATGTAATACTGTATGTGCAGTATGCAAGTTGGTGTTTGCTTTTGATGCAAAGCGAAGGCAGCTGCAGGGCAAGAACAAACAACCCTGCTAGCTTTATGTTCATGTTAAGCTGAAATGCTATTCCATCTTGACCCAGAGTGAGGCTTTAGCTTTAGATTCATCTCCAGTATTATATGTTTAACATGTATTGGGGAAATCAGCCTTTGGGAAAAAGCACACTCAAGCACTGCCATGCACACTCCTATCACTTCAGAGGCCTTATCAGCACAGAGCCACCAGTTGATCTCAGGCACCTGTACTGCTTCCCGTCTTTAATTATTCTTTTCATGATTAAATGCCAGCTCCACAGACAATAATATCTCTGAACAAAGTCTCTCCAGCCTGGAGGATATTGAATGGTGGATAATGCTATGTGCACAGGTGAAAGAATAGTACTTGTGATGGATAGATTGCTGTTCTTGACTTTAAAAAATGACAGATTTCTGCATGCATCAGTCAGAACAAAGCCACACAAACACTCCCATTATGCAGCTGGCAAGATTAAACAGATGTGCATGGAAACAAGTCTTTAATAAATATGGATGTTGTTTTTTTCCAAATACAAAATGTCATCTTTCATCCCACCTGAAAAAGCTTTATTGGAGGAGAGCATTATGTCTACGCAGACTCATGTAAATCAGGCCTGTGAGGCCTGATTTGAGGAGGATACATGGGCTTTGACCTCTCATGGTTTCAGGTTATAACACCTTGAATGAATGTTGCACAATTTTTGTTAATAGGGTAAAACAATACCAAGAAGACAGAATATGATATGTCAAGGAATATGTTTTTTTTTTTTTTTTGTTTTTTTCAAAACAAAACAAAGTAGTATTAGTATTAAAGTAGTTATTAGTAGTAATTTAAAACCACTGTTGATGTCTTTAAGGTTAAGTCATTTTTCTAAAGGTTAATTGTTTATTCTTTAAAGGTCAGAAAATACAGAAAAAATACCCATTGGAATTTTCTAAAACCCTTTTTTATGTATTCAAAATACATTTTTATCAGCAGGATTCAATTTAAGCAGTTTGATCTCCCTTCATCAAAGCCTCTAAGAAATATATACAAATTTTGTTATTGCAGTGCCCCACAAACTCGGGAAGATGTTTTCAATCAACACACTAAGTGTGGTGTCAATACACCAAACATTCACTGAGATATGAGCTCACCTCAAATGGTTTCACTAATGATTATAAAAGGCTGTAACCGGCTTTAATTTTTATCTGGAATCCATCTTACAGCTTTTGTAAAGCTTCATTTGAAGATCATCTATGGCAAATTATGAAGAAGACAGGAAAACTCATGCTGTTGTGAGGATTTTTTGCACCATTTCAAATGGTTGGGTTGATTTGTCGAGCTGGCATGTGTCACCTTTAGAGCCTCCCATAATATTGCAGTACAGAATACAGGAATTAAGCTTAAGATATGGACTTAATGCAATTTTAATTGTTTCAGTACCCCTGGTGGTCACATTTAATTTCTTCCCGGGGTCTGTGCTCTGACTAACAGTGAATTTCTTTCTGTCTCTATATGGTGGATTGTGTAAAGAGAGTTCAAAAGTTCAGCAGGTGTGTGTGAAAGGTTTCCTAATGCAGAGGAGCTGGTCTAAATCAGTTCCGTGGTCAGGACGTATTTCTCAACCCTCACGTCCCTCGGCTTTTTGGGCAGATGGAACAGTCCAGCTCTTTCTCTGCTTTCCTTGAACAGTTCGTCCTTGGATGCAGATGTTTTACTTTTTCAGTTTGGCATAATTCACAGTCTGCATGAATACACATTCTATCTCAGTCCCCTAATGAGCTTCTACAGATAAATAAGATATACTTGTACAATAAAATATACTTGTATAATAATAAAGTGATTATTCCATTAGCATACCATCATTAGTTAAAACGCAGAATAATTAAAATTTGCCTCCACATCTGTACAAGCTATAGTCTAGCTGAGCTGAAATAAAGCAGTTTCCTCATAATGTTTCTGTAGATTATGGGTCTCAAACTTGCAGCCCGTGGGCCAGTTGAGACCTGTGGTATGATATTTTGTGGTGCCCTACTTGATATTGAAGTTTAGTGTTGGTGCGGACCGTGCATTTTTCAAAGCTTTGTAGTCACACACCATGGTGACATAGAGCACAAACAAGCTCTTTACATCTGGTGGACAGGGAATGAAACATAAAAAAACAGAGTCTGTGATGCTAAAACCAAGGAGGATGAACACTTCTGGCCTTATATGAAGCATGTTTGGAGGACATAGTGGTTTTGGGTGGATTCTGTTTACCACTGTGACAAGGCACCCACATGACCAAAATCTCATTGAGATAGGTCCAGCTTCAGATTTTAAATTATTATTAATAAATTTGTTTCTGGACACCCAATGATAAAAATTCTAAATGTAAGGCTTGAACATTGTCAGAATCTCCATAAATAAGGGAGCTAAAGTGGTTTTGTGTAGTTTTAGGCCCCAATATATTAATGATGTGAGGGGAAAAGCTTGCAAAAAGACAATTGCCCCTCCACCTGAGCTTTCCAGGATGTTCATGTGTGTCTTTTTGGGAGCACATGTCTGTATGAAAAGCTCTTCCCCACCATGAACTTTAATAAGTCAAGATACAGGTCCAAATTTATTGATGAGCATTTTCAAACCATGCTGAGGGTCTTAACTGCTTCCTCCCCCAAGCCAAATGTGGCTCACTTGTGTAAGCTGTGTAAGAAGTAATTAAGTAAACCTGAAAGGTTTATATTACTTTGCTGTTCATTAATGGTCGGGAGGGGAAGAAGGGGCTTGCCTACCCATAACCCTGCCTCAGGCACCAAAGTGACTAGGTCCAGCTCTGACCGTGCTTCAGATAAGATATTGAGTCTGCA
Source organism: Melanotaenia boesemani (assembly GCF_017639745.1). NCBI lineage: Eukaryota > Metazoa > Chordata > Actinopteri > Atheriniformes > Melanotaeniidae > Melanotaenia > Melanotaenia boesemani. Next base: position 11,117,718 of record NC_055702.1, read on the forward strand.
GATCTTTGAAGATAATTTCTCCTGTCAGGAAATTTAACAAGTGCAGGACTTGACTGTGAGAGATGGTAGGAAGACAAAAAGCCTGCAGCAATTCTCCTTTATGCTGTGACAGTGTGGATTTGAATTTGCTGCCAGTTCCAATTCCACACTTGACTTCTCTCTGATTGGCAGACTGACCTAAAATTTAAACCTATATGTATGTATGTTTTAGCTTCTATATTCTCCTGACTTTTGAATATGGTCTTGTCACTTATATTTTCAACTTAACTCACTGTGCAAGATTCATTTGTAATAAAAGAAAATATTAAATTTACTTCAGATACATTTGTTCCAAATATGAAAACTAGAAAACTCAAACTTGAGACTGTCATATGCCTCATAGGAGAGTATACAAACAGTACTGTACGTGCAGACTAGTCACACAGCAGTCTTACAGCTCATAAAGGTCTCACAAGCAAAGACAGAAGGGACACTTGCACAAGAAGCTTTATACAAACAGAGTGAAATGTCAACCTGCAAGTGCAGAGAAGGGAAGGTGTTGACACTGCTAGCAATAATGCTGAGAGGCCAGCTTCCTCTTACTTCCAACTTAGTCATCAATACTGCAATCATACTGAGCAAAGCTTATTCAGCTTCTATGAGCGTCAGTTAGCACCTATATTAAAGCTAATAGGACCAGTGTAGTTACCCAAAACAACAGTGGATCATTTTCTGAACACTTTTCTTCTTCATTGACATCATATTGTGGAAAAATTCATTTTTATATTTTGGTTTATAATGTCAAGACCAACAAATTATATAATTTTTAACAAGTATATAAACATATCCATTAATGACAACTAGTGTAAGCACTCAGAAGAGCTCTTAATAAACTTCTTTGTCACATCTCCTTCTACCTGTTCACCATCAGACAGGCCTGTAATTAGTGGATGTTTGAGTCAATGTGAGATCAGGGCAGCTTCTAGCTTAATGAGGCTGTTAGAAATCATTTGAAGATGAAAGGCTAGAAATACCTTGTTCAGCTGTCTCTTTGTCTGTGATTACATCCTGTGATCAACCCCATCTGCTTGTTTGAACAATGTGTGGTTGCTTTATGACAATAGCACTGTGCTTTGAAGATCAAAACTATTATCACTGCTATAATGCAGTTTCCTAGTCACTGACACAAATACTGCATGTTATCTCGTACACACAGCAATCTGTTCCCTCATGCTACCACAGTTTTATGTCCACACAGGAGAGCTGTGTTTCAATAATTGTTCCTCTTTTATCCTCATTTTTGATCAGCTTGTTTTAAATGTCCAATATTCTTCCTGCCATTTCCCAACATTTGAAGTTACTCCACAACATAGCATATTTATCAGCATGATTAAAAATCATGTAGGGTTAAAGTTAAGATGAGATCTAGCACATAAAAAGCTAAATAAGCCTAGGAATTACTTACCAAATTATTTGGCACCTTTTTTCACTGCGACGTCATGCTGCTGAAATAAATATCCCTTTTTTTTCCTTAGCCTTTAGCTCTATCAGATTTATTATGTTCTTTGTAAAGCTAGCCACACTACCATTCACTTGTTCTGAAACAGGCTAGTTGTTAAAAAAAATCCAAATCAGTATGAATGTAGGTTTTATTTATTTTCTAATAATTCCCCTCAGTTTTATTTACATTTGACACACAGTATGATATTAAAATCAACCTTTAATTTAACTCATTTAAATGTGTTTGATTTAAAGAGAGAAGATGTTAAAAATATGGACAGTTTCCATGAATGTCCCTTGACTGTTGATGGTGCTAGAAATGGTGACACAAGGGCTTTAACTGTAAGCTTCAACCTAAGGGCCCCTGTCTAAACAAAATGTCATTACAGTACATCTAGTTGATGCTTTTTCAGTCTGGGTGAAATTAATAGAACAACTTTGCTGCCATGGCTAATAACATTAGTTAAAAGAAATGTAACATTTTTATGCTGTATACATATAAATTATCCAGTGAAAGGATCATTTAAAAATCACTTAAATGTCTGTTCTTTCTTTTAAGTGCAGAATTTAAGAGGTGTGTTCAGTGGCAGGTTTGAAAAAATGATGGGGTGGCTATGCAGCACCAAAGACCAGGAAAAGGGAAACACATAAATAAAGGTCTAAATTCTGGGAAATAATAAACAGATTATTACAACTAAACTGTTAATATAATGTAAAAAAGTAAATCAAAATATATCTAACTGCAATTAATTGATCTGTTTCCTCCTCTACTTGCTTACTGGAACAAGCACAGTAGTCTGACCTAGTGAAGCTTTAACTAAATCGATCGATGTTGATTTCTATAGCTCAACATGTGCATGTGAACCTACTGACGCTGTCAATCAGTTACCTGACAATACCTGACAACACTTTTCTTCTAATACTTCTAATTTGTTGATTTATTGTATCCATTCTCCCATTTAAGCAAAGGCCCTGATAAAAGTAATAAAAGTAACTTTTACTACACCACTTATATACAATACATAGTCCTAAATTAAACTGAATATTCAGATCTTCCTGAGTCATATAATAAATACATGAAAATGTACTGTTGATACATCATGAGCCACAAGTACCTAAAATTAGCTCCAGCTCAAACATTTTGCTGCTTCTGCAAGTGCTTCAGATATCTAAATAAAAATGTAATCACATAAAACGTAAATGTTAAATAAAGCCATTCTGCTTAGAGGCTTTTGTCCTTGTCCTCCATCTGGATGCCGGGGTTGAGCAGTCCACCGTCCAAAAACAATCTGAGGCTCGTCTTTTCGCATTAGCTATGGCACTGTAAAAAAAAAAAAAAAAAAAAAAAACAGCTCCAGGCCTGAGCTTGCCAGCAGGAATTTATAATCATCACTGTATTGACTTCATGTTTATTTCAATTATGGATACAGGAGCATGTTGACTGTCTGTGTTCAAAGTTACTAATAAGCAACTGTTACAGGCTCAAAAGCAAAGGATTTTATCATAGCAAGGTGCTTTATTCTATGTGCTGATAAATAGCTTTTTACCACTTTACTAATATATAGACTATAAAACTTTGAGCTGTAATTATTACTATTTGCTGGACAATTTACAGCATTTACTGTCCAGATTTTAGAGAATTTTGTCAGATTTACAGCAACTGTAAAACTGTTGAAACTCACAGTAAAGGGCTGCTTTTCTTACTAATGTTGATAAAGGAAAAAGTGCATGTGAATTTAATTCCAGTGGGATTTTAGCCACATCACATAACAGAGGGCACATTCAGGCTTGTCAGTCCAGCTCATTTAATGACTGTTATGTTTCTGTCTTTCATCTCTTTATTTCACAGATGAGTTCACAGTGACACTCTTAGCTGTTCTTTAAAGCTCTCACTCCATCAAATAGCAAAAGCAAACTCAGTTTGCAATGTATTGATCTTGTTAGTAGTAATTTCCAAGGAAATATCAATGTTGTGAAGCTGTAGAGTAAAATTTAAAGGTAAAAATAACCCACTTTTTCTACAGGCCTGTCATGACAAAACCTGCTCAAGACAATCAGTGTCAAGCACCAAATACAGAACAAAAAATGACTTGAAAGCAGTTTTCCACCAAAAAATGAAAGATTGAGTTATTGAACATTCACCTTTCTTTGACCCTAATAATATCTGGATCTATATGTCATCCAATTTTACCTGATTTCAGTCTGATTCTCTCATTTTATGTAATTTTCTCAGAAAAGTTTGTATTTCCATTAGTTCAGACTTTGGCAACCTATGGGAGCTGTTAACAACCATCCATCCATCCATCCATCCATCCATTCATCCATCCATCCATCATCTATACTAGGGGTCTGCAACATGCAGCTCTTCAACCCTTCTCTACTTGCTCTAGAGGAAAATAGAGTGTAAATCTGCATGTACAGATTTCTTTATGTTCATTGCCAGTGATGCTGGCTTGCCTGTATGCTTTGTGCTGAGAAATTAGCCAACAACAACAAAAAAAATCTAACTATGAAAAAGATTTCAAGAACAGACACACAAGCTTTAAAGAAGTGCTGAAAAAGATTCAGCTCTAGCAGACTCAAGTGTTTGTGATGAACTGAGCAATGCTGACAATATTGAGCAAACTGGTAGTAAAAATTGTAATAACTCTTTTATTAAGGCACATTGTAGACCCCTGGTCTACACCCAATTATTCTAAAGCATGGTCGCAAAGGGGCTGGAGTTTGCCCCAGTGGCTACTAGGCGAGAGACAGGGTACACCCTGGCTGGACTGGTCACCAGTCCATCAGAGGGCAGCCCTCAACTTGTTCTGTCCAAATAAATATTTTAAAAATACACAACAAAAGATAAGACAAGAGTCAAGAAATTTGGCTTCCGTCAACTCTGAGTTCAGAGATTGTTCTTTTCAGCTTTCTTAAAAAGTAATCACAAATGAGTTCCTTGTTGTGGAACAAAAACATTTTCAGACAGAAATAAAAACAAGAAAAATAATCTCTCTAATTACTTGCAAGTACGGTTCAACAGTGAATTACAAGCAGTCTGCATAGTGTGATGTAAATGATGTAATTTATAATCACATTGTTCTACTTTGTCACTTATTTGAGAAGTTCATCATTCATAATAGATGTTGCTGATAATGTGACAGAAACAACTGTTCAAAGGTTGACTACATTCAACAAAGATTACAGAAAGGCAGTCAAGACAGATGGAACACGTCTACAGTAATACAGTGTACATATTAAAAACTTGTTCTGTGTTTTTTGTCTTTAAAATTCCCATGAATTTGACAGCAGATTGCTATTTGCGTCCATAAATTTACATGTTTCCTGTAAAAACAGAAGCTCCTGCTGTCCCCCCAGGCACAAACCTCCTACACTGCATCTGCTCTGCTGGTGTTTGTTTGAATTCACAGTCATAGGCAAGGGATGTCAGAATTTAGGAGAGTATTTCACTGGACACTGTATTAGCATACACCCCCGAATGCAAGATGAGTAATCTAGAATACTATTAACAGTTCCTACATAATTAATGCTACTTACTTTCTTTCTTCAGGAGACATACAAATGTACATGTAGGGGGATACATTAAAATACAAGAGCATTTAGTGGAATAAATAGACAAAAACGAGACCACCTGTCTTGCTTCTCTGAGATTTGAAAAGAAAAAGAAGGAGAATAAAAAGAAGAAGTCACCTGCATCCTTGGATAGCTTTGTGGATATCTTCATGCCACCTGCCAGGATAATAAAGCCCAGTTTTTTTGTTTTCTTTTAACAAGAGCTGATGATCTGAGCTTATAAATCTGCAGCATGTCTGGGTCTTATAACAATCCTACCTTTTCAGTCCCTGCTTTGTGTTAAAAAGTCCATTTTCTCATTCACTGATCTAATTTACTCAACAGATTAATTTGCCAACCTAATTTGATTTCACAGTAATTTAATAAATCCCCCCCAAAATTTCATCAGGGTTTCATTCACCTCTGAGAAAAACCTTTAATTAGAAATGCTAATGCATAATTATTCTTTTATTTCCAGCTTAACGTAGCTAGTCCAAACAAAATACAACAAGAGGTCGAGATGATGACAGCCGATTTCAGCTTCAGAAAATTAATTTCTTATCAGCATGATTACATGAATACAAGGGTGTAATTTGTTTTTTTCTTGTTTGCATCAAGGCACCCTTTCTAGCTTGCATGAGACTGAATTAACCTCTGGTGTTTTCTCTCAAGCATGCAGCTCTCAAATGCTGATGTAACTATTTGTGACAATGTGCAGATGGAAACCTGATCTGATCCCTGAAGGATAAGCTCTGTTAAGTCTCTGAAGGAATGCAAGGAAGCCTTTTAACATTACATAAACATATACTTTGGATGTGCTACCTATCAGTGTAAATCCATATTATTTATAGAAACCTCCTTTGCAATCAGTGATTTCTGTACACCAGACAGAAAAACAAAAGATGTTTGTCTGTTTAGGTAGGCGGCTTAGATCAGAGATTCTTATGGAAGTTCGTTGTCTTGATGATACAAGCTCAGTCCTAAAACGTGTACTCCTGCCATCTAGTGAAGCATTGCATCATTACACAAAAACTTAATCAGTGGTTCCTCCTTGTGGCAAAGCAAGGTCAGTGCTGTTTTTTAGCCATTGCTATTTTCCTGCTTTGCAGTATGATTGGCATATGTAAAATTAATGTCCTGCTTGTCATTCATGTATAAATTATTGGGCGTATTTTAAAAATAAGCAAGAGGTAACCTCAAGGTATTAGCCAAAGGCTGTTTAACAATCTGACAAAAACTTGCACACAAGCAAAAATACCAGTTTTGTTATAGTACTCATACTTTGTGCAAAAAGTGGTTCATAGTGGAGCAATGTTCCTTACTTTATGCATAAAAAAATGGAAATTAAATCCAAGCATGTTGGATCCTGTGAGGTCAGAGTTAAGAGCCCAAGACAAAACTCCATTTAATTTCTGCAGCACTTTCAAAGCGTCGTCCTGCTTTTGCAGCTGTGATAAAGCCACTTCTCTCCTTGTTGAGATTAATAGCGGGTACCCACAGAGGCCACTAATGTTGAAAAGCCACTGGCCCACCTCTTCCCCAGTGCTACCCTGGGAGCTACAACCTCCGTAATGGCTCCATTCTCTAAATTAATGGTGCTCACCAGGAACATGAAAAAAAAGTGATTTTAATTATAGGCCGCCCAAGAGAGGAGAAGTGAAAGAGAGCAGCAGGGAAGTCTTATGTCTTCAGGGGCAGCACAGTAGAGCTAATTCAGGTTTATGGATGCTACTTCAGATCAGTTGTTTTACTTGTGAATGGACAACTGAGATGTCAATTTGAGTTTTTTTTTTTTTTTTACCATTAATCAGCTTAGTTTTCTCTTTTGTTGTCATAATTTGGACTTTGGAGTTCTGTATCTCCCCCTCAGGGTCACCATATTTTATTCAGTTGACATGTTGGTTAAGGATTTGTCAGTTCAAGATTTGTTCTTTTGTTTGTTCATTCCATGACTTCACAGTGCGACTTTTGAATAAAAACTATTATTTTGTTTTTCTTTATAATAATCTTGCTCTTGTGACACTCAAAGCCTTGTAGCCATTTGTCAGGCTATACTGATTTTGCTGCTGTAGGCTCCACACCCAGCTCAGGCGTTTCATGGCCCGTTCTGAAACAGTATCCGAGCAGAGGCAGACAGTGAGAGTCAGCACCAACAATAGAAGTCCAAGATCAACTGTCAGTATCCAGCAGAGGATTTTCTAAACTTTGAAACTCTGGAAATGTAAGCTGAGGTCAACACTGAACAGACCATCATTCAGGTGATGTTTTAAAAAGCAAAGAGGTCTGACTGCAGAGATACTTTGACTTATTAAACTGTATGTTCTGTAAGTTCAGATCATTTGGTGATGGGACAACTTAAACAATGACTCTATATGTGGTGGTGACAAGATTTTTCCACTAAAGCAGATGTAATGATTTAAAAGTACACTTTCTACTGCATCATTTGGACAGTTTTGTGTCTTCATTGAGGGTGAGAGGAAACAGTCAGACCACTGAGGTCCCCTTACACCTGAAACCTGAGAAGCACCTCTTAAAAAGAATCACTTGCAATCAGAAAGCCTCCATTTAATTACAACACACAGGAAATTACTGAGTGAATAGGTCAGGTGCTGATAAGAGGCTGAGCCCCAGGGATGATGGTTCCTGAAACCTGAGGAGCCCCAATCTCAAAGCTGAATTATCACAAAAGGCCAAGTCTGGAAGCCTGACAATCTGATTGTACTGTCATCCAGATTCATAATTAATATATTTACCGAATTAATCACTGAAAAGAGCCCTGGACTCCTGAACAGTGGGCAGATTCATTTGCCCCTGGCTCGGCTTACCGTTAATAACAGTGCTGTCAGTGAAATGGGTCCTGAGAGAGCCGATGCTCCAGACTTCATGACAGATAAATTGCTCATCTGTGTAGAGATGATATGAGGAATTTAGGGAGTAAAAGAAAGAAAAATGTCATTGTTTGGTGACAACCACAATTGTTGCCTTGTTTCAGATTATGAGCACCAAGTTGGAGGAACATGAAAGAGGCATTTACTAGAGGGGAGAGAGATGAAAATACCTGTTGTTATAGATCTGATTTAACAAATCACTCATCAAAGGAGTTCTGTCTGTAGCTCCCACATGTTCAAGAAAAGAATAATGTCCACAAAATAAGAATAACTAAATAGAAATACAGCAGTTTAGTGCACAGTCGTTTTCAGCCCATAAAACTGAGGGGTAAGACGGAATAGCTTCAAAATCCATTAAATAAATTTTTTGATGATTAGAAAAATGCTTAGGAATGTCTTTACCTGAGTCTCTGTGTTCACACAGTCATATAACTTGATGTAAGTAAAAAAGTCTATTATGATTAAAATTTCTCAAATTCCAAATAACTGGACTACCTAAAAAATAAACAATAAACTTACTGATTATCCAGGAAACTTCTCTTCAGTCACACACTTAAATCTACACAGCATTTTGTGTTATTTAGAGGGTATGTTTACAAATTATTCAATTTTATGTTGGTCTCCCTAAAAAAATAGAAATAATTATCAAATCTGGCACAAAGTAAGAAGCACTAACAATCATTAACAAGAGCTGTATGGAGAAAATGCAATGCTTTCTAACAGGACAGGCAAAGTTTAAGATACTGCAGTTAAGAATTTTATCCCATGTTTGAGGCCTGGAGAAGCAAGTGTAAGCAGTTTCTCTTCAGTCCTCCTGTTTACTCTATAATAATGTTGTTTTAACATGTTGTCCTCAGTCGCACTTAGATAGTTGATATTTATATTGTCCATCTGCAGCTAGTTGAGGTGCTTTTCCACAGCGAGAGTCTGACTGGTACAGCCCTGCAGGTTTAATAATCCCTCTCCTCAGTGCAAAGGACTGCACCAGGCAGGCTGCACAGGCTTTTCAGCAGGGTCTGCCTGCATCAATCAAATTACATAGAGGGCTCTTTTTGTAATTGCCAGCTATTACAATATGTAGCATGAGGGGTTCACCGCTATTTTCAAGCTTGATGAAATGACAACGAGGTCTCTTCTCACATCCTGTGATAATTGAACAATTAAACTTTAGCATTGTAATGACCTCTTCATATGGGATGACTAATTAGAAATGCAGACTAGTCCCAAAAATGGCTCTCAGGATTGATTCAAAAACTGTTTTCCAGAATGTAATGCTTCATTTTTATGTATTTATTTAGCACAAAAGTTTATTGTTCCAGAAAAATTAAAAATTGTCTTTTTGTGAATGTGTTGGGATGTAGTAACTTAGCAAAAAACAAAACAACAACAAGAACATAAACACCTTTAGAGGGGTTATTGGACCTCATCCTTACACAGTTGTTCTACAGCGATCTTTTTTGTTCCTGTATTTTTTGGGTGAAAGTGTCCTAATTATACAGGTGATTAAAACCCACGAGTATTTTCAGACCATTTACCTCAGGTCATTCAGCTGAAACCCTCATTTAACATCATTATTAGACAGGTTTTAAATCATTGCGTTTGATTGGAGCAGTTTAGCTCTTTATACTCTTCACAGCAAAATGCTAATTCTCACGAAAATGGATTTACACGAATCGCCAGAGAGCATATGGAGAATCTCTCATATTAATAATTCAGAAGAAGCGAGCAAAAATTAGTGAGCAGATCATCAGCTATATCATGTAACCATTACTTCTCCTAATGAGGTATTTTATTTGAAAAATTAAAAATGGAAATTTTCATCAGCATAAAAAGCTCTTTTTTTAATAGTTCCATCTACTTATACACAACTTGTATAAGTGATTAGAACAAAATTCATTGTCCATATTGTCTTTTTTTTTCCTTTACAGGCTGTGAATCCCCCAAACAGTAAGCTTCCAACTATGAACTCTGATGTCTAATTACACTTAAGGGGGAACCCAACAACGCTCCTCACACACTCTGGAGCTCTTCAGGTGCATTAGGTGAAAATGACATTAACTCAGACAATGGACACAAGGCTTCAGGGGCTACTTGAAGGATGATGTGGATGTGAAGAGGGTCCATTTTTTAGCTCATTTAAAGCTGGAAGATAAAGCATGTGTTTCCTCAGCAACATGCATAGTATATACATTTAAATGTTTATTTCTCAGAAAAATACTTTGGTATTTTGGTAAGACAAATACAAAAAAAGAGACATTAAATGTAAAAAGGAAGAGCTTGTGCAAGACCAAGAGTCTTCTTGTGGCAATGTTTGACACCATAAGCTCATCCTTTGAACAGTCAGAGACGAAACAGATAAATCTGATATTAACTCCATCCGAAACAACCAAACTGAGCACAGAGCACATCTAATATATAAATATGGCTGCTCTCACACAAAAGTCATTTGCAAGTTCCAATACAAGATGATTATGTGTGTTGATACATCAAAGCAGGAGATGGAAATGATTGGAAACGTATCACGAGGTGGTGATTGTGGACAATATTAAACAGTACAAAGCAGCTTTTGTTCTTGAATTCCTGCAGCAGTTCAGCCAGTATTGCCTCTGCTTTAATTTAATATCTATTTATTTTACCCCATTGTATGGGTTTTATTGAGGTTGCGCCTGCTTTATCGCCTTAATCTAAACCAGAAGTGAAGGTCAGGACAGGCAGAGTGGCTCTGTTTATTGGCTTTCATTGCGCCCATATGAGCTGATTTGGCTATCTTCTTTTGATATTAAGCTCTTTCATTGCATTTTTGTGCTGTGTGGATATTGTTTATCACCACATTGAGATATTCAGTGTGTATTTACAGCTGAATTAAATATTCTTCATCATTTTTGTAATATCCTCTTTGTAGGCTCGTGCAGGATGTGAGAACCCTGTTAGATGTGCCAGCAGTCAATACTGACTATGAGTTCAGATAAAAAAAAATGCATTTCATCTCTTTCCTCCTACATGCTCAGGCAAGTACAACATGAACATTAAAACAAAGTGTGCATTCAGTGGCCAACTACAAGTTAAATATGAATAGGAGTTTTTATGCTAAATGTCCATGTTAAGCAGTCAAGAAACCTTGATCACATCTTGGAATCAAGTGATTATTAAACTGAGAGGTTATAAATACACTCCACAATCACAGATTTTTTAAATGGGTCCATCCTTGTGTCCAAAGGTTTTCATTGGGGTTAAGGTCAGGACTTGTTTATTTACAACACTCCACCTTTTCCTTTCCAACAATTTCCTTTTCAACCTTAAAGATCCAAGAGCTTTGACTGTGTACACCTATGCTACACCTTTAATACAACAATAATCTTTTCATTTTATCATTCGTTAGATATATTCAGTGTTAGAAGGAGCAATGTACACCCGTAACATAACAGAACCATCATGTGTTTCGATAAATCTCACAATCTTTTCCTAATTGATTTAACCTCGTTGTCTAGAAACATGCAAAAATACTCGTCTATAAACAATATCTATATACAAGCAAAATTAACTTGAAATCAGGGCCATATAGTGGTGTGGTGGTTAGTAGGTTAGTACAGCAGCCTTACAGCAAGAAGGTCACTGGTTCAAAGTTTAACTGCTGAGGTGGCCTTTCTGTGTGGAGTTTGCATGTTCTATCTGTATAATTGTGGGGTCTCTCTGGTCCTCTGCTCCTCCCACTGTCCAAAGACATGCATGTTAGAATAATTGGTCAATCTAAATTCTCCCCTGAGAGTGAGTGGTTGTTTGTCTCTATGTGTTGGCCCCATGATGGACTGGCTACCTGTCCAGGGTGTACCCTGCCCCTCTCTTGCTAATTGTTGGGATAAGGCTCCAGCTACCCTGAGACCCTGAATTGGAATAAGTGGCACAGAGAATGAATGATTTAAAATCAGATAAATAAGATAAAAAATAGCAGAGATGGGCAGGTCAACCTAGGGTGCACCTCACCCCAAATCACTCATTCCACACACACAGTACCACCTAAACTAAGAAGCACAGAAATTCAAAGCACACTTTTGGAATTAAAAAAACAAACAAACACAAAAACAAACAAACAAAACAGGATTTTAAAGGCTGATAGCTATTTGATGGACAAAAGTAGTATTTTATTACCTCTGTAAATCAACTATATAAACATTTTAAAAGTTTTAAAAGACACTTGTAACCTGAAGATTAGAATATACTTCATACTGACTCATACTTTGAATCTGTGTCAAAAGATTGACAAAGTTAGACTTTAAAGCTAATTTTAGCCTTCAAATTGGCTGTCTAGAGGTAGTCTGACAACTGATATTCATCCTCATTTTTCTGAACCTTTGCATACATTAAACAATGTTTACATCTTCATCGGGTTACGTTTTTTGTAGTCATTGTTTAACTGAAGAAGGCCACGCGTAAACAACAAAATCTCCACAAAACCTAAACGTCTGAGACTCATTTTCACGTGTCATAAAAGTGCAAACAGGCGGTGAAGAACCTGTGTGGGCTAAATCTCTATTACTACTCAGTGTGGCTGAATGTGGAACTCCGCCTCCACCAAACTGTCAGATAGCTTTGATTTTTTTTATTTTTTTTTTTATCCCAATTATTACGTAGAAATAAAATTAATTGCTCTCTAAATGCACCACTGCTGACGACTTTAGACATCACGGTTCCACGAGTGGAAATATGACGCTGCAGATGGTGCACGTGGTCTCTTGTTTACTTCTTCCAGGAAGGTTGGAAATGCAGCTGGAGAGGAGAAGGGGGACGCTGAAATTGTGAAACAGTTTTCCTAGATAGAGTTACTCAGCATTTGGAAGAAGACTCGTAGACCGACATGAACGCCGGGAAAATGTGGAACTGAAATTTTCCTTCTTCTAAAGCTCCGCGAGACCCGAACAGTATGTACCAGAATGTTTATTTACATTTTTTTTATATATATAAAGAGCTCGTGCAAGTCCAGCGCACCGTCCTGTTCTTGCTCTTTGTTCTCATGATACTTCAAGTTGAAATTTTAGTATCGTCAACAAGGCTGTTAACCTTTCATGTTGCAGTGAGCTTTTATAAGACAACAGCGTTGGCGTGGTCAAAATAGTCATTTACTTTTCATTTTTCTCTTTCCAGACAAACACTACAATGCTTCAACTTGGAAACCTGTTCACCCACTTTCATCTCATCTCTAAAACTTCAGAAGGAACACAAAGGCAGCAGCAGCCAACATTACCTGACTTTTTACAGCATGCCATGTAAGAGTAAAGCTCAGCCAAACAGCTATACGCTGCTTGTGACTGCAGGGATTTGACAGAAAAAAAAACAGTGTACATTTTCAGACATAAAATGTTATTTGTAATTTTTTTTTTTTTTTTAGAAAAATGGAGGAGGGAGGAGCAGATTGATCTTTGCATCTCTTGATGCTGTAGTATGAATGTAGCAATAATCTCTTGGCATATTAAAATGACTGCCTTCGAGTAGTATTAAATTGGCTCCTGTGACAGAATATTTATTATCCACTTTAATGTTTAAAAAACAAACAGTGACACATGGAACTTTTTACAGCATTTATCTTAAATCTGGTTCTGCCATCATAAAGCTGACTCTACTATTTCACTCCTTATTAGATTCATTTGAGCATGTGAAATGTTTTGATTTTAAAAAGCTAAAAGAAAACAAAAGAAAATGCTCTCATTGCAAAAGTATTACTTTTATTATATTAAAAGCACAGTAACTTCTTGACTAAAAGATAATAACAGCTTTCATCACAATCCTAGAAAAAGTTAGAAAGTAGCTCCAGCTGATGAAAAACTGCAGCTGATTCACTCCAACATAGTTTCATGTTATAGTTGGACATAATCGCTAGCTGTAACACATTACTCTAAACCAGGGGCTGCATCATGCGTATCAGAACTGCATTAAATTAAAAGAACCAAAAAATAGTTTCTAAATTTAAAGTGAAAAGACTTATTTGCTCGGATAAACTGGTTTAAGAATTAACACCTTACTCTTTACTCTCCTTGCTCACCAATTTAGCATCTTGGATCTCTTTGTTTGAACTTATTCTTGTTGACATTGCTTGACAATCTGCTGCACATAACATGTCCATCACTACACAGAATAAATAGATTAACATGGTGGAGCATTTAGCAGCCAAAGAAACGGATGTTTTCCTTGATTGGTGGAGGCTAAAACAGGCTAAAAATAGAGTGAATACTGCGTTTAGCTAAAAGACATTTGAGTTTAATAAACTGGCAACATATCATATACCATTAGGTTTACAGCTTGTGCTTCTGCAGTGTAAAAAAGTCATCTTAATGTTTACATTTTAAAAAACAAATGATATATTCTTTGGTTTATGTTTAACTCTTATTTGCACTTCTGCTGTAGGAGATTCACTGGGCTGAAGAAGGAGGATGTTTACTGCAGTCTTCGTGTTCCTGACCAGTTTCAGAAAGCCAGAGATGACATCAACATTGTTATCCTCACAGGTTTGAATACACGATCAAATTACATTTAATTATAATGTAGATTTTGGGATGTGAGGGGCTATCTTGTTTTTTTTAATTAGCCCTTTTCTATCATCTTGGCTAACTTTCTATCATGTTTAATTTTCTCCTTTTATTTTACTGGTAAAATCAATCTCATTTTGACTCTCCAAATGACCAATGCAAGTACCAATAATATAACTCTAGTTTTAGAAGTGTGTGTACACTTACACTTATGTTTATGCTTTAATTTTTCTTAAGGTCAAGGGATTTTCTGCGTAGATGTAAAACCCTGGAGGGGAACAGTATCTGCTCACAACCAAAACTGGCATGTGCAAGTAAAAGAAGAGGACCAAAACTTTACCAACACCTGCATTGAGCAAATTCAAGATCCCCTCAAAGCTATCATGGTAAAAAAAAATGACTCAATTAGTTGACAATGCAAAAAAAAAAAAAAAAAAAAAAATGTCAAACTGTCTGGCACACTTAAGCCCAAGGTCCAACCAATTGTCCAACTCACTGTTTTCATACAAACTGCAGCAGGGTTAAGAGACTCTGAGTCACCAAAATAATTTATATGTAAATTTCAAACACTACAGCAGGGCTTCCTAAACTTCACAAGTGGGCACTCTGATCATTTTATTTATGGACCGAGGGGATGGGGGTGAAAGCAGACAGGTGCCTAAACACAGCTGTCACCTTATGTGCCTCAGTCTGTTAGAGGAGTCATTCATTTCCATTTCTATGGGTGCTCATTTGGACTGAAGCGCAACAGAAGAGTGTGATGGTAAACACAAGCTGCACTATTGAAATAGTTCTGCTTAAAAAGAACCTATTAACTTCATTAACCTACACAAAGCAGCACAGCTCAAATCTTAATGCTAATTTGAGGTTATATAATTTTTTAATTGGTTTTGTATGCCTTTGAGAATTATGCAACAGGCATATTGAGACATTACACTCCAATGCTTGTTTTTATGAGTAGGAAACAGTAGGTAATTGGTTGGTTTATTAATAAACTTCTGCTGCACTGCTTTTAAAGTAAAGTATTTTTGTGTTTTTATTTTCATAAGTTAGCAGCATGAAAAAGTGTGACAATCTAAACAAAACCAATTGTAGTATAAAGCCATCACTACTTCTTATTTTTAAAGTTAAAGACACCAAAGATTTTTACAAATACACTATGTGAATGGAAAAATGAATAAACATGACCATTAACTGACTATGATGTGCTGTATCTTTCTCCTCCAGACCAAAACAGCCAACTTATGTAGCCATTTAAAGAGGAGTGGAGTGTCTGTGCGGCACAGTCTCTTCTTCCCCAGGATCATCTTCCTATCCCCAGACTGCAAGCTGGATGAAGAGCTGATGAAGAGGACGGAGCTGATCTCCCACAGCCAAATAGATGACTTCCTTAGATCTTTTAAGGAAGGCTATATGACCTGGATATCAGATGCTTTGACTCCCTCCTGGATCTCAGGTTGGTCCTTAAAATATTTACATTATTTAATTTTGATTAATGTTATACTACACAAATCTTGTTTTTGAATTGTTTGAGCTGAATTTTTTGTTATGACTTATGATGCCTTCTGCACATCAGGAAAAGGAAATTTAAATGTTTTTTGAGCAAGTAATTAATTATTGTGTTGGACAAAATGACATGAAACTGGTTTCTGATGGGGGAAACTACCAGTTTAGCCTGAATTTTCCATTCTACAGGTCATCTGTCGTACAGGCAGATGGAGTCAGTGCGGGAGGTCCTGAAGAGGGTGGGAACATGGGATCTGGTGCGGCTGCACTGTGGTGAGCAGCTGAAAGGAGACTATCAGGGCTGCCAGTATATTGCGCTCAACCGCCAGGAGACGGACAGGCTTGAGTTTTCCAAAGTAAAAACTACTGATTCACTGTGGGCTCTGCTGGGACACGCTCCTCAGGTCAGTCCACTTAACTGTCTCTGGTTCACCTGAATGGACTCAAAAACTGGGCGCTGAATGTAGCGTCAAAGGCTCTGAGTGAAAATGTGGGGTATAAACCAAGTATTAACCAGTAGGTGGCAGTAGTACCTTATAACTGTCTCACTCAATTTTCATGAACATGCCACCAATGCCATGGTTATTTAAAGTAATTTAGGATACATCTTTTATTTCTGAATTTTGTATAAATATCACATTATGTGGCTACAATATTTGGGCTGTTTAGAGTAATTCAAAGAAAGCAAATTTGTATTTTTAGCTCTCTGCAATGAGAAAAATAATAAACAAGCATTGCCCAATTAAATTCCTGGTTCAGTATTTATAGATACAGTTGTCATGATTAATTTTCTGAGAAATACCTATTTAATAATAAAGATAGAGCTGAATAAGGCATTTTTAAAATCCATTTGGCTGCCTTCACTCTTGTGTTCACTGTTAATTTCTATTAACGCTTCAAGTGTCACTTACTACCTCAATGCTTCTGTTTCTTTTATTGAGATAATTAATTCTGGCAGCCTGCAAGCCGTTCATTACGACAGCTCTCTTGTTTTAATTAAAAAACAATACAGTTACACACTCCAAATAAGGATCATTTCAGTATTGTCACATTCTCATATTATTTTGTTTAGCATTTTTAAATCTCATTGCAGGATAATACATTATGTACAACTGAATTAATTCATTTTTAGAGGAAAAAAAAGTTATTTTTTAAAATGTTTTCACTTTTTAAAATTTTTCACTTAACGTCATTCGAAAAATTATTAATATTATTTTATTTTTGCTTGCTATTGGTTCATCAGCCCTACTTGTCAGTTAATTTGCTGAATGAAGTAAATGTTACCACTTCAAGACTAAGGAGTATGACCTCGGCTCGGCATCCATTACCGATTCACACCCACCCTCAGTACCCAAACACTCAGCCTGGGCTTCCCGTACAAGCCCACTCAGGCTTCAGTTTGCACCCCCCACCCCCCAAACACCCAGACTGTATGCACTCTCCCCTCTCGCCTCCAGCTGCTGTGTATTTGATACATGACCCAGCAGTCATTAGACAGTCTCCAGCGAGCTTTTTTCTAGCCCAAGGGGACACACACACACAGCAACAGCAAAATATATTATTTTCAAAGAAATATTTGTAAATGGAGGTACTGTGAGTAGCGCTCTCTTAAAAAGAGAGGATGTGGTAAACAAGCTGCTAATGTGTTTGTTTTTACAAAACCAAGTGTTAGAGTCTAGTAATTCAATCTTAATGCTACAGAAAAAGTAGATTTAATTTCTCCATATATTTGGTCAATAAACTGAAACTTTTTGTCTCAGTGCCCATGTCACCTATTCTGTCTGTAAAAAAAAAAGGCACTTTGCTCATGTGCAGCAGCTGCAAGGGAAAGCTGGGGGGTGGCACAGAAACCTAATAGCTCCCCCAGGCATATTTTCAGGGCTTAGAAATAATGCATACTTTTGATTTGTTACTTGTAAACACACAGGCTAAAAGATGTGTGATACGACCTATGGTTCCACTATGGCATCTGTTTGCTTGTAAGAGGTGGCATCGGATGCATTTACGAAGCCACCGTTTATGAAGGCACTAGGTGTGTTTTTTTTGTGAGCTAAGGCAATTACTCTGTAGCGAATGGGATGTCTGCATGCCCCAAAGTGGAGAGTGATTGAGTAGAGTGGATGTAATTTATTAATTATGGTCTATATTCTTAGACCACGGTTCTGGCTTCATTCAATTTGTATGGATTGAGGGGTAATTACAGTCTGTGTGTGTGTGTGTGTGTGTGTGTGTGTGTGTGTGTGTGTGTGTTAAGGAGACAGAAAAAGAGCTGAAGGTCTATTTGTGTCATGATTTAAAGTGCAGGTTACTTATGTTGTTCATCTTGATGTCGTCTCCTACTTTGATATTTGATTGTGTCATGTAGCTTAGTGCCAGTTCAAATAATCTTGTTTTTTTAGGAGAAGTCCCTGAATATCAAAAAGCTCCTATTTACATAGCTGAGATTAATTAAGTTCCTTCAATTGTAACTTGACTATACAGCCTTCTCAGCTCATTGATGGAAGTAAATCCACCAGGTAAAAAGCTAGAAAGTCACAACAGCATCTAATCTAATCCAAGCTAACGGTGAAATGTACAAAATAGCCGATCTGGGTTGCCGTAGCTACACCTCGTCTCCCTGACAGACTACAGATTCCTTACAATTGTAGCTTGTTAATTTACTCCACCCTGACATTCCTCTCTGTTTGGCCATCTCCCAGGCTGCACGTGTCGTTGGGCTGTAATGGACAGCCTGGTGCGTGTTGAGCTTTGCACAGAAAAGGCAGAGAGGAGAGGGGAGACATCAACTGCTTTGTGGTGATAATGAATGGAGGCACACAAAAGGCCAGGGGCAGGCTATTTACAAAGCCTGCAAATTCTGCTGCCTTAATAGATCCTATCTGCAGGCACTGTGACTTTTTGGTCCCTTTTTATGTAAGGAAAAAAAGCAGAAGTAAGTAATTTAGAGTAATTTGTACTTATAGATCATTTCTTATAATCATTAGCAAATACTTCTTTTTCTGTGTATCTTGTTACAAAAAGTAAAAAAAAAACATCTGAATGAATATCTTCAAACCCAAGTGCCTTCCCAAAACAAAAGAGATACAAAGGAGACTAAAGATGTTGCACTGAATGTGCATTTTGATTGGAAATTTTAGTTTGTTGCTCGCACAAACTTCACTGATCCTAGGAATTACTGAGTGCAAATTAAATCTGAGAGGATCATTTCTACAGTAAAGTTTTACAGAAAAAGTTTTCCAATGGATTCCATTAAAAAAAGATAGTTGCATTTTACAACATAAATGAAAACTGTGAAGTAACTAAGTAACAGGATGTTCAAATTTCTGTAATTGCCGGATTGCTCTTGAAACACAACTGGAATTGGGAATAATTTGCAGCAGAGTGTGTGTAGGAAGCTGCAGAGGAGAACTAACCATGCAATTACACAAGAGAAGAGTGCTGCAGTCTCACAAGTGTCTGTAATGAACTAGTTAAGACATCAGCACTCATACAGTGGAAGGCAATGATGCATGTGATTAAACTTAGTAAAATAATTCTTTTCCTCTGGAGCACTGACGCTCAGTGAAGAGTCCCATGGAGAGATTCTGCATCTGTCAATCTGAAGATGATTCAATGTGTTTCCTCAAAATTCATATGCCACCATCACAACCAGTCATTTTCTAGGGTCCTTCAAGCACTCCTCTGTTAATTTAGTTAAACATCAGATTCTAGGGTTCATGTTTTACACATAGCTACTTAACACAGGTGGACTTTGAGTAAATTTGAATACATATTTAAAATAAAGCTTCAAGATATTAATATTCATTGGAAAGTCATTTCACTGAATGCAGAAAGAACACAGTTTTCAAGGAGATAAAACTATATATGAATAGTGTTTATTCAGAAAGCAAGAAAATGGAAAATGCATTAGTAGTGTTTGGGGATATTGTTCATATTGGTGTGATATCCCTTTAAAATATCTATTGAACGAGCAAGAGAATGAAAAGACATGTTTAAACAATAATAAAAGAAACTAAAAAGTTTTACAATGTGTTACTTTTCATTCCTCTTGCTTTGAATAGCCGATTTTGTCCATTAAAAAAAATATTATTATTATTTTACGTGAAACATACATTTTTCTTCTTTAATTAAAAATATATATTTTTTAGAATTATCAAATATAAAGTATTTAATTACTTTATTTTGGCCTTTGGGAAACGATTAAGTATGTACCATTTCTTTAACATTTACAGACAAAACAACCAAAAAGAGATAATAGTCCCTAGGCTTATCTATAATAAAAATAATAGCAGTCGCAGACCTGCTGATATGATCACATAACAGCCATAGAAAGCCATTGAAAAAAAACAAAAAAAAAACAAGTGCAATGGCATTGTTGCAGAGCTCAAGGCTGTATCATATTTATTAAGATCGATAGACTTCATTCAGGATTTTCTCATTGAATGATTGTCTATCATCATCACATTTGACATTAAACACTGGTTTTAGTTTTGGATTACAACTTTTGCTTAATCAGTGACTAATATGTTAATTTTATCTCTGTGAGTTTAGTTATTTGTTTTGTGGATGCAAGATATTGCAGAGACGCCCACAGAACAGGCTGTAAAATATGATCAATAGGGATTCATGAATAATGAAGAGGACAGAGTGGAGCAGAGGCACTTAATTACAGCTTCAAAAGCCATTCTTGTTAATTGAGGAGAATTAAGAGTGTGAAGTGGACTGTGCACCGAAATTAGATTTTTTTTTTTTTTTTTTTTTTTTAGTTTGCCTTACTTTTTGTGTTATAGCAGAATCCTGACAGCTGGGAAATGCCACCTGAGGTTATTGGAGCATTTCTGTATTTGAAGTGTATATGCACGGTTTATCTTATGTGCTGCCTTTTTCCTCTGACCACCTGTGAGCATCTTCTTTTAATGTCAAGGCCAATGTGCTATATATCCAGACGATGTGTAGCCGCTGTGTGCAGCAGATACAGTATATAATTGACAGCATTGCCATCTGTTACATTTATGTGAAATTAAGGATAAACTAGTTAACAGACACTTTGGCCCATTGTCTGTTGTTTTGATAATCACCCTTAATAACAGACGGCATCAATATGGTCTTTAAACCTGATTTGGGAGTTAATGGAGTCAGATGGGGGCAGTCAGTGTATGCTCTGGGGGTAATGTTGTTAGAGATGTTCGTAAAGAGAAAATTAAATCAGTCATAGATTGTGCCCTCTCAAGTCAGCCAGACAACCAGACCCATTCAGGAAAAAAAGAGGGGGATTCATATTTTAATCTCTCACAGAAAATGCACTTATGTGGATGGAAATAAAGTCAGAGCTGGCTGACTGGATGTAAATGGTTATTGCCGAGAGTCTAATGGCTTCCTGTTAGCTGAGGCTGGCTGTTTGGAAGCAGCTATTTATTTTTCAGTTCATGGCTTTAGACAAACACAGTTATTGACGTAGAAACTCAAAGTTTAGGCATCTTAATGGACAGCCCACATATGCAGGAAGCAAGTTATGATGTCTGAGTGTTTTATACAAGAAGTATTTGCATGGATACTTCTAATATGTTATTTACTGGACTTCTAAAGCCCTAAAATAATTAGTCAGTTTGTTGAATAGCTAAATGTTTTAGCCTTACCTGCTTATAAATCTCTTAGAGAAAATTACTAACAATCACTGGTTCCGGATTTTCTCTGACTCATTAGTTCACAGACATAAAGTTGTAACAACAAATTACATAAAATACATAGATATTGCATATTTGGGCACATAATGTTGCTGAACATATATACACTGCCTGGCCCAAAAACAAGTTGCCAACTGGATTTAACTAAGCAAATAGGGACAAGCCTCCTGTTGGATAATTACTGCATTGGTGACAAGTTATTTAACCTCAACTGGTGAGTAGCTTCTCATTTCTTAAACAACCATGTGGAAAGACACATCCTGTGATCGTGGAAAAGATGTAAGTCTGAGAAAGGTCAAAGCTTTGACATGCATCAAGCAGAGAAAACATCTAAGAAGACTGCAGGAAGTACTAAAACTGGGATAAGAACAGTCCCAACACATTATTAAAAACTGGAAGCATAATGGGTAACCATTGTCTTCCAGGAAGAAATATGGTCAGAAAAACCTCTTGAATGATGGTAACTGGTCATTTCTTAAATGTTTAGTGAAATCAGATGGTAAACACTGCTATGTTAAATGTTTCTATATGACATGAAACTCAAGGTATTGGGACTGAACAGTTGTGTGTCCTTAAGAAAACCACTAATCAATGAGGCTAACTAGAGAGAAGGGTTTCAACTTGTTAGGAAGCATAAAGATTTGATTCTGAAACAATCCAAGAAGGTTATTCTATTAATAGATTTATTATTCCTTGACGGCACGGCCATATTCCAAGATGACAATGTCAGGATTCATGGGGCTCATACTGTGGTTCAAGGAGCATGAGACATCATTTTCACTCGTGGATTGGCCACCACAGAGTCCAGACCTGAACCGCATTGAGAATCTTTGGGATGTCCTGGAGAAGGCTTTGTTGAGTAGTCGGACTCTCCCTTCATCTTGGTGAAAAATTAATGCAACACTGGATGGAAATAAATTTTGTGACATTGCAGAAGTATAGCAAAACAATGCCATTGTGAATGTGTTTCTTAATTATAGTATGTGACTTTTATTTTTATTTTGGCCAGTCAGTTACTTAGAAGTAGAGCAGCAACTCCAATCTTACACAATGGGCAATAAATCTCAAAGAATACTATAGCTTTATAAAATATACTTCATACTTTATACTTTACTTAATGCTTTCTTGTAAACTTGCAAATTTTACCCATTTCTTTTTTCTTTTCTTTATTGTCCCTATAACCTGACCAGTTAATGTAACACAGGTTCCCATTTTCTCAGCAAGCAGTTGTCCACATACCCCAGACTCAATCTGAGAAATTATGGGAATTTAAGTCATGAATCTGCTGAAAGTAATTATAGAACCATATCGCTCCACTTCCACCAGTAATCTAAAATAAATACTTAAAGTCCCAATGAAGTCAAATCAGCACAGCTTAATCTACAGCTGTGTCTTACTACTGCTACTACTTACTACTACACAACCAACACAGCTAACAATTTTCACTGTAGATATATTTTAATGTTTACTCATCGAGCTGAAAGCTAGATAAAAATAACTAAATTAGACAGAATTATCATATGTTAGTACAATTGGATTTAACCCAGTGCACATTTAAATAATGGACTGAAGATTTGAAAACTCAGATTCAATTCAGAAAATTAAACATTTTCAGGTGAATTAAATTATCGATACACACCTGTCTGTACAAAGTGATTTAGTATATTTATACAATCAGCCAAACCAAGCTGAGATTTTACAAACTGCTTCACAAATCCTTTTTCTATTTCCACGATATTTTGGCTCTACAATAAAGAGCTTTGGTGCAGCAGAGGTGTGTTGCTCGGTGTTCCTCCCCATCTGTGTCTGGTAAGACAGGGCGTACAACAAAGAGCCCGTCGTCTGAAGCTGGTGTGGCGTTACGCTCACTCAGAGTTCACCTGAAACACAGCACCGATGGCTCCAGGTAACAGGCAGTGCTCACTGATTCCCCACTGGGATTCTTTGACTTTATCAGAGGAAAAATCTGAACTTTGTGAATGGCAATACATGCAGGTGGTGACACATCCCTACCCAATTACACAGTTCCTCTCATTAATCACATTTGTCAGACTTGTCAGGCCCTTATTGCTAATAATTACTTTTAAACACACACAGGTAAGCCTACAATGTGTTAGTGATAAATTCATGATGTTTGCTAAGTACGAAATTTCTTAAACTGTCATTACACCAAACTGGCTCTGAATCTGTGCCATAAACATCCCAACAGGAGATCAGTATCAGCGATTTGAAAGGAGATGTTTCTTTTTGGATGAAAAAGGAGCCGTCGTCTTGTGTTTAGGAGGGTAAAAGGTGAAGAGTGAACCAGAGGCAGTTTTTTTTTTTTTTTTTTTTTTTTTTTTTTACCATTTGCAGACAGTAAATAAGAAGAGGGAGTTTGTCTTGTTGAAACGTGAGGAGTGATGTCATTCACATGACTCCAGCGACACTGAAAGTGAGAGGCAGATCATGGTAGACACTGTTAGGTAAACTCTCAGCCCTTTGTGCAACACCCAGCCTTAGCCCCAAGGGTCTTGTCCTCGACATGAAGTGTTACAAACGCACACAGTCGCACAGACACTTGGGCCTGTTTGTGCTTGATGTAGCAATGATTTTAATGCACTTGTTGAAAGTTCACAAGGCAAAGTGAGATATTGTCTTAGTAGCAATTGATCTGTTCATCCTGGTTTGTTGAAGATGGTGCAGCTGTGACAAATTGCATTTCCTCTTATGGGAAATAAATCTGTCTGGAAATCTTATGATTGATTGTTAACTCTGTTAACTCTGTTTTGTTTCTTTAGTTTATATATTTATACTGTTTGAGTATTTTATTCTTTACAGCTATATTTTGATTTTGTGTCAATCTTTGGCTGTTTGTTTCTATGACACTTCCAGAGTCAAGAGTCCTGGTTAAATCAAGATAAAAGAAGTAATATGAAAAGTAATGGATTGAGATTGCTCTTTAAGTAGGTACAGTATCTTAACTTTCAAGCAGTTGCCTCAAGTAGCTGAGAGGACAAGATGCATTGACAGTTCCTATATGCCATTTTTGCTGAGCAACACTTGGCTATTAGGCAATCTAGACACTACACATAAATCCTCTTTTTTAAGTTTATGACAAACATGACTCCATTTTTATCTCCTTTATTTAAGATAATCAAACAAATTTAGTGTTTTAATTATTTAATTTTTTTAATTATATGCTTGATAATTAATAACTGATGGCAAAGATAGCGGGAACATAAACTTCCTCAGACTCAATTAGTATAATTTAGGTGTTCAGATCTTCAAATGCATGACTTCAGCATATAATGGTTTTTCCTCTTTCTGTTGAGCACTGTCTGTGCCTCTGCAGTAACACAAGGATGGAATTACTAAACTTCAGTCCCATTAAATTAGTTAATTGCTGATTGCAGGTGATGATGTCTGCCTGCAATTTGTTAGAATAATTCTTCTCTGATGTTTTTGTCTTGGTTTATATGCTTCTGAGCCACCAGCTGTCATGAAGCTATCTTTCCATGCTTTCTAAATTAATAGACACTCGCTGACTCTGAAGTGTCTGATGCTATTGTAAAACAAGCCATGTGGCATTCAGCCAAGGCTGCAATATAAGACACAATTGTTTAGTTTTTTTCATCTTCCTACCCCTTTTAATGCACAGTAATAAGTAAGTAAATGGTGGAAAGATGTGTGTCTGAAATCTCAGTGGCTTTTGTTGTAGATAATTAGGTTAGCAGCAAGAGCGTGCAGGTGCTGAGGGTGTACTGTGTGCTCATGGTGTGTTATCGACTTGCTCATATTCGTAGGCTGTCAGGGGTGTCGCACTTCCCATCAGCCCCAAAGCTCAGCAACCTCTTCACTATTAAAATGATCACTTTCAATAGCAGACAAAGGAAAGAGGGAACATATCTAGTGCAGGGTATTTTCCCCACCTCTAATGCTTATCTGCCTTTTGATGTTGGCGTAATAAAAGGCCTATTGGGCTTCCACAATGACCTGCAAAATGGACAAGGGCCAATATACTGGGCTTTGACTGCCGCTAGCATTAACTAAAAGGCCCAGACATTATGGAGAGCTGGGGATGAAAGTACATGAAAAAAATAATAATTGAAAAATTGCCTAATGCTAAAGTGAAAGAAAATGGAACTGTGAAAAGGCACTGTAATATTCTGTTATCCCCTGTAAATGCAGCCAAACAAGAGATGCAGCGTGGCATTCTTTTTGAAATGGATGTGGTTCAATTACCTGCATGTCTAAATCTAGTTAAGGCTTCCATTGTCGGGTTTAAAATGTAACAGGCAGTTTTGATGTAGTGTTAAAGCGTATTATGCCCTACAACCTACATAAAATCACCAGGGATATGACTCCATTCAAGATGTAGAAGAGAATTAAAGCTCATGCTGAGAACAAGGTTAATTTATTATTTATTCTGTTACAGATTTGTGTTTGAATCACTGTTCTGGCACAGATACTCAATATTACAGCAAGCTGATGGAAAAGGCTCGTTTTTAAATAATTCTTAAGGAGTTTTAATCTTTCATGATTTTTTTTTTCCTACCTTTTAACACATTTGACCAAATTGAAAACTTTTGCCTTATTTATTTATACTGAAAACTATTATGCATATTGATTAATGTCATAGACATTTTAAGAGCCAGAAAATCAACATTTATACAACAATGGGTTTTTCAGCCGTTAGCCAGAAAAAAAAAAAAAGGTAAAGATGTGATTCAGCTTCAAGACATTTGGACTACATACCACACTCAGACTATGTGCACTATCGTGTGAAGGTCCTCCTGGCACCCTATAGACAGCTCTGACATGTTGGAGCATGTACACAGAACCTCTGATGGTATCCTGTGATGTTGGCATCAGGATCCTTTGGGTTCTGAGGATATGAGCCTGTGTGAATCAGGCTTGTCACACCGCATCTTGCAGTTGTTGCATTAGTTTGGGATCTGGCAAATTTTGATGGTCGGTTCAACGGTGCCAAAGTGTGTAGTAGGTGTAAAGGTGATATCTGCATTCCAGGACCCAAGGTTTTCTAGAAGAACAATTCAGTTCATTCATTCTTTATGCTATGATTGTTGATGAAATATTATTTATTTATTTATTTTCTTTTTGTATATAGTTTTCTATTTCATTCGTTCAAAATAAATTCATTCATTTATTGTAAGGAGATGATCAAGTCACTTCACTTGTCAGGGATTTAAGTGTCGTGGCCGATTAGGACTAAGTTAAGGATGTAAATCTTTAAAAATTGCACATTGATTTGACTCTAAATCTAAATTTTATTCAAAACTATTCAAAATTCAGTACAAAAAGCTCTGATTTTAAATTTATGTCCACTGTGTGTTAAAAAAAAAAGAAAAAAAAAAGCTTGAAAACAGTGTGTGTATGTACAACTAGATTTTTTATTTTTTTTTAGAAGGTTATCAAGTTTTAATTATATCGTTATATTGACAAAAAAGAAATACACAAAGGTGTGACATACTTTGGGTCAGTTTACTGAATTATAATGTAAAGGTCCTGACACACCAAACCAGAGGCGCATTGTGTCACTTCATGTCTCCAGCTTCTGCTCATAAATCGGCACTTAAACACACCATATAGACAACATCTACACCAGCTATGACTTCTGATCTGTGCCTAAGCAAGACAATTTACTTTTCAGTGTAGAAAGAAGCCGAAAAACTGCTGTCATTAAAAACATCAACCAAGTCATTTTTGCATAAAGTCAGGCCATTAACAGTTTATAATATCCAACAGATTTTTAGAACAAAAATATTTCTAGTTCTAAAGTGTATTCACTCTGTTTCACAACTTATAAACTTGCATTTAATCTAATTCTTACACATCATGTAGATTGCTTTGTGCATTTGTCAATTTACATCACCAGTCAAGGCAGATGGCTGCCCTTCCTGAGTCTGGTTGTACTTGAAGGCTTCTTCCTGTTACAAAAGTTTCCCTCTTCACTGTCTTCCTTTGGCTCATGCATGTTCAAGACAGGAAACTGAATCAAAGAGAAGATTAGATGCAATCTGTTGGTTTATTTATATAGGCAGTGTTTTATGAATTGGCCTTATATGAACATGTTATAATAAATCATACAGTGGGCTATAATGAATTTCATCTAATTGAATAAAGTTTCTCTTTTCAAAGTAAATTTAGTGAATACTAACTTTTTTTTATTTTTGCTCTACTTTGCAGGTTACAGTTAAAATGTATAAGCGTGGCACTCACAGATGGCTGGGCAAGTCACTGAATGCCACCACCACCATCCCCTCAAACACTTTTGTGATCTTCAGGATCAGCGGTGAGGAAGCAGATGCCAAAATCACTGCAAACACCATTCACAGCATCACACTCAGCAAATAACAAGAGGGTGTGTCTTGGAAGAGGACAGACATCACAACATGGCACTTAAGGGAAAGGAAGCCTTCTGAATAAGTAATGCGCAAATGGAAAAGAATCTTATATTATTATTATTATTTCTGGGCGTTTTTAATGCGGTGTTGACGTTTTTCTGTGTTGTACTAATAGTAGAAATTCAAATTGTGTCTGCTAAGAAGAAAAAAAGGCCCATATGCCAGTTTTCCCAATTCTCTGGTCCTCAGTGGCAACAGTATGATAATGAAGATGGTTTCAGACAATTAGCCTGATTAACTTTCTCTTGTTTTGAATTTCTAGGGCTGGCCCACACTAGCCATTAATTAATCATTATGCATCTGACTGTGTCACACCAGTTCAGGCTACAAGTGTTTAATGTGTTAATTATGGCAGTTAAAAATGGGTTGCTGCTGGCATGACAAGGACCAAGCATGTTACTCCTTTAATGGATTTAATGGGAAGTTATTTGCAGTCTGTTTAGAGAGTGTAACTGTAAGGTGATTTATTAATATGCTCCACTGCTCAGAGATAACATATTCAAGAGTGCACAGGCAGAGCCACCAGCACCATTCATAACAATGTCTGATCCACTTTCCATCAGTTACCAGGCTTACACAGCTGCGCTAACAGCTAGCAATTGTATTTACAGGGCCTGTTAGTGAGCAAAATTAGTTAATTCTATCAAGATATCAGTGCCTTTAGCTAATAAAATTAAATGAGCCCTCTCTGTTGATGGTATCTTTTTGCGTAGCATCTCTATCTGAAACATCATTACACTATACTCAAGCCGTTTAGATCAGTGGTGGTCTTACAAGCAGCACTGTCCTTTTGGCATTGGTTCATGAATATTTTTAAAACCTGTTATTTTGGGAACTAAAGCATCACTCAGGGACTGTTGTCTCCATAGCACTGGACAAATTATATTGATAGTATCAAATTGATAAAAAACATAATTGAAATTACTACAAAACTTACGACTTATTAGCGTATGCAAGTTTTGGTTTAATTTCATGAACCATTATTTGAATGTTTAACTCCTTTTTTTTCTTTCTTTCAAACTTAAAGCACTTTCAAGTCGAAAGCCAACATCAGAGGCATGATTGTTAATTATACTTTTGAGTTGTTAGGTTTATTAGCATGGCCGTGTTTGTTTTTTAATGTGTTTTCATGTTTGTATTCTAGTGATGAAATAAAAAATGTGATTGTTTATACTGTTTGGATTGATGTGAAATCCTCCACGTTTCTTTTTTCCTGCATATCCTAACACACAGCGACACATTCATAGAAGGTCAATATAGCAAACATAATTTTATTTTTGGATAATTGCATGGAAAAAAGTGTTTTCTTTGACTTTACAATGAAAAATTTCCACCCAAAGACTCTTTAGCTTCCATCCCCACCCTGAAGACTGAACAGTGGGGGCGGCTCTGTGTCAGGCCCTGTTGGGGGCTGTGGGGGGTCTGCGGATGGGTTCGCCTTGTGGTGGTGGGGCGGGGCCACTGGTAGTGTCTGGGTTGGTGGGCTTCGGCCCTGGGCCAGGTGGCCGGGCTATCCTGGGGTGCCCTGGCTGCGGGTTCAGGGCCCTGGTGCCTGGGGGTGGCCCCCCTCTCTTGTGGTGGAGGGTTCGGTTGGTGCAGGGGTCTGGGCCTGCCCGGATGTGCTGCCATGGGGTGAGTTGGTGCATGCCCTGGTGTCTGGTTGCTGCCTCGGAGCCCTGGGTATGGCTCGGGGGCAGGAGGGGTGTAGGGGAGTGGGGATCGGCGGATTGCAGAGGGAGGTGCTGGGGTGTGTTAAGGGGATGAGACTAGGAGGTCTGTGTGTGTGTGTGTGTGTGTGCGTGTGTGAGTGGGAGTGTACAAGGATATAAGTGTATATGTGGGGTGGGGAAGGATCACATGCACCTGTGGGGGGAAAAAAAGAAAGACTGAGCCTCATGGATCTAACTAAAGAATTGGTTTAATCCTTTGTCCTGCTTTATCAGTCCCTTACCGAAGGTGTTTTCATCACTTATTCATGGGTCTTCATCAAAATAATGTCATGTTGACATTAAGGGACTCACCTACTGCAGGCTATTCCATGAGACTTCATTCAAAAACTTGGGTTCAATATGCTGTATGATTTGACTTTGTCTTCTGTCTTGTGAAGCTTTGACAAATCAGTTTTGCTACTTTTACCTGAATCTCAGCGGACACTTACTCCATATATTACAAAATGTTTTCTCAATGTTATGGAGGAACTTTGACCCACTCTGCTTTACAATGTTGCTTTAGTTTGTTGAGGTTTGTGAACATGTGTTTATGTACACTTCTCTTAAGGTACCATCACATAATTTCATCAGAGGTCTGAACTTTCACTGGATCATGGTGTGTTTTTTTTCTCTCTGTTTTCATTTTCATCCATTCTGTTGTCTTCTGCTGGTGTGCTTAGGATTATTGTCCTGTTGCATGACGCAGTGCCACCTAAGCTAGAATGCTTTGGTATACAGAGGAATCCATGATCGACAGCAAGGTGCTGAAGTCCTGCAGCTGCAAAACGAAGCCCATTATAGTTCTTGACTATTAGTATGAGCTGTTTGTGCTCCAGATTGAACTACACTTGCTTCTCTATCTTTTACCTTTCCACTTTAGTATTGTACTAACAAAGCCCTCAAATCTTCAGGCCAGCCAACTGGCAAAACATATTCTTTTAGAGGTGACCACATTTGCGGATGATCAGTTAATCAACTGCATTTATTTATTTATTTTTATTTTTTTGCTGTTTTTTTAAACACCTGCACATCTTTTAGTCTTTGTGAAATACATAATGACATGGTGTAATATGCCATGTGTTGTTGTCCATCTGGGGTTGTATTTCCCTAATTTTAAGGCCTTGTAATGACTAGATGATTTTGTTCTAGCACAAACCATAAGAACTTAAAGAGGGCCGCTTTCTTTTCCATGTGACTGTATGTTTGTAAACAGCTTTGTATATAGATACAACTGTACATAGTACTTGACTACTTCCCAAGAGTTATTGATTTCTTCTCATATCTGAGCAGACCTGTAAAGGATTTGTATTAGTGAGCCTCATATATAGTCATTTGTCACCAGTGGGCCACAAGGTTGCTTCAAAGCCTTATTAAGAAGATGGAGAGCATCCATCAACAGCTCACTGTGTTCTTTGAAAGCATGCAGCATGTCTCCAGCATGGTAAAAGACTGGAGATTAAGGATGGATGACTGGACACAGGGACAAAGAAAACCCTGTTGAGCAGCATGGTGGTGACTGGGAGGGGAAGCTGAGCGGAAATGGACATGGAGATCAGACCAGAACACAGTGTGACAAGGTAACAAGGTAAACTGATCCAGGCAGCAATTCCTCTGGAAACTGAATCAATGAGGGTTCTGTTAAAATGAAAATCCTCTTGGATATTGAATTTAAATGAATCCATGGTAGAATAGAATCAGCCATAAATAACACTTGTAGTGCGTGCATATATACGATGTAACCCCTGTTCATCTGTAAGGTTCATGTTTTGTTGGTGAGCAATAAACCTGGGAAACAAAGTGAGAAAGGCTGAAATCTGTAGAGCATGTGTTAAACTCTGACCTCTGACTGTTCAGCACTGTCCACAGAGTTGCAAGGTCAGGTGACCTTTTTGGCTCTTTCTTTGTACTGGATTTGGATATTTTAGAGCAGCTTTTACCCTGAAGGACAGATCTCTTTCAGATGACAATTTCTGGACCAGCTGCTTAGCTTCTCCACAACAACATTGTTTACATGCTAATGCAGGACATAACAGTTTCCGGTCCAAAATCTTTCCTGCACTTCCTTTCTACTATTTGAACACAGATTTCAGCACTGCACAAACTCAACAGTTTGACCCCATCACCCTCCATCTTGTGTGAGTTTGGTACTTGAGCTCGGCTAACTCAAAGGTTCTGACCAGGCCAATGTCAATGCCCTCTTTTTAACATTAATATTTTCCGAGATGCAAACCTATTTCATCTGTTGAGTACTCCAGAAATTGCATTGCACTGAGAGTCTAATCCCATGGTAAAAAGCTATATTTACTTAAAGAGCGGGAACAGGGACTCTTACAGAGCATGAGCATAAACCGAACCTCAAAATGTTCCTAACTACCTGTGATTTTACATTCAGCAGTTAATTCTAAACCTTATTTTGTATATTATCTACTTGCAAAAATGCTTTTCTAAATAGAAGCCCAAATTTTGAAAACACACATTTTATGGCTTTAATCTGGGATTTTGCACGTGCATCCCACTGACTGCATTTGAACAGGTTTTTAAAACATTCACCAGAGATTTTCACCTTCAAAAAATAACAAATTATTGACCTGTGATCTGAGTTAAAAGCCGAAATGCTGACTTAGCTCAGGTTTAATATTTTCTAAGGAAAAGTGCCCATTCAAACAAAGAAACAAACAAAACCAAAAGCAAGTAAGTAATTTAATTTATATAAAGGGTAAAGTTCTACATATTAATATCACACTGTATAAATATTCTATTACAAATAAGATAAATTTTGCAGCATCGCTTAACTAAATATTAGAATAGAAATGTACTTTAAGAATCTAAAGTAAAAATACTCTTTCCAGACGAAATATGTGACATTGGCATATTATTAGTACTTTGTTACTTTAGATTTATTACCAAGTCATTAACTAATATTTTAATACTAATATAAGCAGCATTTTGTTTTTGTAGGTAGTTTAAGTGAAACTAATTGAACGTATACAAAATTTTAATGAGCTCCACTTCAAATTCCATCATAAGCTAAATAAAAGATTTTTTTTATTTTGTTTAATTTTTCCTACTATCCAGGTTTTTTCAAAATATTTGTGCATAATCTTTATAAATTACTTCATAACTGAAGCAATCACATAGACATAGTATTGTTTCCCTTTAAATGCGGAGAATACACAGAAAGTGTAAAAAAAAAAAGATCATTGAGTAAAAGTCAAACAGGTACTTCAGTAAATTTTTTTTTTTTTTACCCTGTATCTCATGGAGACAAAGTCTCATTTACAAGAGAGACCTGTTTTATATCTGAGTAACTGTACTTAGTTAAATTCCACTACAAACAGCTCCTAGCAAGAGTCAAGACAGCAGGACTTCTGCCTCCTCTTCCAGTGCAAAAGTATGTTTTATTACTGAACATCACTTTTTGTCCAATCATCCACCTGACTGTTTCTCTTGAGCCTGCTGTTAATTTTTTTTCTTCTGTGATGATTTATGTTTGGCTTTTGTGGGTGTAAATCCAACTTTCTTGATTCAGTTTGGTCTATAAGCATTTATATATATATATATAATATATATTATATAAATGCTTATAGGCATATTCTTTTGAGCTTCCTTAGATGACCCATAAATGTTTCCCTTTTACAACCTAGCTATTTTGTTTGTATTTGCTCCTAATTTTAGACATTTTTTGCCACACCCTAAGATAAATTACCTTCTTGAAGAAGTTTTCCAATCCTTTCTACATGTTTGAACTCACAGTTCTTTAGCTGGGGATATGTTTTCCTGCCAATCAGCTAGGTTTTTTTTTATTGCAAATTCCATGAAGATTCCATTTTTTTCCCCTCACAGTTGAGTGATTTTTCTATTATTGATCTAAAAAACATTAACAAATAAAATAGCAAGCAATTTGCAATGACTTAAAAAAAAAACAACAACAACAACGACAACTTTATAGACATGTTTTATAAATGGCTGCAGGGTAGATGATTGGCAACCAGGGTGTACCTCGCCTAATGGCGGCTAGCATACACTCCAGCCCCTGCACACTGAAGTAGATTAGAAAATGTATGAATATGTGTAATAAATGTTTTGTAAAGCCAGAATGTTCAGATATTAAATAAATTGTTTCATGCCATATCTGTGTTCTATTAGCTTTTTTTTTTAAATAAAAAAGCAGAATGAACATCCTCCAAGTGTGGCAATTCCTTCATTTTTGCCAGGGTTATATGATGTAACTTAGCCTTTTCTTTTTTTATTTCATACTACAGAATTACAACACTTCTGTTCACCTTTTAGATAATAAGAGTCCCTAATCAGGCAGTCAGGACTCCTGATGGGTTGAAAAATGTTTTGTGAATTTAGAACAAAATTCTATTAGTCATAATAAAAGAAAAAAAAAAACGTAAACAATTCCAAAGAAAAATCACCTATAAATTAAACTGCTCATGTTACACAACCATGTTTAAACAGGATACAAGCTGAAACATTTGAGAGCTACTACCAAACAAGATTATAAATTTGTAAAAGCTAAGGGACATGAAATATGAAGTAATATTGAATACATATGCAGTAGATGAATTGTAAAAGCAAATAGTAGTTAAGCAGTTATATTTAACCCATTAAGACCTGTTAAAACATATGAGTACAGCAGTTCCATTTTCAGAGGACGCCTCAGCTCTTAATGGGTTAATACAGAACTCATATGTGAGAGGGTTAAGAGAGCTCATAAGAATAATGGACCAATGAAACACAGTCAAAAATCTCTGAATGCATTTTACAACAGGATAAAGTGTAATCGTGGCAAAAATACAACTACATGCTACATTCTGCAGGCTTTTATACAACCACTAGAATGTGATGATGAAAGGAGACAAGCCATCTCTTTTATGCCCACCGACCTCTGTTCTGTAACCACTACAGTACTGAACAGCAGTGAAGCTCTCAGTGTGAAAGCAGCAGGATTTAGAAGAGTTTAAATGTTTTCCCACCTTTGCAAATATTCAAAATTAAGTGTCATCAAGACTCAATTAAATGTTCTATTAGATTTTCATACATTTCAGTTTGAAAAAAAAAGCTACTATTGTGCATCCAATAAATAAATAAATGGGCACATGAGTAACTACAGGCTGCAGAAATTAGCCAGGTTGTGAAACAACCCTCAAAGGCACTGCATTTGTAAAAACCTGCAGAACAACAAAAGACATACAGGAGTGAATGAAATGAAGCTTTCTTGCCAATTACTGTTGCGAATGTGGCCACGGTGAGGCTGTCTGTGCTTCACACAAGCAGTCTTTTCTCCTCTCATCCCTGGCTATTGAGAGGGATACATTAGCCGGGCGGGATGGATGTATAGTGGATAGGGAGCAGAGCAGAGAGTTCGCAGTCATACAGCTCACTTCACGCCTGGTGTTTCAGACCTCTCTCATGATTTCACTTACCATGCTCACACACGGTGTCATTTTTTTTTACCACACAATGTGCTGTTTCATTTTTTGAAGAAACACAAAAATCCATAAGAGAAAACTATCACTTTTATCTATCAAATATAAATCAAATATAAATTTATGTGTGGTTTCTTATTGTGCAGATTTACATCTACTTTTTAGACTGTCTATTCGAGTTATGGGGCCTAGTTTTATAGCCACTACTCATTTTCAGATCTGTTCTCTTATTACAGTAATTTTAAATGACAACTAAACCAATCTGCAAATGCTTGCTGCATTGCATCATTCATGTCACCTTCATGCTTTTCAACCACCTCAGTGAAAGCTCAGGTCTTAATTTTATTTACAATCCCAGCAGAGTCTGCAGGGTTGCAGTCATGTGCACGTAAATACCAGGTTAATGCTGCAAATAACAACATCCATCATGCTGTTTTATTAGCACTGTCCTCTGACCTGTTCCACATAATGTTGTGAAATGTGTCAGGTGCCAGATTATTGGGAAGCATGATGATCAATATATAACTAAGAGAGTGCTACATGTGAGGCTGCTGGCAGAGCTGCAGAATAAAGCTCCATCCAGCATTCTGCTGCCTGTCACAAAACTGAAAAACAAATGGACTTGCCCAAGGCAAGAACCGTCAATAATAATATAATGTGTGGACAATGATGAATTAGTACCAGACTTCTCAGTGCCTTGGCACAGTTCATACAGAAACATTATTACACGAGTGAATTGATCTCTGCATCCACATTACTTTCCCTAATCTGTATCTGAGTCAATGGGCACAACACTTTTTCACTTTACTGAATTCAGAATAGTTAATAATGCCCAATAATCAAAAGCTGTTTATGAAAGTAGCTCCTTTTTGTGTCATTGATTTGCTCCATAATGCACCACAATCACTGATCACCCAGACAGAATGCACTTAGGAAATGACAAATGTATTTTATATTCAATAACATAGACTTTTCATTGCTTAGTCACAGATTGAAGTTCAAACACATGGTAAAAAAAAAAAAAAGTGCATTTCCAAATCTATAACAAGGGCAATGAAAACCATTATAAAATTAGTTGTTGCTGCTTTATCCAAAAAATAGTGGCAATTTTTTCCTATAACCTACCTATTTAGGACTTTGAGGGTAAATGCATTATCAGAGGGTTGTATTGTTATATGCCTACTTACCTTTTGTTTGAATATACTTCAATCATTCACCACAGCCTTTGAATATACTTTTTGGGTTTTAATTATAAGTAATTCACTAGTCCACTTTTCAGTCTACATTCTAAAGCTCTCAGACAATATAGTCAACTATATAAACCATGGATTCATCTTATACTAAGCAATATTACTCAACACATAGAAAGTCAATAGCAGAAAACAGCTCTAAGCTGCTTTGTTCTAGCAGTTGTGTTACTTAAAACTCATGAGATCCTTGTGGCCCACAACTCTTACCACAATAGCTTTGGTGTTAATGTTCCTCTGTGCTGACTACCTTCATAAGATCATAGTGTCTTGACCTAAAACCTAGAGGTCACAGAGCAAATTACAAAAAGACAACAATGACTTTGTTTTGTTGTGGTGCAGAAATGTGAGAAATACACAAACAGCAAATAAAGACTGACAGTGAGACGGAAGTGGGCTATATTGATCTGTTCATGTAGCTGTGCCATCCACTGTGTCTTGTAACTACATCACCTTTGGCATTAGTACATTGAATGCACAAGTTTATCCATCTTCTCTTTTTTTTTCTAGAGTGCAACAATGTGACACCAACACTTAATTGGATGATAATGACTGACTTGAACTGTTATTCTTCAGAGGATTTTGCAAATAACATCTATTAAGGCAAGTTGAAATAGATACAAGCAGTCAGTTAAATCGTGCCTGCAGTGATTCAGAGGCGCTGGGGAAACCTGAGCCTCAAAGATGAGGTGCATTAGTTCTGCTAAGCTAACCGTGAATGCTAATTGCAGGAAGGACAAACTGTAACCCGTGCCCTGTGGCCATGAACCCATTAAACAGCACAGGTTGTTTCATAGGCACACAGAGCGTACAAAGAGGCCAGCCTCAAAAGGCCTGCAATCTGATTTCAGTTTAAATAGGGATAACAACACATTATTTTTAAAGTCTCCCCTGGGATGTGCATTCCCTTTATTTTTGGACACTTTGAAAAACTGCCTGTCACTCTGAAGCTGACCACAAAGTCATTATTACAATGCAACAGGTTCTATGTTTCACTTGAAATATGCTGTGTGATATGCTGAAGTTTCTAAAGGAAATGGATCGGTTATGTCTAAAAGCTTGTAGTTTCATCCCTTGAGGAAATTGACAACCCAGGCTTGATACAATACAAGCCCAATACATGGGAAAGGTGTCCATCAACAATAGACATCATCCATTTCACTGGCAAAATCTAAAACATTTAATTAAAACATAACCTTAATATCTAGTTTACATCTAGATTAGTTAGTCTGGAGGAAGGCATTATATCTAAACCAGATTTAATGGTAATAAATCTAAAGTTTTGGAGACTTCTGTTAAACCACAAATGTGAAATGTATAGTGTGATTAGCTCAAATGCCAAAGAACAATCAAAGTTAAAGCATTTATCCTCTGGGAGCCATAAATGTCCTAACAAAATTGAATCAAAAGCTGCATGAGAAAAACACTGAACAGTCAACAAACCAAAGACCTCCATTTTTAGATTTTATTTTGCTCAGCCTTTGCAGTGGGCTCGATGTTGTGAGACCTCCTAGCTAAGTAACACACTAAAAAGTACAGATTTCCCTCTAACACCATTACATTTCCTCGATTCCAGATAATGATTATCATGCAGACATTGTCAACAATGTCATTTTACACTTAAAGCACATACTTTCACTCATTCAAAGTACAAAATTAAAAGAGTAATTTCCTGGTCCAAATCCATTGTCATTTATGTTTTATACAAGTGCCCTAATAGCATGGAAAATATGGATAAGGCCACTCGGCTACTTAAGACTCATATTCCAGAACAATAAGAAATAATATATCAAGTCATGCAGAGGAATATTTTGTTTGTAAAAACAAATACATTTCTCTTTTCAGATGAATAGTAACTGAGGCTATTAACCATCTACATGGAGGGGTTGGTTTAAATTCATTACACCTAAAACATAAATGATTTTTTTATAAACACACTATACTTTGGCTTAAAAAATGTTGAATGTAGATTTTGACATTGGGCTTTTTAAAGAGTTTGAAATACAATATTCTTTTCTTAGATTGTATTGATAATCCATATTATGTATTTATTGTATACATACTGTAGGTTACAGCCTATTTTTTGGTTTGCCTTTTTAATGAATGCTGTTTAACTTACTTACTACTGTGGTTTTCTATTTTAAAATGTCCTTTGTCTGAGAATAAATCTGCAAATTGTTTATTACCTTCATTCATCCAAATAATCAAAAGTTGTTTTGAGTATTTTTAGATCATATTTCTACATGTTTATCCAAATTAAGCATAATGCACATTCTTTTATTTACAGAATACAGTAAAGGATTAAATGAATCTGGCTTGATGATTCTACAGGCCTGACTTGAAACACTCACTCCCAACATTTCTTTTATAGAATAATTCATTTCCATCACTGTGACCCTCTTCTCATGCCCAGAGATTTTTTATTTACTATAGTCCAGCTCCTGGGTTAGCACCCCCTTCCCTGCCTGTTTGACGGATCTGGACAGAGATGGATGGCTGCAAGCGTGACACCTAGCAGTGGGTTACATGGCCTTGAGCTTTATCGTCTAATTATGCTCTAATGTAACTACAAGGCTCTTGAGAAGATGTTGTCTTGCCCACCAAAGCTCTTTAAAAGCCTCCCTGGGGCAGGGGCAGCTTGGAGTGAGGTGCTGTGGCAGGCCACAGCCATGTCCAAGTGAAAGGGTCAGGTTTCTGTTCCCCTGTTTGGATGTACTGGAAAGAGCATTTAGTGAGGACAAGACCAAGATCTTCACTTCAGCCCAGTTTGGGGGCTGTTATGTATAAATTGAAGATGTTCAACTTCGTGCAACCACCTTCCCTGAAAGGAGAATATGAGGTTTTGAATATGAGGGGCAAAACATATGACTAATATATTTAGATCAAATTAATGAATTGTACAAGAAATCTTTAGCAGTTTATGAATTTATGTGTAAAACAAAGACAGCCATTGTAGTTGGGATGCCTTCATAGTGTGGAAAACTGTTACTCCTATTCTTTCAAAAATTAAGAAAAAAATAGTTTCTTTATACTTTATGAGATCGTAAATACACATTGTTAAAGGGAGAAGAAGCTACTTTACAGCATTGTGTTAATTTTAACACGTAGTAATGAAATACGGACAAACCAGTGCTGTCAATATTTTCCTGACACATCATGTGATTTCCTCATTTCTCTGCAGCACATAAAAAAACAGTATCATCAGCTTCATAAATTGAAAAGTGGTCTTGAGAGATAAGGTGTCTGGTTGAAGGTCATCCATGCTCTCTTGAGTGAACATAAGAGCCTTTTGTGGTTGGGTTAAATGCACCTGACAGGCTGTTGCAGCACAATCACCCATTTTAATTGTCATGTAATGGTTTCATGTTGAGCCAAAGTGTCTGCAACACTTCAATGGTTGGAAACCAGAGCTCAGTCACACAACCACAGATGTGGTTATCTGGGTGTTAGCTACAGGAGCAAAAAGCCCTGGAGAAAACCCTTTGGAAACAGGGTTGGAGAAAGATGCTAATACTTGCAACATAGTTATCAGCAGCAATTATTTTAATGAACTCATACTTAAAAGTGCTGAATAATAGGGGACAACAGTTGTAGCTCTTTGCAAACTGAATAGAAAATACTAATAACTCTAATGCACCTGTCAAAGTACCTGCTAAATGACCTTTTCCTGTGAAACTGTTCTACAACCAGTTTATTGCAAAGAACTAAAAGTTCAAAAAGTTCTTAAGAGTCAAAGATGGCCGGAAACAACATAATTCGCTCATGCCCCAACAATAAACCCCTAGTCATCTTCTGTCTGCCTCATTGGTAGTAATTATGTCCTAAAATGAATGTATTTTATATTAAGCTGCTGTCAGAATACGTCAAAGCCAGACTCATTATCAACAATCATGGGAATTAGGTATATAATTTCACTCAGCCAAACTAATCATTTCCAGGATGCTGCAGACGCAGATAGAGCCATTAGAAGAAGAAAAAAAAGGGGCCCCTAAATAGAATAACCAACATATATGTTCTGTGCTGCTTTAGCTAAAGGACTTCAAAAGCTGCTTTGGCTGTCATTGAAAATCTGAATAAAAAAAATTTTAAAAAAAAGGAAAAATCTTATTTCTTTGACCTGTGTTCATTGCTCCTATTCATACAAAACCAAACACTGGCTTTCACTGCAAAGGCTAAGGCTGCATGCTACTAATGTAACAAATTGCATAACTGATTTAAATAATTCTTTAAAAAACACTTTAAGCCTTGATGAGCAAGTCTGAATACTCACTATTACAGCTATATTAATATAGAGATATAAAAATGACCCTCAAGAGTTGTGCTTCAGTGTGAACTTTATATTTACCCTTGTCTGCAAACAGGTTATCTATTTTACTAGTTTTCTACTAGCTTCCCCAGTGAAATAGCAGTACGTAGTTTAGACCACAGAGCTCTGATGTCAATCAGCACAGGTCACTGTCTGGGGGCAAGTGGAGCCCTCAGCAAGGCCAGTGGCTCATCACTTTCCCTCAACACATCATCAAGAGAACAACCTTTTCAGCTCAAGACACATTCCTAGCATTTCTCGTGTTGCTGTTCTTGCAGGTTGTACATGTGACAAATGATAAAAGGATAAAAAGACTTCATATTACTGGTCAAAGTTTAAGGAAAGATTTTTAATGTCCTTGAGTGTCAAACTGAGCCATCTGACAGTAATAAGACTAATCAAATGACAGGTAAAGTGTCATGACTCCAAAAAGACTGAGCCACGGGGTATTCTAATCAGTTTTGCTCAAGAAAGTACAAGACAGTACAATGAAATATTTAACAGGAGTCAGAAAGGAAAACAATATATATAATGTACAAGTAAAAACTAAGTAATGAAACAGAATGAAATGGAAAGAAGATGGAAAATGTACACAGGATGCCAGCAGATAATCCTGACGTGACGGTGCGTCATGCGTAGAAAACCATCCCACCGAGCATTTAGGTAGACCTGTAACCATGAAAGTAGAGTCAATCAATTTCAGAAATCCCTGCATAAATACAGTACAAGTGGCATCTAATTTTGAGGCTACTGCTTTTCTTGCTAATGAAGCATTAGTGTGAACTGGCTGATCAATCTTTTTGTAGGTTAGTTCTAATCCTTTTTGAATGGAAGCTGATTGCTATTGAAGTGAAATGAAAAATACTAAAGACTGACTATATGACCCCCACCAGAGCTAATTTTCCATTTCTGTTTTCACTCAGTTGTATGGAGAGTTAGGTGAAACTCACATTAATGTTCTATTTCCACAATTTAACCACAATAGAAATGACAAAGTCACAGAGTTGACTGATAATCGATGTGGAAATGTCATCATTATTTACAACTTTTTGTTTAGGAAGCCCAAAAGGTAAGCACCTGTGTAAATTTTACATTTATTTTTGGGTCAAAGCTTCCAATGCTAAGGCATGTGATTGCTCTAAAGCCCTTGTACTTTTTTAATTAAGCATTGTAAAGCTGAGGATGATGGTAATTCAAGTACAAGCAGATGCAGAAAAATAGAATTGGCTTTAGGTGCATTGAATTTTACAGCAGGTTTCTGATTGTACGGTACTGAATGTATATTTACAAAAGCCAAAGAGAAACCAGAGAGCATTTTCAAGGTCTCATCTGTCTATCTTTCAGCTGTCGGATATTGAAAAGTGGGATTGTGAAAGATACAGATCAGCATATGCTGCAGCTGGACGTGCTCTTTGCTCACAGGAATGCTCACAGATTTCAGTGGGCATTAAAGTGCTTTACTGTGCAGTGCCGATCACAAAAGAGGAGAAAACGACTCACTTGGGCTTTGTCTCGGCATCGGTGACTTGGCGGATGAATATGGCATCCTCCGGGTGGCTGATGTCTCCTTTCTCATTCATGTAGGAGGAAGCGATAGCAAGCATGGTGCCGTCATTACTGAAAGCCAGCGATGCAATGCTGGTTGGGTACCGGTGGAACTGGCACAGGCGCTTTTTGTTGAACGGATCCCAGATGTTCACAAATCCATCCGAGCCACCTGGCAAAAGGAAAAGCTCATGATTAACCTCAAATGTTAGTTTTAGAAAATTGCTTTAGTGCAAATATAAACTACATTTATAAAGAAACAAAAGTTTACTTTTCTCTTGTAGAAAAAAGTCGGCTGTACCTGTGGCAAAGGTGTTGTGAACACTGTGAAAGGAGATGGCATTAACAGGGTAGACTTGCTCAATTCCATCCTCCTTCAGCCTATGGCACTTGAAGGCATATTTCTTTTTCTGAACCTCCTGGCTTGGGTCCAAGTACTCCACAGCTACACGACCCTCAATTGAACTCAAGACGTAGCCCTAAAGCCACAACACAAGGTTAATATGGGGAACATAGGAGATTAATGTCAAATTCCTCACATTACAAATTTGTATCTGTAACACAAATCTATTAGGATTAAAATATCTCTGAAGCTTTAATGCAGTCAGTGTCTTATATTTGATTCTCAGTTTACCTGTTTGTTAGGGAAGGCTCTAATGCAGCGAGTCTGATACTTTAGACTGGACTCTCTTCTTTGCTGTACGTATCCCATGTTTCTCAAATCCCACACTAGGACTCGTCTCCCTGCTGTGCCAACAATTAGCCTATCTCCAGCCACAGAGA
Source organism: Melanotaenia boesemani (assembly GCF_017639745.1). Lineage (NCBI taxonomy): Eukaryota > Metazoa > Chordata > Actinopteri > Atheriniformes > Melanotaeniidae > Melanotaenia > Melanotaenia boesemani. The sequence goes on from NC_055702.1 coordinate 11,160,780, forward strand.
GGGTGTACACCTTTTGTAAAAGACAGAGGATATATGTAGGTAGTAAATTAATAGAATTGAAGTATTACAAATTGCATAGACAACTTGCTGCATATGAGATGGCATGTTTTATTCAGTATATACATATTTTTTCCACATAGGCTCATATTCTTCTTTATTTTATCATTAAAACCTCAAATAGATAAATCAAGTCAAAAATTGTAATGTTACCTAAACATAATCTTTAAAAAAATTCTGACATGATACCTGGAACAAAAGCATAGAGCACAACTAAAAAGTTGTAGAATTATGTTTTCATTTATTCTTGCCCATTTACAGCAAATCATTGCATATTTTAACACAAGCTTTTCTAACTTGACTGAATTGTTTTGGATTATTTAAAAAATAACTTTCTAACTAGCAATATTTAAGTATTGCAGTTTTGATACCTTTTCAGGCTGTGTAAAGGTGCCAGCATTGCAGGGTGTCCGTGGATCCCACAGTCGAACTGATCTGTCCCAACTACCTGTTACCATGACATTAACCTCTGGGCAGTACTCCACACAACGAATGGGTGCATCATGTGTTCCGACTATTGTATCTATTGAAAGAGAATAAAACATTATACATTAAACTGATATTTGATAAATATTTATTGTAGATTAAAATGTCAACACATCATCTGAGGAGGTTCAAGACATACCTTGGTCTGTGTTCAAATCATGAGTTTTTAATTGTGCATCTAAACCTCCACTCCAAGAATGTGTTGGATCCTACAAATAAAATGAAAAATCATTTCTGCACCTGACTTAAACTATGCCATGGCAAACCGGTATGTAAACAAGCAATCTATGATGACCCACATAAAAAGCGCAGTCAAGAACTGGAGCTGTATGCTGATACTTCATCCGCATGGTGTTGCCTCCAACATCAAAGAGACGAACCGTACAGTCCCAAGAAGAAACCAAAAGGAACTGGGCTGTGCTAGGGCTGAATTTGACAGCCGAGATGCCATCCTCTGGTCCCTGATTCAGCTTGTATTCGTTTGAGCCTGTCATCTGTAAAAGGAGAAAATAATCTTTACATATGATTTTCAGATTTAGTAAGCCTCCCAAGTAGAAACATCACAGATAATAATTAACCAGGTCTCAATTGTTCAAGCTGACTGCAGTCATTTTACAAAATTGCCTGCATACATTGATCAGTGTAAAATCAGCTGGGTCAAACATGTAATGTAGTGGTTCCCAAATTGTGGTCCCCAAGAGCACAGAGGGGGTCCCCGAGGCTTTGACTGTTCAGAGCCAGTATGATTTAAATTAAGGCCATATCCACACAAAGAGTTGAGATGTATTATCTTTATGTATTATTATTTAAGTTTATTATCATTTCTGTATTTTATTCACATGGAACCAGTGGTTTGGGAGCCGAAAAACACTAACTTTGCACCATTTAATTAACAAGACATATCTGAGAAATCCCAGAGTGCAGATTTTTATAAGCAAAAAATAAAAGTAAGGCTTTATGTTGAAAATTGCCTTGACCTTAATGCATCGTTTACGGCGAAAAGTGGCTAATGAAAGCATAAAACCAAGCATGGATACGTATTGGATTTGCTGCAAGGGCTGGTTGAGCAGTTAATTCGTTTTTATACATTTGCAATCATATAACCTCTCATTTCACACAGACTACAAAACTTGTTCGTTATATTTGTAATTTACACCAAGCCCACTTGTAGTTCAACCAATACATGCTAACGCTAGCATGGAACGCTTTGGGTAGCAGCTAAAAGCCTTGAAAATAACCATTTAATTGTACTTACCGCTTCAATTTGGTGTCGTTAAGTTGCGACTCAACGTTTTAACTCACTGGATAATTTATTTTTATTCGCTTTAAATTATAAAACATACGACGTGGAAAATGCTAGTAGGCATCGGGGGTGCGTGTAGCTAGCCACATAGCATGTAGCACTGTGAGAGGAGCCGATTGTAGAGTAGATGCTGATTGGCGGAAACAAAAATTCATATTCGCGCCTGCGATTTCATTGGTTAATTTTAACCTAACGTAAAGTTCCGTTGTCTCAACACAGATCACGTGATAGAGGTCCGTTTGCTCATTATTTCTTTCTCGCATGCGCTCTAATATGGGAAGGTAAGTGAATTTCTCTAATGTCAGATGCGTTGATTGATAGTGAAAAATCTCATGTAATGTAAATAAACAAAGTATGTATAGTGAAAATAGTTATAACAAATGGTATAACCAAAATAGTGTTTTATGAGAAGATTTGATATGCGCAAAAGTTTTGCGTCGGATTAATAGAGTCTATCCGGAATGTTCATTAAAGGCCTCATTAAAGCGTTAAAAGTCCGTGACAGGTGTGTGTAAAACCTATTTGAATCTACTTCCAGGACACGAACGAAATAGGTAAAAAAAAAAATCAGCCCTCTCAAACCTAGATATTAATATGGTTAAACTACAACAATTAAGCATTTAGCAATTCCCCTTTGGTAATGAAGTAGTTTTTATTTAGACTAATTTATTTTTCTTTCAATTCATTCCTTTGAATTAGTCTTGCAATTGTGTGTTTTTATGTCAGATCTTATTAGATCTTTTTTTCATTATGGCCAACTATTTTCTACACAATTTTCATTATAACTTAGTTTAAAAAAATACACCATGAAAACAAAAAATAAAATTAAGACCCAGATGTTGATTAATAATCAAACAATAAGTTAATCAAGGGCTGCACGGTGGTGTGGTGCTTAGCATATTCTCCCCGCGTGGGTTCTCTCTTCCGGCTTCCTCCCACCGTCCGAAGACATGCATGTTAGGTTAATTGATGACTCAAAATTCTCCCTAGGAGTGAGTGTGGGTGGGAACGGTTGTTTGTCCCCTATGTGTTGGCCCTGCGTTGGACTGGTGAACTGTCCAGGGTGTACCTGTTAATGCTGGGATAGGCTCCAGCTTACCCGCGACCCTTAATGGACTTAGCGGTATAGAGAACGAATGAATGAATAAGTTAATCAAATATAGAAATGTATATAGACATAAGTAATCGAACTTAAAATTATGTTAGTAATCGGTTATTTCTGTTCAAAGGCTAGGGTAAAATTATTAACCCCGTTTGAATTTTCAGAATGACTATTGAGTCCGTACTGATAACAAGCTACAATTATACAACACAGAGATTACTGTGAGATTACTAAACTAAAGCAATCCTGGATTAGACGACTCCATCAAAGAAAAATCTGAAGTTTATCTTTTGGAAAGAATATTTACTGTGTAAGACTATATATATATATATATGTACAGAATTTCAATACAAATACCAGAAGAAAACATACACAGAAAAAGATGCTATTTTTTGGCTGTATAATGGCTTTAACAATTACCTGTATTACCTTCAGCTTTGCTTTAACGATCAAATGATTGTCGTCACCATTTTAAAATAAGAAATGTCTTTTTAACTGAGCTATAGTTGAAAAAGGCTGGTAGCCTAATGTGAAGCCAATAGTATTGCACAAATCTGAAAATATCAAAATATTAAATTCCACATTTCCAGGTATACAAACACTGACACAAATCTGTACATATATTTTGCCAGCCGTGTTTGAAACAAGTTCTTTTTGCCATGTGAATACATAAAAATATATGTACTTTTTTAAATTCATCGTTATAATGGCAATAATGAACAACTTTTTTGTTGTCCCTCTGCAATACTTCTTACATCAAAAGGGACTTGGTCTTGCAGGAACACTTCAACAGAATAAAACAAAGTTTAGCTTAATAATAATAATAATAATAATAATAATAATAATAATAACAATAACACCTAACATTTTTTCCATTGAATCTACAAAATATACAAAATTTGATTCTGCGTTGCTCTCATTTAAAAACATATGTACATTACATAACATCACAGTTCTCACACTGGCCTCAGGAGTGGGACTGGGTGGGAATAGTACATGTGGTGGGGAAAAGCCAGTAGTGACTGGCTGCTCTGCGTGTTTGTGGCGGGGCCCCCGCTCGTTTCTGAGGCCCCGCTCTCGTGGTAAAGTATTGGGACTCGCACAATCCTCTGAGCTGCCGCATGGCTCATATTGGCCGCCTCCAGCTCCGCAGCCAGCTGCCTTTTCCACTTATTCCTCCGGTTCTGGAACCAGATTTTCACCTGCGTCTCGGTCAGGTGCAGCGATGCAGCTAGGCCTGCCCTCTCCGAGCTGCTCAGGTAACGCTTGATGTCGAAAGTGGACTCCAGCTGGAAGACCTGACTCCTGGAGAACACCGTGCGCGTCTTTTTCTTCCGACAGGGCTTCTTGTCGGAGTCTAGTTCGTCGGTCTTTCTCCTCCAGTCGTCCTCTTGGTCTGGTTCTTTCTTTGGCTCTTCCGCGTCACTTTCATCTAGAGCGATGTCGTCGTCGGCGCTTTCCTCTTTGGCATCTTGGTCGCCTTTTTGAAGATCCGGGGAGCGCCTGTCCGGTGCTGGTGATGCTTTCTCAGATCCTGCAAGATAAAAATAATAATTTTAATACACTGAGCAATGAAACAAACTATTTGTGTTTTTAATCAGTTTAAATTGTCTTTAATTCAGTCGAAATATAACCAATTTTATTTATATCTTTTTTTTAAATAATAAATACTTTTAAAGAGACAGAAGTAGTAGCTACTGGTGGTGTCTCTTACTAACATGAAATAACTTAATGCTGTAAGGCCTCTCCCACTTTTATTTATTTAAGTTAAATAAGTACATTTCCTAAACACTAAATGTGAAGTGGTGACGACAATTTACCTCCAGTCTTAAAATGCGCTCCAATCGTATACGGGTACCACCAGGAATAGTGCGCTGATAGTCCGATTCTCTGTGCGGGCAACTCAAATCGAGGCAAAGACAAGTCACCAAGCCGAGAAAAGAAGCTGCTTTCGAAAACTCCTTTTATCGGGCCCATTGGGGGTTTTGGCTTCGTATGTTTCTCTTCTATATTCAGTAGGTTTTTTATGGAAAAGGGCGAGTCCTTCGCGGGGTGGCGAGTCTCTTGAGCATCAGAGTCTGCCATCGCCGTTCACTGTCCGATAAGGCTCACCATGAAAAAATGCTCTGAATGGAAAAAGATTAGCAAGTTCTATGGGGAAAAATAGAAAGAAAGAAAGTCAAAGCTGCACCCAAGCTCATGGAGTGAAAGCGCAGAGACCACTGCTGGATTGGAATGATGACATTGAAATGCCATCCGAGTTAAAACGCGCTCGGTCTCTGCTATTGGACAGGTACAATAGCAAATGAGATTTGAGATGAAGCCGCGAGGGGCTGTGACGAGAACAGACTCCAAAGGAAAAGGCCGCGCAAGCGTTTTGGCTCCGGGCTCAAAATAAGGCTTCCACTTATCATCCAATTAGATTAAAGAGGAAAATGTCTCAGGGTTTTTTTCTTTGGTGGTTGGTGTGCACGAGCCACAATCACCTGTCAGTAAATTGAATAAGTGGTCCAGAGATGATTACACAAACGCGGATCGAGTTTAGCCTGATGATGTAAATTACGCATTCATTTTGCCCACGAATGTGAAAAAGCAGAATGGGCTGATGAAAATAAGGCAAACAGATAAAGTATCATTAAAAACTAGGACAGTAAAAAAAAGAAAGCATCTAAAAATGTATTATTTTAATATATTTTTAAACGATCTCTCAGAATTCAATCTGTTATTCATCTGTTCTGTTCAGCAGCAAAGCAATATGCGTTGCGCATTTTACCTGGACCGGAGATTCTGACTTCACTGTAATTTTATTAGCCAGGAAGCGCTTCAGGCAAACAACAAACTCAATGTTTACCATCCTGATAAAACCTTTTCACATCAGCTCTGAAAAAAAAAGAAAAAAGAAAAAAACACTCCACAGGGCCAGAAGGTAATCTAATGCATGAGGATGACAACACAGTCTTTTTTCTGTCAAACATAACAGTAACAGTTCATGAAGCAGATGTAATGAGACATCAAGTGTAATTAGGTAAGATGGCAAATTAAAAAGACTAAAAATGAGGATTTATTGGTTTTCTGATACTCATTTAGAATTAAACAACCTCTATTTTGTTTGATTTAATTTACTGAGAAAAACCTAAAGAATTTTGAGCCTCAATAGTTTCATACATTTGAAGAAAAACAGATTTCTTTATCACACTTTTAAAAGCATAAGGATAGGGGATAAGAACATATAAAATACATGATCTGCATTCAACATCCATCATTTAAACCAGACTTCAAGCAGATGCAGAGAACTAATCAAACAAATTGAATTTGCTCAACCTACAAGTACACATTCTGTCCTTTTAGCTTGTGGAGTACTCTTCAGCTCTAAAGGACAACACTGTGTTTTGTGAAAAGCTACTTGAATCCTTGCATAATTAGAGGTCTCATAGCCGTGTTAAAGATGGGGGTGGAGAAAGAGGCTAGCTGAGCAGTTCTGCAAAGGCAAAGTGAAAAGCATGATAGTGTTTTCAGTCAGAACATGTTCATCAAACAGAAAACTGAAAGTGGATCAGAGAGGGGGGGAAACAAAAGTACACTCAATCACTGATGCTAACCCAGGCCTGAATCACCCTTTTCAATTTTGTTGTGTGATTTTGGAAATATGGAACTGATCGTATCAATGGCATGTTGTTTTTTTAAGTTTAATTTTCAACCTGCTATTTGCTTAAATGTAGTAAAACACAAACATAATCTTTAGATCAATCATATCACTGATTTCAGTTACTAAGTCATGCTTTACATTTAGCCTTCAACCACATATACTTCTGTCACAGGATGTTCATCCCAGAGAAATTCTTATTGATTTAAAAAAAAAAAAAAAAAAAAAAGATACTGAAATTTTCAAGCTTAATTAGTTTATTTCAAATGTGGAGAAAATTATATTGCAAATAATTGCAATATGTGAAGTTATTGCATATTGACATTATCAGCAGTGAATTTTATTCATTATTCAAATTAATTATATTCACAAACTGCTAAGCAGTTTGGACACTGGGGGTTGTGGGACGGGGCAGTCATCCATTAACTTCAAGCATGCATATATTTAATATCAACCCTGCCAATCTCTGACTGCATTTTGTCCCCTTTCCATCTCTGTTAATCAATATCCATCATTGTTTAACAGCTGCCTTTTTCTTAAACAGATATCTTGAAAGAAGTATCTTATTTTTCAGGGTTCATAGCGAATAGCTTGGTCTGTATACTGTGATAGCTTGTATTTTAAACAATAGAGCTCATTTTACACAGCACACACAGGCTGTGGATATTTAATTAGCTGCAACTACAAAATTATCAATGAGTGAATTATACAAGGGAGGCTCTTTTCATCTGAAGCACCAGCATAATTAAATTGATATAAAATATCATTAGGGGTGACAGGCTGTTAAATGAAATAATTGACTGCCCTTTCAGTGAAGTGCTGCTGTCACTCAGTAAAATGCTGCCATCTAGTGAGATAACTCGGTATTAACTTGCAGAAACAGCAAAGATGATTCATCAACATTTAATACTATTGACAGGTCATTCTCTACAGAGAATTTGCACATGTAATACTACTGACAGAACATTCTTTACAGATTTCTTGTCATGATGTGAAATCAATCACTGTACAGTATATGTAGAGAAGTGGGTGAACTGTTAGAATCCAGCTGTATTACCCCATGGGAAGAAATCACACTTTTAAAAGACCTCACAAACAGCAGATCCTCTGAAGGCACTGAAGCATCCCAATGATATCCAAATCAAAGTCTTTCAAACATTCAGACTTATATTGTTACATATGGGAGAGTTATTCTTAATTGATTGCAATAGCTTGAGAAGAGCAAAAAAAGTGACACAACTACCAAAGTCTTGTCTTATCGGAAGAGTAGTGTACAAGTTAACAAATGGACAGCTTAAACCAGAGCAACATGAACTCAAAAACAGGGGAAATATAGTAACTTCAGTAACAATGGTGACGGGAAGCTATACAACACCGCTATCCTACTCATCCGAGGAAAAAAGAAGGAGTGTAACATAGCAAAGTGTAGGTGGTTTCAGTAGTCATATTCCTTATCAATTAACTTGGCCATAGTGGATAGCTGGACATTCGTTGTGCCCTCATAAATGGTACCTGCACAAGGAGACAAAAACAAAAAACATTAGACTGAATGAAGAGAAAAAAAAGAAAAGAAAAAAAAAGGTCCATTGTGGCATTCTATATCTGCTTTCACTTTTTCAAAGACAAGGAGGCTTATTGTGCAGCTCAACCTGCTGGTGCTCCAGCTGCAGAACTGGGGAGGCAAAAAGGTGGTGATGACAGCACAAGTGATATTTTGCCCTGACAGCTTCCTTGGCCGTGTGTTGGTACAATAGCACTCTGAGGAGTCAGGCAGGAAAATTCCTGTAGAGTCCGATTACAGCCGTTGCTATCAGGCCGTCTCCCCACCCCACCCCACTCTGCTCCAATCACAATCTGCTACACCTGACCTTCCCGCAGCAGTTGTGTCCTCAACACAGTGCAACTTCAATAACTGTTACGTACACTGCCTTTTACGACTTAAAGACTAAAAAAAAAGGTTCATGTTTTGTGGAGTGGTGCAAAGTCGCAAGCAGGCTCACCGATTTTGCAGTCCCTGTAGTATTTCTCTACGGGGTAGTCTTTGGTAAAGCCTACTCCTCCCATCCATTCAATGCATTTTGATGTTGTTAAGGTTGCAACCTGGAAAGCAACAAAACAGAAAATATAAAACTGATGTTATCTTTTTTTTTTTCTTTTCCAGAGATTCCGGGCAAAGATAACAGAACCACACGAGGGAAATCATATAAATCACAACACTGAAGGATTATGAAGAGTAGACTTGAGAAAGCAGAAGAAATCAAAAGCAACTTAAATTGGATGTTTGACATCACAAAAAAAAGTTTGCAAGCACTCTTTAAATAGTGAAAAGTGCTAAAAAGTTAAAAAAAAATATATTCTTGTCAATAAATGAAGACGATCACCTCGGCAGAGTAGTATTTAGCCATGCAGGCCTCCTTAATGAAAGGTCTTCCAGCTTCCTTCAGACGGCCGGCGTTGTACGTCAGCAGCCGTGCAGCTTCAATCTGCGTAGCCACATGGGCTATCTGGTGCTGCATGCCCTAGAATAAAATAAAGATGGATAACAGAAGAACTACTTGATAAATATCATCAGCAACATGTTGTGAAGAACGGGGTCTGATGAAGATTGAAACCTGGAAGTCGAAGATTCGTTTTCCAAACTGCACCCTCTGTCTAGTGTAAGGAATTGTGTGGTCAAAGCAGCCCTGGGCCAGTCCAACCATCTGAAACACACAGACACCAGGTTAGCACATTAGCATTCCTGGTTAGATTTTAATATTTTAATTAAAAGTAATCAAATAAAAAAGTACTGCTGAATACCTGTGCTGCAATTCCAATCCTGCCCCCATTCAACATTCCAATGGCGTACTTGTACCCATGACCGATCTCTCCCAAAATGTTCTTCTCTGGTACCTGGAATGTAGACCATGAGGTAGGTAAAAATCCCATATGTCCTGGGGTGAAGTTTTGTCATGTGAAAAGTTTGTGTGCACCTTGACGTTGTCAAAGTTGAGCGGGCAGGTGGAGGACGCACGCAGGCCAAGCTTGTTCTCCTTCTTGCAGATCTCCAGCCCCTCAGTTTCCCGGTCCACAATGAAGCAGGTAATGCCTTTGTATCCCTATCAATTATGAATAAAAATGTCTTTAATTTAGGACATCACAGAGGTACACATTTAAACCTAAAATGCATCACACACAAGAGGGTGGATATTATTTTTAAAAATTGCCTTCATAAATATAAAGTTATCATCCAAACTCCAAAGTCAGAAGTTGGAACTCCAAAGACGTGCGTTACTCACAGCAGAAGGCTCCACATTGGCCATCACCAGGAAAACACCTGCATGCTCCGCATTACTGATCCACATTTTGGATCCGTTGATTACATAATAGTCCTTTTGTTTTTCAGCACGCGTCTTCAGAGCAAAAGCGTCGCTGCCAGATTCAGCTTCGGAGAGGCAGAAGCTTCCAATCTGTCAAAACCGGGTCACAAGCAGGAAGGTATTATAGCACATATGGAGCAATATGCTAAACCAGTCCAAATGTCTGTTAGCATTTTATCTTCATCTTTATGTGCAATAAGTAAAACACCTGAAAGAAGTTAGGATACTGTGAGACATGTTTAAAAAATGGATTAAATAGCTTGTAAATAATATAAACCCTACATTTACTTTATGACTGTTGCCTGATAAATCAATGGCTTTTACATACATACAACCTCATTCTAATTTAAATGAAAAAAGTGGGTTCGGGATCATGTTTATTACACTAAAAGCAGAACATTTAATCTCTAAAATGGTTTGTGATATTTAAGGATCAGCTTTAGGATTTGCAGAAATCGCTCAGATTTTTAAAAACTTTAAAGCAAAGCCTTAGGTTGTGATGGGTTAACACCAAGACTCTTATTGTGGAGTCATGCCTCTGTAATAGGTGCTTTACCGATTTAGTCTGATTTTAGCTTGCTGAAATTTAGAAGCTCATCCCTGGAAGGGAGATTATCTGATCAGCAGGGTGATGCTCCAAATGCTGTATCAGAGGGTCAGAAGCAATGGTGCCTTTCCAAATCTGCAAGTTAGTGACGCTTTGAATGAGGATAAGTCTAGGATTTAAAATAAAAAAAAAAAAGTTTTGTTTTTTTTCACTTTACTCCAGTCTATCCTTAATGAGCTTTGGTTCTTAGAGTGTCTAAATAGTTACATTTTCTTTTAGTGTTTATCTTTTAGTGTTTATGGATACAGCAACTATTTTAAATGACTGTTTTTAAGAAGTATTCCTGATCTACCAATTTCCAGTACATGTTTGCATTTGTGTTAAATTCAGGCTATTTAATAATCTTACTTTTAAATTTATTTAGTAAAATTAGGCTAGGTTTACTTTATCTTTGTGCTAGTTTAATTCAAATATGGGGGGTTAAATTATTATCATTTCTGCAACATTTAATTCAGGGTTACAACTATTTAGAAATGGGGTTATATATACTGGACTGATCAATATTAGAATGCATATTAACTCACCATGTCAGTGGACAGTCGGCTGAGGTACTTTTCTTTCTGATCTGGTGTACCAAGTTCGGCAAACAATGTATTAATGAGTGTGTTTTGGATGTCACAGAGCACAGCCACAGAGGGATCCACTTTCGCCAGCTCTTCAATGACCAGAATTGAAGAGAAGAATGTGGAGCCAGTGCCACCATATTCTGGGTCAATCTCGATTCCCATTAGCTGATAAAATTTTTTAAAATAAAATAAAACAGAAAATCTTTGTGTTGGAAATACAAAGTTCATTTACGGTTAAATAAAATACATACTCCCTGGTCAAAGAGGGATTGGATCACTTCTTCATCCATAGTATTATTTTCATCCATCTTTGACACTAATGGGGCGATGCGCTCTTGGGCATATTTCTTCACTGTCAAAATCAAAACAGATGTTTAGGGTTGTAGGACATTCTGTCTCCAGCTGTGTCTAGCAACATTTAACCAGTTTTCTTGCTCACCTGCATCCCTCATCATGCTCTCTTCCTCTGAATATGTCTGAAGGGGAGGAAAGGACACCGTCCCACCCGCCTGGTCGGATGCTACAGCTGGGGAAGATCTGGTGGAACTGCTCCTCAATCCAGACTGGCACACTCCCCATGGTCGAGAGATTTGTCTGAGGGACTAAATAAACAGATTAGATAGAAATATTTACCTGCGCGTTTGGATAAACAAAGAGTTTTATTTCGGAATGGCTGTTATGTTGAACATTGTACATCAATACGTTGTAAGCAGAGAGCCTGTTGTGCGGTGGAACAAGGTAGTGAGCTAGTAGCCAACGTTAGCATCTGCTAGGTAAAAACTTCACACTGGCTAGCGACAGCAAGGTTAAGTATATTAAAGATAAAGGACACTTCAAGTGTAAAGTTTATTTAAATCTGTGCAAAAAACAGTGAAATTTCAACATCAAAGACCATAATTTGCAGACTCACCTTTGAGAAAATTCTGACCAACGGGGCAGCCATGGTTTGTTATGAAATGTTATGTGACCACCATAGGGCCGATGTTCCCTTCATGAACCTCTAGCAAGCGTAAGACATTCAGAAAATACGGGGTTATCGAGAAAATTTTTATATTCTTTCATATAAATTGCACAAACGAAATTAAGTACTGCGAGAGCTTGAAAACAGTACTCATCAAGTTTGGTTAAATCGTATGCGTTCTTGACTTCTGTGTATTTGTGGAATTAACTCTCTACTTTACGACAGTAAGCAAAGGTTACTGTTGCGTTTGGGTAAACTCTGACGCGTGAAAACAGAAACACGGAAGATGTCAGTCAGACGTTCACAAGGTAACGATTGTGTTTAGTAAGGTACAGTAGCCCTGGGGCCTCATTTACACTCTCTATATTTGACATCATTGTTGGTTAAACGCTAAACGTAAGATGGGATGAGGGTGTTATAAATGATGGCGCAATAAAAACAAGTAGCGTTAGCTTAGCTGCTAATAATTTGTAAGCAAAATAGGTTTTTTAATCAGCTGCGGTCTGCTAACGCTAGCTATAGTGTGTTACCAGCTGTGTGATACGGCTCGCCATCACTGCTGGATGTTTTGAGGCCCTACTTTGAAGAAGGAAAATGGAAGAGATAAAAGCCGAACCTGTGGATTTTGTGAAGGAATTTCAAGAATACCTGACCCAGCAAACCCAGCATGTCAACATGATCTCAGGCTCTGTTTGTGGCGAAAAAGAGACAGCGGAGCAGTTTCAAGCCGGTGGGAAAAGAAACAATACTTAACAAAGGCATGTATCAGATAATATATGATAAGGTTATGATGTTATGTTGTGTGTATTACTAGTCCCAAGATGTGAGCAAAATGGTCTGGACCCCCCGTCTGTGGAGGTGAGCCTGTCAGTGGAGGATGGATCAGATGGACAGATGGATGGCTTGGAGAGGACTTGCGATGGAAAATATAAATGCAGCTACTGCAGCTATGCCAACAAGGGCATGGCTCGTTTAATAGAGCACATCCGCATCCATACAGGTCAGTATTCCCTTTGCATCCGAAACACTGCAGGTAATTCAAACACAAAATTGAAAGAGCTGTTTTTTTTGTTTTTTTTTATTTAGTCTATATCGGCCACACTTTAAATTAAGCACTACATGTATTACATTGTACTCACTTCCTTACCCTGGTTTACCTTTTACAGTAAAGTATGCTTGTTAAAATCTGTATTTTCTATCCTCACCTAGGAGAAAAGCCTCACCGCTGCCAGCTGTGCCCTTTTGCTTCTGCATATGAGCGCCATTTGGAAGCCCACATGCGCTCTCACACAGGAGAGAAACCATATAAGTGTGACCTCTGTGCATTCCGATGCAGTGACCGCAGCAATCTGTCGCATCACCGTCGTCGCCGCCACAAGCTTCTACCCACGAGGGTGGTCCGCCCTCCTTTCTCTAATAAAAGAATGTTGAGCACTTTGCAAAAAAGGGCAGGCTCGTTGGGATTCAGCCGGCGACTCCTCATCAATTTCAGCCCTCCATCCATGGTGATGCCAAAACCTGATTATCTGAATGACTTGTCCCATAAGATCCACCATCTGAATAACAGTGAGTATAAAAACCCTCCCAAGGTGGATGAGAACGAAAACCACAACAGGAGTACTAATGGTTTGGTATATAAAACCCCCCTGGACCAGCTGTCTACACTTGCTGGCCAGTTGGCCAGTCTTCATCCTGAGTCTCAGACTCCTGCTTCTCTTGACAAAGAGTCCTTAAAGGATGAGAAACCAATCCTCATACAGCATGTCTCCAGTGAACAGGTTGCAGTGTGTTCAAATGGAGTGCAGACATCACCCCCTAAAGAATCTCCCACCTCAGACCAGGAGAGTTGCAGCCCTGTTCCTGGCTTTGGTTTGGAGAGCAACATGAATAATCTTACCAGGAGTGTTAGCAATAGCCAACCAAGCACACCAACACCTGCTCCTACTATACTGGACCAACAGCACCTTTACAAATGCCAGCATTGTGATATTCACTTTTCTGATAATATACTCTATACTATTCACATGGGCTGCCATGGATATGAACATCCATTCCAGTGCAACATCTGTGGACATATGTGCTTAGACAAATACGATTTTGCGTGCCATTTTGCCCGTGGCCAGCATAAAAAGTAATTTGTAGCCTTATGCTTTTGTTACTCAGACTTTTCTGTATGAGATTTTTGTTCAGTTTTCACATTACAGAGGACTGAATTGGATTTCTTAGAAAATATACCATAATTAGATTCTGAGGAGAAAGCGATTTCTGGCCAAGCCTGAGGATGTTGAGTAGTATCATCATGATTATCAACAGCCCCCTAATTAAAAGTTACAGTTGTCTTGGTTGCCAGTTGTTATTTCAGTGCACTTTTGCACCTAAAGAAATGTTCATTTTAGAATCTAGACCAATTGACAAGCAAGCTGAAGCTAGCTTAGAAATGTACCTGCCATTTTATATCACTGAAGAGTGGTTACTGAAACTTCGAAGGGAGCGGTCAATAGGATTTAGTAACATATACTAACAAAGTCACAGAATTCAACCACATCATTTTGTTTGCACCTTTCTTTTCCAACCTTGTGGCCACAACTACAGTAATGGCTAAAAATACCAGAAAACAAAAATCAAGAAAATCCTTTTCCAGAGTTGATAATTGGTCTGTCATTTCCTCGCTAGGGCTATGGTAATGCAACACGGCAGACTTGGTTGGAAAGTTCATCATGTCTGTAGATACAAACAGCTCATTCTAAGATAATGGAGAACACAGTAATTATACAGTTTTACACTTCTGGAAATGTTATGGAAATTCAGTAGCATTTCTCAACCTTAAATCATACAAAGTGGAACTAATTAACTTTGTCATTTAAATGAGCTATTCCAACACAATAAACTCAGTAACAAGTCAGCAGAACCCACTTGTTCTAGTGTTTTCATATATTAACAGTATAGAGCAACATTTAATGTTTCTATTATTTTGACACTCTGCCTATACTGTTCATTGCCTTTTATATTCATATTGGATGTACAAAATCTCTTATTTTCAGCAACAAACCATCACTTAATACATCTCTGAGTCAGTGTTAGATAAAGCCTTCTGACCTCTCACCTCTATGCTAAGGCAATGTTTTGTGTTTGGCATGTAGCTGGGATTTCTTTTCCTTATTATTAAATGATTTGTACTGCCTTATCATTTTAGAGTAAATAATGAAAGTTTTACTCCCATTTCTACAGGCAGCAACATGTGAGTTGTTTCATATTAATGACCAGAAGAGTATTTAACACTCAACATTTTTAGCTTAACCAGCTTCACTTCATATAGTTTATAAACTGCCATAATGACCACTGTAGGTGCATGCTGGCTTGTTAGTCTAAAGATACACCAAAGTTTTAATTTTTGTTCATTTAATGGACATATATAGATACGCAGACTAGAAACCAGCAAGACTTGTTCTGATATCTGTTTATACTGCCAAGTTTTAGCTCTATTTAGACACTTTTTCCTTCCTCAAGTGTTACTAACTTATAGGTTTAAAAATCTTTTAACCAATTTTTATAAATTGTCACAAGTAGTTTTGTGGTACTCTATATACCTCCCAGTTAGTAGTACAGAATCAAATTTTTTTAATTGGTATTAATTTTATTGTAGCCACTTACTGTTTGTAGCTGATAAGGAGATGCTTTAAAGATCTGGTGTAACCCTCACATTGTTAAATGTGATGTAATGTTATGGATTTGTGTAAACTTGGTATAGTAAGTTGGTTATTTTGTTTGTACATGATTTTGTCATTATGGACAGAAAATGGAAAATTCCAATGTTTCATATTTGCAGAAAACATGTAGATCTTTGAGATGAATTTTGATATTAATGTGTGTTTTCCAAAAAGTTTTTCATAACTAAATAAATTTATGAAATTACACAAATTTCTAAAACTTGAGTTTTTATTCAAGGTCACATGGTCCACTACCTGAAGAGCAAATGTCCAGTAAAGATAAAGTTATTTACATTTAGATATATAGAGAGAATCACACATTCACATTTTCAAGTAGTTCTTTTTAAATTAAAGTAATTTATGCTCCTCTATGAATCCCAATAGTATTTCTTTCTTCTTGTCATTAAAAACCTCCACTGCTCTTTTCACCACATGCTCCACATCGACGTCCTCTCCTTGAATGAAAGGTGCTTCCTGAAGGAACTGTGTCCGCAGGTTTTGGAGAAATGTTCCTTTAGAATCATTCAGCTGAGCAGCCAAAGACTTCATGTGTTTAGGGGGGAGTTGGTTTTCTAAAATTTGAGCAGACCATTATCATCAGCATTATGCATTAAGTGAAATCATTATAGATAAAGCTAACAACCAACCTCTGGCTGTCTTCATGGCATGAGATATCAGGCGTCGACAGGCCTGGTCAGCCTGGTGGACCACACTGGTTGCACATTTCAGACGATCAGCTTCCTGCAACATTTATAAAACTAAATCACATAAATAGTTTACTTCAGTAGCTGCATGTTAAAATTCCATGACCATGTGTCACAGAACTGAGCAACAGTGACACACCTTTTGTTCAGTGTTGTCTTGAGCTAGGCTCAGTGGGTTACTCAGAGCAGAAGAGATCAACTCCATCACTCTCTGGCTGAGGATAATCCACACAGGAAGAGAAACAGACAAAAAAAAATACTGATTTATGCACCCAAACTTCACTAATTAATGTTAATAAATGTTCCTCAACTTTCTTACATATCACATTTGGAAATATTGTCAGTAGATTTGAGACAGATGCTCTGCATCTCCCATGAGTTCTTCTGTGGATTAGGAGACTCCAAACGCTTTACCATCTCCAATATCACCTCACTGGGAATGGGTTGTGGCCTGCTTTGGTTTCGGCTGATGCAGGACTCCAGATCACACTCAAGATATACCTGGCAAAAACCCAGTGAATCTGCAAAGACATTTAATGACTTTCATTACCTATTTTAACACAAATAATAACATATGATGAAGACAAGTATTCTTACACTTTCTTGAAAGTTGGAATACTTCATATCTCATGCTGGAATAGTAGAAGTTGTCATCCAGCAGGAAGAGAAGTGGTGCCTCCACAGACTTCAAACCTTCTGGCTGTAGCAGAGCTCGAGTGCATCGTTCCCATGCTGCTCTGTTGATCAGCAAGCTGCTTGGAAACTCTGCTAACATTTCAGGCCTTTCCAAAAACCCTTCAATGCACTGCAACACAGCGTGTCTGTGGGCCTTCCATTCGGTGTGCTACAAAAGAAAATTAGTTTTTGAAAACATCAGCACACCAATGGACTTTTGAGGAGAATTTAAATATATACTGAAAAAAGTATATATATATATATATATATATATATATATATATATATATATATATATATATATATATGTGTGTGTGTATTTATTTATTTATTAAGGGCAATGTTCACTACAATCACACTCCGGTGTACTATTAAATAAGTGCAGATCTTATGATCTTTTAGTGACTAACCACATCTGACCAATTTAATTCCAAGTACAAATTCATTGAAATCTACTATTCACCCTGTCTTGCAATTTGACACCATCCTCCAATACTCTAGATCGAAAGGCATCCTCAGGAATCAGGTCGTCATAAGGCACCACAGTTGCTCTCCATCCATGCTCTGTGACAGAAGTGAGGATCCTGCAGGCCAAAGTGGACTTTCCAGCAGCAGGCAGCCCACAGAGGACGCACAAACACACCGGAGGTCTGCCGACTCTCTCGGACTCACGTACTGCCATGAACTACCAGACAGTCGCTTTAAAATTTGGATTCTACATAGTTTTTAACTGTGCTTTCACAGCTGCGGTAGTCATTGTGCAACTTCCGTGTTACATTCAAGACGTTAGCGTATTATGTATTTCCGTTGAAAATCCTTTCAAAATAAAACTCCAAAAGGGAGACGTCAGTCAAACAAATAGACCTTAATTACATAGTTTAGGCTTTGATGACTGTTCAAATAGAGACGGTAGTATAAGAACAGTCATTAAATGCATTGTTCAATTGACCACAGATTAACTCAACAGAAGTAAATCTGTTTAAAATAAAACCCCAAAAGTATTATTTTTTCTTTCACTGACAAAAAAGACGTCATATATTGTACTAATTTTTTTTTGTCAATATTCTAAAGTGGTCTGAGTAGAAATAAAATGAAATGCATTTATTTAAAAACGCATACATCTCTGTATAGATCTGGAAATGTCTTTAAGAAAATATCAGCTTAGAAAAAAGCAATTCATGAAATTAAAAACCACAAGCGCTGGATTATGAATGCCCATACACATGAATGGTGGCAAATGCCCATTATTCTTCTGAAAGAGAGCAGTGGTATACCTGCAAATATCTGGGCTGCAACTTTGACTGAGCCGTTCAAAGAACAGTTGATTTTTCATAAGACCCATAGGATTATGTAAACAACTCATTGAAACAGAACAAATGCACTTTAAGAAGTATTTTTTCTTTTCACTATGTATGTGTCTAGCTGTAGCCTACACAATATTCCTCTTCTGACATTATAAACTGAAGTCGAGAGAAAAATGTAAAGACAATAAAACTTGTACACAACAAAACTACTACGATAACAATAAGTACACTTTTATTACATATTTTTCATAACAATGTAACAATAAAAGTTGAAATTAATAAGTTTAAAATTCTTTGGGAAAAAAATATAGCATAAAATACAAAATTTTAATCCCTTTTTTAATAGTTCATATGCATAATTGCCAAGTCATTAGCAAGGACCAAATAAAATGTACACATACTCATAAATAAAACTTGACAAGCCAGTTCTACCACCAAATACTTCAGTACACCTTGAGGTGCTGGCACGTAACAGAGGGTGTTTAGTAACTTCATCAGTTTGTTTTTTTCAAATACACAGCTGTGTTGTAGTAAATTTCATACATTCACAATATAGTTAAGAAAATGCTGTATAAAAAGAAACTCAAGCTGGTATCTCTTTCCCAGGGATTGGCCTGGGCACTCCTGGGCCCTGCACAGGAGCAGGTGGAAGTGAAGGAGCAATATTTGTTTCTAAATTCCAATAGTCTAGTTCTCCATATCTGAAACTGAGAGGATGTATAAATTCAGTTAAAAGCTGTTACATAGGTTTGGTTGTACAGTGAAAAGGTTTGTCTATGTGAGAGGGAAAGATTGATTTAGTGAGATAGATGAATGAATGAAATGAATGAATGAGTGAATGAATGAAGTTCATACCCAGATATTGGAGCTGCGGTAGCTGATGGATCAGGCTAGATTATGAGGGGAAAACATAAAAACAAAAAACCAACACAGAACAATCAGGCACATGATAAAGATATACTGTAAAGTACACACACACTAAATTTTTCTGATTTACATTTTTCCTTTCTGGTGACTGAGAAAAAAAAACCCCCCAAAAAACATGACTTCACAGATCAAAAGATGCCCTCAACTTCCTTTACCCCTGCAATAAATACATATTTACCTTATGAGGTGGAGGTTGTGCTGTGGCACCAGTTTGAACATTGGTGCTGGCAGCATTTGTATTTACATTTCTGGCATTACGTGATCTGACAAGATAGGCGAAAAGATAACATGAGGACAAGACCATTTTTTTTCCATCAGCATATCAAAGCAACTTTTAAATTAAATATCAAAAATATTTTAGAAGTTATCAAATGTTTACTTAGGGCCTCGTTTTAGGCAGATGTCCAAGGAATCCCTCTTAAAGATGTAGAGGAGCACCAGAATGAGAAGGCCAAGAAGAGGAACCACCAAAAGGAAGAAGATCAACAGGCCATTCCTAAGGGAGTAATCTGAGGCATCGAGGGTTTGACATTAATAATTTATATATATTGTTGACTCGAGGTAATATGAAGCCCTGATGCAGTTACCTTAAGCCACACTACATTGTTTTTGATAACCATGTATCTTAAAAAAACAAAACTATTTAATTTCTAACTGTCAGGCTCTCATAATAAACAAATAAGCATACAGCCTTAGATGAGCAGCAGAGTTTGATGGCATAAACTGACAGTTTAAACTTACCTATCTCAGCCGGACCACTGTCAATACTGCCACCTCTTCCTGATTTGTCACAGTAGGGTGGAGCCCAACCATTTTCACAGTGGCAGTGGCCTTGATTATTACATACCTGAAAGAAGCATAGCAAAATTGTGCTTACTGGTACTTTTCATAAAGTAAACAACATTTCAGGAAGTAAAAACAATTTCACCATCTTTATTTACCCCTCGACCATTGCAGGTAGTTGTGGCATGACAGTCCAAGTTGGGCAGCAGAGCAGAAGCATTCACACACTGAAAGTCCAAACAGGTCTAAAGGAGATGACATAACTTTTAGATGACAAATGAGTCACCCATTCCATTTTCATTTCTCTGTACATCTCCCTGTGGCATAAACACTCCTTAAAATAGTTTCTATCTGAAATAATAGACTTACCTTTCCTTTATCACAAGGGCTGCCAGGATTAACGTAAGCAGGATCGAGGACATCTGTGCCCAGGTTGAAGTCTGCATTAACACAAGTAGACCCTTCAACTACCTGGATACTGACGTGGGCACCAGGAGGGGGATTATTCACGTCCACGTTAGTGCACTGCACCTTTCCACACATTGCATTTCTGAAACAGTCAGTTTCCAGTTATTCTGAGTTAGCTGATGGAAATGAAGTTCTAATCTAAAAGCTGCATCAACTCATTGATTTTAAACATTAAAAAGTTTTCTCTAGACCCCCAATGAAATTAAAATAAGAAAAACTTATCACAGCGGCATACTGCAATGTTTTAGTAGGTTTATAAGGAAATAATCAGGGAATTAATCAGTAATTAATGAATAATACTCATCAGTGAATCTTAAAGTAATTACTTTTTACAGTTGTCCTAGTCCAGTTTTACAGACGGGGAAAAACCTTCATGTTTAATCATCCTCAACAAGTGGATTCACTGTTGATGTCGCTTGCAGTGAAGTTTTAAATATTTAAATATTCATGAAAATTCATATTCGTGTCAATGAACTTCTATCCTAAATCCTACCATAAAAGGTACCATGATTATTTATGCACATTCTTCCAATGAATTACACACTTTATGAATTTATATCTGAGCTAAACTGTGACATCCATGAGCAAAAACCAGAGCACATACGCCACAGTGCACTTGATGTAGTCGCCGCCGCTGGTGATTCCACAGTTTCCAAACAAGTTTCCTTTCGTATTTGCATTTTGAAAACAAATATCTGCTGCCTTTACTGCAGAATCTGTCCAAGAGAAAAATGATACGCAATATAGAATATTAAAGAACAAAGAAATAAAACATCTTGATAGGTGTTTACTTCATCTTCGTAGATCTTTAGTAGATATATTGTAGAGGTATTCTGAGGTCTATTATTCATAGAGCAATACTTATTAGTTTCACCTTAAGTTCACAAATCTTTTTATCATGTATGAATGAACATACCTCGTGCAAATAGATGTCGGCACTGGAAATCATATGTCTGGCAGTGGCCTTCATAGCAGTATGCAGTATTGTTTTGACAGGGCAGTCCATCCATTATGTAGAAGTCACTGGGACAAAATTCAGTTTTGCCATTACAATATTCAGGAAGATCACAAGAGCCAACAGATGGTCTGCATGGTGTTCCAGCAACACTGATCTAAAACGAAAGACATCAAACATCATGTCCATTACAGAATATTTTCCATTGTACAATGTACTGCCTTGATTCAGTGCAGGCATGTAGCTGAAGTTCTACACATTGCATACTTGACACTTGTCACAGCAGTATCCCTGAGCACAAGAGGACCCACGGGTAAATTTACAGGTAGCAGCATCACAGCATTCATTCTTGCATTCCTGTATAACAAAAAGAGGAAACATGGTTATAACCACACTTAAAAAAAAAAAAAAAAAAACTTAATTCAACTCTACCTGCATACGCTAACTGAAAACTCCATGAAACATAACAATTTAACTTTTAAACTTTTAATTTGTGGTGAAGTTCATCCTGACTAATAAAGGTTGCAATTCTTGAAGCTCATTTGGAAGTTTAAATCGACTTTTTTTGTTATGTTTGACTCAAGTGTATGGCATGCATGAGTCTATCGGACAGTACTCCACCTCTGGTGTGCCGCAGTCACACTGCTCTCCTTCGTCCACGCGGCCGTTCCCACATTCAGCAGTACCAATCACATCTGATGAAGATGGCGGATTTCGCAGACACACACCTCCTCCACGGGTTATCAGGTTCTCGAAGTCTTGTGCACTGCACTGGCTGAACATGGTAGAACCCCTACAGAATAATGACTTATAAACGGTTAATGGACATTATCATTTTGGTGGTTCTGGCTGATGGAATAAGTGGAGAGTTTTCTAAAAACTGATACTAATTCCCCTGTTATTCCACAATCATGCATCCATACAAATAAATAAAGTCTATATATATATATAAAAAAAAAGAATTAAAGCAGAAATCCATCATTTGTGGAGAATATTTTACCCAGCACTTGATGACATGATGCAACTTTTTCCATCACAGCTGCAACGGTTATCGTCATGAGTCATACCCAGGTTATGGCCCATCTCATGGGCCACCACAGTGGAGATATAAGCCAAACTGTTGTCGCTGTACTGCAAAAACACAGTCAATACTTTAAATTTTAATACCCAAATATTATATCTTGACTTTGATTTCTTGTATTACATGTAATATTATGCAAAAAAAAAAATTTGAGTTAAAAATAAAATCTTATTACATGTTAAGTCGGAACAGAAGAGACAAGGAACTAATAAATCTTTCAAACACGCTTCGGTTGGGCATAGAGTATCTATAAAGTTTCATAAAATTACATAGAACATACTTTACTGATGGTATAAGGAGTTTAACAACTTCAGTTACATTATTTAATGGATTTTTCTGAGCATGAGTTTTGTAATTTGCAGCAATTTAGGAACATAAATTAATTTGTTTTTAATCCATATTCCAGGCATGCATGTCATCCCTTAGGAAACACAATAATTCATGTAGTAAATAATGAACCATTTTTTTTCTCTTCATTTTATAATTTCTTTTTGTGACTGGAATTTCCTGCTGGGGATGAATAAAGTCTTGTCATGGAGCCTTACAAGAAGGTTTTCCAGTCTAACATGATTGACTAGTGTTACCAGAACCTCTGGCAATGAGCTACACTTATTGAACCGCCCATAAATTATGCAAACAGTTTCCATGTAAAGGCTCCTACTCCCAAAGCAGCGTGGTGTTAAGAGGTTAAAACAGAGTTGAACTAACCACGTTGATTCCTCCAGAAGACGCTACTGAGCAGACTGTACCCACGAAGGCCATGCCTAGTACACTTCCATATGCCTGGGGCCGACCACTGGCAAACAAGTCACAAAATTGTTTTTACTTTTCAGACTCTTTAAGGCTTGTATCAAGCAACTTCAGGAAGACAAACAATCTACATTACTTACACAATGAGCTGACCAATGTCATGTCTGATTTTTGGTAAGAGAGTCGTCTTCCTCCACTTAACAAAACTCTCCAACACCTCTCCTGCACTGCCGTCCACACTGAAAGGATTACTATCCTTAAAAATCTCCAGACCAACCAGCACAACACGGATATTTAGCTTCTTGTAATACTAGAACAGAAGAGAAAATGATGAAGCATAGTACAGCAAAGGTATACTCAAGTGTATTTTGGTTGCATTACAGATTATTATAATGGATATCACAGCTTGGATGTAACAATACAATTAGAATAAAGCATTTTTTCTTTTGCAAAAAACACATCTCTCACCCCATCCAATAGATTAGCCATTTCCACCATCTCGTCTCGTACTGCAGTATCATTTTTTTTCTTGAAATTATACTGTTGACAAGAGTGTTTTATTATTTTTTTTATTTATATATATATTCTACAATATATAATTTACTGTAAGATTCATAATCTGATCTTTTTGTACAAAGACAGTTGTTTTTTAAATAAACATTTCAAACTTCATTGAACTCTTTTTCATGGCAAACCTGGCCAAGATTGCAGCCTAATAATAACACAATATGAAGGACCATTTAACTTAAAACATTTCATTGAATAAAACAGATTCCAACTGCCTCTACTTGTACAACTTGCATGCATCACCTAGTTTCTTATGAACAGAGATAAGCTGGAGGTTTATCTACAATCCTTTAGACTTTACAAGGACAATGTCAAGCCAACTAAACTAAAAGGAACTAAACTAAACTAAACTAAAAAGACTGCATTCATGATAAAACACAGAGAAGCAAATCACACAAGCTCTTTAAACTGGAAGAACCTGCCGGCATGTGCATTTATCATTGTATAACACCCAGTCACAGACCACTTCAACATGTCTAGTCATTTATAACAGAACAAAAACAGACTTATTTTCAAGATAAATGAAAACATTTTACTTTGAGATTCTTTAGTGGATCAATTGAATCAGGCTGAAAGATTAAATTGTTGAAATATAGTCTAAAGAAGCAAACCAATGCAAAGGAAATCAATGATGTTGACACATGAAAATTCAAAAACAAATACCCACCCTGAGATTGTCGACAACCAGTACCAATTCCACATAGCTGGTTTGAGGTAAATTGCGTTTCCTCTGTTAAAACAACAAATTTGAAAAAAAAAAGAGAAAGCAGTCAGAATAGCATCCACTGTCTATATGAAACCCTGTTTAGCTGCATAAGTTAAATGAACACATTAAGCATCTTTACCCTCAGCAGAGCAGTCAGTGACTGGCCTGGCTCAAAGTTTTCATGGCGTGGCATTGATGCATCTGCACCAATGACCCCGCAGGTCACCGGCTCTGACTGAATGTCCTTCAGGAGGTACAGAAGGTGCTCATTAGTGGTGGACTGTGGTACAGGCTCAAGTCCAAATGTCTCATTTTCAAGGAAGATCACACCTCTGTAGAAAAGCAGTGCACAGCAGATTCACCGATTTAAAATGCTTTTATTCTATGCCATTGTACAACTTGCTGAGCAATAGAGGGGGATTTTGTAATGTATGGCTAATAAGAAGCTCTGAACTTAACACCCATCTTCTTAAAACCTCTTAAAACCTTAATTAAAAACTAAAGCCCTGATTTAGTACTTCTATTTATTACCTGAAGGAGGAATTACAGTCCATCACTACTCCATACAAGTGATTTAAACAAGAGAATTTCAAACCTGAGGCCAGAGCATGTGCTAAGCGCCACCACTGAATGCTCATATCCATCTACCTCTCCATGGTAATAGCAATTCACCTGAGAGCAGGAGGGCAAAAATATGTTTAAGGTTGGATTTTTAATATTCATCCAATTCAGCAATTTTTAGCTTACATGTGGTCGTGGATGTGATGAGTTGTATTTTCCAGTGACATCGCGGGAATACTGAACAAAATTTGGATGCAAGAAGTTTCTGTAAATAAGTGGAAAAACAAATTATATCTCTAAGAGCATGCAAGACTTTATAATACATTTTATAATGCTGTCAGTGCCACACAGCTGTGTGAGTACCTGTTCTTTTTAAGATGCAGGAAGTGGCTTCTGTTGTTAATGTTCAGTGCATATGATAATGTCTCATCGCCATAGTTCTAAATGTGGTAAAAAAAAGAGATAATAAATAAATAAAATAATGAAATCAATTAATACAATCTCAAGTACCAACCTCTTTTGACTGTTGCTGTCTATTGATGCCCCTTGTCCACCTGTGAATCACCTGGGGTTTTACAATGGAGTACTTGGGCAGCTTTGATGTAAACTCAATAAAATTATCTGTGGAAAAATGTGAACACAAATAGACTATAAATGCTGAGAAGTTATGTTTTAGTTAAATAATGCCACCACCTCCCAAGAAAAGCGCACACAAACACTCAAAACTCTACAAAACCAAACGCAAATCATCATTAGCGTAGTCAAAAAGTTCCTTTACGGCTCCATCGACAATTAAAACCATGTAACCGAAACCTCACCTTTGTTTTCAGTCCCAGAAATACAGGAGAGCGCAAATACCGTGAATAATAAGTATTTTCTGATCATCATTCTCGTTAAAATGTCTTGATCATATGAGCCTTACGGAATGTCGGCTACGAAGCTTTTCTGCTTCTTTCTGCTGGTCAGGTGAGTGATGGGAGTGGCTCAGGTGTGCTACCTTTGGAAAAGCGCACAATGAAATGGTGTAATGAAATACACTAATAGGTTTTGGACATTCTATGACTCTTGTTTTTGGAACTGAAATATATAAATTCTGTTTTTATCACCAGTGTTTCCAGAAAAGCTGTTTTTATTCTCCATCTGTTCATGTTCAATAAACGGCTAAGTGGCTTGTTCAGTGACATCACGGGACAAAATTTGGATGCAAGAAGTCACTGTAAAAAAAGTGGAAAACAAACTATATCTAAGCAACTTTACGAAAAGATAAGGTGTATGGTCTTAAATCGTATATTTACAAAAAGGCATTACTGGCGTACCGTTGGATTGGAAGTATCGCGTTATTTTATTAACAATGACGTCACATGCACGGAAGCGTCTCTGTTTTGCCGTCAATCACCGGTGAACTTTAGCATCGCCGCAGTACCGGTGGAAAATCGGTTCATTTCAACAACAACAAAAGGCTAACAAATGCTGCTGTAGTGGTCTTTTAATCCTTTTCTGAATTAAAGCTGCCACTGTATGCCTTATCGGCTTGAATACCTTACACTGTTTCAACTTATGGTTCGCATTAGAACGTTTTTACCTCCCGTTGTAGTATAAAGCTAGTTAGCATTTGAGCTAACTAATAAGCGATGGGCGAATGAGTTGTGGGAATCTCTAAGCCTGTATTTCGGCATTATCCATAATCAGGGTCTTGCTACTTTGACTCGTAATAATGTCTTCAAATAAGAGTTTGACTTAAATAGCCATGTATGGCTTCATGCTATTTTGTAAGATTTGCTTTCCTGGTGAAACCATTGCCAGTGAATCACGGCTGGATAAAATCAAAGAACACTATATTAGTGTCTGCTCAAACTGTTTTGTGAGTGCACAATGATTGTTTTAACATCAATCTATTGTTCTTTTAATGTTCAATGTGCATGTCTGTTCTGTATCATTTGGACAAATCTCCTGATATTTGGTTCTTTTGCAGAATGACTGCATTGACAGAGTTTCAACCATCAACAAAGAGAAAAAGGGTTGAAACCAATATTCCAACGTTATCGTCTCATAAAGGTAAATTGGTATGATAATTATATTCTTGTAAATTGTATGAAAATAAATTTGTAAAGCATTTTTGCTTTTTGTCTTGCAGGCCAATCTTTATGTAGTTGCAACATTGTTAAGGAAAGTGTTGATCAAGAAACAAAGATGGATATACGGCCAAAGGCTGGAGCAAGTGGTTTGCTCCGTGTTAAAATGAAAGCTACCCGCCAAAGAACTGGCCCAAAGCAGCAACACAACTTAAGAAATTGTCTTAGTCTTGACAGATGGTTGGTTAAGCCCTCAAAAGGCCCAAGCAAAGCTCAGTGCCAAGGCCAAGATGATGTAGAAATGACTGATGACAGTGGATTTCAAAGCACCTCAGCTGAGTCTTTGGATTGCAGAAATGCTGAAAAATCTTATGTCTCTGAAACAGATGAAGAAACCCAATCCTTAACACCACAAAGCTTGGATCAACCCTGTCCTGTTTCACCAGCTTCCAAGGATTTTGAAGGGAGTGGGCTTATACAGGCACTCTCTCACGTTGAAGATGGATTACAAACGCAAGAAACTGAGACATGTTCAGACAGTTCAAAGAGTTCTGCAAAGCAGATAATTAAAATAACAGACTTCTTTTCAGGGACATCATCACAGAATTCACCTGTGATGAGGGATAAGCCTGACAAGTCTATAGAAGAACAAGATGCAGACAAGGAAAGACCATGTGCTGATGTGAAATGGTTGGGGACGCCAATCGGTGAACTAAACAGAATGCCAGAGTGTGGTAGGGCTCTTCCACCAATGAAGGATATACCAGGCCAGCACACTGTGATGATAAGGGTTTGAGCAGTTATTTATTTCTTTTAACTTCTCTTTTTTTCTTTTAAATTATAGCTTAGTTGTTTAAAAAATTCTTCCAATCATGATTTTATAGTTTTTTAAATTAATTTTCAACAACAATATTAAGTATGGCTTATCAAATCATAATTTCGATAATCTTATAAATGGTTTCTTTGTTTATTGGGTTTATTTAATTGTTTAATTTGAGTGAAGACTTAAATTGTAATTCACTAAACTAATTCTACAGATAAATAATATTTAAACATTTTAATGTTAACATAATGACCCATCATATATATTTTTTTGTCATTTGTGAATCCAGAAAATTTAGCTTAAGAATCAACATTCTGACTGTGGTGCTGAGTTTCTGTCTGATGTCTAAATGTTTTACTATTTGCACATGAGAACTGCTTGTGCTAATGCAGTTTTTTTTGGCCTTGTATTAACAGACAGACCTTCTACAGAATGGTAAAAATCCTGTCCCATACCCAACTAAGTTGAAGGACAGCTGGGATGATGTCCATGTCAAGATGCCCTGCTCAAGTAATAACTTGTTTCCTGTGAAAGATGAGGTAAGATGTTAAATTAAAAGTTTAAAAGATCTGGCATTTTAAGTACAAAAACATTAGAGGCATGAACTGTGTTATTAACATACATTGATGACTTGTTTAAAGAGGTCCCTAATCACATTTAATTCATGAAATTGCATGCCAGATTTTCAGTATTTGCTTTGCAACTGTCGCATTGTAGGTTGCATCTGACTGAAGGCGCATGGTGTCCATTGCTGCTTGTCTCCTACTTAGACATGGATTCTTGTTTGAATGAAAATCTCTTCCTTGTTTTAACAAAGCAATTAGTCTATAAAATTATCAAAGAACACAAGGTTTTTTTTTTCCTTTTTGAAAATGTCTTTATTTTAACATGGCACTGCAGTTAGAACTGAGCGACATGTTGCAACCAAACACTGTCTTCTACAAAGAAAATTTAAAAAAGACAGCCGCAAATAGCGCTTATTTATTCAGTCTTGCAGCAGCTACACCATATATATATTTTTTCTTCTAAAGCAGTTGCGCAATATGGGAACAACTTTTTATTGTTCTACATTTCATATTTAAGTTTACCTGAACATGCTCTGCAGAGACCTAACACACTATTTTCTTCCACAGGAAACACAAGAACTGCAGAATAAGAGCCGATGGGAGCTGATCAAAGAAACTTTAAACAAGAAGTTAACAAGTGCGCTTGAGATGAAGGCAAGTGATTTCATGTCTTTATCCTCACAAAGTCTAATGTTTCCCCTTCAGAAATACAGTAGAAGATGTATAAAAGTACTCTGTCTTGATCTATGATTTTGTCTGACAGAATGTTTCCCTTCCACAATTTTTCTGGTTAATAAATTCTCAGATAAAAGTATAATTGTCAGACTGTAGCTGCTGTTACCAGACTTTGTCACAAGATGGCAGCATGCATCCAGAAACCTGAAAGGCACTGGGCATCAGTATTAGTTCAAATTTTTTTTGTTTTAAACACATTTATAGATTAGTTGTGAAATAAAATGTTTCATGTTGATATTGCTTTACACTTTTATTTATTTGTTTTATTACAGGAAGCAGTGTTGACATATAATGCTTCACATGCCAAGAAATGGGACTTCAGAGCATTTCATTTGTATTGTACTAAGGTAAGTTATATTTGTCATTTTAACTGATTACTTTATTGAATCCCAATGATCCCACATGTAAAGTTTCTTGTTAAAAATATACACATACATGACTGAGTTGATATTAGAATGTAGGTGTGTAAGTACAGATGAGCATAAAATGATGAAGATGGCAATAGATTAACTGTAGACTGAAGAAACACTTAGTATCTGGTTATGACACTTAATAACCAAACAAAAGATGTTATGAAATATTGCTTGTGGTTTTTATCAGTTTTGTCTTCAAAATGATAGTATAGTTAGGTTTCATAAGTTCACAGCACCAACAAAGAATCTTCACAGCTATGCTGCTATTTTCTTGTTTTCTCTGTTTTAACACATAGTCGAGCACTCAGTGTGTTTGTGTTGACATGAACATTGGTTCAGAGTGAAAACAGTCACTAAATGTAAAGAATGGTCCAACTCCATGCAACATTGATATCAAGAAAGGTTTGAAGAGTTCAAGTGCTGGGAAAGTTAATTAATTTATTGTGATCAATAAAAACCAAAAATAACATAATAATCTCCACCACAGAGGTTGTGTTACTAGTGCAATTGGTTTTTCAGGAATAAAGACAGAAAAATATTACGTTGCTTATCATTACTATTTATATTAACAACTTCAATTGAAAAACTACCAGGAAAATGACATTATATTTCACGGAGTTGAAGTTCAGTTTTTCACTTTTGCAAAGATTAATACTGACATGGTTGGTTTTTTTTAAATCCTTTCTTTCATTTAAATGTTCACAGCCTTTGTGGAGAAACTCAGTCTCAGACTGCTCTTGTTGTACAATTGTTTGCTTAAGTTGTGACTTAATCTCGGATAACAATATAGTGTAATTCTATAGGGACCACCTAGATTTCCATGCTATTATAGATGCATGACAAAGTGGTTAAATACATATTTTGAAAGGGCTTGGTTTGGATTGGTATCCTTAAAATATATGTTGATTTTGCAATATTACATGAATAAAATAGTTATCTTTCTATAGACAACTATTTAAGTTTTTATTATATTTTACTGTTCTTTAAACCTAAGGGCAAAATAAGCTTAAGGTAAATCATAGGGCCCAGTGCATTCTTGGTTCATTTGTTAGAGCTCAGATTCGTCAGCGTCTTCACCAGTTTGGTTGCCATCCATCATCTCTTAATGTGCTTTACGTCATCCTGTGTAGACATTCGGGCAGGACCGAGTGTCTGAACCATTAAAGGAGCAGGAATATTCCATTTTGAGAAATAGCTGTGTTGTGAAATGAGTGATACAAACAATTACTTAGCCTGTAAACTGGACATGTAATAGGCTTCATTTTCCTTATGGTAAGAAAGCAGTCACGTATCCCTCTCTACATGGTGTTATAAAAACTGATGGGTAGCATGTTTAAAAATACTCACATAAAAAAGTGCAGGCACAGCTTTTGTCAAGAATGTCAGTATGTCATGTGTTTGCCATTTTACAGAAGAATAGTAATTGATTTCACAATGCTTGGAAATGTTGCAGCCTTTAAAAGGTAAAGTGGGAGTTTAGAAATAATTTAATCTTTAAATAAAAGGTCACATTTACTTGTCAGAAATTCAAATAGCTGACATTATATCATGGGAAATGCCTTAATCCAGTATTATAGTGTTAAATTATCTCACATGTCATAAATGAGGTTATAAGGGAATTCTATTAGGCAGCACCTACACACGGTTAGAGGCTTTAGCCACAGGGTAAGTGTTGTTGTTGGAGATGGTTTGGGAATCTGAGAATATTACTGGAAAGGTTTAAAAAAAATCATAACTGCAATATATGAAATATAAAAATAGAGTAAGATTGGCAAGGGTTTATTAAACTGTTTTATTGATTAAAGAAAAGCTGGGATATTAAAATAACTTAATTATTCTTTGAGCGTTGCAACACACATTGTATTTTACTAAAATCTGTAAAAAGAAAAATTAAATGTCATCTTGAATTGTTGCAGGTTAAATGTCTCTGGTAGTGTTATGCTCTTTGTTATTACAGGGGATGTTTATTTCTTTTGTCCCTTATAGAAAATGAAAAAAATATAAATGGTAGATATCTACTTTCTTGTGTTCTAAGTTAAATGAAAAAAGGTGAATAGTGCAAATAGTCCCATTTTTCACTGTGCTACTTCTCTCCAGCTCCTGTAGCAGAACGGTTTTGAATGTCAGAGAGGAGTAAACATGAATGGCATGGAGTGACAGGCCAGGCACCTTAATTGAATATTCATTTAAGCACATATTCCTTATGAATAACCAAATAGCTGTTGATGGACAGCATCAGTTTGTTCATTTTTCTTTAGGCTGCACAGACAGTCCTGTTTTTACAGTTATGAGCACAAAAGTGTTTTATTTGACCATGGTCACACGTTCACTGACTTACTCAAGCGGACTGTTATCTTGCTCAGACTCATGGGAATTTGAAAGAAATGTTAGATCTTGTTTTAAACCTGTATAGGAGCTTTATTCTTTATTCCAATTCCCATTTGCTGAAAGACGGCAGCTGCTCATCATGGGGACCACTGTTCTGATTTCTTTCTGCTCACATTTTCACACCTTGTTTTATTGCTTTTTGAGACCAGTGTGATGTACAGACCCATCCCAAGTCATACAGACAGTTAGCTCAGCTGATTTGATGCACTTCCCTCTGCTGATTTAAAGAGCTTGCCTTATACTACCTCAGCTATATATGCTGTTCCTCCTTGTCAACTGGTTTAATTTATTACGCCTATAGAAGCAGTTTATGATGTCAGCCAGGTCATTACTTATGATAGTGTTTAGACAGGCTTCCTTTGCCACAATATAAATGTCCTGGGCTAAATCACCAGTCGAGGCTCTGTGTCCTGAGCATCCACTGTCCTTTTTATTTCAAGCACTTGGCTATTTGCATCTCTTCCAGAAAGGCTGTTTAACCAGTTGGCATGGTTGTGCAACCTTGATGAAATTGCTCTGTGATTGATCATTCTGACATTTTGTAGCTACTATGAGGGTAAATGTGACTTGTATATAATGGCTTTTGACTGTAACAGTGCTGTCATGGATGGTGGGTTTGTTATTTGGTTTTTGTGTTATTATTAATTAACAATTCAGCTGAATATATATCTGGATAATAGAAAGCCCTATTGTGTCATTTTTATAGGTCATCGGTCTTCATCGCCTATTTTATGTTGTCATACACAATTTTTTTTTTAGATTCAGTAAGCTTTAAATTATCTGTACTGCTAATATTTCAGCAGTATTTTGCTTTGTAAGATTATACATTGTACATTGTTTGAACATATTGGATCAAAAGTGGTAAATTTTATATTTCTGTCTTAAACTAATCAGTCCAGAAGGCAAATAATTCCACAGCTGAGTTTTGGGGTAAAACAAAAAAACATTAACAGATCTCTTGCTCTCTCCAAGGTTTTGGAGTCTGATGCTGCTGAACATCTGTTTGACTCCCTGCTGCCAGACATGGTGCAATTAGCACTGAGAGCATCTGAGCTTTGCACCAAGGTAACCCTAATAAGCAACCACCTGACACAAACTGGTCTGTGTGGTGAATCATTGCAGCAGGATGATCCCAAAGGTTTCGACATGACAAATAATTCTGATAATAGTGCTGAGGTCAAGGCTCGCAGCTGTTGATGGTCATTTGTCCAAGTTTCTGGTTGTTTGGCATGTAGATGGTGGATATCAGTGTGTGTTTGCAGCCAGTAAAAATGCTCATTAAAAAGGTTTCCATGTATCAATCTGTCAAGGCAGCTAGTCATAAAACTTTGATTTTACATTTATTTTTAATTTTATTCCTAGTTTTATTTATTTAACACTCAGTGTGGCCTCCATATGTACAAACATATCCAAAGAAGTTGTGATAGGACATTACTCAATGTCAGACAGTGTGTTTAGTTGTAATCAAAGGGTTTTATTCTGTCCCTCTACAAATAAACTAGAAAAGCAGTTTTCACGCAAAAACTTTAAAATTAATTTGGTCTACGACTCACCTAGCTTGTGTTTTTTGTCCTGTACTTTAATTTAAATGTTACAAACCTTTTTTTTTTTTTTTTTTTTTTTATAAACTTATAATCTATATTATGATTATATGCACAAGCTTGAATTGAGCTGTAATATAATTACAATGGCTGATTAAAGTCGCACCGAGTGCTTCCACATTTTTCTGTGCAGGATGCCTCTGTTTGTTTGGTAGATTGATAAAGCAGCTTGAGCCTTTTTAATTGTACTCATGTTTTTCCTTTAGCCAATACCCCTCCTGAAAAGAGGCATGAACCACTCCATTACCTTGTCTCAGGAGCAGGTGGCATGTCTGCTTGCCAACGCCTTTTTCTGCACCTTCCCTCGACGCACCTCCAGAAAGACAGAGTACATTAACTACCCAGACATCAACTTTTTCAGGTAATGTGTGTGGATGTGATATTTCTGACTCATCATGCATAAAGTTAAATATTCTGGTTGTAAATGATGCTGCAATGGCAACAAGCTCATCTTCATGAGGGGGCACTACTGTAAAATGCTTGATTTCAATCGATTATGCTTACCTATGGCTGAATAATAAAGGATACAACATTATAGTCTGTCAGGGTTTAGTTTTCAGTTCGTCAGAATCAGATGTTTCAGTTGATTTGTAAAGTCATCATGTTATTTATCAAATAACTTACTACTCAGTGATATGATTCGTATTCAGCACAGATGCATAATTGCCCTTGAAAAATTACAAATTATGCACAAAATTAAACATAAAAACATTTTAATTTTTTAAATAGTTGTGATTTGACTCCTGCCTTTTTCTGAACACAATTTCTCTGTGTTTTATTGTAGTAATTGGTAGTTTTCTCTAGATTTATAAATATCCTTCTAATATTTTAGTAGAGGAATTGCATTTGACAAACCATTTGTTAGTTTCTTCATCCATTCAAATGGATTATCGGACAGGATGGTGCATTGTAATAATCTGTGTGGCGATCTCTGCTCAGTCATGTCCCTTGTATCTATTGGCATCACTCTGTAATTACCTAAATGGAAAAGTATATTAGGTTAACATTGACTGAGATGGCTGCTTTTGATATTAGATAAAACCACTGCTTGTTTTGCAAAAGACTTTCAATGAATTCAGTCACAATAAAATTGAATTCACATTAACGTTTTGTGATGATTTAAAAGGAAGCAGGTATTATCTTTTTCTCTTTCTGCCTTCCCTTACAATTCGCTAAGTCACCAATTTGTCACTAACCAGATATTAAGTCCTTGGGATTATTTTTATTCTCCTTTTTTTACCACCAGCATTGGCTCTCTAATTCTAGTTTTCCATACTGAATTTAACCACTTATGTTCCTGCTTTTTTAGTTAATGATACTGAAACCCACATGTTTTACCAGGTGTAGTTACCCATACTTTTTTTTCATTAACATTTTAGTATACAGTTATATCATAGCTTGGTAATTGTGTATTAATTCTTATTCCCCAAAGACCATATTGCATTTTGTCACGCCTGCTCTCACTAGAGGCCAACTTATGTCAAAGACATTTTCCCTGAGGGCTACAAGGGGCATGATTGGTTCTAGGGGGCCACTCTGACAAAAAAGAGAAATGAACACTCGAGTTGGCTTCAATGAATGAGTTTCTCAGCCCTAAAGGGCTCTCACTGCACCAAGCTTTTGTCATCATTTCATTTCCTTCTCATGAAATTTCTCCCTTTTTATTGTGGCATGTCAGGCAGGCCATTGGGTTCTTTAGAGAGAGATGGTGGGCTTAATGTTTAAAGTGCATTCAGACCTATCCAGTGTACCTCACTCCCAACAGCTGTATATATGAGCATGTGTGTTACACCCGTTTACCTCCTGAGGACACTGTTGCTTAAAAGGGACACGGGGCTTCTTAATGTATCACCAAACAGGGATTCCTGTTTCCCTCTCTCTTCCTTTTGTGTGTGAGTGCTGTGAAATGGCAGGAGTGTCGCCCTGTGATGGCCAGCCTGGGGCAACTTCGTTGTCGTAACGGCGAAGAAGCTCCTACATAATCTGAAAAGGAAGCTGAGGGAGATGTACTAATTCATGTCAAAAGTTAAAGCATGACTAAACTCACGTGGCTAAAATGGAGGTCATGTGTCTCTACAACTCTAGTTATGTACTGGGGAGAAATTTTTGCTGGTCGTGGCTTTTGTTTGTTGAGTTGGTGGTGGGCTGGGATGTCATGTTAAACCTACTTGTTTTAAAAATAAGCTCATGAAGGGAACATAATTTGTCATATTGTATATCAAGAATGGATAACTGAAACCCATCACTTCTTTGCCCTCAGGTTGTTTGAAGGCTCCTCTTCAATGAAGATTGAAAAGCTGAAAACCCTGATGTGCTATTTTCAAAGTGTCACTGAGCAAAGTAGGTGGTAGGATTTCACAGTAATGTAATAGTGCCATAATATTCTGTAAAAAACAAACACAAAAAAACATAGAAGAGTTAGTTTGGCTTTAATCTGTTTGTCTTACAGTGCCAACTGGACTTGTAACATTCACCCGAAAAAGGCTGGATAAACAACCCAGTTGGATGAGGTGTAGTATTTTTATTATCATACTAAAAGAATGAGTGTGTATTAAATCTACCTGGCTGTTGGGAGGAAAACAATATTTGTGTTTCAGTTCTCAGACTCTGCTCACAAAGCTACACATTACATGCGAAGGGACCATTGAGGATGATGGTTATGGAATGCTTCAGGTAAGACAAAGAAGGCTTCTGGGATGCTAATTTTAGAGAGACAGCTTGGTTGTGTAATTTTTAGGGGCTAGAATTTGTAGAAACTTTTAGATTTTTGCTTAAAGGAGGTGTACGTGTACCAGACTGTCTGTCCCCTCTGTTCTAGTCAGTCACTGTGCCACCTCTTTTTGGAGTCTTCCACCCAGAATGCTTACTTCTGCTGAAAAGGCCTTTGAGGGAGCTTGTGAGACGTCAAAGGGAGTGTGCGCTGGGACTGGGGTCGAGGCCTCTGGGCCTCCTCTGCTCTCTGTGTTGGGCTTGCTTCCTGTGCACTGTCAGAATGGCCCGCTCTGGCTTTCACCTTTTGTTTGCCTCCACTTGCCACAAACTGACAGTTGATGTGCACACATGACCAGCTCCAGGGCACGCTGTAGCTCCGATTGATGGATGCTCTGCTGGGGTGGGGGTGGGGGTGACAGCTTGTCAGAGTAGACTTTAGAGGCTGGCTTGTTGTCCCAGCGTTGAGTGACCAGTTTGGGGAGATTTGCTCTCAGAATGCTCACCCTTTTGTAGCATCTCTTTGAGGTTGTGGTAGGGTTGGACTAAGCTGACTACAGGCCAATGAGCAACAACTGTCAGTACTGAAAATTCAAGATTTTGTGTTCCACTCTGCTGCTGTCACATTAAAATGATCAGTCGTCTGTCTGAGCTGAAACATGTTTTTTTTCCTTATAAACCATAAATAGATTAAAGTTAAAATGAAAATCAGTTTAGCAGTGTGCCATGCGTTTAGAAAGATGTTTTCTTTGGACTGTAGAAATTTTCTCCTTTCCTTTGATATTTGCTACTGGCAGTTGCACACTTAAGTGCTGCCCCCAGAGAGAGCTCAGAGCTCATTTTTGGCATGGTGGACAGATCTGTCTGAGTAATGCCAGCACCTCAGGCCACCATCCAAACCATCAGCTTGTCATAGATTCTGTCACAAATGAAGTAAAAAGGGCAGACAGGTGTATTCCTCTTGTCCAGGCTTTGATGGTCTGAACAAAATGTTACTTTTTCTTTTTTCTTTCTTTTTACGGGTATGTCACTGAAAATCCTCTAAAGGCATGGATAATAATTATTCCTTTCTCATCAAACGTCTGTCTCATTTTGAAGGTGGATTTTGCCAACAAGTTTGTGGGAGGAGGGGTCACCAGTTCTGGCCTCGTTCAAGAGGAAATCCGTTTCCTAGTTAACCCCGAGCTAATTGTTTCTCGTCTCTTCACTGAAGTATTGGATCATAATGAATGTCTCATTATAACAGGTCAGTGAAAACAAACTTTCACCCCATGTTAAATAATTATTTCATGACAGGATACTGATCAATAATTCACAGTGTCGTCATTTGCTCCAGATCAAATCCATAATGCCCTAGGTTAACTCCTCTTAAACTTGTGCTATCATTTTAGTGCCTCTATAGTCAATCAATGGCATGGGGTACACTTTAAACAGCTTCAATTTACCCCATTCTAACTCAGCAAAATGCTAAAGGATCCCTTTTGCAATGTTTTCTCTATCTGTCCTTGTCACATGTTTACTTTTGATTGGCTGTAAATGGTAGAGTTTGCTGATGGAGACCAAGTTACCCTGATTGCTCTGTTGGGTCTTTCTGTTGAGTAATTCTCACTGACTATACTTCACAATTGAATGTTTACAGCAGACACAGCTGTGAGAGCCCAGTGTAGACCCAGTAATAACAGCTAGACTGAAGGGGTCCCTGCAGGGGGCTGATGGCACCTCTGTTTTTCCACCTTTTTTTTCCCCCCTGTCTTGTCTGAACTTTTGTGGCTGTTTGATTGGATTTGATGAAAAGGTTAGACAGCCAGTGTAATACAGTAATAGCTAGTCAAAACAAAACAAACAAATCCAGTTTTCATCCTGCAAAAATTAGTCATATCAATGTGTGAATTTTACAGATGTGGTGTTAGAAAATGATCACTTATCATGGGTGACCCAGGAAGTCTCATAAAGGTTTATGTCATGTTTTTTTAACTCATTGTGTTGGTTTTTGGGGGTTTTTAAATTTTCAACTCTCACCTCTTTGGTCTGCATGGTTCAGGCAGTGGTCTTCCAATAGACAGTAATTCTTCTATATAATTGGTTTATTTTATGCTTTACACACAAACCTTCAAAAATGTATATCCTCCCATTATACATATTAAAAAAATGCAAACATTACAAGAAAAATGGATAAAAGCAGTAAGATTACAGATGTTATCTTTCAAAAGCCAGTCATACTGCAGCTTCCCGTTTTGGCAGAGTCACCTTCAGACTTTGTGTCGGCCATCTCTCCCATGCCTCCACTTAGACCACTTAACTTTATTACTTGGGCTTAGAATTAATTATAGCTGGAAGACCTGCCCAAGACCTGCTTCACTAATGGACTTTTCCATTCCATCATCTTTATTAAACCCGCCCTGTATCCCTTGTACCCTGTTGTAAAAGTCCAAGCCATAGCTGCATTGTGGCAATGTGGTAAATCATATTCCTCTGTGAGAGGTCTTGGCATACAGTATGGATTCTAATGGACCTTACCTCTCGGCTGAAATTTGTGAAAGTGGCCAACATAATTGAATTTTCCTTGATTGCTAGATATCTGGCTGCCATTGTGGAGGTCAGAAGTATAAATAGTATCAAGAAGAAGTCACATGATTCCCTGATGGCAGTACTGACCAAAAAAATATGCATGATGTAAGCAGGACAGCATGGCACGAGGAGTTTATATTCTTCACTGGGTTTGTTGGACAACAGGGTCCAGTAAATCAGTGGTAACCTTGTACTATGACTACTGTTTTCTATTTGGAGCCATTCTTCTCTTTATTCTTATGGTATTATTTCTCTAATCCATATATTAGAGGAATGTATTTTAGTGTTTTATTATTTTTTATTGTTTTCTGTTGCTCAGTTACACACCTTAACGATATGAAATACATAATATACACACTTCATTAGACCTGCTTTGCCTTGAAGAAGCAACGACATATGTTTTTGACCTTTCAGTATCTCGTCCACCACAAACGTGAGACTCTTTTATTTCATGTATTTACACATGAATGCTGCAACCTTCAGGACATTGTGAGTTATACCTGCAGATTTTTATTGTTTATTTAGAAATGATTCTAACAACCAGACAGGTCTTTCCTCAACCAGGATTTGGGTTGCATATAAATCAAAGCATAATTCATTGTGTTCCTGAAACACGTTCCTTTCAAATGCAAAAATGGTAGATGCTAGAGTTTGCTGTTTTTGGAAAACCAATAAATGTCAGGTTTTCACAGGCAACCGCCTCTTTTTATCTCTAATACTTATTCTGACATAGGAGTGTTGGACAATCGCAACATAAAACCACATTTTAACACATTTTGACACATAAATGATTAACTCGGATTTCAAAGAGTTAATGGGACTTGTGGTTCTCAGCAGTAATTTTTCTCTTGTCAGGAGGCAGCTGCTAGTATTTCACTCGATCCCAGCAGACAGATAGCTGCTGGCGAAACCCGCTGACGAGAGTTTCTTAATACATTTTTCTTTTGTTTGTATTATTTAAATTCATGTTTCTGTTATTTTTTGTTATTAAAGATATAGTTTGGATAAATAATTCTGAAGTATTTTCCATCTCCTAAGTCTACGTTATTTACTAATACAGTTTGGTGATGTCCTTGCTTGTTTATGTTGACCCTTCAGTGCCAACAAGTGCCACTCAGTTGTGCATCTTAAATATTCTGTTTTGATTACGTTTAACAGCTATTATAATTTCCTCACTGCTGCTTGCTTGACAGTTAAGTTTAATTGATTTTATTGTCTGTTAGGCACTCAGCAGTACAGTAAATACACCGGATATTCTCATTCCTACAAGTGGGGAGGCAGCTACCAGGACACAACTCCAAGGTATTTATTGCATCTTCAAGCTTTGTAGCTTGAAGTCACTTATTTCTCCTGTAGGACTCCACAACCTCCCACTCAGTGCATTCATAAACTGAAAA
This sequence comes from Melanotaenia boesemani, assembly GCF_017639745.1. Lineage (NCBI taxonomy): Eukaryota > Metazoa > Chordata > Actinopteri > Atheriniformes > Melanotaeniidae > Melanotaenia > Melanotaenia boesemani. The sequence goes on from NC_055702.1 coordinate 11,201,324, forward strand.
CATAATGTGATCTGCCCAATTTTAGATAAATGTAATAAACATTAATGACAAGCATGCTGTCTGCTGGACGTTAGCATGTTTGCATGTCATTTTAAACATACTTGTTGATATTTCCATTCAGTGCTAATGATTTCAGTACAAATAGTATTTTAATAATTTTGCCTGGCTATAGTTGTGGGGATGGAAACTGCAGCTTGACCTCCATATTTGGCTAAAAGCATTTTTTTCTATTAATTTTCTTTTCAGTGATGGCTGGCAGAGACGATGCACTGAGATTGTGGCCATTGATGCGCTACAGTTCAGGAACTTTCTTGAACAGTTTCACCCAGAAAGAATCAACCGAGAACTTAACAAGGTTATTTATTTATTACTTTCACTACTAATTTGCCTACTGGTAGTCTTTATTAATTTTTGTCCTTTTGTCTCTCTCCTACCTTCCTGTAATTGATATTAGTTTAAATGAAAATAAGAAAGAACAAAAACAAACATCGTCATATGACTAACATAAAGTGAATGTCCAGGGCTCCAGAATGCGACCAAATGGTCACATTTTGCGACTAAAATGTGAGACAGTGCGAGTGAATTTTTCATCTACTCGGGCAACGGTGACCAATACATTTGCTGGTCTTTTTCTTGTAGTAGTTATATTTTAATTTATTTTTTCTCTAACAAATGTCTGCTCCCCTCTTCAGCCCAGTAGTTCACAGTAATGCGCAATTAGCTGCTGGTTTGCCGACTCAAACTAACTTTAATACGAGAAAAGGAGATGAACACAAACGAACAAGACGAGAGCCAATGTGCGCTCACACGCACGTTGGCGCTGTGATTGGCTAATGTGTGACAAGAGATGGGTCTTGGGGGAATTTATTATTCCTCAGTGTTGCCAACTTAGCGACTTTGTTGCTATATTTAGCAAGTTTTTAGACCCCTCTAGCGAATTTAAAAAAAAAAAAAGCGACTAACGACATATGTAGCAACTTTTTCTGGTATTATTGGAGACTTTTGGAGACTGATGAGAATTAACGTAGTTTACTCTTCCCATTGAGGAGCGGATGCTGTGCAGACTCCTCTTACACGAAGCTAGGTCTTGCAGCAGCAGCTGTATTCAGAGCAGACGACGTTCACCTCTTGTTTCATGACCAGGCTGAAAATGACATTTTCTAAGCTGCTGCTGGAGGATCCTGCGCTGTGTTACCATCAGAGAAATGTCTAATAATGAAGAGTGTAGACAAAAATATTTAAAAAGTTAAAAGTGTTGTGAAATGTTAAAGAATCCTAATTAAAAAAAAAACAAACAGAAAAACAAAATACTCCTAAAAACTGAACTAAAAATAAAGAAAATATTGTCTGCATTATTATTTTATTTATTATGTATTTTATTTCATTTATTTAATTTTTTGCTGTTCTAAACATTTTTAGGTTTATTATTTGTTTTTTTTATCAATTTTTGCCTTTCCCACGACATCCCTCTTTATGGCAGCATTCATTACAACTATACTACTAGGCTGATTATGCTAATTAGCAACTTTAGGACGGCCAATAGCTACTTTTCATACTGAGGAGTTGGGAACAGTGGCTGGACAGGAGTATCAGTCCCTGAAGCTGTTTATTGCCAGGAACTACATGGACCAGTCATACCAGGCCCTATGGGGGATGATGGTGACAAAGTTGCCGTTATGCCTTGACTAAAAAGTGAAAATCAAATCAAATCTGATCTGATTTGATTTGATATGACAAGTTCTACGTCTACTTGTTTTGTAATAGTGCAGCCAGTAAGATGTTTTTTTATGTTACATCAACTGCTGCACAAAAAATGTGAATTGGGAACAATGTAATTTCTGAATTTATTGTTCAAGTATTTATCACTAATACAGTGAAAATGAGAGGAAATGTGAATATTTGCTATGCAAGGCGGTTTCAGTATGCACCCCTAAATTTTCTGCTTGCGCTCCTAAAAATTTAAGTTGGGGGCCACTGTGCTTCTCGTAAAAAAAGTTAGTCTGATCCCTGATTTTCATAGATGTTATGTTTTCTTCTTCAACATTATTGACTCCTTAGCCATTTAACGCAGGAGAAATGTCCTTTAACAACTGTAATTACACTTTCTGTAGTTTGCACAGATTTAACAGGCTAAATGTCAACCTGTTTAGTTGTTAGCGGAAATCTTGCAAATGTTGCATGATAGTTTTGATCCATGGCTATTTTTACAAGGGTAAATATATGAATTATGGTTTTGTGTTTTATGCGTGTAATAGGCATTGATTCTGCAAAGAATAAACATTATCATAATCATTCTACTGTTCATTAAGCTTAGAATAGATTTTAATGAGCATAATTGACTGTGGGACAATTTATCACAGTTACTACATTTGCATAATATGTTTTATGTTTTTTAAAAACTGAAGTCATACAATACGTATGATCTTCTTGGAGAAATAATGGTCATTTGTAATGGGAGAAAAAGATCAAGACATTAATGTTGACAGGTCTGCTGTCAAATAGCATCGAGGACTTTGACAGTTCTGACAAGAGTGTGAAGAATGCACCAACATGGAGATCAATCCCCCTTTCGAATATTGTTCAGTGAAGTGTCATATCTGCCCTTTCACAAGAGGAATTTATGACTGGTCAGGGCAGAGGATGGGCCCTTACAATTCATTTTCACAATGCATTTTATTTCCAATGTGCAAATGAATGTCCAGAGACCTTTCGGATCTTTCATTTTACCAGCTTTTAACATAATTTCTAACATGATTTACAACCTAGCCAGTATGTTAAGTCTAATGCTGTGGCTTAGGAACAGGGGTTTTGTCCAGTTATTGACTCTTAAAACTTTCATTCCAGCTAATTGAGTGAGGAGGCGTAAAATGGCACAGAGTTAAATGTACATGCAGCCCAGACAACCTGCTCTTATACTGTATGTTAACACACGTACCCAGCACAGGACTAATGGGGAAACACAACTGTTGTCTTCATCCATGCATTTAATTTAAATTTGATGGGTTGGTTAAGGCTTACAGAATTAGCAAATTTAGTCAGCAGTTAGTTTTCCTATCTGTCATTGTACTGAAAAAAATATAATTGTCTTTTTTGTTTTTATATCACTAATATAGTATAAGTCTGTAGGTAATTTAAGGATTCACACAAACCCTTACAAAGAATAATAAAAAGTTATTGAAACAGTGGACATTAAATATGAAAAACAAAATGGCCTGATTGTCTTTAAAGTTCTTCAAACAAAACTTGTACATGGCAAATATGTTGTTTCCTAAGCTGAAGACAGAGGAACGTCATGATGAGATCATTAAGACTGTAATCGCAATATCAGTCAGTCAACGCAGTCTACTCCTGGAAGCTGTTATATATTATTTTTCTATGTGACATAACAATTTTTAAAAATATTTGTAATTAAACAATAAACTGTGAAAAGACTAATTAAATTATGATCTTTGTTTTTTTTCATTAACTGGTCAGTTTTGTAATTTTGGTCTGTTTTGCTTCCCTTATCTGTCTTCTAAATTCAAATCCCTCTTAATTCACATCACAAATGTTGCTTGTAATCATTTGATTTATCAGCTTCAGATCAATCTTTGGCCATTTACTGTACAGTGACTAGTAATTATTTTCCACTAAACATAAGGAATAGTTTTTTTTGGCCTTCTCATAAGCTGTCTTTGCGTTTCTCTTCATTTAGGCTTATTGTGGCTTCGCTCGCCCTGAGGAGGAAAGTCAGAACCTTGCAGCAGTGGCAACGGGAAACTGGGGCTGTGGAGTTTTTGGAGGTGACACGCGTCTCAAAGGTACGCACTGATGTGACACTGACGTCAGCAGATACTGAGCAGAAATGACTTGTCATCCTCGTGCACTTGGCAGTTTAATCAGACTCTTTTCCTCGACATTACAGAGTAGATTTCACAGCTCCAGCAGGTTAGTGCAGTATAAGCATCCATTTGTCTTTTGGGAATGCATTCATTTACTTAAGGTGTATTTGTTGCCTTCCTCCTATTGATCAAATGACAAAGTTAATATGTGGCATTAATAGTGAAATTGATCGCCAGCTTTAGTCCATCAATCTGTTACAGCTCTCTGTGCCTTATAACAATGAGCACGAAGTTCAGAAGATTTTTTTTCCAACCCCAAGGAATGACTACTCATTTTCTATGACATGGATACCTTCTTTTTTATGTACTCTACATACATCAGTGTGTATTTATTAAGTAGCCATGGCAAGATGCATGCTTCAAATGGGCACCATCACCTAATGTCTGCTTAATGACGTCTCTAGGGAAGAACTTCATAATTCAGATGCTGTCCTCTGCCTGGCTTTCCTCCTGTGTTCCCTCACAGCCCCACTTCTTTCCCCCCCCCCCCCCCCCCCCCTTCGTTTGATTTACAGATCATTTTTGAAGAATACAGATGAAATTGAGCAGCAGACAAACCTCTAAAAATGTCAAAGTTTTTAGCTTAGTCATCTTTTAAAAATGTTTATTTAGTCTTTTCTCATTACGTTGGCAGTGTCCCAACTTTAATTAGTCAGCAGACGTATTTCCAGTCTCTTAAAATATTCACAGCTCTCTGGGGCCAGTCCCGACTTTCCTTTGTAACTAATCCAGAGTTCTCAGTGGGGGTAAGACCTATTCCCCTGATTATTTACCTTTTACTGTACAGGCTACAGAGGCTGAAGTGGCTCAGTTACAAAAGAAAAATCAGCCATGAGACCGCTTTTCAAACCTTTGTGAATTTAATGTTTCGATGTATTTTTGTACAAATAATGATATTGTAAAAAAAAAATATTGAAAAGCTGACATTTATTTTCATTTGTATCCTTTTACATTTCTGTGAATTTCAAAATTTGATAAAAATCATCACATGGAAATCCAAGGTTAGCTGTAGTACACTGCAACAGACTTCTTTTATTCCAGCCCTGCTCCAGATGCTGGCAGCTGCCGAGGCGGGCCGAGATGTAGCTTATTTCACCTTTGGTGACAGCCAGCTCATGACAGATGTCCACAACATGCACACTTTCCTCACTCAGAGGAACATCAGTGTTGGTAAGGCCAACAGATATCCTGCCATCCAGCTTCTTGATTTTATTAAACTGTTTATTTGTTTCCTTTTGGACTTTTTAAACTTGCATCAAAGGATGTTATAATCTTATGATTTTAATAATAATTACATGATTTCATTAAACAGTTATGTTACTATATTACTGATCCTGAAAACTGCATTTTCCTTGCTGGTATCTGTCTACTGTTAAGACAAGTCTCGTTGTATCCAATCACAGGAGAGGTGTATGATCTTCTGGGGCAGTACTACAGCTCAGTGTGCAAGAGCTGTCTCAGTCGGCGCCCTGACGTCAGCCTCTACTCGTTCATCTACCAACAGGTCGGCCCTTCCTTGGCGCCTGACGACTCCAACAGAAGCTCAGCCACAGTCTGCCGTTAACGTCATCTGGCTGATGAGTCACTGTGCCTTATTATAAGAAAATGAAACAATTGATTAACTGAAGTATTCTCGGCTTTCCTTTGGATTTATTTTCCGATTTATTGTTTTATTAAATCTAGCTGTGGCTAAGCCGAAAAGTAATGTTGACCGCTGACTAGAGAAAATGAATAACAAGCATGCAGATCCAGCTGAACAGCTCTGTGGAAGGTGCTTAGTTATGACCCGGGCTGGAGCTGAGTTCATTTTACCGCAGCTGGTAATATGGCAATAGATTGTGCTCCAATGTGATGCAATTGTGTTTTTAATGGTGAGGCAAAGGTTGCCATCCATCTTCTCAGTTTGTCATGCTGCTTGTTTTTACACCACACACATCCAACCTAATTGAGTTGGCTGTCAGAAGTGAAGTTAAAGGAAAAGAATAACAAGTGTTTGGAAAGCTTGAAGTGGTCTCAGGACAGCTTTTGATTTAAAGAGCAGTCAGACTAAAATAATTTGTTGTGCAATAAATTTGTAAGAACCATGAGTTGCGACTGCATTTTGAATTATTTTTTGTGGTTTCTTTCCAGAATGTGATTGCACTTGCTTGATTAATTTGGTTTTGTATTTTAACACCGATGCAATGTAAAATGATGTTTTGAAGGTTTTCTCATGTTAATAATTATTTGATTATCTCTCTGAAAAAACTTTGCCTTTTCAATCTAAATAAAACAAATTTTACGTAAAGTTCTACACTTAAAAACTGTGTATATCTTATTGAGCAGCACCATTTAAATTGAGCTATAAATGTCACCAGTACATCCCTGACCAATCAGGATGAGGACTTTGTCACTTGAATGTTACAGACAAAATGAGTTTCTCCACTGCATTTCTCCAGCTATTTCTTCAGCCATTAATAAGGTCATACCTTCTATATGATGAGTAAATGACACCTCATTAAATAAAGAGTTGATCAGGACATATCTAATTAGATGTGAGAGGTCAGAAGAGTGTTTCTGATTTGATTCTTCTGTCTCTAGGACTGAACAGTTTCTTCTACATCAGGAAGAAGCTGGCTAATTGAAGTCTGAGACTTCCCCCCCTTTATTTTAAATTTAAATGTACAACATTTATATGAAGTATTCTGAATGTTTACACCATCATTTGGAAAAATAATTAAACCAGGTTTCTGCCTCATGTGGTAACTAATTGATCCCTTCCCATTTCAGTCAAATATTTTCAGTTTTTTCTCTTCTGTTATTTATTAGCCTATATTCCCGATGGGCTCTTATGAGCCACTACAAATAAAAAAATAAGAAAATTTTAGCTGAATGTTCAAATAGTTTTGTTCCCTGCACTGAATGGACTCCTGGGAGCCTGTAAGTAAATGAATGAGGTGTAGGTGTTTGAGCTCGGTGCTGTCTGCCATCATGGAATCAGAACCTCATGTAGGGGGTCTCTCTTTTTAGCTTGCTGAGTTCAAAATAAGCCTTTGGTGGCATCTCTCCCATGGGGATCAACCATAGACACAGGGGCGTCCTACTGAAATGATCCCTCTACAGTGAGCGCCATGTGTGTTTTTGACCTTTCAGCTGCAATCTGCCATAAAGTCATGAACATGCAGTGTCTATGACTTTTATTTATTTATTTTTTTTCTCAAACGTATTTACTGTGGTGTAGTTTTTTTTGCTGCATTAAGCTCTGGCAATGCTGGGTTCTTTAAGAGTTTTAAGTGCTACAGCCATGGAAAATACATATATTGTACAGTATAATATGTAGATAATATTGCGAGGTTACAGTAGCTAAAGTGGATGATGAAAAGAAAGCCACTGACAGGCAACCAAAAGGGTTCATTTTGTAATATAAAAGTCAAAATATATCTATAACTCTGATCTTGTCATTTTACAAATACAGAACATATCTTTAGCTATGGGTTGAAGCTTTTTTTTACTGGTGGTTTCCCAGTTTTATCCTCTGCTTCTTTGATTTGTGAAGAGCCACTTTGATTGGTCAAAGTGGCCAGCCCTTGTCCCATGTTTATTCCATGTGTGCTGTAGATTAGTTATTCAGTTATTAAAGGAGGCCAGCAAAGTGCAGTCTGTTATACTAATTTTGTGGGTTCATAATTTTATTTTTAGGGTGTCATGAAATATGTTAATTTGTTTTAAAATTCTAGGATATTTCTTGTTTTGGCTACTAGTCAGGCTTGATAAAATCTTTAGTGGCAGTATGTGTAATTACATAAACAATATCATTACTTGCCCATAATGGACGCCTCCAGGTACACATCTCTCATTTTCCATGCTCTTTTCAAGCCTGCTCATGTATTAAGAACAACAAAAGAGAAAAGACTTGACTGACCAGACATTAAGCAACAAAGTCATCAGGTAAAGGAATAATGAAAGCCAGAAATTTTGTTTGTTTTACACGCGTTTATTTTTTAAAAACATGCAACCTAGTTGCATACCATTTCATAACTGACCGATCGTTGGATAAAGGCAGTCACAGCAGCCTCTTCCTGTTAGTCCTACTTATCTCTATTGCAGTAATATCCCCTATTTAGCATGTGTGGTCTTATCTCTAAGTATCATAAAACAGTGGTACCACTGAGCCAGGGCAGGAATGTTTGTAATCAGCCACCTCCTTTGGCGAAAGTTTGCTTCTTTTAATCTCATGGTCTAGTTTTACATTAGAAAAAAGAACAACCTATGAGCAGCGTTCTCTGCTTTTGTGTTCTGTTTGGGACGTGTTACTCTGCAGACCTCTGTGCAAAAAAAGCATCATTTACAATGAATCATAGAAAACCACAAAGCACATTTGATCTCTTTAAACAACTCATCATTTCATTCTTTTTGAAGCTGGAAAAGGATCTACTTCTGCCTTGTTTCCATCCAAAAAGGTCAGCTTTGATAATGTGGGGTGCTTTATTATAAATTAAATCTACTTAAATTAATCATGAGGTACTTACTTCATGTTTCCTTATCATTTGTGATCACTAGAGGAAACTCGCTGTAGTGTTTATTGGAATGATACTCTTGGCCACAGATTAGAGGTATTATCAGTTGAATATTGATATGTTTACTGAAATCCTGGAAGCTGGGGCTTAGATCAGTTTGCTCTGAAGACATAAGAAAAAAATAAGACCTGTTGTCACAACCCCTCCTGTGCTTGTTTAATGCTAATTATTCAAACTTTTTTCTTTCCTTTAAAATAATGTATGGAAAATGCTGAATGTTGCAAATAGACCTGAGGCATTGTGGTTCTTGTGTGAGGCATCTAATTAGCAAATGATTCTAATCTTAGAACATTAATTATGTCCCATTATTATTCAACGCTCCTGATACTTGCCAAGTTTGTCTTATATAATGTAAAATACAGTACATTTGGTGAATTTACAGTTTATTTAGGACCTCGTCTTTTTCACAACAACCTGAACCCTCTTAAGCAAGATTTCTTCTAATTTTTCAAAATGATCTTCAGGACGTTCGCTGTCTTTTGTTCTGTTCTCTATTGAGATGATCCCACACTTCTTCAGTAATGTTGAGGTCCAGGCTCTGCGGAGGATTAGATCTGATGCCAGCTCTTGTATCATTTGGTATATCTCAGCCTCCTAATTTCTCTTCCTTAAGTTTCTTGGCAGCCACCCTTCATTAGGGGTCATTTCTGAAAAGGCTTCATTGAACAGTAGATGGATCAACTGATGGTCCAGATCTCTTAGGTCCTATTTTTTTTTTTTTTTCTTTCTTATTTCATAAGAATTTCACTTTCAGATACTGTTCAGATATATTTATAAGGTCTGAGTGCTTCTTTTGTCCTCTGCTTGTCATACTGTCATGGCAGTATACTGTATGCCAAATTGTTGATGGGATTCCCGATGTTGGTAACAAAAATGGTATTTTATATCTTTCAAACTGTGTTGTATTTAACATTTTTCATTAACAAACTGTCACAAAGTGCCTCAAAATACAAATTAAGATATTTTTTGTTAAGTTGCCTGTTGTGTGTAGACATGCTTTATCCCTTAAATTTTGTGTCTGATTAATTCATAATAAGTGTTAAATGGCTTTGCAAGAAAACAAGCAAACAGAAACAATGGAGAGTTACGAGGACTGGACTGAAAATGGAAGGAATAACAACCAATGGGCAAAGGAAAACTTGGAAATACCTTCAGAAAGGCCAGGAAATTATTGCTCAAGATTGATTTAAAAATAAAGAATGTCTGTTTCACTGAAAGCAAAACATAAAGAAATGAGAGGTGGCTCAGGACTTCTGCACTGTACCATTAATATCAATGAAGTCACCTGTTTAGAATTTAATTTTAGACCTCAAAGAAATCACTCCAAGGTGATTAGATCCCTTGTCTTTTGCCATTAATCTGTGGACTGACGTTTTCAGAGGGATTTATTAAGATATGCTTCTTGGCAAAAGCCTCAGCACAGATGCATCTTGTTACAGCCTCTATCTCACTAGAGCAAGACTCAACTGAATGAAGTAGAATCTATCATAATTTGCAGTGACACAAACCTCAAAATACAATTGTACAGCTAGGGTTAAATAGTTGTAGTGTTCAAGCTATGTCACACACTCCTTTATGTTTTCTCCCAACCACCATGCTTGTCAGAGAACCATAATAGTCTTTTCCAGACAGGATGTTTGCCTTGTCAGACTCTTTAAATTTAGAAATTACTCTTCTATTTAATCAAATTAGTATTGTCACGATTCGCACACATGGACTGCTCTGTCTGTGTTTGAACTCAGCATGACCTAAATGTTTCCCTACTTCCTCTGTGTCCTGTGTCGTGTCTCAGCAGTAGCGTAGCCACAGCAGTTTGGCGGTAATTGTGTCTCTCCTCCAGCTCTACACATGCTGAGATAGTTCCTCTTCCAAAGGCAGTTCCTTAACTGCCCCAGAAACCTGCTTGCATCGTCTTTTAGTTGGGCTGAATAGCCTGCGGTCAGAAATAGTCTCTTAAAGATGGGCTGCTCTAGAGGAGGTGGAGGCAATGTATAATTCCATGACAACAGCAATTATTTATTAGTGGCAGCATTCTGTGGCCATTTTCCTTTGAATGTTTCCACTGAAATTGATCCAAAAGAAAAATCCATTTCATGTGAAAGCTGTAGCTTTTAACTAAACTGACTGCTCGCTCTGTAAGGTCAAGGATTGAGTGAGTGAAGTTATTTTGCTCCTAGTGTTATTAGATTGCCAATTTATCATTGGAGTGTCATGTGATTGATACTGACTCAGCTTGAATGAAAAATGAAGCAAGGCCATCTTTGCCCACAAAAATAGCCTGATTATCGAGCCAGGCTGTGTGGAAGAAGCTCTGTGGGAGAAGAAGAAAAAGAAGCCGCACTGGTGTGGAAATATGGTTTGCCCATGTTAACAGTTTAGATAAACTCATCTCCTACAATGAACAATTACACTGATTGGGACGTTTGGTAGGTCTATGAATATATAAATGCTGTTACATAAGTAATGCCAAAGGAGGTCTGGCATTGTCCTGCCACAGACCTCCTGGGAAAGCATAACCTTGATGGTGGCATACAGCAGTGGTTCCCAACCTAATTTCCTTGAAGACCCCCTTCATGTAAATACTAAAAAGCCTTGGACCTCCTGCCAAATCCCGTGCTGAAACCATGGTTGATTTTATGCTATTATTAGCGAGATTCTCATGATGAAAATTGTATTGAGTTCTGTCCTTCAATGAAGCCAAATTTAATAACATATAGCTTTATTTTTTTACTTCACATACCTCTGTCAACACTATACCATTTGGTTCTGTCTTCCCCTTCCCATCTAGACGATTTTTCTCTTTCTCAAGCTCTCTAGCACAAAAGGTGGCCACACACACACCTGTAACAGTTGGACCATTTGGTTCCTGAACCCTCCCATCTGAACCATTATTTGTCTTTCTTAAGCTCTCTAGGATAAAAAGGTTGCACCGTCTCCTGTTAGGGAGAGCCTCGTTCTGATGCCCTCTGTGACTTATGCAGCATAAGTTTAATAAACTCAAGTGTGATCTTCTCACCGAGATTCTTGGTAAAATGATTTCCACCACAAACTGTACTTTTAGCCTCTTCCATACCATTGGCAGCAGAGGAGCTCCACAGCATGACAGAACTGCTGTAATGTTGCAGTAGGTGAGGAATACTTCTCTTCATGGGCTAAGTCTCTTGTGTACAAGCATATGCACAGCCTTCTCAAAGAACTAATAACTAGTTTATTCCTATATTATGCTTAATAAAGTAGTTGAATTTCCATTCATTTCTGCAGATATTCTAAATCCTCTGCTTATACTTCAGGAATGTCAATAGTTCTGACCATAACAACAACATTTAAGTAAATCCCAACAATCATGATCAGTCTCACTTAAAGCTGCATGACACCAAATTCATCCAATTCACTAACACTCTCCCAACAGATGGTGTAGTTTCACTAGCTTCCGATAAGGCCTACAGGGAGACAGTTTTAATTCTGTCATAACCAATACGACCAAGTGCCAAAAAAAAAAAAAAAACACAGAACATTAAACATTTAGTTTGCCGTCTATGAACTTGTCTAGGTGTATTTGGAATATAAATGAGAGGAAAACCACAGCATTGCGGACTTGTGTGTAAAATAATTCACTGTAGCGGGCACACAGGCAAATAATGCAAATCATCAGTGGAATTCAGTTTGCATAGACTTGATTTACATTAAAACAAATTATTAGACAACACAGAAGAATGCATCACTGTTTCTGAAAAATCATGCAAGGTCACATTCTGGTTAAATTTGCTACTTGACAACATATTTTTCCACTGTAGCCCATCTGCTTAAAAGTGCAATGTGTTGTACATTACCTTGGTGCCTTGGTTGTAACAAATAATTATTTTAGTTACTGTTGGATTTCTGTCATCTCAAAACCAGTCTGCTCATTCTCCTCTGACATCAACAAGGCATTAGTTGTTTCATTCAGACAACCACTGCTAAAAATCCCTGCAGATCAGCAGTTTATTAAATAATCAGTCCGGCCCCATGCCACCAACAACCATACCATGTTCACTTAAATCCCCTGATGCTCAGTTTGAGTATCAGAATGGAGCAAGTTGTCGTGACCATGTCTGCATGACTGAACACTTTGTACTGCTGCCATGTGATTGGCTGACTGGCTTTTAATATAAACAAGCAATTGATCTGGTTTACCTTAAAAGGTGGCTGGCAAGTGTCGATATAAGAAAACAACATTCTGTCAACCTAACAACTTTATCACTAAGTAGCACTGAAAAGATGTCAACCAGGTATTTTGTTGCTTTGAGGGGCTTTTTGTGTAAATGCCATCATCAGAAAAATATCCAAGCATCTTTAAGAATTTTTTCTTTTGGCCCTGTTGCAAGCAGATTTACTGTGTCTACCAACACAGCATAGAGGGGATACCAGAAGACAGGCCAGTATACCAGCAGATGTGGAGGAGGCCATAGGAGGACAACAACCCAACAGCAGGATCCCTATCTGCTCCTTTTTACAAGAAGGAACATGAGAAGCACTGTTAGAGTGCTACCAAATGACCTCCAGCAGGCCACTAATGTGCATGTGTCTACTTAAAGCAGGAGAAATATGTTTGTCAAGTATCAAATTTAACAAGAATGTGCATTTGCATGTATATGTATGATTTGCATTTTGTCAGCTGATGCAGCATAAGTTCAGCTAAATAAAGTTTTTTTTCTTTTTTTTTTTTTTTTTTTTTGCTGGATGACATAGTTTTGAATTAACTTAAGCTTGTATCCTATCTCCACTAGATGAATGGCCTCCTTCAAATTAATGAAAGGTCTGCCTTTCCTGCAGAACTACTATCTGTCTCAGTCCAGGAAAGTCCGAACTGATTAACTTAGTGAGAATATACACATAAGTTAAAACTTTTAAGTTTCACAAACCTTTGTGATTCCTTTTGTTTGTCTGTCTGAATTTTGGACCACTACATAAAAAACACCCAACACTGCTGTGCGAGTCACCTCAAAAGTCTTATTCTGGATACCCAACCTTGAGGTTATTGACAGAACATTAAGCTGGGTCATCGAAAGTCGGTTAAAGGTGGGTTAAAGGGTTAAAACAAAGAACAAAATTTTAAACTTCAGCCCAAATAACACTGTGGCCATGTTTATACCATTTGCATCTGTACAGCCAAAATTATTCACAAAAAACAATCTCAAAACATCAAACAATGCACAAGGAAGCTAGGAGGGTTAAAGCTGCTTGTCACCAAATTCATTTGCATAAGATTTCCTGTTTAGAGCCTAGCCACTTCACTAACACTCTCCCAACAGATGATGTAGTTTTACTAGCATCCAATAAGACCCACTGGGAGACACAGTTTTAATTCTGCAATGATTAAACCAATAAACCAATACGACCAAGTTCCAAAAAAATACAAAGATTAAACATTTAGTTTAGCTTCTATGAACTTGTCTAGCTATACTTGGGATATAAATGAGGGGAAAACAGCACAGCATGCAGACTCATGGAATAAATAAATAGTTCACTGTAGCGGGCACACAGGCAAATAATGCAAATCCCCAGTGAAATTCAGTTTGCATAGACTTGATTTACATTAAAACAAATTATTAGACAACATAGAAGAATGCATCAGTTTCTGAAAAATCATGGAAGTTCACAATCTGGTTAAATTTGCTACTTGACAACATATTTCTACAAGGCTGTCTGAGAACGTTTTTGACCCTCCTCCCCAACTGATAGCAGTCTCATTCGGGTTCAGAAGCTCCTAAAATGTACTGACACCAAATTTCCTATCATTTCATTGATAGTCATCTGCAAGAATGTGCAAATGGCTTTTGACTATTTACCCTGTTAAAAAAAAATAAAGGGAACACATTATTATTAAAATGTGAATCAAAGTCAGGCCCACTTCTGGGATATCAATCTGTCCAGTTAGGGAATAACACTGATTGTATAGCAATTTCACCTGCTGTTGTACAAATGGAACAGAGAACAACAACCTCTATAAAGGAATGGTCCTGCAGGTGGTGGCCACAAATCGTTTCCGTTTTCATCCTTTCTGGCTAAGTTGTGTCCTCACCACTAGAGGTAACATGAGGCAGTGTCTTCAACTCACAGAAGTTGCTCAGGTAGTGCAGCTCATCCAGGATGGCACATCAATGTGCATTGTGGTAAGGTTTGTTGTGTCTACCAGCACAGTGTTGAGAGCACATAGGAGATACCAGGAGACAGGACGGTATACCAGGAGACGTGGAAGGGGATGTAGGAAGACAACAACCCAACAGCAAGACTGTTATCTGCTCCTTTGTGTAAGGAAGAACTTGAGAAGCACTGTCAGAGTTTTACAAATTGACCTCAAACAGGCCACTAATGCCTAACTAACTGTCAGAAACAGACTCCATGAGGGTGGTAAGAGGGCCCAACGCCCACATAGGGAAGCCCAATTGGCATTTGTCAGAGAACACCAGGATCTGCAGACTGGCCATTGGCACCCTGTGCTCTTCGCGGATGAGAGCAGGTTCACGTTGAGCACATGTGACAGATGTGAGAGAGTCTGGAGATGCTGTGGAGAATGTTCTGCTGCCTGCAACATCCTCCAGAATTACTGGTTTTTCAGTGGGTCAGTGATGGTCTGGGGCAGCGTATCCTTAGACAGCCACACAGACTTCCCTATGCTAGTTAGAGGTACTCTGACTGCCATTAGGTACCGGGATGAAATCCTTTAACCCACTGTCAGACCATATGATGCTGCAGTGGGACCTGGTTCCTTCCAATGCATGACAATGCGCCACCTCATGTGGCTGGAGCACGTCAGCAATTCCTGCATGATGAAGGTATTGATGCTATAGACTGGTCTGCTCGTTCACCACACCTGAACTAAATCAAGCATCTCTGGGACATCATGTCTTGTTCCATCCACGTCATACACAGTCTGTCCAGGGGTTGACTGATGTCTAGGTCCAGGTCTGGGAGGAGATCCCTCAGTAGAACATCACTGTCTCGTCAGGGGTGTACTTAGATGTTGTAAGGAGTGCATAGAGGCACGTGGAAGCCACACACACTATTGAACCTTATTGTGAATTATCATGAGGAATTTCCACAGAAGTTGCATCAGCCTGTGATCTGATCTTTCCACTTTTATATTGAGTATGATTCTAAGTCCAGACCTCCTAGGGATAATTGTTTTGATTTCCACTGATCATTCTTATGTTATTTTTTTCTCAACACATTCCACTATGTAATAAATAAATACTTTCAGCTGGAATATTTCATTTATTAAGATCTAAGTGTTGTTAAAGTGTTCCTTTTATTGTTTTGAAAAGTGTAGTATACAGCATTTAGAAAAAGTTTCCTTCAAAAACAAATTCTACCAGTCGGTGCTGTGTCTCAGTCTACTTGATGCAGGAGAAATATGTTGTCCAGTAGCATATGTGCACTTGCATGTATATGATTTGCATTTTGTCAGCAGATGCTGGATGAAGTTGAACTAGATAAAAGTTGGGGTTTTTTTTCTGGCTGACATAGTTTTGAATAGGCTTGCATCCTTTCTCAACCAGATAAATGGCTTCCTTCAAATAAATGAAAGGTCTGCCTTTCATTCATTTATTATCAGAACTGCTGTCTGTCTCCACGAAAGTCCAAACTGATTACCTTAGTGAAAATATAAATATAAGTTAAAAATTTTAAGTTTCACTAACCTTTGTGATTCTTTTTGTTTGTCTGTCTGAATTTTGGACCACTACATGAAAAACACAGCTCTGCTGCGTGAGTCACCTCAGAGGTCTAATTCTGGATACCCTCCCATGAGATTATTGACAGAACATTAAGCTGGGTCATTGAAAGTTGGTGCTGGCAGTGACCAGTGTTCTTACTGTGTGAGGAGCAAGTTGTGACAAGACTTGGCATTGAGATCAATGGAGGAAGCCCACCTGGAGATGGATAAGGGGAGAACATTACCACTAATAAGCATCTGCCATGCTGCAGAGAGAGTCTGAGTCCTACCTGCTGGCTGCTATTGACTGGTGCAAAGACCTAAAAACTTCCTCCCTGATCATTGCTTTACCAGAATATGAGATAAATATGGGGTCACTGAGGGTGTTTATGACTGAACAAAAGCAAGAGCAGAGTTCATGAATTTAAAACCCTTCAACACATTGGATAAAGCATCATGCAACAAAAAGTTAATGTCTCCAATGGACAAAACCCATGAGCATGTCAGCTTAGTTATCATTATTCATCATGTACTGTATGAATATCCTAAGCTGAACGTGTGCAAATGAATTTAAAAACTCAGCAGCTACAAGATCACAAATTGATTCCCCTCAGCAGCTAATTAGTAACACTAAAATGGTGACTATTGGCAGTTTCAGAAACCTGAGCAATGATAATGGCATCTTTGAAAATGAAAATGAGCTTGACATTTCCCCTCCAAAGTGGATGGGGGAAATAAATGTCCCTTTGTCTACTGTTTCAGATACTGACATTTAAGAAGAAACTCAGAGAAAGACAAACACAGCCATCCTTACAATCTTTCAATTAAAGCCGAGTCTATATTTTAGCTGTCTGTTTTCACTCACAAAAGGATTATAATAATGACCATTCTGGCATTTATGAGGATACTGTTCCCAGGACGGGAGCTACGTTTACACACCATCTTGGAGCCTAATTGGGTGAGAAGTGAGGGCCCATTAAATAATGTGCCACAATACATTATATGCCAAGAGCAGAAATGAGCTGCTTCCACAGTACCATTCTCATTTAAAAGAAATGAAACAAACCCACTGATTCTGCTTTGACAGGATCCCTCACAGTGAAATTCAAACCCTGAGTGTTTAATCTTCATACATATACACTGACTATCTGTTAATGAGGTTATGAGTCAAAATGAGACAGAAAGTAAGAAAATTTGTTTCAATCAGATAAGACAAATTTTTAAGATGCTGCATATTTTCATTGAGACATTATAATAATATAATAAGCATCACAATGATTCATAATGACTGTAGTTACGGTCAGTGCAGTAAAATGGCTAACTCTAAGCTCTTCAGCAACTGTCGGCTTCCTCTTTGGCTATTGTTATAAGTTATAATGAGGTTTTGTTGCATGAGAAGGGGACCTATATTCATCTGAAGGTAATTTACTCCCTGTTCAGCCCAGGTACTTGTCTTCTCATTGCTTCTAAACTATAATCCATCCACAAGCTGCATGATAGCCACACTACTGTAAACGTAGAACCTAAACAGTGTTGGCAACATATGATTCATTTTGAGATTGGAGGATCAATAACCAATTTGAAGATGACCTGGTGGGAAGGATCCAGATTGTGAAGCAGTGCTTCAATGTGCGGCGTAAATCTCAGCTGGTGGATGTGTGTCTGGGCCTGCCACAGCTCCTGCTCTGGGGAATGATTTATGCCTTGGCCCTGCGACAGGTCCAGCAGTGGTTGAGCTTTCATCAAACAGCCGTGGCTAATTTGAGTGGCCTCAGCGAAAGAGGTTTCTCAATGAATAGTGGGATGGAAAGCGAAAGAGTCAGGGTGTTACAGTTAGAAAAAGTGCAGAAAGTCATGATTGGTGTGTAGGAAAGGAAAAAACCTCAGGAGATCATTAGCTTTATCATCCTAAACATTATTGTGTGCATGTAATGCCTCTGCTTTGTTGAAAAACTTTTGCTTCAAACTTATTATAAAAGATTAACAAAAAGAAAATAATATAGGAAGTCATTGGCTGGAGTGAGTATGATTTTGCAAGGCTGTGCCAGGCCAACTTCTTAAGACCGGAGTCTATCATCCATGAAAGCCCTGCAAAGAGACAAACGCTTAAATGCTCTCCTCACATCGGAGTAACAACCGTTCATCTGCATGCATGGCTTCCCTATTCAGCATGAGAGCTGGTTGCATAAGAACCATGTATGAATGGATCCAAGGTGACAGGATGGAAAAAAAAGTTGGATAGAAAGAACTCATTAGGAGAGCTGCACCCTCCATGCAAACCCATCTCAGTAATGCAAAGAAATTTGTGAACTGGCCATGAGTTCTGAAGGATCTCTCATAACACTTGACAAGTGAAAACCGCCACCAGGCAGCTAATGGCTTTACTGTCAAGAGGGCAAATAAAAAGGCATGAGTTTGCATGCATGCAGGCTTTGTGGCTCTGGTCATGTGAGACGCAGTTTGCAAAATGCAATTCTCTCACTCCCCGAGTTCCTGAGCAGATTTGCTCTGCTGCCAGGCCAGATGTGAGATGGAAGGATGTTAGCGTTGGGGAAAGGGTGGGGGCGTAAGGTGCGCTTCATTACATACTCAGCTCCCAGGTGGCCATTTGTCCCAGTAACGTTGTCCCAGCAGAGTAGAGCACTGTTGGGTGGAGAGGAGATGAACACAGGCCCACATGAGCAGTAGCAGCATTCCCACAGCTGCCAGTGGCTCCATCACTCTCAAGACTCCAGTAACTAAAACCACACACCATGGAGCAGCGCTCGCTTCTTGACTCCTGCCAATTACTGTGACCCATTAAGAAGAACAAATGCTGCTTCAGCAGATGGGAACGCGGAGGTGCTTTCATTTGCTTACTTGAGGATGGAAGAGGGCTGATGTGGATGTGGATGGCTTTTCCTGTTGGACTTCTTTAAAAATCTTTTTATTTTATGTCGCAATAGCAATTATGTTCTGAGTATAGCTTAAAGGCAGATTAAAGGACTTCAGGTGGTATTAGACATTATAAACAACTTAAATTTTTTTCTTCAAATAAAGTCAAAATAAACTGTTGAAGATGCTAAACATAACTGAAGATATGCTTAATACTGTATAAGAAATGCAGACATACATGATTATTAAAAGTGTTATAATTTATTACAGAAACTGCAAATGAATATGCAAAATGTAAGACAATTAAACAGCACTTTCAGTCTTTATATATCAACTTTTACCCCCTTTATCCTCTCTTAAATAATTATGCTACTGCCTAAATCTGCCTGTGCATCCTTCCTCTACTAGTGAAGTAAAAGACAGAATAGGAACACAAAAAGCACGATGGGGAGATACACAGACTGTGATCAACAAACACATTAGTGTGTAATTCACAGCGGAGTTCTCTGCGACATAAAGTTAACCCTACCAATAAGAAGTATTATGAGAAATCAGATAAAAGGCATTAGGAAGTTTATGGGCCACACCACACAGCTGTGACTTAATTTGATATTTCCTCTTTCATAAATTTGCATTTTTTTCACTTTTGTTCATACATTCCTGAGCTCATTTGTGTTTATCTACTTCCGGGGTTTTATGAAGGTGGATGAAAAAGGCAGAGAGTTAGAGCTGTAAAATTATGGTTCAGTATTTAAAGAGCAGCTGGGGATGGCAATATGTGGTGACAGAGAGAACCCTTCTGCTGGGTCTCTGTCACAGGGAAAGGTGCTAACCCTAAATCTTTCTCTTATTGCTATGAGCACCACAACAACATCTCACTCTGAAGACCGAACTTTGTTTTTTATGGTTGCTTGGGTAATTGAACAACAGGAGAGGAAAAAGATCCAATCCACTTATCCATAAAAGAAGTGCATCTAAACCAAATGACTGGTGAATTAATACAGGGATTCTCTCTTTACTACTTCTCTGTTGCCTTTAATTCTTTGTAATTTGTCAGGAAGATATATTTGTGAACCTACAGTGTTTGGCACAGAAGTGATGGTATTACCTAGGCTACATGTGTCCTGGTGTAAATAAGCCTGTCAGTTTAGTCTCTAGTTCATATGTAATAGAGGACAGGGCTGAGGGACGATGGCTGGGACGCTTTATGGCCTCTCCAGTCACACTTGTCAACGAAACTAGCGCTACAAGACAGCACAGATACCCACGACAAATAGGCTTTGTTTGTGTAGTTTACAATTACCCAACACAGAGACAAACTATAAAGCATTTTCACTCTCTAAACTGAGAGGGTAAAGCTTACAGCATGAAACAAAACAACAGTAAAGTCTGAGCTTTTTAAACTAACTAAGATGTTCATTGGTAGCTGAAAAAAGAATTTTATCTAAAATGTATCTTGATAAATAAGGAGGTAGAAAGACAAACTGCCTACCTGTAGTTAACATTTTTTCCCACTTGGACTGCTTTAATACATTGCCTTAATTTTAAGTTGAGACCTTAATCATAAGTAATAAGTTATGCAGAGCACAAGGATAAAATTATGCAGTATATGCACTTGTGTTTTTAATCCCCCTGAGTTGTGATAGCTGCAATGATGTTTGCATGTTACATTTATGTTTTGATTAAAATCTCCTCGAGAAACTGTTGGGCTTTCACAGATAAAAGCCAATAAATAAAGCCCAGTAGGGATTCATGTTTTAACTAGTAAATCCACGACTCCCTGTGGCTTTGTAGAACCTTTTATATAACATTAATTACAGAGTTACTGAAGAAAAAAAAAACAATTGATACATTTGCTATCTTCATTATTTGTGAGTAATAATCCATTGTGCTGCTTTGGTCTACCATCCAAGAAAAAACTGACTGGTTTTTGGTGCTGCCACCCCAACAGTGACAGCTACATAACAAGCCCAGTGCACAGTAGTGCCCAGAGGTTCACTGTGCTACTGCTGCTCTGAAAAGCCCTGAAAGCACATGTAGACAGCTTCCTCCTCTCTATGGACATTTACACAAACATACTGCCATTCTGCAACATGCGACAGGCCCATGACTCAAGTCACTCAGCTGTGCTATTCCCTATACCCCTCTGTCAAAAATCCTTTACATACATGAACAGAACGACATACCAAACCCTCTGAGCCAGTGTTTTTCTCTTTGGAAGATTAACTGTACATTGCTGGGATGTTGGGGCTTTAGTGAAATAATAATAGTTATAGCAATAAATCACAAAACAAAAGCAATAAATTTACACTTGATTTAAATCTGGATCAAGTTTGGACTAATTACTTCATCATCAGTTTCTGCATAACATTCAACAAAGTGAAACTTCTTTCTGTATTTCCCCACTCAACAACTGCTGCCATGTGTTGGAATCTAATCATTTCCTGAAAATGATCAAGGCCAAATGCCAGTAAAATGTCTCCTTTGAAACATCTGAGAAACATCTGTCTCAGTCAGAAACATCTGTCTGGTGAGGTAACACTCCCAAAGCTCCATAAGTTCAACATATATGCATCACACTTGAGTGTGAGGCTCTTTGCAAAGAATGCTACCATTTAAAATATTTTAAGGCAAATATAAAATGTGTTTTATGCTAGCTAATAAGCTTCCTGTCCCATTTTGAAATCCTTGCCAGGGAGCTGAATACAGTTTTCTCTTTTTGAAATTGTGATTGGTGCTGTGCAGACACAGAACAGATGGTGTTATCGACCTCATGGGGGAGAGGAGCAACAAGTGTGCAATTAAAGGCCTGAAGAGATGCATAAACTCATATGGATAGACTGGAAAATAAACCAGTTCAGCTATAAAGCACAAAATTAATAATACCTACCTGGTGTAATTGGAGGGTCAAATCTGAAAATTCTTCTGCTTGGGTGAAGTGAAATCAGTAATCCGAGATATGAGTTAATTAAATTTCTGTAAGTATTCTTGGTCAGCATCATGTGGATAGTCTTTAAATTAACAGCTTTTGCAGAAACACTTTAACTGCCAATCCAGCAGTTTTCTTTAATAAAGACGCTGAGGTTGTAAAATCTATAAAGTATAAAGTTTTAAAGTTAAACTTGGACTTCAAGTACAGAAAACATGTGCAACTTAGAAAGTATTTAAGATGCTATGCCAAAGTCTGAGCCAGAACATTGTCATCTTCGGCTACCATGGGTGTAATGGTTGCAACTGTCAAATTCTTACACTGTGGTGAGTTTGCTAACATAAAAAAGCTTGGATATCCACTGAGGACAGAAATGGCCAAAGTATGCTTTCTGTGGAAGTAATAAACAGCTTTTCAACATCCTACTACATAGACACTTCATTATTACAATACATAATGTGCATTAGTGACCACTCTTCATACTTCACACTGCAACATATTTTTGTTAATACTCTTTGGCTCTATGTAGCACTTATTTGTAATAATAATAATAATAATGGATTAGATTTATATAGCTCTTTTCAAGGCACAAAAAGCGCTTTACATTGAATCCATTATTCATTCACTCCTCACTCATACCTGGTGATGGTAAGCTACTTGTGTAGCCACAGCTGCCCTGAGGCAGACTGTTGGAAACATGGCTGCCAATCTGCGCCTACGGCCTCTTCACCCATCACCAAACATTCAGCCACATTCGTTCACCAGCGATGCCAACACTGGAGGCGAGGAGGGTTAAGTGTCTTGCCCAAGGACACAAAGACAGATGACTGGGGGAGTGGGAATCGAACCGCCAACCTTCAGGTCATTGGACGACACACTCTGTCACCTGAACCACTGCCGTCCCTTTATCTTATTTTTTTTAACCTTATTCTAAGACACCAACTCCAAAAGAGTTGGGATGTAGGGTAAAATGGAAATAAAAACAGAATGCAATGATTTTCAAATCTCATAAAACATTTTATCCTTTTTAATGGAAAATATTATCTCATTTTAATTTAATGGCAGCAACACAAAAGAAGTTGAAATAGGGGTATTAAAAGGCTGGAAAAGTAATTGGCACAAGTCAAAAACAACCGGTTACTTAGCAGCATGTCAGTAACGCGACTGAGTATAAAAGGAGCATTTCCAAGAGTGCGAGTCTCTCTGAAGTAAGGATACACCAAGGTTCACCAGAGGTTCACCAGAGGTTTATCCAGTTCTACAACAACTGTTTAAAAATTGTTTAAATATTTCAGAAAAAATGTTCTTCTCTGTAAAATTGTGAAGACTTTGAAGATCCCATGATAAACAGTGTATAACATCCTCAAATGATTCAGAGAATAAAGAGAAATCTTTGTGCTCATGAAACAAAGTCGAAGGTCAAAATTAAATCTTTATATTTGGCACTGTATTTAAAACAGGTGTGATTTTCTCATGGAAATCACTGCATGGGTCCAGGAACACTTTCAGAAATGACTACCTGAGAACAAAGTTCACTGTGCAAACCACAAACGCAGCTTAGAGCTCTATCATACAAAAGAAAGACGGAATAAACCGATATAACATATGTAAACATGATCCAGAACTTCTGCCACCCTCTCTGGACCAAAACTTATTTAAAATGATCAGAGGCACATTGGAGTTTTTTCTTTGGTCACATGAATCAAAATTTGAATCTTTTTGAAAACCATGGACAGCATGTCATGCTGACTACAGAAGAGAGGGACCATTCGGATTCTTATTAGCATAAGTGCCTATGGCATAGGTAGCTTACACATTTGCACCATCAATGCTGAAAAGTAAATAGTCCTCCTGCATCCTCCCTTATCCATGTACCCCACCCCCTCATCCATCAGTTCTTTCAGCCATCCACCCTTCCCTCCTTCATATATTTATCTGTCCTCATTTTACATTCACCCTTTCACCCTTCCCCACTTCTCTCCCTTCTTCATTCCTCCTTCATCTATCCTCCCCTACCCTCACCCATTTATCTCTCCACCAATCTTCCCCTTCCTCCTTTTCCCTCCCTAATCTATTTATTGATCCGTTCTTTCTTCCCTCATCCATTCTTCCATCATTCTCTTCATCCCCCATCCTTTTCCAATTTCATATAATGAGTTTGTTTCTTTTTTTTTCAGGTACTATCTGGGGTGGTCCTAAGTCCGCTTGAGTCACTGACACCCTGAGACAGGATCCCCACAACACGTCTCCTCCCAGTGCTGAAACATAAGACCCACAAGATGAACCAATTAGAACTTTCAAATCCATCAACAACTTCATCCATACATTTCATTAAATCACATTGTTAAGGTGTGGTCCTTGCAAGTAAACATATCCTTAGGATTTTCACAAGCAGTCCACATTACTCACCCCCCTCATATGCACACATACACTTACTGGGACAAATAAAGCAATCCAGTTAATGGCCAGGTTGAACTCAAGCTATAGTTGACTCAAATGCATATAATCATACAGTTTGTGGATGCATGCACAGCTGAGCGCAGCAGCTGTTAGAGATCAAGCTACAGTATGAGTTCAGTTTCAAATTTAAAACAAAAATACTAGCTCTGGAAGAAAAAAGTGGTATTGCATTCATTTTATTTATAGATTGCCTTTTCACATGTGTCATGTGACTATTTTTTATTACAGTTCATATTAGTGATTTCAGCTTACATCAGTAAAATAATACTTTAGCTTAAAATATGTATTTTCAAAATAAAAAAATACATGACTTTTCACTTCACTACAGTTAATTAAATTCTTCAATAAAACTATATTCTGTTTTTCAGTAGTATCACACATTATCATTTCACAGATATATTTTGAAATACTTAATCAGGCCCTTTCAATACAGTTAAGTGGCCTGATTATCAGTCATATTTTTTTCATTAAGCAAGAAATGAATTCTGGTACGGTTCACTTAATAGACAGCAAATACCAAGTAAAAACACATCAAATCAACACTAGAGATACAACACTGATTACATTTGACAAAGACGACAAACAGTTTGTAGTACTTTAAGGCATTTTGTATCTTCTTTACCAGGATTTTGCTGTCACACAATACTGTCACACTAAAATATAAAAATACAGCTATTATTTCAGAATAAACATGCACATGTGTCACTTTTAATCTTTATGTGATATAAATTTTGAAATTATCTATAGTTCACATTCACTTTGGCAGATAGATACACAACATGTGCCACACAGATTACAAACATCCTCACATTTTAACAACAAATAAACACTTATTTAGACTTATGAGCCATCACAGATTAAACAAGACCCACAATATACATTTGTATAGAGATTTTCAGCCACAGCACTCTTTGAATAAACATTTTGATCAAAACAACCACTGTTGCTGTTACTCATTGCCGTATCCCATATGTGTGAATATCAAAAATAGCAACTATAGATAAACTGACTTTAAATAAGCTCCATGCATTTAATGATCTGATGGGATTAATTGCACATAAACCCTCACTGCACTTGGTGTTGTGTTATTGCACATAGAGCACTAATGAATACCTTTTATTCTACCTCTAAATTTAAATAATGACTCTTTGTACATACACGTAAACAGAATATAATGCCTCAGTCACTTCTGGACTGCATCTCACTTATAAAGTAGCAATGTTCACAACAATATACAAGTACTACCTATTACTGTAATATATTATCCATCAAACAAGACAACTTTAAATGTGCCAGTGAAACCATTATACCACATGACTCACTTTTCTCTTTACACACATTATTTAAAACCAGTTGTCTATTTTAACAGTTATAGATATTCTAAAGTGCTTCAACAAACAGACTTCACATATGCACAACCTCTTTGGCAAACTCACACTTTACATAAAATACTAAATACAATTCAGCACATTTTATTGGATCTCACAGTGTTGACAAACTGGCACTAATGAGGTTGCTTAGTCACATTTACAAGGGGTCATGATTGCTATAAATTGCTGATATATGTCTTCCTTTAATGAATAACATGTAACTACTCTATGTATATGTTAGGATCACTCATTTGAATCATTCTCTCAGAGGAATTTATCCTCAGATCAGTGCTACAAAGAGGACATGGCTTCAGTTTCCTAAAGGCAGCAGACTAGTTAATGTCAGTCTACCAGGGTCAATGATGGACCCAAAATCATTCTGTTGTCCACACTGATCCAAAAGAACCCCAGTTTAATCTATTTTTTTTATTAATATATTATATATATACACAATATATATAGTTACACATGTATTTTAAGGCTTTGCATTTCACTGTCAAAGGAATACTATTGCACAAATAATACGTGAAGGCATCTCAACTACAGTCTAAATCTAAAAGTATTGAGTGTAAGAGGTGAGTGAGCATGCTCTCTCAGTATGGCTTACTTCCCCGATTTATGAGGCTGACCAGCTCTCTGGCTACTGTCAGCCAGTTTGGCTGCCGTAGTACCAGTTCTATTGCACAGGTCCCTGATTTCCAGCAGACCCTCATTCAGGGCTTTAACAAAAACGGCTGAGCTTGTTTCGGTGTTCTCCCAGAAACTCGACACACAGAAGATGATGTGGTCTGACTGTGGGTTGTAACAGGCACCGTAGCCGTTGGGCACCACTGGGCCGTAGCAGCAGAACATTTCCACTGTCGTAGGAACCTGCAGATAAAACCACATAACCTGTGTTACACCAGCTTAACAAATAAAATAGCTGTCTAGAATTTAAACAAACTAATCAATTTTATGTCAGATTTATCACACTGTTAAAGCAGCTGATGCTCGTTTTTTAACGCAAAATTTTTCAAGATGAAACAACAGCAATAATTTTACCAAGAAGTTATAGAATTACCAACAAGGGAAACTATCAGGTCCTGTGTGAATTTATAGTGTGTTATATATTCATATAGTTAAGTCCTCTTTATCACACTTTAATTGGTTGTGTGTATTTTTTTGACATTTCTTTTTCTGTTGCACTCTCACTTTTAAATTCTCACACTCTGACTCGCAGGCAAAATATTTACTGCAACAGTTTTGCTCTTGGTTTTCTTTACTTGCTACACCACTTAGAGCTAAATATAATCATGCTGTTAATAAATTACAAAGTAGTCTAAGTTCAATAATGAACACATCACTGTTGTATTTATATAAATAACAATAGCAGGCTTTCTTTCAGGTGGCAACAAATGCACTGGTGTCACGTTGTTGTTTCTACAAATGTTTGTTAGAAAAGTTTGAATATTAGTGTAGTTTTTCAAGAGGGCCTGGATGATATTTGTATATTGTGATTGATTGTTGGAAAAGCAGAACATTTATATAATATGATATTTTCGTTGTTAAAAATGTTGAGATGGATAAAATCTGAATTTGTGCTACCTGACTGGTGGAAAGGATGAAATGATTACTGGCCAGATATGTCTCATCACAGAAGATCTCTGGCTTCTCCATGTTGAGCTCCTTTGCAGTCTTCAGAAGCCCAAGGAGGTGATTGTCTATTGCCATTCCTGTAATAGCCTCAAAAAACAAACCTTTGCTTAGAAATGATGGATATTTTTATCAGTTAGAATTTCAAAATGCACAAAGAAATGGTTTATAAGCCCTGTAAGTGTCAGGGGCTGGACTGGAGTGAAGCAGTAAAGTTGCTGGCGTTTATTTATTTAAAAGGTATTATGCACATTAGTAAACATTTCAATATGAATTTAAAATTTAAATGTGCTAGAGTTAGCAAATGAGCTTATTTTTATCTGTAGTCTCTTGGCAGGTCAAGACACCAGCATACAGTACATACATTACAATAAGTAACAAATAAAAAACAAAAACAAAAAAACATTAAAATACTTGGTGATATAAAACCAGTATATTAAAGTATAGTAAAGATGTGATAAGCTTCTTATTCATGAGTGCAAGTTTGATTACTTTCAATCCATTTCTAAAGTTTAGTTTTAAAAATTGGATAGCTGGTGCTTTCTCTTAATTCACTGGGAAGACACGTCCAGTAGTCTGTGACCCTTACTGAGAAAATTGTTTGCCCAAATTTACTGCGCCTGTACTGTACAACAAAGTCTCCTTTGGTGGTTGCTGTAGTTGCCTTTTTATCCAACAATATGGCAGTAATGGTAACTAAGTGGCTTTTGATGTAGTGACATCAGCATCTGTTTATTAAGGGTCTCTTTTAATTTCAGGGGGATCCTGTTTGCTTGAAACCAACTTGTAAAACTGTAGAATATGTGGGAAAAGATCATAGCATGCATAAAGGGGTTTGCTGCATCTACTGTTAAATATGGTCTGATATGTCTAAAATTAGCCAAATTAAATGGCCGTTTCATTTTTTCTTTTTTTTTTTTTTTTTTGGAAGGACCCATTCTACTGTGAGGAAGCATCCTCCTTGTAGAACATTAGCTTAGTAAAGCCAATATGATTAAACATAGCTTAGCTTGTTGTAAGTGCTATGCTAAACTGGTTAAGCAGTCTGAAATTTACACTAGCAAATAATTATGTCACATCAACATATATTTTAAAAACTTTTAGAATACTTACTGCAACTGTGTAATTTGTTTGGGCATTAATTGCATCCCTTAGCCTTTTCATTTTCTCTGAATCCTGTTAAAGAAGTAAAAAATATATAAAGAAAAAGCCAACCCAAGGCATTTGTTCTGTCATAAACATAGATAGCAAAACAACTTCTTTTGTTCATAGATCCTTAAAATCTGCAGTGAGATCATCTGTTTAAATTGAGAAACTGTGTTTGGCATGCCAAGCTGGATTGCTGCACCTGTTTCATTTAGCAATGAGCTGCAAGGTGGGAGTTAGTAATTGAGGTGAAAGTGAGAAAAATGACTCACACTGAAAGTTGTTCTCTCATCAGTCATGGACTTCACAAAAGCCAGGGCCTCAGGAGTGGCTGAACGAATGTTATCAACCCGACCGTCTTGGAAACGGCGAATTGATGCACTCTCATACGTGGACACAAGCCTTCCCCTGCATCTGATGGACATAAATTGAAAGGATGTGCCAAAAGCATAACATTTCCATTTCATATATATTTGATTTCAATATACTGTTTATATTGTATAAAGAATTTAATTTACTTGTAAAATGCAAGTTGCAAGGCAACTTGTATAAATGCGTCTGGACTCATCTTCTGCTTTTTGATAAATTCTTTCCCATAAGTTTCAAATTTGAGTACATCCATGTCAAGATTATTCACCAGCCTGGAGAAAAAAACAACAACAAAAAAACCAAAAACAGTAGGCCTACAAATGTGAAACATGTCTCCATTGATATTTGTTATTATTTGGAAATATAGTTATGCATTTGTTTGCTTGTGTTGGTCTTGCCTTTGGAGTCTTTCTCCAGATGCTTTTAAGAGTCCTTGGATGTGGGGGTTGTATTTCCAGAGCAACCTTCTTGGAGGGGGAAGCTCTCTCACCTTTGCAGACTTAACTATCTTGGAGGGACTTCCTGTTCTGTTCACAACAACAAAGCTTTTGTTTTTTCCACGATGTGAACCTCAGCTGAATTTGACATGACAGTATTCTTAGTCTAATGTGCTGACTTACATATATTTCATCAAGTATTCAGAGCACTGCACCAGAACTATTCCCTCAAATGGCGAATGATCACATACCACCCCACATATCCCATCCATTCCTACAACAAACTGGGAGAAGGTGGAGTGACATAATTAAACTTAATATTGATCAAAGATCACAGTGTCTGGGATAAGATCCTACCTGCATTGACTTGTCATACCAGCGGTTTGCACCATTTTTCTCATGTCCTCCACCATGTAACATCATCAAAGCCCTATTGGTATCACTGGGCTGGAGACCACAGGGTTCATCCAAACACACCACACATACACAGCTCTCAATCAGGGCCAAAGAATCCCGGTTGATTTGTTCTGGATACAGGAAGTAGGTAGACAGATTACTCTTCTGAAAAGTGTTTATATTTTGTTAAAAACTTTAAAAGTGGGCAGGAGGGAAGCGGCTGAGAGACCTTTTGTTAATGCTTCTCTTGCTTGAGTCCATTCTGTTCTGCCATCTGATGTCAGGATCCCAAAAGGAGGGAGTCTCTCTTCAGCGTTTTCTGACATTGTCATGATCTTCTCCAGCTGGTGGAATATCTCCACCTCATTGAGCTGCTTGCTGTTTGCAACTATATCCAATACGAAAAACTAGTGAGAAAAATAGATTTCAGTGATTGCATGTTATAGACCTAATTATTTTATCACCTGCAAGATACATAACACAACTTTCGTAGGGGATAATGTCAAAACGTGTCCTTACTGTTGAGCCCATATTTTATTAAAACAGCTGTGGTGATAAGGAAATGAAGAATAATGATAATGACAAACAATGGCAAATTTGTACCAACAATACAACTCCTCCGCTCCCATCAGCCAAGATGAAACTCCAGGAAGCTCTCAGACAAAGTTGTAGATTTAATCAGTTGTAATCACATTAATTCATTTAATCTCCATAGGGATGGACCCTCATATGCAAGAGATTGATAGCTCCCAAATTGACAGGGTCATTTCCAGGTTAGGACTCTTGCAAATGTTGGTGGTAAGGAATTATTTGTGGGAATGATGAACATCAGTAACAGCTAATACACTTTTTGAATGAAATGAGAAATAAATCACTGAACTGAAGTAAGTCAGGTGCTAATCTTTAAACAAACTACCTCTCACAAAAAAAAAAACCCAGATTATATAAAGTTTATATTAATTCAGACCAGTTTTGTTTTGTTTTGTTACAGCCTTATTCCAAAATGGAATAAATTCACTTTTGTCCTTAAAATTCTACACACAATACAAAAACAAAATCTCAAGTTGGCACTTTGGAAAGTATCCAAAATTGTGAAAATTGTGTATGTGAAAATTTCAAATCTTAAAGTAACATGTACAGATACCTACAGGTTAAAGAAAATCAGTCAATACATTCTTACAGCTATCTAAATGCTGGACAAATGAGCTATCATGATTTAATGATATGGTTAATATTGCATCTTAAATTGTATATAACAGTAAACTTGAATAAGTGGGTATAGCCAAAGGGTGGATGGATGAAGATGAAGAAAGGGTTGATATATATATAATTCTTTTTTCATTCAATGCATTATTATGTAATATATTATGTAATATGTTGTTTCTTTTTAAGCCATGTTTGTTGTTTAGGTGATCAAGATTGAATGTAGAATTTAAATGCTCAAGACAGTCTTCATTTAGAAGTGTGATGGATTGTGAAAATTCTCAAAGCCCAGCGTCCTGACCTGGTTCTTGCATGCCACAATTATGTGTTCTGGTGCTGAGGAGACTGCATTCATGTGGACTTTCAGCATGTCTGTCTTTAACCCTGGGTAGCGGTAGGAGGTAAAGAGGCGGTAATACTGCTCCATGCACAGAGGAGTCCCAGCTAGCTGGCCTCGAGCGAAATCCACTGGCAGTGCGTGCCTGGGAGACATTATTATACACACCTGATTACTTCTGACTCCTTTTTAAGGTTTTTAAGTTAAATCAACAGTGGTTGCAGGGTGGCACATAATCAATTATAGACTGAACTCACGCATCAATGAGAGCCTTATACTCCAGCACTCCTTGGATGAGACGGGCAGCAAATCTTAAAAGTAAGAAGGATGAAATAAAACAATAAGAAAAAAAATGCTATGAGACACTGAACATACAAAACAGGCTGGCTGGTGGCCATAATTAGATATACTCCCATCCATCAAAAAAACTAACAGCAATCAAATTATGGTGAATTACTAGGCTACAGTGAGGAAGCTGTGTGTATTTATCTGTGTGGGAGAGAGCTAGTCTGTACATATGAGTGGGCAGTGTGGGCAAATAGGGAAAACACAGTGCCTTGTCAGGTCTTATGTTGTATGTCATTTGTCTTGGTGTTATTACCTTCAAAGCCAGATCAATACAAAGGAGGCAGCCGCAGCCCACCACACCCCTAAATGAGGTCTGACTAGCGGTCTCTGTGGAGAGTTTGGCCCTGTCACTCCCAATCTAATAAGTGGCCATGTCAGTAGATTACCAGCTGCTTGGGGTGCTCTGGAAATATTCAGTTAGCGTGGTTCAAGCTGACAATAGCTAATGTTGAGTTGCAGAGCTGGATGGATCGGTGTAATGTCTGGTACACCATGACTCATTTAATAATAGGCATGACTGTAATTCAGATCTTAATCTGAGCCTCTGTTTGCTGAGAAGAACATAAACCCTGTCAGCAGCTAAAGAGCTTAACATTCATATTATGTAGTTTGCTAATGTGGAATAGAATTTTTATTTATACAAAACTAAGAATGCACATCAATTTCACAGAACATTAAATCAACTTTCTAAAGCAGTTCAGTGTACACTGTAAACGTTATATGTGAACTGAACTGCAGATTTTTCTTCTATCACAGTTACACATTTTCCATTTTTCTCTTGATGCTGTAATTCATAATGCCTTAGAAAAAGGTTGCAACAGTTGGGTTTGTGGGTTTTAAAGGGCATGTGCCCACAGAATGTCAGCAGTGGAAAGTGGGTTTTAAGTAGAGCTGTAAAAGTGAACAAAAGGTAATAATTCAAGTACATTTTAAAGCTAAAAATCCAAAGTGCCATGCTTATCTAGGTCTTGAGCAAGAGAAATATTTTCCCTTACTTTCTGACAGCTTTTAGGACAAATAAAAAGCAACAGGTCTATTGATAATCAAAATATTTATTTCATTATTTGTATCCTGCTTTCTTTTGACTGGTTACATAAGAGTAATTGGCTTTTAACTAAATACAATCAACCCAAACCTGAACATTTAAATGTAACGTTTACATGTCTATATAATGTCCTGTGAATGGATTCAATCTTTTTATTTTCATCGTGAAGAGATTGAAAGAAGCTTCCATTTAGATTTCTCTTTTCTTTGATGACATGATTCTGTTGCGTTACGTAGTGCAGCTTTATCAGAAAGGAAAGAGTAAAATTTAAAGTCTACACATTAGTAAAACCAAATGACTGGCACATACCTGAGGGCATCTTTATAATTTGAGAATGCCTGCTTTGGGAACACCATGGCAGGGCTGGAGTTGACTGGTAAGGCCAACCTATTGTTCAGGTACATGTCCTCAAGCCAGTAGTCATAGACCTAAATGTTAAACAAGGGAAACATTATGAGAAATGTAGCTTTTTTAAACACTTTGGACTCAATTTTATTACTTTGAGAGTGAAGACCTGTGGGCAATGGAGCCAAAGAAACATTGCAGTGGATCATCTACCAGATGAAAAATAAGAGTGGGAGTGTGATAGACTGACCAATCACCCAGATGCAGGAAGAGAAACTGAGGCTTCATAAATCTTCATTATCAAGTGTTATATGTTCTTCTTTTCAACTCATATGAATGATTTTTTTTCTCTTTAACATAAAAATTTAGGCTATTTTCACTTTCAGTAAATATTGTGTAAAGAAAGTTTTTTTTTTTAGTTAGTTTTTCAAATTGACAACTAAGTAACTAAAAAGGGAAACATATATGATGACTCATTTGAACAAATAATACAAAACATCTTTATTGAATCAAGGAAAAAACTTTTCCCTAATGTAGAAGAATACAACAAGCAACATCCGTGTTGTTTATCTTTTAGATTTCAGAAATTACCCAGTTGGTTGTCTTGTCCCTCCGCTCCATCAGCTTCTTCTGTAGAACCTCTCCGACACCCCCAGGAGCCCCAAACTTCTCAACAATGGCCTTAGTCTTCCTAAACTGTTCTTCCTTCACCAGATGCTGGACGCACTTCAAGTAAGTTTCGAGGGTTTGCTTCAATGGAGGCACGGGTACCTTTGGCAACACCTTTTAAAGAAACAACTCAGAAGTACAGCAACTGTTCAACATTTGGATGCCTTTCCTCTTCTTCAGTGTTCATTAGCTAAAAGGGTAATTCATTCCCATGTATCCTTAATCCTTCTATCATTATAGCCTGACTTAATAATTTATCTAGGATGCTTCAAGGCCTGTTTGAAAATTAATTCCACCACCTCATGGGTATTGTTGGAAAATACAACTTGAGTATCTTTTCTGTCTAATGTTTGATGATTTGCATACTGACTGCTGTTTGAAAAGCCAAGATGTTAATATTAATAGGTTCAAGACTATTTTTAAAGTTATTGTGGCTATTAGTTTGTCCATCTTTTCAGATGGCTTTACATCACTGTTGAAGAAGAACAAAAATCCGATTAAATCCATCACCACTCAAATAACAGTAAACATTACACAGCAACACAGTTATTGTTATGATATAAGCTGGATGGCAGGATTAACCCTCCTGTCGTGTTCCGGTCATATCCGAACTTAAATATTGTGTTTTACGTCTGCTTGTCTCAAGGCCATAAGATATCTTCCACACTGTGCATTTAAATATATAAAAGTGATGATCACCACTTTCACTGAATTTAGAGTGTTTTAGTCAACCTTGTTATACCTGTGGTGTTCCCAGTCAGAGGAGAAAACATCCCCATACACACACACATGCACACACATGCACCACACGTTTCAAACTGAACAATGTCTTTTGTTGGTACACGCCTCTTTCCCTCACTTACGTGCCGATTCTCCCACGTGAACCACCATCCTGATGAAACAATGTATCATATCACAGACTATATATATATCACACAGACTAGACAGGTGTCTCTTATGTGAACCCATTTCTTTCCTGTGCTTTTGTGCCCACCCCTCACATGAACCCCACCTTACAAACTAGTGTATCATGTACAATGCATCATATCTTCACACAGACCCCCAAAATATAGCTCGATGTTCGTCTTGTATTTCTTTTACTCTACGCTCAATAAGTAAATGACTGAGCCACAGTTATCTGTCAGAGGCTCTGGATCAGATTTTAGAAGAAAATGAAGAGGACGCTGAAGTTAAACCAGAGGTAGAGGAGGATGTCTTTGAAACGGAAGACAACACTGATCTTGATCCAGACTTTGAGGAGACTAACCAGCCAACTGATGGAAAGGGACAGGAACCTGAGGAGACATTCCAGTCCAAGAGTAAAGCCTTGCGCTGGTCTTCATCGACCCAGGACAGAGGACGAAGGGCAAAAGTGGAAAACATAATAAAGATGTGTGGATGGCTTTGAGTCCAGTTTCCATCTCTTTTCACCAGAGTTCATTGAGGGAATTATACTGGGGACCACAAATCTGGAAAGGAAGTGTGTGTTTGGGGACACCTGGAGAGAATTGGACTTGTAGACCTGCACGCCTACATGGGTCTGTTGATTCCATCAGAAAAGAAAGTGCTGTGAGCTCATGTGCCCCTAGAGACAACGAAACAAGCTTGAGATGCTGCAAATGTTATGGCTATATTTGCAAGGCCCGCTTTGACATGAAGACACACACACACACACACACACACACACACACACACACACACACACACACACACACACACACACACACACACACACACACACACACACTTTTTTCCATTACATGTTCATTTTAGAATAAGTTTTCAGTATGTATTTGTATTTCCACTGCAGTTATTCATGTTACGTATTGTTTGGTGGTGATTAATGGTTTTATGTGTTAATTTAAAGCAGTAAAAACAGATCAGTCAAATTTGACGGGGAACGCTAAACTAAGGAGTAGGGCATGAACACCACAGGAGGGTTAAATGGTGCTGTCGAGAGGTTTTATGCTATGTTATTACTGCAGAAATAAATATGAAAATCAAGTTAAAAATGAAAGCGAAAGGCCTGCGGTCGAACTTTTACCCTTAGCTTTATGACAGGGAAATGAAGCTGTGGCGCTGTCCGTGGTACTGAAATACAACCTCGCAAACTTCACAACCACGAACTGGGACACCATGCAGTATCTGCAGACAGCAAATTAACAGATGTAACTACTTTATGACAACGTAACACATTTCATACTTGGCTGCTTTGGTCTCCTGCCGCCTCTTTCTTTAAGATCGGCATGCTTGCAGTCCAGTCCAGTCAATGGAAAATGACTAGGAAACCCTCTAAAGAGGGCTGGAGTTCAGCAGTTCCTCCTTTGAAGCATGGTAAGACATTTGAAAGAGGACAGGAAAGGGGAAAAAAGACTCAATAAATAAAATTAGGCCCATCGAGAAATGCGGCTACATATGCTGTCTGAAAGTGAGCCAGTACGCTTCCATTCATCACTTTAGAGTCTAATGCAATTTGCTGCCTGTCCTTGAATTCCAGCTGCGCCCCATACTCCCCACTGCAAGCATAAATGCGTCATAAAAACTCAATTTTATCATTTTGTTATTTATCTATTCCTAAACTAAACTGAAATGAAATTAAATATATGTTACTTTCTTTTATTTCTAATTTAAAAAGAGAAATTATTACACATGTAATGCCTATTTGCATTTTAGGTTGCAATTTATTACTGGGTGGAAATAGGAAAAAGTAGACCATAACATAGATTCTTTTTTTTTCTTCTTCTTCTTCTTTTTAAGATATCATCTTCGATTCGAAGAATTCAGAGTTGCTAACTTTTAAGATTAACATAAAAATCACTGTTACTGTTCTGCTCGTTTTACTTTTCTTGTCTTTAGAGAGAAATAATACTTACCTGATAGCCAGTTGCAGAGCTCAAGAGGTCAGAAAAGTGTGATGAAGTTGCTTCCCACGCCCACTCCATGAAAACCCATGTTGTTAAGTTAAAGCTCCGTGTGAGCGGTGGACTGCTCCCCTGTCCTCACGCCTCGCCATAAGGCTGCAACTTCACATTAAAGCGGGGCTTGGAAAAGATGCTGAAGGTGTTTGAGTTTACCTACCCCCTTGAGGCAAGAAACTCCTCCCATCGAAATTCATTCGCAGAACATGTTATCTGACAGCCTGCTTTGCCTCCCCACCACCCCCACCCTCCCACATCCGATAGTAATTTTGATATATAAAAAAGGTTGACAGACGCTTTTTTGGTGTGTCATTCAGAGGTCCTGTTAATGGCCTCGTGAGTCGATTGCGTCTTTTTTGGTTTAGCTTTCCGCAAACTGCCTCATCCTTGTTTCATACACCACGGGACGCACCTGTGTTGACAGTACATCTGTTTTTCTGACCCTTTCGAAAATGGCTACTTCATCGGAAATTTTTGTTTTCATAAAGTGGTTTGTTTTCTCTCCTGTTATCTGCTTGTGAGAGACGGTAATCTGTAAAAATCAAAATTCAGAATTTAACTTTTTTTCTGTTTTACTCACAATGAATCCTAACCCCTTATTTCCAGCCATGGTGTGTTGAAGCTTCTTGAAGCACAAATATCTTCATCTCAAAGAAATAACTTCCACTCAATTATTTATTCATTTTATTTTTATCCTAATTCGTTTGAAATGAAAGTGAAGTCCCCACTGTCACACATATCCAAACAGAGATTTATTAAAACGGCCATTGTTTAAATTAATACATATTTTGTTCATTTTAAGGAGTCT
Organism: Melanotaenia boesemani; assembly: GCF_017639745.1. Lineage (NCBI taxonomy): Eukaryota > Metazoa > Chordata > Actinopteri > Atheriniformes > Melanotaeniidae > Melanotaenia > Melanotaenia boesemani. Next base: position 11,238,740 of record NC_055702.1, read on the forward strand.
GATTTAATACGTCTTGACAAAATGTTCCGTACACACACACACACACACACACTGGCACGCGCGCGCGCACACACACAGTTTATAGTGGTCCACGTAAACAATTTACATTGTGCATATATCCACATATGTACAAATACATTTATCATGATACAATTATTTTCTAACAACGAAAATGATACCAACCAGGCCTACAAAATGAAATGAATTCAATATGACTAAAATTTTGACAAGCCAGAAAAGAATGAATGAAACAGGCCTTTGATGTGCACGTAAAAAAATGTTTTCTCTGAGACTAAAAAATATAGGCTATTTTGTGTAAGGAAGGAAAATGTGCTGCGTTATAGTTGGTCCCACAAAATTTTGTACGCACATTTAACTAGTTATATCTTTTAATATAATACTTAATAATACACACAAATTCAACAAATGCTGATAAATCTCTCACAAAACTCCGGTTAAACGTCCATAACAAACGCCACATAGATTTGTTCGACACAATGAAATCACAGTGAATATAAAAGAAAAATCAACTTTGGAAAACGGGTCACACAATCATGATTTTGGTGACTGGGTGTTTATATTGCACATCGGTACCTACATAAAAGTTTATATTACCAGATTAGAGTCTGCCTACCTAGTTCACAGACTAGAAAAATCCACAGGGGGAATGTTTTAGATGGCGGTCAGAGTGTAAACGGTCTAAGTGTACTCCGGACCGGACGATTCCTCTGACACGGACCGCTGTGCTTTAAAAGGGTCGAACCCATTTTCATCTACTGACAGACAATTACCTCCCGAATTATAGCCCTTCCTTTTAGCTATCCTCTCTTCCATTTTGATAGTGTCGTACAGCCCCTGTGGAGCTTCGTCTAACAGGTTATCTCTCTCTGAGTGAGACGGTTTCATTTGGCACACTTTGCGCAGCAACAGCAGGGCTGGTGCGTAAAGCACATTGACTAGACCCATCCCCAGATTAAGTTGCACAAAACCAAGAGTGTGCACTATTTGCCCGGCTACCACAGGTCCCATAGCGTATGCGACAGAATAAGAAATATCTGCAATAGCATAAACGCTTCCGTAAACAGAAACGTGACGCACGTCAACTAAAAACGCAAGTGTCGGCAACAGGGCAGTGTCTACCAGCGCGATGCCAAAACAAATGCCGCACAGCGGGGCGATAAGCTGCCCAAAAGTTTTGCATGCAGGAACTGTGCAGGAGCTCGCACCTATGATAACCATGCCTAAAGCTCCGTAGAACCACTGCAAATGTGGATTTTGTGCTGCTAGTTTGACTGTTATGTACACACCGAGGACATGAGGGAAAAAGGCTGGGAGCCATGTGAGTCCCATTTCCCACTGAGAGGAGTGCATGGTGGTCTCCATCCAGTTGGCTATGGTAGGCTCTAGAAAGGCAAGGGGGATGTTGGCCACTGTCAGCGCCCCAGCTACCACAGCTATGTAGGGATCAATCATGAGTCTGTACATGGGGGTGCCGACTGGCATGTTCTCTCTAGTCCTGTTGGAGAAAGGTTTGATCACGGTCAGTAGCAGAAAGCCGTCCGCCAGACAAATGCAGGCGAGCACAATAAATGGCACTCTTTTGCCCACAAACTCGTACAGGACGCCCCCGAAGGGAGGTGCTACCAGACTCCCGAAAGAGATGAACGCCAGAGCAATGCCAAGCGCCCTGCTCCTCTCTGCTTCCTCCGTGTATTTGTCGGCTATCATCGCGATCCCAGATGTGTCCGCAAAAGCAGACCCCAGACCCTGCAAACTTCTGGCCACAAAGAGGGTGATATAATTCTCCCCGAAAGCAAATATGCAGGTGGATACGAACATGACAGTGAGTCCAATTAAAAGAGGGATATCATATCCGACCCGGTCTATGAAAGTTCCCGACAGTGGGTTAACTAAGAGCTGTAGGATGGCTTTAGATGCAAAAAGTACTCCTATCTGGACATCTAAATTGTCCTTGTTGCTTTTGTCTTGGCTTGTGCTGTTGGCTGAGGAGTTGGGGTGCATCACTAGGTGGACGTGCTCTGACTGCTCACTCTCCAAATCAGCAAGATAGTCTGGAATAATTGGCACGATTACCATGTAGAGCATATTGTCCAGCAAGAGAGCCACGCAAACAATCACTAATATGATCCGTCTTTGCTGGTGGGGATCCCTCATCGCGGTGCCCAGCTGTTTGGTTCTTTGGCCCATCTCTGACAGTTTTACGGCGGCTGATTTAGCCAGCCCGGATGATCCTCCTTCTCCATCCATCGTGTGCTTTTCTTTTCTTTTCCCTTTTTTTAAAAAAAGTGATTTTGATTTTCTTTAAAATGGTATTTGTGCTTCTCCTGTCTTCTGCCGATGTTTCAACACCTCGAGTGACTCATTGGTGTTTTCTCTACATTGATGAAATGTTACCCGTCCTCACCTCGCCTGTGCGTAAAGGGAGAGGCGCAGAGGAACTTGGTTGCTTCATCGGTGAAGATGCCTTTCTTCAGCTTCCTTAACGTGTCCTCTGCTCAGCCTCATTCGATGCTGTTTCATGATCCGCCAAGACGTGACGTGGTGAAAGCGTATAATTTCTGCAATTCGCAGAGGTTTGTGCCACTATCCTTACATGGCAGAGTTGGTCTTTGGAAAGATTTTCGTTACTTATTGGTAACACTTACTCTAGGACGCTCAAACGCTCTCATCCTTGTGTTCCTCCCTTCTATCACCTGTGGCACTTTTCCGCTCTGCACCGAGACCACGAATGACTTCGTGGCCATTGGTGCACATTAACCCGCAGGTTCGGCGCTATTTTAGTCCTTTTTTGGTCTCTCCCTTTCATCCAGCGCTGTGACGCATCACCAGCTTGCCCCCAAGTGGATCCCCTCGCCACTTGCCTCCTTTATGCTAATCTCCAACCATGGCAGCGATCACTTCAACCAATAAGAGCCTCTGAAGACTACACGAGAGAAGACGGGGACAAAATATTTTCTCTTTGGTCCAGCATGGGTTTTAGACTAGTTAATAAAAGAAAAAAGAAGAAAAAAAGCATATTTATTTTGAGACTCATTTATTCATTTATGAAAATTGTACTCAACGGTGAGTTGAGAAACGTTTTCTGAAGGAAATGTGTCAGACATTAGCCAAAAATGCATATAGCAGATGCATAGCATGCACAATTACAATGTTAATCTATCAGCGTCTTGGTTTCTCTTCATGATATTACGCAACATTAGTGCCACAGTGATTGACAAAACATTCAAAGGCAAAATATTCAAGTCAATAAACCCATCAACAATGACAGGGAAACTTGCAGCACAGTAATATAAACTAATATTTGTCTTGTTTCTGATTGCCTCAGTGACACTGGACACGAAATTGGAGCTAAAGAGAGATTTCAACACTACCATCACGCTGTGGATATCTCTCTTCAACAAAAACATTTATTTAGTGTAACAAAATTTGTCATCATAATGTCTGAACATATCATGTCCAAGACAAAAGTATGGAATATCTCTTTGGACTGAGAAGCCTGAAAAGTGCATATATTGATTTAGACATTAGCGACACCTTGTGGTGTAAAAAAAGCGGATGCATACCAAAACAATAATAAACCTGGTACGTCTGACTGCTACGTTTTAACCTGTTTGTATAACAATATAACTGCTAAGTTAATTCAGATAACCATCTCTCTTTCATGTTCACAATAACCGAATTTTAATATCTTTACATGCTGGTTTGCTTATTTTTAATTGGTCTTCTATATAGTTTTATTGTATCTTTTATTCACTCTACTTATTTATTTATTTCTTTATTGTGTTCCAAATTTAATATATCAGAATCAAACTTTATTAATTTTCTCTGTAACCATGGCAAATGAGAAGAACTACAATCAGCAATAACAATAAAAATATGTTCACCATAGAGAGTATCCTGACTGGCTGCATTACTACCTAGTTCAGAAGCTGCACCGCCCTCAACTGTAAGGCTCTACAGACGGTGGTGAAAGCTATTCAGCACCAGGACGGTCCTGCCATCCATGGAGGACCTCCACACCCAGCGGTGTAGGAAGAAGGCCACCAAAATCATTAAGGACCCCAGTCACCCTTGTTACAAACTGTTTTGCCTGCTGCCGTCTGGCCGACGGTTTTGCAGCATTCAAGCCCGTACCACCAGGCTTAGGGACATCTTCATACCGCAGCCACTAAGACTCTTAAACTCAGTCAGCAGCAACATCATTTTTTAAATAACGGCATTATTTTTGTTGCATATTATTATTGTTCTATATTATTGAATAATTTATTAACTTTGTTAATTTCATTATCTTTCTCTTGTTGACTGTTTTTTTAATCGTTTATATTCTTTTAGCATTGTGGGAGAGTCTGGGATTTAAAAATTTCATTACAAATGACAATAATGTTATCCTAATTATCTTAATCCTAATCTTAATCTTAATCAAATAATTTAATATAATAGGGTTAAATTACGTTTTTTTTCAGGACAAAAATGGTTTAAATAATTTATTTAAAAAAAAGCTTAAATAAATATTGAGGTATGAAGAATTTATGGCTATTTTTGTGCATGGACACTTTTGGCCATAAAGGTCACCAGAGGGTACTCAATTCATTACTACTAAACTAAATTTATCAACAGAGTATAAAAGACATGATAGAAAAAGAAAATTGGTTTAAAAATGTCTCTAAAAAGAAAAGTTATTGCAAAAATTCATGCCACTAGCACTAACACATCAGAAATTATCATCTAGGAAAAAAATAAAATAAAAGTTGAAAAAAATGTACAAAAATGTCCAGAGCAGCCACCAGGGTGGTTTTCATACTTCTCTATTTATCTGACCTTCTGTCAAATTACAAGTTATCACAGACCCTGAGGACTTTTGGTACTGGCATTTTAATTGTTCTCATAGTCAGAACTTAAACCTATGACGAGGCCTTGTTCTATCACTACAGCCCTCGTCTGAGGAACAGCCTGCTGGAGAGCCTCAGAGCTGCAGAGATGATTGATATATTAAAGAATATCAGTAGCACCTGAATTAGATTGATGGGTCAACATGATTGCGCAGAACTTGACAACAAGATGTTCAGGAGGACCGTTTAATTTGAATCAGGTGTGTTGTAACAGGGAAAAGTCGAAAAACACCTGCAGGACTGCAACCCGTCAGGACCAGAGTTGCCCTTTCCTGCTCAAGACCTAGCTTTTTAGCTTAGCATATAACTGAATTATTATTTTATTTTAGTCTTTTTCTTCTTAGTTATTTAATTATGTACTTGTTTATTTAAATGCTACCTGTTTATGCATCCTTTATGATTCTGTTTTTACACAAGCGCATTGATTTCATAAGCTCATTTATATAGACTTTTATACTTGTTTCTCTTATTTTTTATTATTGTTTTTAGGTATGCTTGTTTTTGTTGTTTTTAGCTCTTTTTTTAACTCTAGTGTTGTACTCATGCACATCCTCCACACCAGGAGCCATGCACAGGATAGTTGCCGTGGTGATTTACCCTGGGTGAATTTGAATCAGGTGTGTTGGAACAGGGAAAAGTCGAAACAACTGCAGGACTGCAGCCCATGAGGACCAGAGTTGCCCTTTCCTGCTCAAGACCTAGCTTTTTAGCTTAGCATATAACTGAATTATTATTTTATTTTAGTCTTTTTCTTCTTAGTTATTTAATTATGTACTTGTTTATTTTAAATGCTACCTGTTTATGCATCCTTTATGATTCTGTTTTTACACAAGCGCATTGATTTCATAAGCTCATTTATATAGACTTTTATACTTGTTTCTCTTATTTTTTATTATTGTTTTTAGGTATGCTTGTTTTTGTTGTTTTTAGCTCTTTTTTTAACTCTAGTGTTGTACTCATGCAAATCCTCCACACCAGGAGCCATGCACAGGATAGTTGCCGTGGTGATTTACCCTGGGTGAATTTGAATCAGGTGTGTTGTAACAGGAAAAAGTCGAAACACCTGCAGGACTGCAGCCCATGAGGACCAGAGTTGCCCTTTCCTGCTCAAGACCTAGCTTTTTAGCTTAGCATATAACTGAATTATTATTTTATTTTAGTCTTTTTCTTCTTAGTTATTTAATTATGTACTTGTTTATTTTAAATGCTACCTGTTTATGCATCCTTTATGATTCTGTTTTTACACAAGCGCATTGATTTCATAAGCTCATTTATATAGACTTTTATACTTGTTTCTCTTATTTTTTATTATTGTTTTTAGGTATGCTTGTTTTTGTTGTTTTTAGCTCTTTTTTTAACTCTAGTGTTGTACTCATGCAAATCCTCCACACCAGGAGCCATGCACAGGATAGTTGCCGTGGTGATTTACCCTGGGTGAATTTGAATCAGGTGTGTTGGAACAGGGAAAAGTCGAAACACCTGCAGGACTGCAGCCCACGGGGACCAGAGTTGCCCTTTCCTGCTCAAGACCTAACTTTTTAGCTTAGCATATAACTGAATTATTATTTTATTTTTGTCTTTTTCTTCTTAGATATTTAATTATGTACTTGTTTATTTTAAATACTACCTGTTTATGTATCCTTTATGCTTCTGTTTTTACACAAGCACATTGATTTTATAAGCTTATTTATAGACGTTTATACATGTTTCTCTTATTTTTTATTGTTGTTTTTAGGTATGCTTGTTTTTTTGTTTTTAGCTCTGTTTTAACTCTAGTGTTGTACTCATGCAAATCCTCCACACCAGGAGCCATGCACAGGATAGTTGCTGTAGTGATTGGGGGTCCCCCAGACTGCATCCCTAGGTTGCGTCCAGATTGAAAATCATTGTTACGTAAATATCATAAAATACCCCATAAGATTGGAAACTGCAGCCTTAATCTTTTGTGCATTTATTCAGTGAAATGTCTTATTCTCAACATTTCATAATTAGAATTATTTAAAATAACACAGAGTAGGACTATACTTCATTGCAGCTGTAAGCAGACTGCTATTTGCTAAGGTTAGTGAATTTTAGACTCCATATATGGACAGGCTGATAGGCTTCTGGTAGAATCTAAACATGC